>NC_139142.1:66330890-66974135 GCF_964270905.1 Leucopleurus acutus | reverse complement strand
ATGCCATGAGGCAACTAAGCCTGCGCGCTGCAAGGAAGAGCCTGTGCGCTGCAATGAAAGATCCCACATGCCGCAACTAAGACCTGAGGCAGCCAAATAGATAAATTATTTTTAAAAAAGGGAAAATATTGTCAACATTTATTAGACTAAGTAAATCAATCATTCTACATGTATACAAGAACTCTTAACTGAACTTAAACACATTGAAAAAAATAATCTATGTAAGAGGAAGAAGGGGACTTGGGTTGAAAAGACACTTTGGGTATAATGTGGTTTGAGATTTGACCATGGAACCATTTAAATGTTTTCTATAATTATAAAATGACTTTTAAAAGAGCAGTCATGAAAAATCAAACAAATGAAACTTAACGATAAAATTAAATGAACTTAACCATATATCCAATCGGCAGTATAAGCACAAAGAAATGAACTACTTCAAGTGACATTTTAAAGCACAGTAATTAGACTGTCCCACACTAGTAGACTATACCCTATTATCAGTAATGATACTGTTGGTGGTGTTGTTATTATTATTCTGAGATGACTGTATCTGTACTGTGAGATAAATCAAACAAGAAATTATGATGATTTTGCTGAGAACCAAGAGTTTCAACATTGTTAAAATGAGATAAAGATATGAAATCAATGAGATAAAGATATGAAATCAATGAGATAAATCTGAATTAGAATTGGAAGTATTTGTATAAATTTATCAGTCTTTTTCTTTATTAAAAATGTATTTCTAGCTCTGTCCACTGAAAAAGTCTAAACCAATGACCAACTCAAGAGACATGAAAGCCATGGGGACTGACTCAATAGCACAGCACCTATCTTGTAGTCTCTAAATGCCATTTTCCACTAAAAGAAACCATGGCTCCTTAGAGAAATGGCTGATTTCAGATCTGGGGTGCAAAGTGAACAAGATGAACCTAGAACACCTTGTCATCTCAGAAGGCAAGAAAACCATCAACAACTAACAGGGTCATGTCAAAAGGAGGACTCAGAAGCCAAGTTGAATAAGCTCTCACTGGCCAAAGATGAAATAATCGGAGTAGCAATAAAGATAATACCTGCAACAGACTGAAATACATAAAATACATTTATATCCAAGAAAGATTATAATGATAATAAAACCAAACAATACCCAAAAGACTCACTGGTCACCTTTGGAGGATGCTAGGGAACTACCTCATCATTTTAAAGCAATCATTTATCTTGCTTTTCCTTTATAACTACTAACTCCAGGTAACCAAATTACTGATGAGAGGTGTTCCTTTTTATAGAAGCATTCTAGCTAATAATGGAGAAGAAATGACAAAATTAGAAAATAATTTTTCAGCAGTTAATGAATTAATGGACCCAAGCAATGAATGGAAACATAAGAAAAAGATAAACCAGACAATATTTACTTCTGAAAAAAGTTCAGATTACTATGAAATAATCTTGCGA
The DNA here is from genome assembly GCF_964270905.1 of Leucopleurus acutus. Classification (NCBI taxonomy): domain Eukaryota; kingdom Metazoa; phylum Chordata; class Mammalia; order Artiodactyla; family Delphinidae; genus Leucopleurus; species Leucopleurus acutus. Next base: position 66,972,686 of record NC_139142.1, on the reverse strand, counting down.
AAAACACTTATAAACTTTAAAATGAAGACAAATAAAAACCTTGAACCTGAATTTGAATAAGCCTCTAGATCCACAAACAATTTACAGGAAATAAAGTGAATAGAGGAGCGCATTAAATGATACCACAAGGACGTAACTGGCAAAATCCAAACTATGGGAAACTATAGGACAGACTACCTAATTTCTTCAATTAAAAAATGCAAGGAAAATAAAAGAGATGGAGGGAGAACCTACAGATGAAAAGAGACCTGAGAGACTTATCAACCAATCACAATGCATGGGCCTTATTTGGATCCCTATTTGAATAAACTGTAAAATACATACACATCCTATACTTACAACCTTGGCCATTTACACATAATTAATGGAGCTGGATGATGAGTTCATTTGGTTCATTATATTTTCTCTACTTTCACATGTATCTTCATTAAAAACTTAATTATTTCACTTGCTTTCTTTTACCTTTACATTGCTCTACTCACTTCTCTGTCCCCACATATTCACCCAAGCTTTTAAGCATAATTTGAGGAAACAGCAGAAATAATAAGTATACAGTGAAAGTAATTATTTTTCCATCCTAAATACAGTCAAAATATAAAAATTGAAAGGTTACCCATCTATTGTGAAATAATCCTTTTTAAGGTTCCAACCTTACCAGAAAACTTACCAGAATCTATCTGTGATGAAAGCATCACCAATGACTGTGATGTTTCTAAATCATAAATTACTGTACTACCAGTGTTGAAAGAAGTCACCATATGAGCTGGATCACAGCCTATAAAGTCAACCGATGTAGGTATTCCATGCTCTGAAAGGAGCACAAAGAGACACAGTGTAAACACAATAATTTAGAAATCTCTGATTTTCTAGTAAGAAAAAGGAATTTGAATATTCTTGAAATAATGTTAATAATGAAAAAGAAAGCAATTATGTTAGGATGGTAAGATATAATGGGTAACTTTTCCTCAATTATTAGGAGTTTTTATAACATTATAAGAAAAATATAGCTAGAAGGCTCTTAAAGTAAGAGTAGATATATACAAAAGTTATTGTTCTCCTATGCATTTTCTTCTGAGAGAGAAAAAAAAACCTAGGTTAGTTTACTGGCCCACTTGCAATTTTATTTCTTCCTGTAAAGTGATAAAATAGCATTCTCACATCACTGTCTTGGGAAACTGTTCACCTGTCTGAGACTGGTAAGCCTTACCAAATAGCTAATACAAGTCAAATTTTTGGATCTGTGAAAATGAAGGTTTGGACTTTGGAATGCACTGATGCAGTACTATCCTAAAGTGTCCCAAGCAGCAATTTTGCTCTTTAACATATTAAATTCAACTGTCCAGATCAATGCACAACTACGTGAAATCTGGAGTAAGCAATTAGTTACCTGGATGAAGCAAGAAACAAATTATCTAAATGAATTTTCACCTCAAAAGCTTATTTAGGCAATTCAAAAATTAGTAGAATCACTAAGGTACCTAGAGACCCAACAAAATTAAGCATAAGTGTTCATCTAAAATGTTTTAAAACAAAAAATTATTTTTAGTAAAAATAAAAGGTATGATTTAAAAAAATTACTTGTGTAACTCAGTTTGACTTCCCAGTTAAGGGTGCTATTTCAATGATTATGGCTAGACTTCTCAACCAGTGTGCTCATATGTGGTTTATAGGTATGCTTGAGACTGTGATCCCTTCAATCTTTGTAAGCAGCCACTTGGATGGAGTTGGTGGAGGGCCTCCTGCTGTTCCTGTAAGTAGCCTCGTTTGTCTACTCTACTGTCACATACAAATAATTCTATTCTTCACATAGGACATGTCCTGAAAATGGTCAAAAAAAGCACTGAGCTACAGGATATACTTGCAAAGCACCTTTCTTATTTATAAAAAAAATGACTAGGAATAAAAAAGATTATCACAGTTTTATAAATTTTTTTCAATTATCTCTTTAAGCAGTCAGGAAATAGTAAATCAACTACTTTGTCTTTTTTATCTTCCAAATTTTTAAAAAATTAACTTTTTTCAAAGAGGCAAAATTTACTCACCCTTGTCTCCATTGTAAGTGCAAATACATGGCAATTTTTCTTGTGGATTCCATAATCTAACAGTGCCATCTGCTGAACATGACAGTAATTGATTTTTTATGCCACTATAAGCAAGACCCCAGACAGCATCTGTATGAGCAACTAAAGTGCCAGCTAGAACATTTGGCTCTGTAACAAAAGAAACAAATAAAAGTTAGCTGAAAGAAGTTTTAAAAAAATGCTTTTGTATATAAAGATAACTTACTACATAATTAAGTATAAAGACTACACATACAGTCATAATAAGATAAACCAAAGTGCACATAGCCATCTCTATGTTGTGGAGTTATGGGTTATTTTTATTTCCCTTTCCAATACTTTCCTATATTTTTGCAATTTTCTAAAAGGAACACACACTTAAAAAAACCAAACAAAAACAGCATTATGGAGATGTAACTCCCATGCCATAGAAACCACCAATTTAAAGTGTCAGTTAAATGGTTTTTAGTATATTCAACAAGTTGTGCAATCATCACCACATCAACATTAGGACACCTTCATTGCTTGTTGGCTATTTCCCCCCAATCTTCCTCTCTGCCTTTCTGCAGCCCTAGGCAACCATTATTCTACTTTGCTTCTATAAATTTGCCTATTCTGGACATTTTACACAAATAGCTTTTTGTGACTTCTTTCACTTAGCATAATGTTTTCAAGGTTCATCCACGTTGTAGCATGTATCAGTGATTCATTTCCTTTTATTGCCAAATAATATTCCAGTGTATGGATATACTACATTTTACTTATCCACATCTGATAGACAATGGGGGCTAATAACATTGAACATCATTTGTCCTACAATCCTGTTTCTCTACTAAATTCCCACTTTCCACAGATATTTCTCATCATCTCTGCAATACTCACAGTTCGTAACCTCCCTTACTCATGAATGATTCTCTCTCATACTTCACTGGGGAAATACAGAGTTGAAATAGAAACTTTTCCCCTACCTTTCTGTCACCCAACCTATAAATCTCCTTGTATCTAAAACCATCTTCTCCGTGTTTCCAGATACAACTAAGGAATTATCCTCCTTCCCTCAAAAGGCTAATTCCACCAGGTATTATGGATTCCATTCAACACACTAACTTGCTTTCATGTTTAGTTTTTCTACTACACAGATTATCCTCCTCCCTGGGATCATTACCACAGCAAACGAATATGCTCCAAAATCTCTCAACCTAATAAACAAACCTTACACCACCCTTCCACCAAATAATAGAAAACCATATTGAGTAAATGTGCTTTCTTACCTCCCATTTACTCTCTAAATCACTCCAATACCATCACCACACCAAAACAACCCTTGCTAAAATCACCAATGACAAAGTCTATTCTATCAAATTTAATAACATTTCCCTTCCTTCCTTCCTCCTTTCCCTTCTTCTCATCACAGTGCCTTTTCATCCATAGAGTGTACCTTGAAAGGTCATCCAGAGGTCCCTTTACCTTTTGGTCTTAGCCCCAACATCCAACCTCTGTCTGGCCCAAACCTGGACATCTATTTGTTACTTATAAAAAAGAACCTTCCTATCTTTATATTATTAGACCTCTAAGCAACATTTGAAAGTGCATACCATTTCTTCTCAAAATGGTATGCTTGCATGATTCCACATTTTCCTGGACACCCTCCTACCTCACAGGCCATGCCTTCTTAGTTTTTTTGGTTGGCTCTCTTGCTCTAGCCACCCCACCTGCCATGTCAGAGCTCCTCAGGATTTTGCCTTCTCTTCCTACCCTATACAACACATTCTCCCTATGTAATGCCACCCATTCTCATCTTGGCACTGATGGTACCTACTTGATATTGCCATCTCTTAACATGCATAAAACCCCAAACTCAGCATCCTTTATCTTCTCACACCTGTTTTGTTCCCATTCAATATGCTACCATCGTACACACAGTTGCTCATGTCAAAAATGCAGGTGTGGTAATGAAAAAGTTCTGAATTAGATAGTGGTAATGATTGCACAACCCTGTGAATATGGTAAAAACTACTGAACTGTGCACTTCAAAAGGGTGAATCTTATCATATGTGAATTATACTTCAATAAAGCTGTTAAAAAATAAACAAGAGTCACTCATCCATCACTATATCCACTCAACCCAATTTATCAATAGATTCTGTCTGTTCTACCCTATCTCCCCAGTATGTCTTAAATCTATTTCTCTCCAACTGCTCTACTACCCACTCTAATCTTGGCAACATCATCTCTCACCTAGTCTACCAGATCACTATGTTACAACTTTACAACTTCACATTGGTATTCCTTTCTCCACTCTTCCCACCCCCAATCTATTCTCCTTGCAACAGGCAGAGTTATCTTTTTAAACCCTACATTTCCAACTTGCTTCCTGGCTTAAAACTCTTTACTAAAAGTTAACTTTGTTCTTCAGATTTTGGCTTGAATGTGATTATTTTAGACTATATCTAAAGAAGACTTTGGCTGTTACTCTCTCTCATAGTACTGTATCTTCATACCACTTACCACAATTTGTAACTATCCATCCCCTTGTTTGTGTTTAAAGTCTAATTTTTTCTATCAGACTAATTCTTATTTGCTGTATGCTTGACATCTGGCAAATTTAGGCACCAAGTGTGTGTTAAATAAAAAGACCAAAGAGCTCTTAAATTCTTTTTTGAAAAAATATTAACATTTATTTGGCTGTGCTGGTTGCGGCACACAGGATCTTTGTTGCAGCGAGTGGGATCTTTAGTTGTGGCATGTGAACTCTTAGTTGTGGCATGTGGGATCTAGTTCCCTGACCAGGGATCAAACCCAGGCCCCCAGCATTGGGAGTGCAGAGTCTTCAACACTGGACCACCAGGGAAGTCCTTTAAATTCTTTTTAAATGAACCAACCACTAAGTAGACAACTATTTAACCATTCTCATACTAATAAACGTTCATTTTGTTTTAATTTTTTATAATTACAAACAATGCCCTTGTAAATATATTTGAATACATGTGCAGGTATTTGTTAGCCAGATTCTAAAAGTGGCATTTGGGAATAAACGTTTTTTTTTTTAATTAAGGAATTTTTTGTTCCTCAAGTTGACAGATTTATATTCCCTTATGTCCCTAATTTGTTTCTGTCGTCTCCCACTAAATATTTTTTGAACTACATAAAGTATTTAAGTTTTAAAAATTATTCCCTATATTAAATTTTATTCTCCTTTCTGTAACTAGTACTGAAATTAATGTTTGAATTAATACAGTTTTAAATTTTTGAACACCATAGAGGAAGTACCAACTTGCAGGCTAAAATATTCATGGCATGATATTTCTTAATTTTTCTCTTTAATAAAAAGCACATTACTAGTAAATGGAAGGACTAAATGAAGAGACTAATACATATTTAAATAATCTTATAATATTTGAGGTGATTATTTTTGTCAGCCCCATTCACTTTAAAAAAGACATCTTGAAGCCTTCCCTGGTGGCGCAGTGGTTGAGAGTCCGCCTGCCGATGCAGGGGACACGGGTTCGTGCCCCGGTCCGGGAAGATCCCACATGCCGCAGAGCGGCTGGGCCCGTGAGCCATGGCCAGAGTCTGCGCGTCCGGAGTCTGCGCGTCCGGAGCCTGCGCTCCGCAATGGGAGAGGCCACAACAGTGAAAGTCCCGCGTACCACAAAAAAAAAAAAAAAAAAAAAAAAAAAAAAAAAAAGACATCTTGAGACTTTTACTTACCATATGTATCATATGGATCCACATTAGGACTAGGCATATTCCACCACTGGATAGTTGCATCAATACCACCACTAAAACACTGTTCTCCATTAGAACTAATAGCTAATGATAGAACAGGACCACTATTATAGGAAAAGAGGAAAGAAATTACTTATAAAGCCTAAGAAGAAACTCATATCTGCATCCCCCCAACCTCTCTCTAAATTTATGTCGTATCTAAAACTGTTTAAGTAAACATGTACATTTGAACAGTACTGATTATATTCTCACTAATACAATTATTAATCAAATGAAATATTGTTCAGTATGTCTTTTCTAACATAAAACAAACATTATGAGAAAATTATAAGGTTTTACAATTGATAAATAATAGTTAACAATAACTATGGTTGTTAATTAAATCCTAATTCAATAAAACTTACATGTGGGCCCTAAATGTGTAGATAGGCTCTACATCTAAAGAGGCACTCCTAAAAGAAGGGGAAAAAAAGGGTGGGGGGGGGAGAAGATAAATAATGGTAAATCATTGGTTGATATACAAGGGTCATTAGGAAAGATCAAATGAGTACATAAAAGATATGGGACTATAAAGAATAATAATTATTTATAATTAGCAAATTTGGAAGGAAAAAGAATAGGCTAACATTAAAATACTTGCTTTTTGGCAGGAACTGTTTTTTGCAAGTTCCATAGTTTCAGAGTATGGTCCTCAGAGGCAGTAACCAGCACAGGTTCTACAGGATGAAAAGCTAATGCCCGTACTCCATCAAAATGGCTACGTAGTGTATACTTGGGATTCCATGTCTTTCGAAAGGCATCTTTATTGGCAGGCAACTAAAAAGAAAGAGTGCAATATTTAGTGGTAAAAGTAGTTAACTGATAGGCATGTGGAATTTTTGTTTGTTTTGGAGTGTTTAAAATATATATTCAAAACTGCTTTGCTAAAATAAAATGTCCAGCGGAAATTTAGTATACCTTAAAAACTTTATAACAAATCTTTATCATTTAATAAGAACTAAGAAGAATAATTTCATTAGCTTTCAAATACTTAGATCAAATGAGTCCCTTAATCTGTTTTACCTAATCATCAGGGTAAACCCAAAGTCCTATTAAACATCAAATGAGAACAAAAACAAAACAACTACCATGCTGCAATACTTTACATGAAAACAATAAAAATTATATAAATTACTACTAAAAATCCAAGGGTGCAACATTAACAATACAGCTGTCATTTAGAAAATCAGCATGTGATATTTTTCAAGGAATCAAGTTAAAGTACTTTCCAAAAGTCTGAACTAAAGACACTTTATTGATATTGATAAGAGGTTAATCTTTTTACCTTCATTTCTCCATCTGTAAAGACAGGCTGTGAAACCACTTCTAAAGTAGTCAAAAGTTTATTGGAATTTAGTTGCTTATATACTTTAAAAGTATTAATGAGAATAATCCAGCCCACCAAGGCTGATGTCTCTAAAAAAGCATGCTAACGTAAGTATAAAATGTAGAAAAAAGGACTTTGTTATGAAAGGAAAAAAATTAATTTGCTGAAAAACTGCAAATACACTAATACAAAATCTAAGCAAGTATAGTTAACTCTCGATTGAGTGTTTATTGTCTATAAAAAATTTAACCCAAGACTAGTTTCACCTCTAACACTGTCCTTCCCACGTCCTCTCCATCCTCTCCCCATCCCTCAAGTGAAGGACTAAATATTCAGGAAATGACAAACTAACTCTAACATTATCCTTTAAAAAAAAAGTTCAACAATAAAACGTGCTTTTTAAGAATTATCCTGAAGGCAAATAAGTGATTCAGGTTACCTATTTTTCTCTTAACAGCAAAATATGGCTTAATTTGAGTAGGTAATTGAGAGTTGACTACTCAGGTAGATATTTATCAACCAATATTTTAAGGTAATCAATCACCCCAAACTCCTAACTAATCCACCACAATACCTAAGAAAAAATTTAAACACCACAAAGAAAGTAGTTATAAGAAAAAAACTACATGTCACTTCAAATAAACACAATGTCACACTTAAACTTATCTTTTCCATGCACCTTGACATTAATTCTGTTTTATAAGTGTTTCCAAAAAATAAGGAGCCTTCTATTAAATCATTAAAAAATTAAAAATAAAACTGCACTTACATCATAACTATAGTCTGCATCATTTGTTACCGTCAAGTCTGCAAGGTCTCCAAGGCCCAGTACACTTAACAAAACATCATCAGAACCCATAATAAATGACTTGCCTCCTCCAGATGGAAACGTTATTGGTTCAGCTATAAAGAACAAAACCGCTTCTTAAATGCTGAAAAATCATACAGTACAAGACAATATTGTGGGGGAAATGTAAGCACTTAACAGTTACAATATTCAGTAATATAATTAATTTTTTTCCCACTTCCCTCATTTCTTCCACTCAAAAAATCCTATTACTGTGTAGTAATAAACAAGTGTTTATTTTGGAACTGAACATAATTTCCCACAAATCAAATGTGCACTAAGATATATTACTTCAGGGTGGGAGGTGGGGCACAAAAGCTTTGTCTATTTACATCACTTATCACTTTGGTACAACTATAATTATAGTATTTTTAAAACATAATAGGTTGTTGCTAAGTCCTTTTGCTTTCTATCATATTTGCTTGAAAGTGCTAGGTATTCTAGTCCCTGGTAAAAATTAATATAAGTATTCACATGTAAATAGTTTCCAGTCTACAATACAGTGTATCAGCTTACTGAAGTGAAGCCTTAAATTGCTCAGATTTCTTCAGTAACAGCAATGGTCTAGGAAAAGGGCAGTTCTACCATCACTGTCCGTTTTCTTTCCCCAAAAGGTTAATGTATGTGATCTTCAGAATGGCTTCCAGCTTTCAAACTTTGACTGTTTTTTTATTTTAACTTCCCTTTTATTTACCATTATACTTCTAAAATAAAATAACTAATCTATACTGACTATGGATAGCACTTTAAACTTCTGATACTTGGACCAATTAAAATCAAACACTGCCATAATTAGAATAACTACACTACTATAAATTTTGCTATTACAGTTATAGTATAAGCAATAATTCTCCGTATCATTTCAAACATGCTTTGAAAGCAAAATTTTAATCTTAAAATACAAGGGGAAAGTACATAAATCATTGTAATACAAAACAACTCAACATATCAATACATATTTAAAATCCATGAGCAAATTTAAAAGGGAAACATAAAAATTCAAGCTATTTATCAATTTTGAAAAATTCCTATAAAAGATGATGATATAAATTTAATACACTATAGGAAACATAACAGATGTCATAAAACTTGTCAGTCATCACTAATACTACTGAAAATATTCTGAGAAGATACAAGTCAACTTCTCCTAGATATATACTATGGCAAAAGTAAAATTCATCCTTACTTAGAATATCTTATTATTTATTAAAGTAATCTGTAATATCAAAGTAAGCTATATAATTTGATTCAAATAGGGTCCTGAATGACATTTCTAAAATGAAGCTGTGTGTCAGCAACTGATATAGGGTAAATCAGAAAGAAAATACACATAGGGATAGTAGTATTTAATTAATTTTATAATGACTATACCTACTGAATCTAAATAATCTATAGCACTGATCCTTCCTATCACTATCTAGTATGCAGTTATTGGTAATACCAGAGCAGCTGAGAATTATAAAATCAATAGTTTAAAATTATGTTTAAGAACAATTATATAAAATTCATTAGGTATTACTTTCTCAAAGCATTTTTAGCCAGTACAAGGACATGTTTTTCTTTTAAGCTCAGAATTTGTTTCTAAGACAAGTTAGAACAAAATGCCACAATTCCTCCCACTCACAATTATACAAACACTCAATAACAGAACTTTTGATAAATGCCCAATAAAGTATTGGTAACTTTAACATGGTAACTAATTATTCTGCATTATTACATATTCTTTTTGCAGAGATATTTCTTATCAGTTACTGGCCAATTTAAGAGCATGTGAAGGGAAGTGTCTAAGCAATATTAGCTAGTTTTATTAGAGTTTTAGATTAATTGTATTAAATAAAAAGTATACCAATTTCTAATTAATCACATAACTACAGTTCTCTATCTCTATACACATATATCCATTTATATATAGCAAGCTATCCTGCTCACTCAGCATTTACTACATATACATCTCGGTGAAACAAATCTTTTAAGCTGTATTTCTCCTTTCCACAATCACCCATTACTGTGGCATATAGCAATCATAATAAATACTCAATTTATCTGCCCTTGTCTCTTTGCAGAGGGAATTAATTTCTATTCTATAAATTCATTTTATTAATGTTAACATAATTACCTATAGCACATGATTACATAAGCATAAAAATGTTATTAGCAATTCAAAGAAAAATTATTAAAAGGAGCAGTTTTTAATGATATAAATTATGATACCTTTTATTAGATAGCCTAAAAGATTTCATCAAGCAATTTAAGAAAACTATTATCATATTAGCATTTCTCTTTATGGAAATCTTAGGGTCTACAAAACGAGGTCTTACAACAAGGTCCTTTGTGTACTTTTTAAATTAATCCTCCTTTTTTATGGACACTAATGACCAAGGAAACCTGTAGCTCACATATCAAACTCTTCCTATCTCCTTCAATTTTATCAAATCTAAAGAACACAGCTCAGTAACTGATTCCATCCATGCCAGTGGCAACATGGTATACCTTAAGTCTTAACTAAAAATTGTCTGAAATGTTGTAATGCGTATAAGTTTCTCTCCTTGAAAACAGATATTTTTTCTTTATACAATGAGGTATGACATGGCCTTCAATAGGAATGCATAAAGTTGGAGATGGCCACAGAAAATAAGAGATTATGAACTCTAATGTTCCCTTCTTAGCTCTAAGTCAAAGCTGAACTTGAATCTTTTTTAGTAACAAATTCTAATAATATTTACCCTTTAAAAAGTGTAATAATGTTATGCTTATCTTCCCACCCCCTAGACCTTCCACTATTAATAGATCACTGAGTTACATTTTTTTCTTTAAAAAGCACAATTAGACACAAACATACATACAAGTTCTAAATTGGTTTTTGTGTAGCATGAGTCTTGACTGTTTTTTTCTATAGGTCATTGGTTTGAAACATTTAAAAGGGTCCCTAATTCCTGCTAATACGGCCTTGCCTTAAGCTGTAAAATCTGCAGTTTATGTACAGTGTTAACTACAAAAATTTTAGCAAGTTTTCCTATGCACTGTTTGGTAAACCATTACTAAATGCATAAAATGAAGAATAATGGAGCTGGTATATGCATTTTAGAAAATACTTCCTAAAGTAAAACAGGAAAATAGCTTAACAGTGGGAAAGAGATCTAGGAAAAAAATCAATAGACTTTTACTTTTCCTGTTGCTTTTCATGCTTTAATATGTTTTGTTTTGGTTTTATTATTTCAGTGATTTTCTTTATCCTTCCTCAAATATCCCTAGATTATGATGAGTGGTAAATGCATGCAGAGATGATTGACTGTAAAGGAAAAATGCAAAATTATTTAACTTTAAGGAAAATGTACTAGTAGAGAACCCTTAGAAGAGCATAAGATGTATTCAACATTTTTTGACTGGGCTATCAAATTACCTTATAGAGCAAAAGCAGAAATATCAGTGAAATTCAATCTATATGCCAAATTATTAGATAATGGACTATCCTTTATATATATGTATTATATATCACAATAAACCTTTGGTAAGAATTCAGTCTCATTACTTACAATTATAATGATCTAGACCTAGATTTATCAATTACTCAAGTACATCTATATACCTTCAGCTAAAATCAATTATGGAAAAAAATGCCTAAATAGTATTTTCATTTCCTGTACATTTCTAATTTAGGCAAATTTTAGAAAATTCATTACAAGTAGTATATACCTGGCACCAGGTTAAAGAATAATGATGTTGCCTTATTCTAAAATGATTATATCAGGCAACTGTTTTATATATATAGAGAGAGAAATAATACATGTAAAGTTCCAAGCACAATCTCTGGCACTTAGTTGTCTCCTAATCAGTGACAGTTATTATTAGTTACTAAATGTAAGCAATATGACAAAATGACTAAATAGTTCTTTTCCATATGTACTATTTCAAGTCTACTATTTCTCTGCTACTAGAACTGTAAGCTAAAGTCACAGTTCAGAAAGGTACTTTGAAATGATATATGAAACAACTCCACCTAACACCAAAAACAAACAAAAAAATTATAAAGACACAGAAGCCAAAAATTTCAAAATCCCTTAGGACAATTACACCAAGAGCTTGCCCAACACCTTCTCTGAAGATCATATAAACTGATCATTTTAAAACAGCAGCAAGTTTATAATATTAAGGAGATGTGATTTGGAATTAATGTCTTCTGCAATGTAAATAAACATGACAGCTAAATTTTGTACCTTCCTCTGCTCTTGCACCTTCATGATCAGTTCTAGTAGAGGCTGACCTAGACTGATTTATGAATCCTGAAGGGATGAGGGGCAGCTCATCATCTCCCAGATCAGCTATCATGTCGTAGAATTTTGTCCTGTTGACCCCTGTAAATTAATGTCAGCAGCAGAGGTTCATGTAACAGCTACCGCTTGACTTGCTAGCAGCCTTAAAAACCTACTTACTAACAAAATAGGCTATTTTTAAGAAGTTCCAGTTATAAAAATCTCCAATAATCAAAGATGTCTTCAATTTTCCATACCAACCCCCCCAAATAATTTAAATATTTAAGATATTCACTATTTCTGTGGAGATACATATATACATAAAATTGAGTCTTCTGTCACACAACCAAAGTTCTAAGCTCACAGACACAGAAGGTACCATTAAAACAAAAAATTTTGGTGTTTAAGTTACCATTTAACAGTGTAAAGAATAAAACATGAGTTTTTCCAACATAATCCATTATTTTAAAACATTAACAAAGAAATTAGTACAAATGATTTTTATGAGGGTGCAACAAACAATTAACTTTCCCTGTGTTTATGTGGATATTTTCCTGCCATATTCACACAAATATGTCATTAACAAATCAACTCCAATTTTCCTCAAAATGTTTTTTCACTTTTCCCAAATTTGAAAAACCTGATTTACCCATGAGCTCTCTTAGTTTCTCATCATAGTATAAAAAGTCAACATTGTCATAGGCCATAAGTTTAAGGAGAGAATTTCAGCTGTTGCATGGATAATTCAGGCCCAAATATGCAAAACTCAGTAGCATCTACAGTAATGTGGGATCTCTTTAAAACTGTGAAATTCAGAAATGACAGGAGAATCATTTCTCTTATGTATTTTGAAAGAAAATAGTTTTAAGAATGTCATAAAAAATAATTTGAAATGACAAAAGAAAATGCTTTATAGTCAATATAAAGTGAAAACAATTAAAATAGGCAAATCCAAGGCCACACTTTATGACCTTATTTACTAATGTCAACATTAATGGACTAATTAGACTACATAATTATTAAATTTCACTATGGCTATGAGAATATTAGTAATTCTATAGGAACTATCATTCATTTATGTATCCCTAACAGAATGCCAGATAGTGAGATTATAAGGCTTAATGGAAATAGGTGGAATCTTATACATTTATTAACTCTATTTCACAGTAATCCCTAGCTTCTTAGAAACGCTTGAGCAACTCTACTGTATGCAAAATGTCAAGTAGTCTGAATTTCCTAAAGTAATTATAATGGAGAAAACTCAGTTATTATCTGAGGATTTTCCCCGACAATGAAGTGACTGTAAACAAATTCTCTAATAAATGAAAAACTGCCAACTGGATATCTAACCATCAGTGAAATTCAACATGAAAGAAGATGAATGTTATCCTTTCTCACAAAATAGCTCTCCTTTATAACTTTCCCACTTATGAGTACCAACATCATTGACTTGATTTCTGTTCTTAAAATTCTGCAACCACATCTTTTTTCTTTCTTTCTTTCTTTTTTTTTAATTTATATTTTTGGCTGTGTTGGGTCTTCATTGCCGTTTGTGGGCTTTCTCTAGTTGCGGCGAGCAGGGGCTACTCTTTGTTGCAGTGTGCGAGCTTCTCATTGTGGTGGCTTCTCTTGATGCGGAGCATGGGCTCTAGGCAAGTGGGCTTCAGCAGTTGTGGCACGCGGGCTCAGTAATTGTGGCTCACGGGCTCCATAGTGCAGGGAAGCCCTGCACCCACACATTAAGAATTCCTTTTCAACTTATAAATGAGGAGAGGGGGGAGATCTGTTTTTAAATAGAATCCTCCTTTAAACTATTCTTCAGGGACTTCCCTGGTGGCACAGTGGTTAAGAATCCGCCTGCCGACGCAGGGGACACAGGTTCGATCCCTGGTCTAGGAAGATGCCACATGCTGCAGAGCAACTAAGCCTGCACATAACAACTACTGAAGCCTGCGCACCCTAGAGCGCGCAAGCCACAACTACTGAGCCCATGCGTCGCAACTACTAAAGCCCGTGCACTCTAGGACCCGTGAGCCACAACTACTGAGCCTGTGTGCCTAGAGCCTGTGCTCCGCAGCAAGAGAAGCCACCGCAACGAGAAGCCCGTGCACTGCAACAAAGAGTAGCCCCTGCTCGCCGCAACTAGAGAAAGCCCGCGCACAGCAACGAAGACCCAATGCAGCCAAAAGTAAATTTAAAAAATTAAAAATAAATAAAACATATTATAAAAAAATATTCTTCAGATTAATCTCTTTCTTGCTATTGACTTTATTCTAGTCAAAGCTTGCATTCTTATGAATTACTGCAGAAGGTTCCTAATTGGTTTTCCTCTCTTCCAGCTCCATTTGTCTTTAATCAAATTTGAATACTACAGCTAGATTAGTTTTCCAAAATTATCACATTTATCATATCATTCCTTACTCTGAAACCACAAACAGCACTTCAACACTCTTTGAATCAAAGCTAACTAAAATCTTGTACTTAACCCTATATGTGCTTCATATGCGCTGATCCTATTTTCCTAACCAATCTCATCTTTCAGTGCTCCACAATACAAATCTCCCTAATTTTCAAATCAGAGCAGTTTCCCTATAGTATCAATATTCACCAAGGTTCTTTCTACCATATTTTGTCATATCTGTCCTTACCTATCCCTTAGAAAGGTAAGACTACTTCCTGCACATACTTCCATCTCCTCTGTGAGCCTTTGTTGATCTTTCTCTGCTCACTCTTATCATACTTATGTATACCATAAATTTGACTTTATTAGATATTACTTATAAATAATTTCATCATATGATAGCTAAATATAATAAAGACAAGAAAAAGTTTTATCATTACAGGTAAGTCATATCTTCCTGAACACATGGACTGGGAAATATGGAAGAAAAGGAAAGCAGGAGACAACATGAAAGTTAATTAATGTTTAAACTGAGGATCCCAAATTATATAATTATTACTTTTTTTGGCTTGCATACTATAGCCAAACATTAGTTTCTGTTTGGCACAGTGGCAAGTTTAGGAAAGATAGGAATGTCCCTGCTTTAATTCTAGTTTCTCAAAAACTGCTAAAAGATGAAAGCAGATTTCTTAACCAGATGTAACAGTCCTATCTAGCACCTACTTTGTAGAACATCTTTCAACTAACTACATTTAATGCTCTTTCATTCTCTTTCTAAATCTATCCTGTATTCTAAATTCAGTAATTGTAATGAAATGCAATTTCAAATAAAAAATTTGAAGTCTGATTAGCAATAATGAGAAAATTGTAATCATATTAGTGTAATAGAATGTTATACATAATATTATAAAAATATTCAATGGCATAATTGAAGACTCATTAGGTATTAATTAAACAAAAGTTGATTCTCAATTATTACTCTAATCTATAGAAGAAATACTCTTTCTAATTGTAACACCAAGAAAAACTGTCCTTTCACCACTATGAATAATAAAACAACCCATCTATCTCTTAACCACGACCATCAAGTCTATACAAATGCACAATCAAAAAAAAAAAAAGCACAATCATCTAAACAGATTCTAGGAAAACGAAAAACAGTATGTCATGTGTAAGCCAAACTATGGACTGACAACTGCTGTTAGTGTTTTTATTTTTTGTGTGTGTGTGTTAGTGTTTTTAAATTCACTCACAAACATACACACTCATGACATGAAATCTATCTTTCCATGACTCTATTAAGTAAAACAGTAATTTTTTTTTTTTAACTGAATCTACTGTTTTCCCTTTCTCAATCTACTGTTATCCCTTTGTTAATCAGCCTTATATTCTGAAGTGAAACCAAATGTTTAGCAGGCAATCTGGAAAAGATAAGTTTATTTTAGAATAAGATTTAGTTATGTCATGTTTGCTTGATCTGTTGTATTTTCTATCATCTTAATTAAAAGAAAGCTTTGACATGACAAATGTCATCTTAAAAAAATGACATCATAATATTAAGGAAAAAATAGTTCAGCTGCAAAGTGATTCTGCAGTTTAAAAATGTGTCCTCACTGAAAGAGCATCAAAATACTTTCTCCCCCTTGTCAAAATACCTGAATTATTTTCTTGGGGGAGAAAAAAAAGAGAAAGAAACCTGAGTTGAAGAGTGGTCTGTTTTAGAAGTGTGAAATTGAAGCCAGAAATATAAAACAACTGCGTTTCTTAGCTGAAAATAATATCCCTTAACTATGAAACAACTGTTCGTCTTTGATTTGATGCAAGAGAATAGTGAACAGTTTTATGGACTCTCTCCAAAACAGAAGCAGGTTAATCATCACAGTCATTTTATAGTATGTGCCAAGGTGCTTTTATAGGCTTACTGAAAGTTATTGCTACAAAATAATAATTTCACCTTAAATGTTCTAAAATGCCCAATATATAGATGATTGGACTTAAGTCACAATTTACAAAAATATTATATTCCCTCTTGACAGTCTGTCATCCTGAATCTGGAATAGCAAATGACAAATACTAATATGAAACTTTTTTTAAAAAAGGAAAACTAGAAAATGATCCAGGGATGCTCATTTATATGTGAATCTTTGAAACACAAATCTTTTGAAGAAAGGACACGAAATAATCTAATCTTCTTTATAAGCCTCAATTTTATAAGTATAAAACAGCATAGGAATAACAATAAGCAAGAATAAGACTATTAAAGGAAAACATATTACAATCCACAATTTAAACTTTCCATGTTGAAAAACCAAAACAAATACCAAAGTCTTAAAAGATTTTTACCCTCCTCCTTCATATTCTAAATAAAGGTTCTAAATTTCAGATGCTTTACCCTTACTTCAGTTGCTATACACAGTGTGATTTTTGTTATTGATTTACATGTTTTTACTGAGACATAAAATACTGCAAAAAAGGAGACCATAGAAAGCTAGAAAAATCCTATCAAACCAAGATTTTGACAAAAGATTAATTCAGAACCCCCCCCACTCCCTTTCCCAATTACAGAAAGCTTAGAAATTATTTAAAGATTACAGAAAACAGAGTTTTAGATTAGATAATAGTATTATATCACTTAATTCCCTGATTTTCCTCATTGTACTGTGGTCATATAGGAGAATGTGTTTGTGCTCAAGTAACATGCGCTAAGGTATCTAAGGAGCAACATGTCTACTACTTACTCAGTTTTCTGAACTGTTCAAAATAATAAAGGTACATATTTAAAGAGAGAAGGGATAAAGCAAATGTAGTAAAATGTTAACATTTAAAGAAACTGTGAAAGTGCATGGAATTCTTTACCCTATTCTTGCAACTTTTCCTTAAGTCTGAAGTTATGTCAAAATAAAAAGTTACAAGGAAAAGGAAGCTTAACCCTTCTGAAGCTTAAGACCAAAATAACTGTATCAAGTCTCTTTAGTTTCATGGTGTTGACTCTTAGAAATACTAATAGAAAAAGTAAGAAAAAGAAAAAGAAAATTAATACTGAATTGTATCTACAGTCCAAGGCAAGGATGTCACTTTTATTTTCTTTTGCCTTAGGTGGGAAAAATGAAGGGTGAAATGGAGTGAACAAACTGGAAGATAGATAAACATTAGCTTCCTGCCTCTTGATTTTAGAAGTCTTTCCATTTTTAATAGTCAAATCATGGTTGAGTCTTTACAAAGTTAAACAGTTGGCATTCTCACCACTTTTTTTCCCATTTAAAAAAAAAAGGCATTTAGATTGGATTATATCTGATTTCATATGGTAAAGTTAGCAAATAATTTTCTTCCCTTTAAGAAGCTGGAAAAAACTCTGTAGAAACTTAGTGCTATGATCCAACAGGTGTGATTCATTCACATTTTGGAATAAAGAAAAAAGAAAAGGCTAAAGTTTATGAATTATTCTAACTTATACAAAGCCACATCTGCAAAAATATCAGAAGAAAACCCAACAAAAATAGATAATAAGAATGCTAAGGAAATTCATGAATTATCTTTTCATGTAAAATTGTATCTTAGCATTAACATGATGTTCTACCTGGATTAAGACCTAAGTTTATTATCCATCAATTAAAAAAAAAATTATTTCCATGGCAGGGATTCAGAGCCAACATTTTCAAGGTGAACTCTATATTAAAGAGCAAAAAGTGTTTATTTAACTAATTCACAAAGGAAGTGTAAAGAGAAACATAATTATTATTTCCTAATTATTCACTCCTGAGACAGTGTTGGAAACCTCATCTTTATATCTACATACATGGGTAAATTTAAAAGCACTGGTGTTTATAAAAACAGTAAAAATGAGAAACAATCTGAAGGATTAACTAATGGAGGCTAGGTTAAATTCACAAAATGCAATACTATATAACCACTAAAATTATATTTTATTTAGATGACTATGAAAATTACAAAAAAATGAATTAAAAACAATATGATATTCTTGTTGGAAATTGTTAAAGGAGGTTTATGTATAAAGACATTTAGAAAAAGTTGGAAGAATATATGCCAAATATTAATATCTGAGTTGTAGGACTGAAGGTGATTTTTACTTTTTTGTGTCTCTACATACTACTTGTATTGTTTGAATCATAAGTATGTTCTATTTTTATGGCTATATAAAGTTAGTTTTGTTTTTTTTTTTTGAGAAAACAGATACAAAATCAAAATTAAAGGGGACTGGTTGAATAACACAGTACACATTTTGGTAATAAAATTGAGACATGAGAGCCTCAGGGCATGGCTGTGAGGTCTCCAGATCCTGATTTAATCACAGTAGTTCCCTTTCACCCATTTCACATATTAGGTTCTGCAATATTCTGCTTGACAACAGGGTAGCTTGGTATAAAGAAATTGGAAAACGTTATACAGTGGAATATTTATTGACATGAAATGGTATTTTCTGTGAACTGTTAGCTAAGTAGGCAAATAACAAAACTGCATATTATGATCCTACTAAAGAAAATTAATTAAATTACAATTTTATGGGGATTTTAGACTTTAGTTTCAGTTCATCTGTTTCTAATAGTTCTTAAACAGGTATTTTTTTCAATAAAAAACATTTTTTAGAAAAATGTAAAACCTACAACTAAAAAACCTTAAGTTGACTTATATCTTCTTTCTAAACCTCAAAAAGGTACAGGCATATCTTGGATATATTGAGGGTTCAGTTCCAGACCACTGCAATAAAGCAAATATCACAATAAAGCGAGTCACATGAATTTTCTGGTTTCCTGGTGCATATAAAAGTTATGTGTACACTACACTGTACTGTATTAAGTGTGCACAGAATTATGTCTCTAAAAAATGTACATACTTTAATTTAAAATACTCTATTGCTAAAAAACAATACAGGGTTGCCACAAATCTTCAATTTGTTAAAAAGAAAAAAAAATGTGTATAGATCTAAACACATTCTATCAGGGAAAAAATGGAGTATCTAGTATTTTAAATTAAAAGCAATACTACCTAGCATTTTCTAAAGAAATCTTCAGCAGGTAAGTCAGTTTATGAATAACATACAGAAAATAAGTAATCTAATATTCAAATAAACTATTTCTTAAAAAAAAAGATCTAAACCCTAAAATTCTAATGTCATTGTGTCTATATTAAAATGGCCAATCATGCAAAAGTACTTTTATACTCAACATGCATTAATTATATAGGTAAGTGATGTTAGAGCTGAACACAGTCCCTGCCCAGCATTAAACATTTTTAAATATGGTAAGCAGTTCAACATAAAATATGAAACTTCTTAGAGAACAATTTATCTTTTTATTCACATGCAATAACATAAATAAGCATAAGGTTATAAAAGTGCATAACACGTAAAATCTCCCAAATTCCTTATTTACCTCCACAATAAATTAAACCATTCAAAAACTGCTTCACTGAAGAAAACTTACACCCTTTTCCACTGCAACTGCCATTTCATAAATTAATATATTTGTCACCAGAGAAAGGAATATGGAAGAATGCCTACATGGTTTTTGCCATTGAAGTCTACTGTTTTCTCCTACACACAGTCAAAAAATTTAGACTGGCAGGATTCAATGGCCAGTTCAAAATAAAGTTCCCCAAAACTAAACTTCAGTTTCTCCATTTAATACTCATAGGTCTGAAGATGATTTTCATGCGACTGTTCTTAAGCTTGATTCACAAAATGGAAATAAATTACTTCTTTGAGATGTGCTGTAGCTAAATTTATACTTTTACAATACATTCATTGGTCAGGATATTAACAGTGAAAAATACACTGAGGTACCCAAAGACACTCAGTGATTGACCAAACAAACCCTACTGCCACCACTACCCTCTCCTCTGGCCTTACTCCATCAGAGTAGCCAAGAAAATACTGCCTAGGAGAGCTTTTTTTGCTACTGTTGTTGTTTGTGGTTGGATTAAGGCCAGAAAGCACAAACTATGGAAAGGGCTTTCCTATTCACTGTATTTTGGAATTCTGAAACTAAGAAATGTAACCTGGACATGAGCTGGTTATAGCAGTAATACCCTATGTATCAACAATACAGAAAGTTATACTTTCTTCCTTTTGAACAGATTTCTATTATTTTTCATCACAAGGCCAATATTCCTTACAGTTTGGTAAACTTTTTAAAGCTTAAAATACAGACAAAAACCCTGAAATTCTTCCTTCATCCTTATCCACATATTTAAAATGATTTCCCACTTGATCAATAACACAACCTAAATTACATTCAAATAAATTTCAATTATACAACAGACAAAGTTTAAAGTTAGTTGCCCCCTTTATAAAACAAAAAGAAGTAGACAAAAAAATCAGAACTGAAGAATTTTTTTTTTCTCAAAGATTGGTATACAAAAATTATAATAGAATCTGCACTTACTCTTTACCCCTTTCTTCCCCTTTCGTTCCTTCTTGTACTGTTCCTTCAGTTTACTTATTAGTCCCTGGTCTACATCCCAAACCTCAGTAGTTGGGGAGAGGTCATCTTTATCTACATGCAGCATATTATTAAAAGAAAAAAAATCAGCAGTTGGCAATGCAAGCTGTTGGCAGTAAACTGTTATAGCTTTATATAATCATAATAAAAATGTACTAATAGCATATATTCAAAGTACTTTAAAGGTGCAGTCTCAGTTTTGGTATTCACAACTCAAACTCTAAAAGCTCATCTAGTAAGTTTCTAAACATTTAATACCACTAACAAAAGTTAAATGGTGCTTCATTTCTATGAATCACAAATTTGAAGGTTATTATTCTTTCAATAACTGATATTCTTACAATGGACTGACATTAGAAATCTAATGTTATACAAAAATAGATCACTGCATCTTTATAAAAATGTTAATAAAAAATTATTCAGCCAGCATCATAAAAGCAAATGAATGAATTACATGCGAACTACTCATAAAAGTGCAAGCTAGAAAGGTCAGTGTCATTTTATTGATGAAAATATTCATGCACCTTCCGTCACATTGATTCTGCATGCACAAAATAACTGTACTAATGGAGAGGCATTCTAGTCCAATATAATACATACATATATTCCAAACTACAATGTTTCGAATAATCCATACAAAGCATTCAGAGAATCCCACCTCTGCCCCCACCCCACCCAAACAGTTCAACATCTCATTACCTTCTTCCATTGGTCTACAACTAAGATTAGCAAAAAAAAAAAAAAACAAAAAAAACAAAACTCAAATTCCACTGAAGAACTTTTTAAGAGTTGATACTTTTAGGGTAAGATAAAAGCAGTGAAAAGTATGGAGAAGTGAAAACATACATTGCTGTAAATCTGCTAAGGATGATACTTTAGCTATTTTAGCTGAATAAACAAATCCGTATTTGTTTTAAGTAAATACTTGTGCCTAGAATAAATTTACCCTATAGTGAACTAAAGGAAAAACAGCATTAAAAAGAAGCAGAATAAAAATATGTCTATTCGAATTATTTTAGGCATTAAAGGCTTTTCCATCCTTTAAGTTTTAAACTTACTGTTTAAGTTGAAAGCTGTTATTAGGAAGTTTAACATTTTGTTAAAGAACTAAGAGTTTATTTAACCCTGTTATTAAATAAAAATTATACCAAAACACATAGGCTAAGTCAATCAAGAAGACTGACATAAGAGGAAGATTTTAGAGAAAACATACTTTAGAAATTTTTGTTAACTCATTATATTCTGGCTTACAAGCCTTATAAACTCCCTAGGACTCACTGATTGCATCTATACAGTGGACATAAAAAAAGCCTTTTTTCCTTATAGATAGTTGTATGTAAGTAAACATAAAAAATTCTCATATTTAAATGGTACACAGGCAAATTCCCTGGCAGTCCATTGGTTAGGATTTGGTGCTTTCACTGCCGGGGCCCGGGTTCGATCCCTGGTTGAAGAACCACGATCCCGCAAGCCGAAGGTACACAGAAATTCAATTTACTGTACCTTGAGCTTTTCCTACTATAATTGTCATCACTTTCTCCCTTACGGTACTATGATCTTAGGTAGTCAGTATGTAAAAAGCTAAATCCAAAAATTTGCTAACTTGAATTACCTGAAACTAGGTTGTTCAAGCCTGAAATTTACACGATTATTTGTCAAATCTGCAAACTGTAATACTGTTTGTAATACAGCTGTAATAATGATTTAAATAGAAAATCCACTTTTCATGTACTCTAATCATGAAAACAATGCTATATCAGGAATCCGTTCTGTCACTTTATCAAATACTCTAAGAAAAAATGTGATCTAAAGAATCGCTTGTACTCATCTTAATAAAGCTTACAATTCTTATTTTTAAAAGTGACAAATGGACACATTTTGAGCAAACTTTGTTAAACCTCATAGAAACAACAACAAAAAATTTAAGTGGTATATACTTTACACTGGAAGTTAGATAAAACAGTAAAGTTTAATATGTTTTTTAAAAGACCTTTGTAGAAAAATAAATCTGTGAATAGCTCTAACTGGAGTAGCAAAGGGTAGTGAAGTGAAAAAGCAAAGGGAATAAAAAAGGATAAGCTTAAGAAAAATACAAATACTACTTGCAAGGTAAACTCCAATCTAGAAAACAAAGGTAAACTTAAGGCAGTGCAAAGAAAAGGTTGGTGAATGCATATGTGCACAAACATCCTGAAACTTGCCTGGTAGGTAACAGCTGATTTGATATTACTTATAAGAAATAGTTAAGAGCAAAAGGGAAGAAGCAGCATAATCTTCTACATATTAATTCTGTTTTTAAAAAATCTAGGGGGAAAAAAAATACCAAGAAATGAGGTTGAATCAGTTGCGGGAACTTTCTTGTTTACAAGAAAACACAAATATGCACCAAAAAAATGACCCTTGACAACTCAAAACCACAAAGGCCTAAAATTTTGTTATGGTGATTCTAACTACCAAAGCAAAGGAATTATACAAATCTACTTAATATAGCATAAATTGGTAACTAACTTTATGCAAATATTCAGTACTTTATTCATTATATTTAAATACAAACATTTGGTATTTTGTAGTCCTATACATTCTACAGACCACAGTTTCAAAGTGTAGGAAACAATAACTAAACAACCTTAAAATGCCTAGTCTCCATGAGAGAAATACCGAAATTAGAAATGCTCACAATATTTTTGATTATGCCAAGAAGTAAAAACTGCTAAAATTAAACCCAGAGTACCTAATGTAGATGACAGAAGAAGAAAAAGATTTAAAAGCTTTCTAAAAGCAGTGGTTTCATAGGATAAAAGGATTCAAAATTAGGTACCCGAGTAGACTGCTAGTATACAAAATAAAAAATAACATAGATTATCCGATGTGGGTGAATACTGGGATGTTTCATTATGACAGACTATTTACTTTTAAAAACAACAACAACAACAACAACTGTGTCCTTTACCAAGTAATTTATCTGAAAAGCATCACCTTCCCATTTGTAAGTAAATTCAAATTTTAAGTAAATGAATTAAATAAATATAAAGGGATATTTGTATATCCAGCCTCTTTGTTTTGAAAAAAACTGAGTATGACACCTGTTGAGTAAAAATGATAAATTCAAAATCACTGCATAGATCCTTTGATAATTTTCATTTCTTAAGGAAAGAAACTACTTGAACCATCTTGTTCTTAACAGAATCCTTTCCTTCTCAAGAACTTAAAATGCTTTAAAGGTGTTTTAGACTTGTCCGGAAGGAAAAGACTTTGTCGGTTACTTCCAATTACACAAGAAGATTCAGGTCACTCTCAAATATTAACAGTAAAAGTAAATAAAGTAACGACACTTGTCATTCACACTAATTAGGTCCTCTCTTGAAACTCTGCTCTACAGCCAGAAGTCTCTGGACAGAAGGACAATCAAATGCACATAATATAGTACTTTGATTATAGAAATAATGCCATTTTATACAAATTACATTCCTGAAATTTTTATGTATTCTTCTGATGGACAGTTAAACTTCCAGCAATTTTAGGTGAAGAAAATAGGAATGGATATGTGCCAAGATTTAGCTATACAGATGTTTGAAAACTGCTTTTGATCGTTTTTTTCTTTAATAAAAATAATCTAAATGTACAACAGTACAGCAGAGTTAAAGAAATAGTGGAACATATTCCATCAAGAATACTATGCAGTTTTTGAAAATGATGTTGCGGAAGAATAATATATTAAGTGGAAACTGTGGTTTATATATCAGCACGCAGCAAAATCCTTGTTAAATAAAGATATAAATATTAACCATGATTCTCCCTATATAGCAGTGTTACAGGTGATTTTTAATTTTCTTCTTCACATGTATCTGTGCGTTCTAAACCTCCTAAAAAACACAGGAATTATAAAATAATTATGTATTTATACAATTTAAATATATTTATATAATTATTTTAAAATCCAGAAAAAAATAAACAGTATTTTAGAAACTTTCGGAAAAAAATAAGGTATTTCCAACTTTGAATGGGTTGCACAGAGAAGTTAGAAGAAAACATACTTTTACTTTTCTGGAGCAAGGTTAATTCTTGCTCTTGAGCAAAGCTAATTCTTAAGAAGGGAAAATTTCTATAACATAGCTATTTTCAAATAGTAAGTACAAAAGTGTATATTCGAAGTCTAGAAAGTAATTGTGGAATTTTTAATACTTTCAATTAGTATGTCTCCTCTTTCCCCTTAGAAAACAGAAGTAAAGATCTGAAAACAATGCTTGAGAATTATAAACAATGAGAAAGCTGATAACAAAATTCAGATCTTTTAAGTACTCAATTTGTATCAGGATAGTCAATAACATTATCTCTTAGGTCTTGTCTCTCCTGCTGTTAGCAATATTCAGCTTCAGTATATAAGTGAGGCATTTTTAAAAAATCCAAGTGTGTTTCCTTATTACCAAAGTAGTTTATAAAAATCTAGTGATAATTCCCCTTGCTAGTAACTAAGCAACTTTGGTATTCATGTGAAATATGCATTAAGGTACTTAGTAACCTCCTCCAATAAAGCTCTGTAAACACAATTTGAGTTCTCCCTACCAGGTAACGTGTTGATATTAAATGATGATTAAATGAACATTTTTAATAGGAATAACATACTGGACCTCAGCTATTAACTTAAAATACTTTGTACACTTTTATTTTACTTTCTAATGGGGTTTTTAAACCCTGTATAAATAGAACTGTTTTATCCCTTTTAGTTATGGCTGGATTATTATTAGCAGTAGGTATCACTTCCAAAGGCTAGGCTCTAATGCATTTGTACACTGAATATTACATGTAATGAAGTTTAACACGTCAATAAATCTTGCTCAATATAGAGCTATAATTCAAGATTAGTAGCTTTATTACTTCCTAGCAATAAATCAGATAATACCATACAGGAATACTGAAAAGAGTTATCTTCTTGAAACCCAGGTTCATTACCAAATTAAATCATAGGAATGTTTAAAACTACATACATGCTTTAAAAAAAATCTGCTAAGAAGAAAGGAATTGGATCTCTAAATTGACTAAATATTTCAACTTTAAATCAAGACAAATTTCAAAAAATCAAAATCCACCAAAAGCCATATATTAAAGTTTAGTCACCAAATCTAAATAAATTGGTGCAAAATACTCTGAAATTATTCAATACCACTCTTCTCCTTGCTCTCAGTTTAACTGCCACCATATGTTCAGATATACACATTCCACATATTATATTTAATAAAATACAACTTTAAGGGCTAGATGATTTCCCACCCCCATTTCTTTATCACCTTACCCCATTCTGTGCCATCCCCTGAACTCCGTGCTTCTCCAGCTCCTTCACCGTCTTCAGCAGACACTAAAAAATCAAATTCTTTCAGTGCTTCCTCAGTATCAGGATCATCGGTTAGGTCAGCAGCTAAACCTTCATTACCTATCTGTAAATGGAACATAAGCCAAGAATTACCTTTATGCTAAACTGTAAAGGAGTCCTTTATGTTTTCACACAATTATCTTTACATTTGCACTCCCATTTTTAGATTAGATACAAAATTTTAGATTTTCCACATAGTTCACCAATCCCAAATTATACCCTAGATAAATGGTTGTCAACAGTGCTGTGTGAACACTGTTATAAAATGTGATGCAAGCAATGTGGTAATAAGAATGGTTAAAATCTTAATCTTCAAGTATGATGATTCTTACAAAGAACTTCTCTAATTACAATAGATTCACAGGTACCAAAAGACCCATGCACTAACTTACATTCTAATATGTTGTGTTGAATTGACCTCATTCACTGAGAACTGCAGAGGCAGTCCGTAACATATAAGGATATGGCATAGTTAATAAGGACATTAATGCAAGTCAACAGCTGTGGTATTTATAGTAGTGCTTCCCAGAACAAAAAAATAGGGAAGGATCAAAATCTCTATTCACCTATGCTCCACATATGAGTGTGTTACACACATGAAATTTGGCAGAAAGGTTGAAAACTGCTTTTATAGACTAGAAGCTTCTGCGAAACACTGGCATTTTTCCCATATTACTGTAAAATCCCAAAGAACCACAACAGAACCCATCCACTTTTTTTTTAAAAAAACATACTTGAAATACTGTACACTATTATGACAATTCACACATAGATCATTTAATCTACTTTTGCTCTTATAGCTAACCCGCATCAACACTAAAATACATAAACCTGTTTCTTAGGTTATGAGCAAAAGCAAATTTTTATTAATCCTTAACAAACAATGAGTGTTGACACGTACATTTACAATTCTTAGTTTACTCCCTCACCCAGGGTGGGAGTACCACCCCACTTCAGTTACAATTTACCACTTATTTACTGTACAGGAAGAGAGAGACTTCAGCAGTGATTCTTAATTGTGACAGGAGTGGAAAGGATGTAACTTTTTAAAAAAAGTTTCAAATCACTGGACTAGTCCTATAAAAACAGACGCTTTTCTTGCCATTTATAATACAGCAAATAATTTGTACTATGTGTAGGTAATTCAATAAGAACTGACTATATAAAACTTCCAAGTGACATAATAAATGATCAATCACTCCCAATGTAACGAAAGACATCTTGAAATATTCTATTCCAAATACATGACTACATATATTTTAGCTAATAAGAATAGAAAATTGAATTCTTACTTTGTGTTTATTTATCCGATGTTTGTCTTTTCCTTCTGGGATGCCTTCAATCATGTCATTTTCCTCTTCTTCGTCGCTGTCATCAGCATTTTCTAAGAAATTGAATGTCTCAAGAACATCACCAGAAGGCCTGTAAGAGAGGAAAAATGATGAACCAAAATATTCCAATGATTAATTCTAATATTTCTTTCTGTCTCCTATTTTAAAATAGTACTTGAAGGTAGTAGAGAGATTCTAATGAAAATTTACTTATAATGTATTATCTAAATATTCTACACAAAAATGTTTGAAAGATCATTTATGTTCTACAGTTAAAGTATCTATCAATAAAAGCAGTTGTTAAGTTTCTACAATGAAAATACTTTAAGTAATTGCTACATCAAAATAAAAACCCTATAGTATTAGGCACTCAAATGTGCTATTATTTCTCAAAATAAAGCCATCATGAGCAAGCAACTTAAACTCAGCATTTCTTATAGCTCTACAACCTCTTACAGCTTGGTGCAAATGTTTACGACTAAAACTGAACTTTATCGGGATGCTCAGATTTAAAGTTATGGTAAATCAGATATAGAACATTCCAATCTATTTTACAGATTTCCTTACCTAGAAAACAGGATTATTAATATACTAAAGAAATACTTTCAGGACTTAACCTGGGGGTCCAGCGGTTGAGACTCGGTGGTCCCAATGCAGGGGGCCCGGGTTCGATCCCTGGCCAGGAAACTATTAGATCCCGCATGCCACAACTAACAGCTTGCGTGCCACAAGTAAAAGATTCCACATGCCACAACTAAGACCCGGCGCAGCCAAATAAATAAATAAATACTTAAGGGGGAAAAAGAAAAACTACTTAAAAAAAAAACCTTTGAAGTGTTTCAGAACCACTCATATAATAGGTAACAGTGATAATCTATTTTTATCTACTTAAGAAGTCATTTTAAAACTATAATCTGAATTCCTCCTCTATGTACAAAAAAGGTTTTCAAATAGTTGTTTAAATGTCTAAAAACAGAGGCTGCAACAGAGCGGTGAAAGCTTCAGCTGAACGCAGACTCTCACAATGAAAGTCTCAACTCTTCCACTGACTTAGCTGCCTGAATTTGGCCAAGTCACTTAAACCTTTTGGCCTCAACTTCTTTACCTGTAAACTGGGGGGGTTAAACTAGATGACCTCAAATATCCTTACTAATACGAACAGTGCATGGTAACAAAAAGAATAATAGTCTAAAAGTTAGGGTTTTTTCTCTCCCTGATTGGTTCTTAGTCCAAATTAAGGATATAATACAATTCAGACTATTTTTTTAACATCTTTATTGGAGTATAATTGCTTTACAATGGTGTGTTAGTTTCTGCTTTATAACAAAGTGAATCAGCTATACATATACATATATCCGCATATCTCCTCCCTCTTGCATCTCCCTCCCACCCTCCCTATCCCACCCCTCTAGGTGGTCACAAAGCACCGAGCTGATCTCCCTGTGCTATGCAGCTGCTTCCCACTAGCTATCTATTTTACATTTGGTAGTGTATATATATATGTCCATGCCACTCTCACTTCATCCCAGACATAGGGTTTTAATAGGTCTATTATACTCTGCCTAATCCAGCACATGGTTCAAGGACCTGTATCAACACTGAATGTAGAAAGAGATGTGTTTTTCAAATGCAAATTAGTAAGAACAAACAAAAAACTACCACAATAACAAAACACATACTTTTCAGTTCAACATTAGTAATACGTCTCGATATCTGGGGATTAAATGAAAGGCAAAGAAAATATTTGACAAAATTGGCACTTCAATGACAGAAAAATAAAAAATTTAAGACATGAGAGTTTTGTTTTGAACTTTAATAAAGTATTATTGTTCCTTGGATAGAAGTTCCTGTCTCTAAAGTGAGAACTCACGTTTCAGGTTTTAAAAACTGTATTTGATCACAACAATACACGTACAAGGTTTAAAAGTCAAACAGCACAATCAATAAAAGAAAGAACAGATGAATCAGACTTCCCAAAATTAACAACTTTTGCTCTTTGAAAGACACTATAGAGAATTTAAAGAAAAGTCTACAGATTGGGACAAAATATTTGCAAGTCACACATTTAATGAACGACTATATAAAGAACACTTAAATCTCAACAATAACAAATAAAACAATGAAAAAATGGGGAAATTATTCAAACAGATCCTGTATCAAAAGATATGTGGATGGCATACACAGATGCTCAACGTCATTAGTCTTTAGCAAAATGGAAATTAAAGCAACCATGGACTGTGAAGGGTCTGAGACTTTGCCCTACTTGCAAGCTACCATGCTGTTTCTCTTGAGATGTTTTCTTTTTAGCATTCACGATGATGGCCTTTGTATGGATTTTTTTTAATTCACTTTATAGTGTAACTGGGAGAAATCCTTTCAATGTGGAAACAAACATCCTTGGAAACACATTCTATAAATATATTCCAGAATTTTTTTAAATTACTCTTTAAAAAATTTTTTCAACACCAGTTTACCTGTTCTCTCTTTTTGAAACTCCTATTCAGATGTTGTCCCTCTTGGACTGATCTTTAGATTTTCCTCTCTTTTCAGTCTTACTTTTTTTCCCCTTTTCTCTTTTCTGGGAGAGTCTTTTATCTCCCAAGTCTTACATGAAAATTATTTAAATCACACTTTTAAATTTCTATTAGCTCTTTTCTGATCTCTTACTGAACCTTATACAATAACATATTACTGTTTTATAGATGTATTATCTTCTCTCAGTCCTCTCAGAAGAGTAATTATAGTTTTGAAAGTCTTCTGCTCCCTCTTTTCTCTGAGTTCCTTTTTTATGTTTGGTTCCTTTGGTCTCCAATTTTCATATTAAAGTCTTTCCTTAACTGTTAATATTTAACAGTGAGGCACAGAAAAACTAATTGGATATATTGTGTACATGGGTGAGGCTTGTCAAAGTAGCTAGCTTCACTTCTGTATAACAACAGGGCAGAGTCCCAGCCATTTCACTGGCAGATCCCAACTGTCGGATCATAAGGTCTTCTCTATTAATGTGATCATATTCCTGCCTGAAAGGGATTTAAGACCAGCTGCCAACATACCTGAAGCCAAGTAGAAGGAAACAGGGAATCTCACTGCTCAGCTAGAGATTTTCAGATAATCCTCCTGTTTTCAGTACAGTAGCCCACCCTACAGTTGCTTGTTTTCTTAAGAAATCAGAAATCACTGGAATTCACCAGAAAATATACCACCATTCTTTGGGATAGGGGAGGGGTGTTCAAGCGGCTATACAGGATTAAAGAGGGGGTTTAAGATTCTAACTGCCTCTTACATAAACTTGAAACTAATTCTCTATTAATAATCCCCTCTAAACCTGACTCCAAATGTACCTGATACCTCTAACTCCTTAGCTTTTGGAACTTTACTGGCATTTTGGGACTTGAATTGGCTTGTTCCTTTTCTTCTTTCCAGCTTCCAAAATTATTAAGTTCTCCCTATCTAATGGACAGTATATCCTCTCATTCTTTCTATATATTCAATTTTTTGTCCTTATGTGTCAATCAGTGTGTCTTAAAATGTCTTTAACTGATATTTTAACAGAGGTTCCAGAAGGCACACAAGTAAATCTGCCTTTAATCCACATGCTTAAGTGGACATCTACATCTATGGAATTTTATAATAATTTTTTTCTTTGCCAACTATTTACTATCCTTTCTCATTCAATAAAAAGCAATCAACAGAATTTTTAAAATTATATATCCAGATGAAGGGAAAACAGAATGAAGTCAAGAGTAAGGTTCGTAAGTAAAAGGGTAAAAAAGAGTCAGTGTTTTCTAGAGATAAGGGAAACCCACAAATATGGCAAGATTCCAAACAGTCAGAGTAAAAAGAAAGAGAGCAACTACTGGAGGTTCAAAGGTAAATCAGACCAATCACTAAGAAGCAGCACAGCTTTTCAGTTACAAGACCTATGAGAACTCTCTTCCCCAATGAATCCTTATAAGGTGGAGGCTGTGTGATATGATACACTACACACCCACAACATCCCCCTACAATAAACCAAAGAATAAACCAAGAAAGACAACAATGACATTTACTCAGTAGAATCTAGTAAATATTACTCTTGATTGGGTCACATTTCAACTGGATAAGCAATATTTCATCATAGCTATTATTATGCACCAAGCATTGTTCCAAATGCCTTACATTAATTCATTTCTTCTTCACATCAACCCTATCATTACCATTTTATAAATGAGGAAACTGAGGCACAGGAAGGTAAAGTACCCTGCCCAAAGTCACAGCTAGTAAGCAGCAAAGTCCAGATTCAAACCCAGTCTGTCTTCAGAGTTCCCATTCTAAACCATTAAGCATACTGTCTCTAATAATATGATCTACAATTTACCATTCTTCTACTGTTGAACATGTAGACTGCTTCAAATTTTTTATTGTTATAAATGAGAATACGATAAACATCTTTTTGTTGACACCTCTATCAACATGTTAGGTCATTTTCGTATTTCTTAGGAATTTTCAAAGGTCCTGATCATAGCTGAACCATACACACCTACATTAGTACAGACTCACAATATACAGCTATATTCATTAAGAAGGAAATCACATTGATTAAAAACAATTATTACCTAAATGTCTGTGGACGGATAAATGGATAAAGAAAATGTGGTAAATACATTCAATAATTATTCAGCCATAAAAAAGAAGGAAATCTTGTCATATGCTATGACACTGATGAACCTTGGGACATTATGTTAAGTGAAATAAGCCAGTCACACAAGGACAAATACTGTATTAATTCCACTTATATAAAGTATTCATATATTATATAAATATATATAAAGTATTTAAAGTAGTCACTCGTAGAAACAGAAAGTCAAAGGGTGTTTGCCAGGGGCTGGGGGAAGGAGGAAATAGGGAGTTGCTATTCAATGGGTATGGCGTTTCAGTCATGAAAGATGAAAATGTTCTAGAGAAGTGCTCTACAATATTGTGCTTACAGTTAACAACACTGTACCGTACACTTAAAATTTATTAAGATAGATCTCATGTTATGTGTTTTTTACCACAACAGAAAAAAAAAAACTATTAAACTCTTAATCTTGCAAAGGGAAGAAGCTTTACAAGGAGAAGATACAGTCTGTTGTGGATTTTTAATTCAGATTCAGGTGTGATATAGTAAACTGTGTTCCTCTAAAGTAGTTATAAATCCTAAGAACTACTTAGCCTGGTTAGCTGACAAGTTTAGTTTAAAATAACATAGTAATATCCTTGCTTTTTCGCTAAAGCTATGAAAGCTCTATGATTCCTGAAATCCAGAGTAAAGAAAACAAGGGCTCTGTTAGATGTCAAATTGTTTTTATTAAAGAGACCTTATTTCTCAGAAATAAAACCCGTAAACTAAAGGCTTATGTTAACCTGAAAGCCTTTAAATAACTGCATGATGTATCTTAGATAAAATGTATCTAAGGTATGAAACAATGCTAGTTTATAAACTGTACATATTATTAACTTCTTAAGCTCTAACCAAACTAATGAATTCATTTTGGTTTTTTCCACTCTTTTTTCTTTGTCGTTCCAACCTATGTAATTCAATGTAATATCTAATGGTAAAAAATGAAAAGAAAGTTCCATCTGCTTGACAACTTGCATTTATCAAATCTGTACTATAATCAAAAGTGTATTTGGTAGACAGAAAACAAGTGTTAATGAGGATGTAGAGAAATTAGAATTCTTATACATTTCTGATGGTAATGTAAAATAGTCCAGCCACTTTGGAAATGAGTTTGGAAATTCCTCAAAAAGGTAAACACAGAGTTACTGTATGACACAGCAATTCCACTCCTAGGTATAAACCCAAGAGACTTGAAAACATATGTCCACACCTGCGGACCAATGTTCAAAGTAGCATTATTCATTATTCCAAAATGTGGAACCAATCAACATGCCCATCAATTGGATAAGGAATGGATAAACAAAATGTGGTATATCCATAGAAAAGAATATTATTTGGCAGTAAGAAGAAATGAATTACTGACATATGCTATAACATGGATGAATCTTAAAAATATTACACTAAGTAAAAGAAACTACTCACAGAATAACCATTTACATAAAATATCCAGAATAGGCACATCTATAGATACAGAAAGTATATTAATGGTTGCCTAGGGTTGGTGAGTGGGAGGAATATGGGAAAGAATGGGGAGTGGCAACTAATGAGTACGAGGTTTCTTTATGGAGTAATGAAAATTTTCAAAACTTAGATTGTGGTGACGGCTGAACAACTCTGTGACTATCTTAAAAACTATTAAACTCATATACTTCAAGTGGGTGCACTTTATGGTATGTGAACTCTATCAATAAAGACATTAAAATTTTAAAGTATACCTGGTAGCTTTCTGAGTCCAAACACAATGCAAAGCCTTGTTTCTTTAACACTAGTGTCTAAACAACCATTACTATTCTAATTATATAGTAGTATAATTTATTGAAAATACTCTAACAAAAATTTAAAAATCAAGACATTAAAATAACTCTGAACTACATGAAATCACTCTCTAATTTTAAATCTATTTCAGAACTACAGTCATTCTCTTCGCATCAAAACTTAAGATAAATAAATCTTTAAAAAAAATTTATTTATTTATTTGGCTACACCGGGTCTTAGTTGCGGCACGCGGGATCTTTGTTGCCGCGTGCGAGATCTTCGTTGTGGCATGTGGGATCTACTTCCTTGACCAGTGATAGAACCCAGGCCCCTTGCATTGGGAGCATGAAGTCTTAACCACTGGACCACCAGGGAAGTCCCAAGATAAATAAATTTATTATATAATTTTAATAAATTTATTTTATTTTTGGCTGCATTGGGTCTTTGTTGCTGCATGCGGGCTTTCTCTAGTTGTGGCGAGCGGGGGCTACTCTTCGTTATGGTGCGTGGGCTTCTCATTGCGGTGCCTTCTCTTGTTGCGGAGCATGGGATCTAGGCATGTGGGCTTCAGTAGTTGTGGCACAGGGGCTCAGCAGTTGTGGCACACGGGCTTAGTTGCTCTGCGGCATGTGGGGTCTTCCCAGACCAGGGCTCGAACCCAGGTCCCCTGCACTGGGAGGCAGATTCTTAACCACCGTGCCACCAGGGAAGCCCCAAGATAAACAAATTTAAAAAGCACCTAAATAAAAAGTTTCTTTGTCCATGGTACCATTTGCAGGGCGGGAAGGAATCTTTAAATCTGAACTCTACATGCTTCAATAACTGTTAACAGCAATAACAAGAAGCTAAAGAAATTCACAATACCTGCTATATAAACAATGTTAACCTATAAGTATAGGTCATACCTTTTGATTTCTTGTCCTTTTTGCTTAGGAGATTCACCTCCATTCAGGATCTGTTCTAAATTCTTTGTCTCTACTGATCCATTTGGTTCTGAATTAGATAGTCCAAGTAATGATCTTACCCGCTGAGACCGTACATCTAATATTGTATCTGTGTAACCTACTTCCTGAAGATATCTATAAGAGAAAATTAAAAATATTAAATCCCACATATTGTTAATACATGCAATCTTGTCAAATCAAAATCACATCAAAGATTTTAGAAAAATCCATAATCCTATAAAATTTACTCTTCCTTTGTCTCAATAACTTTCTTCTCTCTAGACTAGTTCCAGTTCTACAAAAAAAAAAAAAAAGGCCGATTACAAACCATAGTTTAATTTAAAAAGCATATAGATGGCTAACACTAATTAAGGGCCAATTATCCTGAAGCCTAAAAAGACCTAGAGCGTTAAAAAACTTTTAGGAGTTGATGATATATATTACTTAAAAAAAAAAAAAAATTCCAGAAAGTGGTAAAGGATGAACAGAAATAAACCTCAGAACAATGACATGCTACGTTTAAACCCTGGCTCTTAGCCAGAGGTTGATGGATAGATTAGTTCTCCTTCTAGGATCTAAGGTCTTATAGCAGTCCTACAGTCCCGCGGTTTTCAAACTTTCCTTGTTATCTAAACCAGGGTACCTAACCGAGGATCTAGGATGAGACTCAAAAAGAAGAAAGGGACTGAATCATGACATAAGTATAGATAATGGGTCATGAACGGCTTTGTGTGACAAATTTTAAAATTTCTTCCTAAAGTATTTGACAGGCTAAGGGAAGATGTTAAAAAGAAGCCTTTTTTGTTTCTTTTTATATGTTGCTGACAAAATAATAGAGGATTTTTAAGTGAAAGCTAAAGACAGGGAGACTGGTTAGGACACTAACACAGCAAGAATTAAAACTAGAGAAGAGGAGAAATGTGAGAAAAATAAAATATCTTAGTGACTTGGTACACAAGTAAATATGGCAGTAGAATAAAAGAAGATATAAGAATTTTGGAAAATTTTCAGGTTTCTAGCTGGGATGGTTGCATGGTGGTTCTACTGAATAAAATAAAGAATAAAGGGTCAGAATATGGTTTAGAGGGTACCTATCAAATAATCAAGTAGTATCTATGAAAGTGGTAACATTTATTAGGCACAATGGTAAGAAGGTCAAAAGCTCAGAAGGGACTGGACTGGGTGTACAGATTTGGGAGTCATTAGTGTTTGGAGATATCTGAAGTCATGGATTTAAATGAAGTTACCCAGAGAAAAAGCATAAGTAAAAACAAAACCTGGGGACACAAACATCTAAAGGGCTGGAAGAATAAGAAACTCAAAGGAAAATTAAAAGAAAGAACTTGAGAAATGAGGGTAAAAAAAGCAGAGAGTAGTTTCATGAAAGTAAGAAAAACAGAGTTTCAAAAAGAAATGAAGAGTTAATGTCAAATATTTCCAAAAGATCAATATGAACAAAAAGGTTCTCATAAACATGTTTGTGATAGAAGCTTCTGGGGAATATCAAAATGGAAAACAAACTAGACAGTTGAGAAATGAATAAGGAAGACTATGGAGATAAACTACTGTTACAGAAAAATGAGAAGAGACACAATATAAAGCCAGGCAATGGGATTAGGCATTTATGAGAGAAATACTGTGCAACTGATTTCTCTATAGCCGTCATACTCTTCTAAAAAACGCGATCCTCTTTTGAGGAAAAAAACTCCCACCACACTCTAGCCATGTGGTCTAAAAGAACTGTCAAGATCTTAAACAACCCAGGTAAAAATAACTGACTCGTGGGCAGTTATTTGATCAAGTTAAGACAAATCCAATCCTCAGAAATTATTCTGACTAAAATAAGGGATCCCCTGCCACCTGGAGAAAAGTGGTTTTCAGTAGAAAAGAAAACTGATACACAGAGGAGTAGAACACCAGAGAGTAAGAACATATCCTGGGTGTTTCCAGTCCCTGAGAAATCTTCAGTGATACACTAGCTCTTAAGTTTCTAACACTCAGTTAATCAGCACTTCCCTCAACTCTGCTAGCTATCCCAGCATCCTTCCAGACAGTAATCTGTTTTTGAAGTTTGTGTGAGTTTTAGTCACTAACTGTCCAGATTGATAAACACTTCTTTGAATGGAACATTAGAAACTGAGATGATGAATATGAGGTTTAAATACATTTTCAGAAAGGAAAGCAAAAAGTGAAGACAGTTCTCACCTGATAGCCTTCATGATTTCAGTGAAGTAGAGCTTGAGGTGCTCTAATGAGAGTAAGGGAGAATGGGCTGAGATGTGGTAAAAGTTCAGAATATCCACTGAGGGCAATGGGAGCAGGAGATGACCAGGGATATGGAAAAAGGCTCTATGCAATGTTTGGACAGGAAACCATGAACGTGTAATGGCATTCACACAATTCTGTGATTTTTCTCTAAGAATTAATTAGAAACAGAAGCAATAGACAGTAAGACTCATTAGGGCTGGGATACTGTAGGTAGGTATAGTAAAATGACTGGTGGTGGGGGTAAGGAGTGGGCAGCAGGAAAGTTAAGGGTACCAGCAAAAGTGTAAAGGATCATGGGGTCTAAGTGGAAGCTAGGGAAACAACAAAAAGAAACAACAAAAAAACCCCACCGCCAAAAAAAAAAAATTAAACCAACAATAGGTAAAGGAGGTAAGGGAAATGAAACAGTCAAGGATCTAAAGATCAAAGTAAGGTCAGAGGACAAATAACATGGGAACTGGAGTAAGAAAAGTGGAATATGATCAAGGAATATTCCAGAGGTAGGGCAGTTCTAGGTTATAACAAGATCAAGGGTCTGACCACACTTCACTGGGTTACTGAAGTGATGGTAAAGATGCCTAGAGTTGAGAAAGTTGAATTACCTAAGATTTCAGTAATACGCGAGTACCAAAGTTTTCAAAATACAAGGGAAAAGAACAAATAGATAAGACAATAATATTTGCCACGTAAGTACTTCTAATACGGCAAAGAATTCAAACATCAAAAAGGTTCCTCGAAAAAAAAAGCTTCCTTAAAGATTCAAGTAGAAGCAGGATTTAGCAAGCCACTTCTGAAAAGTTTCTGATAACCAGTTAAATTGCTTCTCTAAGCCAGTCACAATCTCACTTAAAACCAAATATATAAGTTTTCCAGTGATGGAAATGAGAATGTCTATAAGTATGAACTCCCTATTTTTGTTCTGGTCTTCAAGACATCTAGTCTTTATGACATCCTACTCCACAAATAAGAAAAAAATATCATTCTGAGAAATGTTTAGAGAAACATTCAGAGGAAACAAAACTTTAAAAAGATCCAGGCATCTAACAAAACAAAAAAGAAGCAATATGAAAACTATACACATTGTCCCATTATCATTAAATAATTTTCACTTGCAAAGTGACTGAATAGAAGCACTTTCATACCTAGATCCTTAAAGAAAGGTGAAAATGAACCATTACTCACTGTCTTAACAGCTGTCTGCCCTGCTTCCACGTTAACTGGCTATTCTGAGGTGCTGTGGGAGCCTCTGTGTCTTTGGTTTCTTCTAAAATTAACAGTAACAACAACAACAACAACAACAAAAACAAGACAAGTTTCATACACGTTACTTCAACTCCTGATAATACTGCCAAAGTTCTCTTAAGGATAAAGTCCCACAAGAATATACCAAAATATTTTATAAAGGATAGAAGAAAATTAACTTTTATTGAGTGTTTACTGTGGATCACTCATTTAAAGTGTGTTTATCCTGACAGTCCAAACACTTAGGCACCACCCTCCTTGTTTTATTACAAGTGATTTAAAAATCAAAAGCCCAGGCTTTGAAATGAAATTTTATTAAAATCAATTTTTTAAACTACCAGAATTCTGCTGTTGAATGCTTTTGAAATTAAAAAGTGATATTTACTATTTATATAAACTTTTCAAAATCAACATTGTTTAGAAATTAGATATATATTTATAAAACTAGTGAATAACTTAGAGTCTGTATCAGTAGACTCTAAGGCTACATACAAGACTCTATACAGTCGATTTCATTTTTAGAACTAAAAGTTAGACCAGAAAACAGTTTTTACTATATGTAAAAAGTCATATTTTATTCTCCGGTAACAAAGTGTATGCATTAAAAAAGAGTTTAATAAACAGTATAACTTCAGATGAGTTAAGCTCTCAACAAGTATATCCACAGTGATATTTAAAACTATTCATTGGCACTAATGATACAGAAATATTTTCCTGCAATTTCCCATTATAAAAATTATGATAAAGCAAAGAATATAGGGCCATAGAAGACAAGCCCTCACATTGAATGTTGAGAACTCTTACCATGGCTTACAGTCATTAGGCTCCTAGACTCCTCAGAGTCACATGAACAAACAGTTATTGGTAGCAATTCAAATATTCTCTGCAGGTATTACTTCTCTAACCTTAACAATCCGTTATTAATATCTTCTCATTCTTCCCCTGTGCACGTAGAAACATCTATAATTTCCAGAAATAATTATCTCATTCTAATAGCCCCCATTTTTTATTTATAACTTTTTCTATTTATACCATTTTGCCTATTTTTAAATCACATATAACACATAATTAACTGGCCAAAAAAATACATTTAAAAAAAAGAAATACAAATTGCCCCAAATCCTATCACCAACAGTATTAGTACTTGAGATTTTATCATTCCATATTTTCCATCTGAAAATAACATCAGCTTCTCCCCTCCTTAAATTAAAAAAAAAAAAAAAGGTCAAAGTGTGTGTACTGCACTACAAGCTGCTTTCAATACTTAATGTATCTTGAACATTCTATGGCAATAAATATAGATTAACATCATATAAAATAATTATATAATCTACAGAAAGTATATACCTATTTAATTTAACCAGTTCCCTAATGTTGAAATGTTTCCATTTTTCACTATTATAAATAATGTTGGTAAAAATATTCTTGAAGTACATCCTAAGCGTACAGCTCAATGAATGTTTTAACACACCCATGTAACCAGTACCTAGATGAAGAAATAAAATGTCATCAGCACCCCCAAAAACTTTCATCGTGCCCTTTCCCAAGTCTAACTAGATATTCCTAAAAGGATATTAACACTACCCTGATTTCTAAACACTAGGTTAATTTTTGAATTTGATATATATGAAATCATTTCTATCAATTTTCAATTTTATGTGATCCACATAAAATTTAGTTATAGTTTATTCACTTTTGGTTATAGCTTAGTCTAGTTATAGTTTATTCATTTTTTTTTTTTGCTAAACAGCATTTCCTTACACTAAAATATCACAATATATTTGTCTATTCTATTGGTGAAGAACATGTGAATTGCTTCCAGTTTTTTGCTATTAAAAGTAATGATACTATGAACATTCTTATACAAGCCTTGTGATGAACATTTTAAGGAGTGGAATTACTGGGTCACGGGGCACGCTATGTTCCCTTTAGCAATACAGTTATCCCACGCTTTTCGAAAGCTCTCTTTAGGCCACCTCGCTTTTATGAAAGACCTACATTTAGTACCTGTTTTCGCTAGCCTAACTGAAAAAATTCAGAGAGAATTTTCACTCTTTATGAAAAAAGGCGAAAAGAAAAAACAGCCTTCAGCATTTGTTTTGCAGTGAACTGTTAACAGTGGCAGCACGCACCCCCAAGCAGCGAGAGAGGCACCACCAAGCTCCGTAACAAGCCCATAGTTTTGAACTGTGTCTATTATCATCTGTGCTTTATCTTGATCTATTTTGCGCATCATTAGCAAGATGTGTCCAAAGGTAAATTGCGTCTTTGTTTTATGTCATTTTGGCTTATGAACAGGAATGCTCTACTTTGGGATACTGGGGGAAACTTGTACTGACAAATCATTTTCAGAGCAGTTTTATCAAACTAGAATTCCAACACCAGAAGGTGTGCAAATCCTGGTTGATCCACATCCTCAGCAACACATGACATTTTCTCTTTTTCATTTTCACATTGTGGTAGGTGTCTAATTGTACTGTGCTGTGGTTTTAAGTTGTATAAACCAATACATTTGAGCATCGTTTCGTATGTTTATTGGCCATTTGGATATCGTCTTTTATTGGTGGCTTTTCAAGTCTTTTACCCATATGTTTACTGTTGTAGATTTTTTCCCTTAAATGTAGGGAAATAGGAGCTGTTTACAGATTTGGATACACCCCCTTTTATAGAGTTAAGTTTAGGATATATATACTGGTATTACTAGGACAAGGGTATAAAAACACACATACCTTGTACTTCTTTCATAACAGTATTTCGTACTTTTTTTACATTTTGATTTATTTTAAGTATATAAAAGGCAACAATGATTCATTTAATGTTTATTTCTTTCTATACTTTGATGTAAATAATTTTATCTCATTGTTTGCATGGTGTATTTTTGCCCATTCCTTTGTTTGTTTTCCACTAAACATCCTGAGTAGTTTTTCTACATCAGTAGAAATAATCTACTTTATTATTATTGTTTCCTATAAATAAAATACTTGGTTGTTATTTTATTCTTCAATTTAAGGAAGTTTTAATAGTTAAGTTTATATAGATAAAAACAGACTTGTTTTTCTCTCATTTCAGTTGGGGGCAGGAGAGATTACGTGCTAATGATTTTCCTTTATACCAACTTGTACCAAGACCAGTTACCCAATTCCGACTCTAGTTCCAGGAACAGTGGGGCTGTTCCTCACATTTATACAGACCAAGTTAGGGGGACAGTCCTCAAGTTATACTAAGTGGGGAATTCCCTGGTGGTCCAGTGGTTAGGACTCAGCGCTTTCACTGCTGTAGCCCGGGTTCAATACCTGGTCTGGGAACTAAGATCCTGCAAGCCATGCGGAGCGGCCAAAAAAAAAAAAAAAAAAAAGTGATTATTTTCTGAATATTCTAGCCATATTAGAAAAAAAATGAGTTAAAGAAAAGCTATGAAGACATCAGGTTTTCTCTATGGTGAAACCACTGTACTCCCTCTAACTATAATGGGACTGCTGCAGTAAACATGGCCCAAAATATACAGGCCTTCCATCTTTTTATCATTTATTATAGCTTTTCCAAGGAGGAGACCATAATATTGTCCCCTGGCATCTGAGTCTTCGTAACCACTTAAAAGCTAGATCAAAGGAAACCTATGCCACTCCTATCTTGGTCTCTTAATTTTATATATGACAACTAGGAAGATATGGTTGTGGTGCTAAAATTGGTAAGTGGAGAAGACCTAAGAATAAATCAACTGCAGGTTGTACATAGAGGGTGTTTTCTGCCAAGTTTTAAGTACTTGATGTTAAACCAAAACCAATTAGCTAAATTTTAAAAATTTACTGTAACATTTAACTTAAAAAAAAAAATCCCTATTTGTTTTATTTTCCCTACCATGTACACTTTGACTTTATTAGGAATGGAAACAACAATACAAGGAGAAGAAAAATTGTATATCAAAATAAAGACACATTTTTTTCCTTATCTTAGTAACCAGCAGCCAAGAACAGTATAGAATTCAATTTGCCTGCACCATCAAACTGTGTATATAAATGGGTTCTACATATACCTCAGAAAAAGAAAATTGCAGTAATATTCCCAAATATTATATAACATAAATCAAAATATTCTTTCCTTATTAAACTTTTAGATTACTCAAATTGTAATCATATGGAACCCTAAATTAACACTAAACTGTTATAGCCTTTTCCTAT
The DNA here is from genome assembly GCF_964270905.1 of Leucopleurus acutus. NCBI lineage: Eukaryota > Metazoa > Chordata > Mammalia > Artiodactyla > Delphinidae > Leucopleurus > Leucopleurus acutus. The sequence continues at coordinate 66,929,847 of NC_139142.1, read as the reverse complement.
ATCCAGCCCTCTCTTCCTGCATAACTGTTCATCACATACTACTCTCACACTCACTACTTTAGTAAAGAGCAAGGCCAATTGGAGATAATGTTTTCCTTCTCTTATCCTTATCTGGCTGCCTCCGTAGTTTCCAAATTCAAATTTGCAATTTCTTTATGAGTTAATCACAGCTTCTCTAGAAAAAAAAATAACTTTTTAATAATACAAAATTAAGCTTATATAGACTTGGATAAGAATTGCCTACAGGTGGTACAAAGAGTTACTCATTACCTTCCACTTCTAATTACAACCAAAAATACACCCAGTTTTACACAGCTTTCAAAACAAGAAAGTATGTAGGAGATTATGTAGATGACACTATTGATACTTATTTTTATTCATTTATTATTTTTCCCCAAATTCTAGACAGTATTATAATAGGCAACCATCTAACTAACTGATGCTTTCAAAGCAAAATGGGGGTAAAGAGAACATGTTTGTTACATAAAAATGAGCTTAAACCAGTTTTTCTTGCATGGGGTGTGTATGTGGGGGGCGGGGGGAGATTAACAGAAGAATCAAGTTTACCTGATTCAAAGGTTGGCATTTTCAAATCACCTTGGTTCAGTTCTGTGCCGTATTTTAATTTGTGATATTTTGCCCTGAAAATTTAATAATAAATTGTTGAAAGAAAAACAATTTTTTTTTTCCTTTTCTACATAGGTAAGTAACTAACTACTGGTATATATTTCTCCAATGACAAATAAAGCATAATATGAATGTCTGTTTCTTTAAACTTTACTTGCAAAAGAAGTTGGAGAAAAAAAATATACTGGATGTAAAAGAAAAAAAATAAGATAAATTGCCCAACTAAAATATACACCCAAGTAAAGATAAATTTTTCCTAATCTGTAAAAAAGAAAAAACTTGGACTCTATAATAAAAGATATTATTTCAATTTAAAGATTTTAATCTTTTTTTCTTTTCCTATATAAGAATCAAATCAAAATATCGTCCTGTATTTTGGGCAAACCTTTGTATCTTTCAAAAGGCGTTAAATACACTGTATAATAATACATAAAGAGAATAATATTGTTCTACTTTATTTTATTCATATAAGAAAATGAGGGACACATACCTTTCTTGTTTTAATGCATATTCTAACATCTTTATTCTTCTTACTAAATCCTTCTTCAAGTTTTCTTGACCTTTTCTTTCTCCTTGCAAAAATGCTATCCGGGCCTAAAAATACAAAAAGTTCATTTATTTTCATTTTTTTCTTAACTATACATAGGAAATTGAAAAAAGGAAAACAATAAATGTAAAATTCTGCCCTTTTACTCATGACAGCAAGATTTGAAATTCATAGAAGCAGTTGATCAAACTTTCTTTGTTAGATAATACAATCGCTTTAAAATAAAGATAACTATAAATTAGCTATTTGCTTATAATCCTTTTGGTCTCTAATATTAAGTTTTACATACTTTTGAAAGGAAATTTTGTATGTAAAAATTGCACCTAATTCCTAACAAACAAGTCACAAAGAACTAAAAAATATTATATTCACAAGTAGATAAATATTTTCCTCAAATTAGATATTGCTTGTTTAAAAAACAGTAATATTCCCTCAAAAGCATTTCTTTCATGAAATACTTAAAAATTTATAATCTTTTCCATTCTATCCACCACACTCCAAATTGTTTTATCTCTTGAAACAATTATCCAGAGTATTACAAATAGTTTAAGTTAAGCCACTTTATGTTCAATGACTTCATTACTTTCTGTTGTCATTTTCTACAGTGAGAGAATTTTTTTTCCTTTTAATTGCCTTATTTTCTCAGAGAGACAATTCTCCATCTTTTTCTGGCCCTTCCCAGCATGTCAGCCTCCTTTATACACCCCACACTAAAGAGTAATGTTTAAGGAGGCTGGCATCTACATGGGGATATTTGCTGTTATGAACATATTTACAATAAAATTAACTTTCATGCTCTTGCCGAGATGACCAATAGGTGTATTTGCCCATTAAGATAAAGTAAGCTACTTTGTAAGCTAAATTATGGTTAATTTTTAAAAAATTTCAGTGAACATGCAATCAGAACAAATGAATTCATCTGAATAATTTAACACATTAAGTTTGGAAAAATTAAATGAAATCATTCACAACTCCGTAAAACCTGAGAAATTATACACAACTATATAACACTTAGTCTACATACAAATTTCAAAACAAAAATAAAGATCTAGGAGCAATGGTAAAGATTCAGAACCTAGTAATAGTCTAGATCCTAAAGAGAAAAGTAGCACTTCTGACTCTCTTAAGCTGTGGAGCAAAGGTAGAATATATCAGTTTCATTACACAGCTTCAAGAAATTCTGATTGAGGGTTTTCTCCTGTATTGGCTTTAAAAAAAAACAAACATGAATCACATACTGTAGAACCCTTATGTGACTCTAATTTCCAGATCTCATAAGTATTTTACAATTAGCAACAGAAAAAAATGAAAGAAGCTCATTTTATTTTGCTTCTTAAGAAGTAGTGGACTTCCCTGGTGGTCCAGTGGTTAAGACTCTGCGCACCCAATGCAGGGGGCCCAGGTTCCATCCCTGGTCAGGGAACTAGATCCCGCATGCATGCCACAACTAAAAAAAAAAAAAAAAAAAAAAAAAGATCCCAGATGCCACAACTAAAAAGACCTGCGTGCCACAACTAAAAAGATCTTGCATGCCACAGCGAGATCCTGTACGCAACAATGAAGATACCACATGCCACAACTAAGACCCAGCACAGCCAAATAAATAAATTTTAAAAAAGTAGTAGTAGTAACTGGTAATTTTTTGGTTGAGAAAGATACTGCAAACTAAGTGCAAGTCATACTGCCTCTAAGGAATTAAAAAAAAAAAAGACTACAATACTTCCTATTAGAATCTTATACTGTTGTGAGAATTCATTTTCACTTCTTTCTTTGGCATTTTGGTATTAAAAGTCATCCATACCTAGAGAATCCAGTAAATTAAACAAAGAAGCACAAATCCTGTAAAACAGCAAGAACCCCAAAGCAACTTCTGAACAGGAGCTGAAGGGAGGTAACTCACAAAGACACAAGACAAGGAAATGGTAAGAATTCATGAAAATGAAACTTAAAAGGACAGAGTCTAACATAAAATACTGGAGAGGAGAGTAAAAAGCAGATAACAACAGAAAAGTCATGACTACTGGAACTGATCTTATGACCTGTACAGACTAAAAAGGTAAAGATTATGTCTGATAGTGATAATAAGGACCAATAAAATAACAGATTTGACATTTAGTAAAGGATCATGGACAGTGGACTTTTCGATTGCTTTTACAGGTCATAATGCACCATGAACAGCATCATCTTTGCAAATAAACACCTTAAAAAGTAACCACAAAAATCATATTTACAAAGACACTAACAATAAAGAAAAGGATGGATAAATTCACTATAATTAAAAAGCTTCTGTTCAAGATAAAGTAGGAATTGGCAACCTACCTGTTTTTGGACAGCCACAGAGTGAAAAATGGTTTAAAAAAAAAACAATAAACAAAATTAGAATAGGCAACACAGACCCAATGTGACCTGCAAAGCCTAGTATATACTATTAAGGTTTGCAAGCCTTCTATATTAATATTAGACAAAATAGACTTTATATGAAAAAAGGTCATAAGAGACAAAGGACATTATATACTAATAAAAGGTTTAATACAGCAAAAAACAAAAAAGTTATAAATATTTACATACCTAATGAGACCATCAAAATATATGACACAAAAATTGACAGAATTAAAGGAAGAAATAGTTCAATAATAATAGCTGGAGACTTCGATATCCCACTCTCAATAACACATAGAAGAACCAGACCGAAAATAAGGAAACAGAGGACTTGAACAACTCAATAAACCAGCTAGATCTAACAGACATATATGGAACACTCTACCCAACAACAACAGAATACATTCTTCTCAAATACACAAGAGATATTCTCAAAAACAGACCACGTGTTAGGACACAAATCAACTCTAATCAATTTTAAAACTTAAATATCATTTTAAAAAATCACCTGTGATCACAATGGATGAAGTTAGAAATTAGTAACAAAAAAACTTGAAAAAGCCACAAATTTGTGGATATTAAACAACACCCTCTTGAACAACTAATAAAACAAAAAAATCATAAGGAAAATTAAAAAATACTTAGAGAGGAATGAAAATGAAAACACAGCTTACCAAAACTTATGGGACACAGCAAAAGCAGTGCTAAATGAATAATTTATAGCTATAAAGGCTTACATTAAAAAGCAAGAAAGAGGGGGCTTCCCTGGTGGTGCAGTGGTTGAGTCCGCCTGCCTATGCAGGGGACATGGGTTCGTGCCCCGGTCCAGGAAGATCCCACATGCCATGGAGCAGCTAGGCCCATGAGCCATGGCCGCTGAGCCTGCGCGTCCGGAGCCTGTGCTCCGCAACGGGAGAGGCCACAACAGTGAGAGGCCCACGTACCAAAAAAAAAAAAAAAAAAAAAAAAAAGGCAAGAAAGAACTCAGATCAACAACCTAACTTTACAACTTAAGGAATTTCAGAAAAAGAACAAACTAAACCTAAAGCTAGGAGAAGGAAAGAAATAATAAAGATTAAAGCATAGAAATAAAATAAAGCAGAGAAAAACAACAGAAAAAAAATCAACAAAATCAAAACTTGGTTCTTCAAAAAGATCAACAAAATTGACAAACCGTTACCTGGATTGACTAAGAAAAAAAGACACAAATAACTAAACTCAGAAATGAAAGTGGGGACGTTGCAACCAATTCTACAGAAATAAAAAGGATTATAAGAGTACTACAAACAATTGTACACCAACAAATTGGATAACCTAGAAACACAAAATCCACCAAGACTGAATAATGAAAAAAACAGAAAATCTGAAAAGGTCTGTAACTAGTAAAGAGATTGAATTAGTAATCAAGAATCTCCCAACAAACAAAACCTTTAGACTGATTGCTTTATTAGTGAATTCTACCAAACATTTAAAGAATTAACACCAATCTTTCTAAAACATTTCAAAAAATTTAAGAGGGACATTCCTTAACTCAATGAGTCCAGCACTGTGCCAAGAGCCAAAGCTAGATAAAGGTACTGCAAGAAAACCAGTATCTCTTATAAACACTGATGCAAAAACTCTCAACAAAATACTAGTAACTCAAATTCAGTAGCATATTACAAAGATTACAAATCATGACCAAGTGAGATTTATTCCTGCAATGCAAGGATGGCTCAACATAAGAAAACCAATTAATATAATATACTACATTAACAGAATAAAAAACATATGACCATTTCAACTGATGCAGAAAAAGAATTTGACAAAACTGAACACCTTTTTCTTGATTAAAAAACCTCAACAAACTAAGAATAAAAGGAAACTCTCATGACATAATAAAAGCCATTTATGAGAAAAAACAACAAACGTCGTACTCAATGGTTAAAGACTGAAAGCCTTCTCTCAAAAATCAGAACAAGGACGCCTGCTTCTAACACTCATGTTCAGCATAGTACTAGAAGTCATAAGCAGAGCAATGAGGCAAGAAAAATGAAAGGAATCTAAGTTAGAAAGGAAGAAGTAAAATTATCTCTGTTCACAGATGATATGATGTTATATGTAGTAAACCCAAACAATTCCATAAGTCTGTTACAACTACAAATTCAGCAAAATACCAGGACACAGTCAACACACAAAAATCAATAGCATTTCTATACACTATCAGTGAACAATCATGAAAGGAAATTATGAAAACAATTCCATTTACAAAAGCATCAAAAAGAACAAAATACTTAGTTAACATAATATTTAAATAAGGAGGTGAAAGACTGGTACAATGAAAATCAAAAAATATTGCTGAATGAAATTAAAGACAGAGGGACTTCCCTCGTGGTCCAGTTGTTAAGACTCTGGGCTCCCAATGCAGGGGGCCTGGGTTCGATTCCTGGTTAGGGAACTAGATCCTGCATGCCGCAACTAAAGATCCCACATGCCCCAACTAAAGATCCCACATGCTGCAACTGAACATCTCACATGACATAACTAAAGATCCTGCACATGGCAAGGAAGAGTCCGTATGCAGCAACTAAGACCTGGAGCAGCCAAATAAATAAAATAAATAAATAAATATTAAAAAAAGAAAGAAAAGAAATTAAAGACAGAAATAAGTGTAAACACATTCCATGTTCATGGACTGGAAGACTTACTGTTATTAAAATATCAATACTACCCAACTGATCTACAGATTCAGTGCAATCCCTATCAAAACCCCAGTGACATTATTTTTTCCCCTTTCTTTCTTTTTTTTTTTTGGCCACATTGTGCCCCTGGCAGTGGAAGCATGGAGTCCTAACCACTGTACCACCAGGGAATTCCCCCCAGTGACATTTCTTAGAGAAATAGAAATACACACTCTTCTCAAAGTCACATGGAACATTCACCAAGACAGGCCACACTGTGGACCAGAACACACTTTCAGCAAATATAAAGAATTAGAAATCATACAAACATGCTCTCCACTCTGACAGCTTTTCAAATTGGCTTTAAATTCACATTTAATGTAGGAAAAGTAGTGCTTATGGGGAAATTTACACCAGTCAATGTATATATTAGAAAAGATCTAAAATCAACAATTTAGCTTCCAACTTAGGCAGAGAAAGAATAGCATTATAAACCTACAGCAAGCAGAATAATAAAATTAGAGCAGAAACCAATAAAGCTGAAAATATACCAATAATCAATGAAATAAGATTCTTTGAAAAGACCGATAAAACTGATTAACTTCTTAGCCAAGCTAACCAAGAAAAGAGAGAAAAAACAAATTAATACCAGAAATGAAATGAAAGAAAGATCATCACTACTGATCCCAAGGACACTGAACATATAATAAAGGAATATTATGAACTCTATGCCCACAAACTTGATAATTTACATGAAATGGAACAATTTCTTGAAAGACAATCTACCAAAATCACACAGGCGAAAGAGATCATGTGAATAGGACTGTATCTATTGATATTAAAGAAATTAAACCAATAGTTAATAACTTTCTATATCAGAAGGAACCAGGCCCAGATGGGTTCAATGGTGAATTCTACCAAACATTTAGGGAAGAAATGATACCAATTCTCTATAATTATTCTAAGCAATAGAAGCAGAGGGTACACTTGCTAACTCATTCAATAAAGCCAGCATTACCCTACTATCAAAACCAGACAGATGTCACAAGAAAGGAAAACTACTGATCAATTATCTCTCATGAACATGAACACAGATGCAAAAACCCTCAACAAAATATTATCAAATTGAATCCAACAATATATACAAAGAATTACGTAACAAGTGGGATTTATTTCAGGTATGTAAGGCTGGTTTAACATCTGAAAATCTATTTATGTAATCTATCATTAACTGGTTAAACAGGTTAAAGAAGAAAAACCATATGACCATATTAATAGATGCAGAAAAAGCATCCAATAAAATCAAACACTAATTCATGACAAAAACTCTCAGCAAGCTAAGAATAGAGGGGAACTTCTGCAGTTGATAAGATCATGTACCAAAAACCTACAGCTCAATATCCTATTTAATGGTGAGAAACTAGATGCTTTGCCTCCTAAGACAGGGAACAAGGAAAGGCTATCCCCTTTCACCACTCTTATTCAACGTCATACACAAAGTTCTAGCCAATGCAGTAGACAAGAAAAGAACATTTTAATTGGAACCATAAAAAGAAGATTAGCGTGGCCCTTGAGCAAGGAGGATATGCAAATTCATGAAGTATTCCATGTTTTTAAAAAAGAAAATTTTAAAGTACACACATTGAGAAGGAAAAAATAAGACTCTGCAGATGACATGACTGTCTACGAAGAAAATTCTAAAGAATTACCAAAACCTCCTGGATCCAATAAGCGATTATAGGAAGGTTAGAGGATACAAAGGTAAGACAAAAATTAACTGCCTTCCTATATATACTAGCAATGAATAACTGGAATTTGAAAATTGAAACTGAAAACACAATGCTCCTTGGTATCTATCTAAATTAGCTGAAAACCTGTGTCTACACAAAAATATGAACATGAATGTCTGTAGCTGCTTTATTCATAACTGCCAAAACTTGGAATCAACCAAGATACCCTTCAATGGGTAAATGGATAAACACTCTGGTACATCCATACAGGGAATATTATTCATCATTAAAGAGAAATGAGCTATCAAGCCAAGAAAAGACATGGAGAAACCTTAAATGCATATTCCTAAGTGAAAGAAGCCAGTCTAAAAGCCGACACACTGTATAATTCCAACTATATGACATTCCACAAAAGGCAAAACTAGAGACAGCAAAAAGAGCAGTAGTTGCCAAGCATTTGGGGGTAAGGAGAAAGATGAACAGGTGAAGCACAGGAAACTTTTAGGAACGGTGAAACTGTTCTACGTGGTACTATAATGGTAGATCCAGGACATCATGCTACTGTCAACACCCATAAGCCAGTACAACACAGAATGAACTTTAATCTATGGACAAACATTAATAATAATAATGTATGAGAACTGGTTAATTGTAGCAAATGTACCACACTATTGCAAGATATTAATAACAAAGGGAAACTGGAGGGGAGGCAGGCAGCAGTGCCACACCACATATGGGAGCTCTGCCCTATCTGCTCAATTTTTCTGTGAATCTAAAATTTTTCAAAACAAAGTGTTCGTTAACAAGCATTGGTGAGGATGTGGAGAAATTGGGACTCTTGTGCACAGTTGGTGGAATTATAATGATGCAACCATAATGTAAAACAGTATGGAGGTTGCTCAAAAAATTAAAAATGGAACTAACATATAATCTAGCAATTCCACTTCTAGGTATATATCCAAAAAAATTGAGAGCATGGTCTCAAAAAGATATTGCACACCCATAATTCACAGGCAGCCTATTCACTACAGCCAAGAGGTGAAAGCAACACCACTGTCCATCAACTGATGAACGGATAAACAAAATGTGGTATATACAAAGAAATATTATTTAGCCTTAAAAAGGTAGGAAAACCTGTCACATGCTACATGAATGAACCTTCAGGACATGCTATGTCAAATGAGGAAGTCACAAAAAGACTACATAATTCCACTTTTATGAGGTATCTAAAGTAGTCAAGTTGAAAGAAACAGAGTGTAGAGGGGAATTCCCTGGCGGTCCAGTGGTTAGGACCCTGTGCTTTCACTGTCAAGAGCACTGGTTGGATCACTGGTTGTGGAAGTAAGATCCTGCAAGCTATGTGGCAGGAAAAAAAAAAAAATAGAATGCTAGTTACAAGGTGGGGAGGAAGGAGGAAAGAGAAGTTGTTGTTTAATGGGTTTAATGTTTCAGATTTGCAAGATGAAAAAATTCTGGAGATCTGCTTCACAACAGTGTGAATACACTTGACTAAACTGTACACTTAAAAACAGGTAAGATGATAAATATTATATTTTTAGCACAAATTTTAAAAAGTATTTTTAAAATATCTTTCTTTGAAAAGGCAAACCAGATAGAAGAAATTTGCAAAACATATACCTGAGAATGGGCTCATATATATAATTCCTATCTGCTCCCCCAAAAGGTATACAACTTTAAAAAAAACCAACAAAAAACAGCCTGATAGAAATATTGTAAAAAGACTGACAATACCAGGTCACAAGATACCAAAATGGCCAATCAAGATATGAAATAGTTCTCAACCTCATTAGTATTCAAAGAAATACAAATTAAAAATACAATAAACACAACACCAGGTTGGCTAAAAATTTTTTAATCTGATAATACTATTTGTTGAGGAAGATGTGAATCAACAGAAACTCTCATAAATGACTTATGGGACCATAAAATGGTATAGCCTCTTTGGAAAGTTTTGTATTATCTATTAAAGTTGAAGATATAAATACATTAAAACCATATATTCCTAGCTACATACCCAACAGAAATTCATGTATGTATGTGCCTACTAGGAGACATGTAAAATATTCCCACAACCATTTTTTATAACAGCCAAAAACTGCAAACAATCTAAATAACCATCAGATCAGAAAACAGACAAATTGTCGTATGTTAGTACAATGAAATACTACCAAGTAAAGTAAATGAACAAATTAAGGTTCCGAACAACAAAGATGAACCAATATAACATTGAGGAAAAGAGCAAGACACAAGAGACAACATCCTATATGATCTACTGATATATATAAACTTCACTATCAGGCAAAACTAAACTAATACATTTAAGCAATGAACACTTAGATAGTAACATACTAAAAAAAAAAAGCAAGGAAATGATTACACAGAAAGTCAGGATAGTGGTTACCCCTACGAGGGAAGGAGGCAGTGGTGATTTGGAAGGGGCAAGTTTTAAGGCTTCTAGGGTGCTGGTAGTACTCTATTTTTTGACCTCTCCAAGAGTGATATCATGGTTGTCCTCTTTATAATAAACCGCCAACCTGTGCAATTATATTTTACACACTTCTGTAAGTTATATTTCACAATTTTTAAAAATTTAAAAAATTAATCTCACTCTTAAGAGTTAGATTTAAGAAGTATATTTTTATTATGAAGATATTATCAAAGACCTAGGTCCTTTAGTTAAGAAGAGAAAAAGGTTCAAAAATGGAATATGCAGTAAGTTCAATAAAGGATAAACTTTTTAAAGAACCATAAATTTTCATTTTTTATTTGCCAGAATCAACTAATTTTAATGTTTTTAATTATTTGACTTCAAAAGTATAAAACTGAGTAGATAACTAACTTGAAATTCATTACTACATACACAGTGTAAGACAGAAATGAGCTTTTTCATAAATTTGTTTCCATATCCAATCTCAGTTAATTCAGAGTAACAAAACTTTATTGTTAAGACAACTTTTCTTCCTCTGAATATAGATAAAGGTACCCATTAGGGCTATATTTTATCATCTGAGTTATTCAACAATCAGTAGGTGATTATCACATGAAAATCTAAAAAAATTACTTGACACTGACAGCAGAACAACTTTTTTAACTGCAAGACCACTAGAGGTCACCAGTGCAAAACATCCAACATTGATTCAGCTAATACTATCAACCTAAAGTATTTCACAATTACTGTAGTTTCCAATATTTCTAAATAAGAACATTTTGCTTAAAACAAATAAATTACTTAACAAAATGTTTTATTGTAAGATTCTTCTTACTTTAAACAAAATTTAAACTGAATGCAAACACTGGATATAGGTAATTTTTATCTAATTATTTTAAAACAGTCTTCAGAGCTTATTTTAAAAACATATATTCAGAAACGACAACATCATTAAGGAGCAAACTAGCATGCAAGGAATTTAAAAAGATAGTGTTAAATACTTCAGATTTGGAAGCAAATTAAAGACAAAATCAGGCTATAGCAACTACTAATAAATTCATATTATTAGTATTTAAAATAGTAGGCTCTCAACAAATGTTAGGAACCTCTCCCCTTACGGATAAACTCAAATTATACAGGTGACTCTATTCTAAGCACTTAAATATTTTGGGCTAAGCAAGTTCAGCTGTAAATAACTTAAGGTATAAATACAGAGTCAGCTGACCCATGGAATTTTATTTGAAATTTAAAATACAAGAAAAATTCACAACATATAGAAGTTTCAAAAGCTGGCTAATTATCAGAAATAACCAAGGAGGTTAGATTTTACACACACAAACACACAGCTTCATAATTCAGTGTGTTGAGGAACTGGAACTGCACAGAAAATTTTGTATAACCATCTGGTAACACAAGCAGTCAGTTCTCCACTTAAGGTACACTCAAAAACTATACTGCTGGGACTTCCCTGGTGGCGCAGTGGTTAAGAATCCGCCTGCCAATGCAGGGGACACGGGTTCAATCCCTGGTCCAGGAAGATCTCACATGCTGCAGAGCAACTAAGCCCGTGTGCCACAACTACTGAGCTTGCGCTCTAGAGCCCGTGCTCCACAAGAGAAGCCACTGCAATGAGAAGCCTGCACCACAATGAAGAGTAGCCTCCGCTTGCCACAACTAGAGAAAGCCCCTGTGCAGCAACGAAGACCCAACGCAGCCATGAATAAATAAATAAATTTATTTAAATAAAAAAGTATATGGCTTTTCAAGAAGAATAAACAAAAAAGCATGCTTGCAATAGCCTGTAACATTTTTCATAAAAATAACATTTTCCTATTTTATATACTGCTAACAATTACAGGGAAAAAAGAAACAAAAAATACTAAGATTTCCAGAGGCAAATAAAACCTTTATTTTATTTTTATTTCTGCTCTTTATAATAGAGTCTAAAACAGAATTTAATAGAAATACCGCAACCATCCTCTAAAATCTCAACGTAATTTTAGATGGTAGTAGTTGGCTTAAAGCATAAAAGATTTTAAATTTTTAATTATAAAACCTGTATTTCAGTAAGTTCTCATTTATCTGGCATTTGAAAGCATAAAGCTCCAGGTATAAGCCCATTTTCTATAAACATAAGAATTTACCCCTTCAAGGTATAAAACTATAAACCATTTTAATAGACTTTCTAAAAACACGTTTAGGGAATTCCCTGGCAGTCCAATGGTTAGGACTTGACACTTTCACTGCCGTGGCCTGGGTTCAATCCCTGGTCAGGGAACTAAGATCCTACAAGCCACGCAGAGACCAAAAAAAAAAAAAAAAAAAAAACCCAACAAATTTTTAACAATAAAAAAATTTTTTAAAAATAGAAACACATTTAGTGACATCTTGACCAATTTTAAAATCTGTTCTTTTTTTTTTTTTTTTTTTTTTGCGGTATGCGGGCCTCTCACTGTTGTGGCCTCTCCCGTTGCGGAGCACAGGCTCTGGACGCGCAGACTCAGCGGCCATGGCTCACGGGCCCAGCCGCTCCGCGGCATGTGGGATCTTCCCGGACCAGGGCACGAACCCGTGTCCCCTGCATCGGCAGGTGGACTCTCAACCACTGCACCACCATCAATACAAATTCATAAAAATACTAAAATATTGCAAAAGCCAGTAATATGGTATTAATAGCACTGATTTAGAACCTGCAGAGTAATAATAAATTGACACATCCCCTTAGCTGCACAGAACCACTTCTTACCAATATACTTAAAACTTCTACCAAAAAGAGTCTTCCCACTCACTCTCTTGGTCAAGCTTGTTTTCTATACTACTGAGGTACTGGCAACAAGCTTCCCTCTTTCCTCAATCATTCTATTTTGTACCAGGCTAGGAAACCAAAAGAATAAATGGACTCTACTCCTCTAACGTATTTTATTGCTATTTATGTATCTTTGAAAAGAGAATGAAATTCTTTTAAGAATATGGCTGGGTATAAACTTTTAAAAAACTAAGTGGGAAAAGCTTCTACGTAAGTGACTTTCACCTTTTATTATTTGCTTCATTGTTTTCTGCTGACAAGATTGATTCTTTGGGGAAGCCAGTAACAAAAGAATGTTGACTTAAATGAAAGATTACGGTTCTATCATAAAATAGCAAAATGGCTTTCACATGACTACAATTAGAGGAAAAAAACATTTTTTCTTGTTATTATTGGATAGCAAACTTTTGTTCTCAAGATTGGTATGTTTCTTGAAACCACTTTTTTAAACCAAGAGATATTTCTAAGTTTATAATGAAAATAAGTAATTACAAATAATAAAAAATAATTTTACAAGCAAGTTTTTAAGAACAGCTTAATTTATTATTCTTCCTCTTAAAGTACTTTTAGTAATCAATTAAGGCAATACTGATCAGGTAAGTTATTTAAAATCATTACAAATCTTGAGATTGCTAATGTGAGAAAAAGACATTTAGTTGTGTAGTATGATTTTCATTAGTAGGGGTCCACATTCCTTTACTAAAATCCTTTAGGCCAGATGTGTTCTGGAAATTATTACTAAAATGTATGTACCACAAATTATCCAATGCAACTTGCAGCAATAACAAAATCAAACAAATACAACAAAGTATATGAGTGTTCAGTATGTGGGATAAAGACTATAAATAGCTGTTACCAAAACAAACTTGGGTCCACTTGCCCAACACACAGCAAAGCCAATTTACTGACAATGGGTGTGGTGAAGAAGTACACAGCTTACTGCAGGGTACCAAACAAGGAGAACAGGCAGCTCATGCTCAAAAGACCTGAACTCCCCAGTGGCTTTCAGGGAAGGGTTTTTAAAGACAACATCAGAGGTGAGTGTTGCAGGGTGTTTGACAAGCTTGTAGACACTCTTCTAATTGGTTGGTGGTAAGGTAACAGGGTGATGTTTCAGAAATCTCAATCATCAACCTTCTGGTTCCAACTAATCTGGGGTCTACTGCTTGAGTCCAGCATATAATCACCCCTCTCCACAAATGGATGCAGAACAACTCCAAGATATGCATTAGATTGTTATCTATATCCCTTCAGGAGGAACTAGGAGGCCTGTGACTCTAATAACAGAGTCATATACTAGTTAGTCATTAACTACTTGAATCTGTTCTTTAGAACTTGGGTAAGGCTAGGAGACTAAGGCCTTTTTTTTCTATAAACAAGGAACAAGGGACACAGAGGTGCTTTTGAATCTAGGAAGGTCCTGAAGGGTACTGCTCAGTTTCAACGCCCCCCTTTTCTTTGATTTTCCTCAATCCTGAGGGAAACAAGGGCAGGACAAGAAAGGAAATAAAGTTTTGGATACAAACCTTCATCATAAATTTTGGCAGGGGGACTCAGTTTCAATTCCCTACTCCTGTTTTAACTTTCCCCCAATCTTTACGGGAATGGGGCAACAACCACTCTGGCTACTTCCTGTTGAAATGGGGGCATAGTCCTGCTTCAATTTGGGGAATGGACCATGAGTTAGAGATATTCCCGAGTTCCAAGTCTTGGATCTGAATCTTGCATGATTAAGATCTTAGTCCCTTGATCCATCACTGTGGTGCAACAGATCCAATTAGAATTAAGAGGAAGAGTGAAAACCCAAACTTTAAATAAATCTCAGAAAATAGATCTCATTCCCTGAGGAATTCACAAGAATAAGCCTGAAAATCAGTCTATCTGGGAGACTTGTTGCCAGGTAGCCAGCTGCTTAGATATAAAATTATATCTAAGTAGGTTTAACTTCTGATGTGGTATTAACATATAAATAACAGGAGCTACTGGCCACTACACACACATCTCTTTTTCCTTCTAAAAATCTAAATCTAATAGAATCTAACAATTCTATTGTCATGTAATACTCTGGCTAAAGAACCTAGCTCCTCCTGCTAGGAAGCTAGGGCTTGGGCTGTCTCATTTGTTACTATTATAAAAGAAAAAATTTAATAATTACAAGAGATCTTGAAACTATAAGGTTGCAGCTGGCAGGTGCCAGCAGACACTGCTTTGAGAACAGCTGGTGCCATCCCTGAGTCCAACACAGTTCAGAAAATGCAAGTTCCCAGCTAAACAGAAATGTGTCTAAAATCATGTCCATAATGGCCACCAAGTTCCTACCTTGGATGCCTGAACCACAGTTACTCAGTTTTGATTTCTAAATGCATTTTCCCCCCCTTAATGGTTAAAGGAGATGAACAACATATGTCTGACAGGCCACAAAACAGGCTATTCTACTTTAAGTTAAATCATGATGTATAAGGCAGAAAGATTTCCCCATACCCCAATGTGGGAAAATTTCTTCTATCATTTCCCCTTTTGTTTGCAAATCTTTCCATAGATCAAAATATTTGTTCCTAGATGCTAGGATAGTTGTTGCTTCCTCTGGGTCCATCACGTCCTTTGGTGCTAGGTCTAATTGTGTGTGTGTGTGTGTGTGTGTGTGTGTGTGTGCATGTATTTACCTAGTTATCCACATTGGATGAAAACTAATCAGACATAGTGAACAAGCTCAGACCTATGATAATAGAGAAGCATTTTGTAGTCTATACATTTTATCAATTATACCAAATTGTAACACAAACACTGTACATGTGCTTTTAGCAGTGGACTTAAAGCAAGCAGCAATACATGTTATGAGTAGTTATACTCTGTGACAACTTCACTAGAAAATTTTCTTTTCATCCTAAACACTGGGGCCACCAGTATGCTGTGAAGTAAAACAATAACTTTCAGTGTTGATAGGGAGACAAATATTTGGTAATCAATTCAATTGAATTAGTAGGATAGGTCTTACAGGCCTGGTCTGGATTCCTGGATCAGCTGCTTACCACTGCTGTCATCTTCTCATCCTGATGTGGGTGTCACTTGGGGTCAACAGTCTTTTCTATAGCCCAGCCCACTGCAGAGGCATAATTTCTTAAGTGGGAAGTATGAATTAAAGAGTCAATGTCCTTCAGTTTCGTTGTGCATTAGCCAACTAAGAGTAATTAATAAGGATCCTTTTCTCTAGATTGGAGACAGTCCTTTAAACTATGCCTTTCCCAGTATGCATAATCTCCTGGTTGTACATCACCGGGTATTTGATCTTCATCCAAAGATAGTTTGTTGCGATAAGCTTTAGAAACAAAGTTAAGAGTGTCCTTTTAATAATTCAACTAAACTTTACAATTATATGACTTAACAAAGAGCTAACTGGGAAGGGGGTCTAAGGCGGTAAAAACAGACCTCAATTAACAAAACTAGAATATCCACTGAAACAATTTTTCTCCCTAAAATTGCCTTCATTTCTACCAAATATAGCCAAATTAAGACTAATTTAATCACAAAATAAGTCTGATTAACTGGTCACAGAGGCACTAACAGGCCATCCAGGAACTTTTCATAAGGAGTCTCAGATTGAATTCTTTAAAAGCCTCTCAAGGCCAGGAAAGCCACACCAAAGGCTTGCCAAAGATTCTGCCTGTGGTATCTATAGATCTGAGTGAATTCCTCTCTTCCAGAGGTCTCCAAAATATCTTGAGGTTCCTGCACCTGCCAGGAGGTGTTCTTCCTTATTCACCTGTTAAGGCTGCTGGGAACCTAAGAGTTTTCAATTTCTGGAGGAATCAGATATAGAGAAAAGATAAATGTTTCAATTCTGCTTACAAAGGTATAATTTACCAAATTTTTCTAAGTTAGAGCTGAAGGAGACAGGTTCCCTTATATCTGGAGAACACAAATTAAAAGCCAGTAACATTTCAAAAAAAACCCCATAAAAATTATATAACTATATTAACCAATTCACTCAGTCCTGTGTAACTAATATTTTATCTTAGTCTTTTGTTAATGGTTTCATGAAGCCATCAGGTTTTCCATTAGAATTCTTTAATTTTTTTTTTACCCAGTTCAGCAGTATGATTTGAAATTTATCAGAAACCTATACTTGTCAAAAAGTTCTTTCTATGAAACTTCTTGAAGATGAAGCATTTGTGCATAAGCATCAGAGTAAAACTCTACAAATGACAAAAGACTTTAAAAGGTATGGTTAAAGATCTGATTACAACGCAATTCACAAAGAAACCTGGTTATTGTTGTGACCTGCAACATTTTAAGATAATAACTAGAATTATGACTGATAATATTATACCAAGACACATCCAAATTTTAGAAATTTTACATTATTTTTGGAACACTTACATTTAAGACATTTACCCATAATAACCTAAGGTTTATCACCACTCATTTGACAATGTTTCCCATGTAACTTAACATAGCAAGTAATCCCAACTAATTAGTCTAATATCTCTCTGAGGTGCTTCAGGGGCCCTATGGAGCATCCCAAAGTTAGTGAGAAATCAGGAGAGCAACAATCAGAATTTGATCTTTGGGAAGTTTGCTAAAAACATCAATAAGCCTTCAAAAAACACTCAAACAGGATTAAAGGTCACTATGAAATAATACTCACTTAACCAGAAGGGAAAATCCAATTAAAGTGGCATTCCACTCAAAACCAGATTACCAAGTCCTATGCCTTCCCCCTCCCCACAGAAGGAAATTTCCAATTAAGGCAACCCCATAGGAAAGAATACCCTGGTGTAATCACACGGAGGTTCTGTCAATTACCAGAGATGACTTACAGACCAGGACCAGAGCCTTGTTTCCTTCACCACAGAAGCACCATGGACAGTGACGACTGGTCGACAGCAAGAGGCTGCCCTCAAAACAAAGGTGTTCAGGAAGCTGCTGGACAGGATCTGAGAGCTGCCACCAGCCAGGGGCTGATGTGCCACAGGCAAGATGCCCACTCTGGATGACAGTCCATTTGTGGTTTCCAAAACTGTTACTGAACCAAACTTGGGTCCAGTCACCCAACACACAGCAAAGCTAATCTACTGACACTGGGTTGTGGTGAAGTAAAGCACAGCATTTATTGCAGAGCACCAAGCAAAGAGAATGGGCATCTTGTCATCAAAAGACCCAAACTCCTTTATGGCTTTCAGGGAAGGGTTTTTTTAAAGGCAACATTAGAGGTAAGGGTGGCAGCGGGCCTGATCAGCTCATGAACATTCTTCTGACTGGCCAAACCCAAAGTCAGACATCAATAACTTTGCCTTAGTAAAGAATTCTTAACATAACTTAGGCTCCAGGTGGCATAAGAAAACTATGAATTGGCAAGCAGGATGAAAACTATTTGTCAGCCCAAACAAACTTCATACTAAGAAAACTGGATTACTAAACCAAATCAATTGTCTTTGTTTTACCACCAATTAGACAAATGCCACTAGAATATAAGCTCTATTAAAGTATGAATATTTGTCTTTTGTTCACTGATATATTCCTATTATCAAGAACATTGCCTGGAATATGTAAAAACTCAATAAATATTTGTTGCTAAATAAATGAATGAAATCATAATTACAGTTTCTCAGTTTACTCAACTGTAAAATATGGGAGTGACCATATATATATATATACAACTTCTTCCTGAATCTCAAAATATGTAATTCATCTATGGTAGGTGATATTTCTTTAAAGAAAATGTAAAGTTTTTCACACGCATAAAGGAAAAATTTACTTTGGTTAAGTAACTGTGTTTGTGATTTGGTAATTTTTAAATCTAGTCTATGTTAATTCAGTATATTAATGATCAAAAATTAAGAAAATATTTAAGACATTTAAGAAACTAAGCATGAATAAGCTGAAATAATCCTAAATTTAGGAGTCTTATGTATCTGTGCCCACATTTGTTGCTACAGTACTAAATCCAATCAACGTACAGTTTTTTAACCTAAAATTTTACATTTTCAAGGAAAAAAGCCCTGAACACAATCCCTAATATATACTTAACTAACCTTAAGAATTTCAACTAAGAAAACAATTTTCTTTTGGAAATCCTCTTTAACAGCTCAAGTAAGACACTATTACTCAATAAAAGTTTCCACAAAATAGGATGTCTCTGATGTGGCCCAAAGCTACCACAGTTGTTGGTCTAAGAAGATACCTTGGGCTTTAGTTCTCTGGAATTCTGTGGAATACCCTGGGTTAAATTTAGTTCATTTTCCCACAAGGAAAGCTTATAAAAGGGTTAAATTTACTCTTCTTCCTGAAAAATCCTTGGTAAGAATTAAAACTTAGTTGTTAATAAGTCAGCTATCTTTTAAAAAGAAAGGTGCCTTTTAAATCTCTAGGGGAAAAATTATTCATGTAACTTACTAGCTCATTAAAACCACTCATATATTTAACAAAACGTAGTGCACTGCTCATGTAATTTTTTTTTTTTTTTTTTTTGGCGATATGCGGCCTCTCCCCGCTGTGGCCTCTCCCACTGTGGAGCACAGGCTCCGGATGCACAGGCCCAGGGGCCACGGCCCATGGGCCCAGCCACTCCGCAGCGTGCGGGATCCTCCCGGACCGGGGCACGAACCTGCGTGCCCTGCATCGGCAGGTGGATTCTCAACCACTGCGCCACCAGGGAAGCCCTGCTCATGCAATTTTGGTACTAGGAATTCTAATAGCTTAATTTGTTGCACATCTTTAAAACTAATGTAAAAGTAATGATATGAATATATGACAGGTATATAGAAAGTCCTAGAATGTGCACGGCTTGCCATGGTTACATACCTCGAAGTGCAATTCTCTTCTGATCCCAAATAAACCCATCTCTGCTAAAGAAGTAACCGTCTATTTGTTTTTTTAAACACACTCAGGTTCTGCTGCTCACTGCTCAGAAAGCCAATACTCAACAGGGTGTTGGTTGGAAAGGAAAAGTTCCTTTATTCAGTAGGCCGGCAACCTGGGGAGAAGGTGGACTCGTGTCCAAAAACCAACTCTGAAGATTCTGCTTGACCATGAAAGTTTTTAAAAGGAGAACCATTTTGAGAGGGGGTCAGAGTCTCTGTTGTCTTCTACTCTGTGCAGACTTTCTTCTGATTGGGTGGTGCTGAGGTAATAGGGCAGTGTTCCAGGAATCTTGTGCTCAGCCTGAAGTTACCATCCTCCACCTGGGTGGAGGCCTTAGTTCCTACAGAAGAACTCAAAGGTATTGTTATATATATTCCTTGAGGAAGAACCAGGACCCTGCACTATTGTTCTTGACTGCTGCTCCTTTGTTTCTGCATTCCCTCCCTTCTCTCATAAGCAACTGCTTGAATCTGCCCTTTGGATGGAATTCAGGGAAGGTCAAGGAGGCTGACCACAGTATAATCAGCTGCTTCAGGGTCAAGTTAGCAATACATAGTCCTAGGCTCTATTTTCATCAGCCTTTGACCAGATAAGATCACATCATTTAGCCCTGTTAAATTAAACAAGGAAGCCATTAGACTGAGTTGGTTTTAATGCCTTAGGAGCCTACATAGCCAAACCAAAACCTAAGCCTGTAATGCCTAAAGGTTAATAAATCAAACCTAGGACTTCCCTGGTGGTCCAGTGGTTAAGATTCCGTGCTTCTAGGACTTCCCTGGTGGCGCAGTGGTTAAGAATCCGCCTGCCACTGCAGGGGACACAGGTTCGAGCCCTGGACTGGGAAGATCCCACATGCCACGGAGCAACTAAGCCTGTGTGCCAGAACTACTGAGCCTGAGCTCGAGAGTCCGCGAGCCACAACTACTGAGCCCGCGTGCTTCAACAATTACTGAAGCCCGCGCTCTGCAACAAGAGAAGTCACTGCAATGAGAGGCCCGCGCACCACAATGAGAGGTCTCACTGCAATGAGAGTGGACCCCGCTCACTGCAACTAGAGAAAGCCCGTGTGGAGCAACAAAGACCCAATGCAGCCAAAAATCAATCAATCAATTTATTAAAAAAAAAAAGATTCTGGGCTTCCACTGCTGGGGGCGAGGGTTCCATCCCTGGTCCGGAAGTTCCACATGCCACACAGTACAGCCCAATAATATTAGTAGTAACAATAGTAATAATAATAAATCAAACCTAAGGACAACCATACGAACAGTCAACTAGGCTTTCCCAAATAAAGGAATTACTACCTAAGCTAATAACTTATTTGCTTTGCTTTCACCTCCTCTCTATAAGTCTTCCCCTGGCTCCTGTCCAGAGTGCTCCTATGACTTCTGGTTTGTTTCTGTTCAATTTGAATAGACATTTGCTCAAATAAACTCTTAAAATTTTTTTTTTTTTTTTTTTTTTTTGCGTACGTGGACCTCTCACTGTTGTGGCCTCTCCCGTTGCGGAGCACAGGTTCCGGATGCACAGGCTCAGCGGCCATGGCTCACGGGCCCAGCCGCTCCGCAGCATGTGGGATCTTCCCGGACCGGGGCACGAACCCGTGTCCCCTGCATCGGCAGGCGGACCCTCAACCACTGCGCCACCAGGGAAGCCCAAACTCTTAAAATTTTTAATGTGCCACAGTTTATCTTTTACCAGGCTGTAGTTCTCACTACTAAAAGGTGATGTAGAGTAGGACAAAGCAAGAGGAAAGGAAACCTCACTCTCCTCCATTAGATTTTAAGCTGCCTGAACAAAAGAACTTGTGTTCTATTTTGTATTATTACCCAGCGTGTCCTATACATATTAGAAATCTATCGAAGTAATACTGGTACTGGTGTTCACTGCCACAATTGTTTACTGAGTGCCCCCTATGGCTCTAGGGATACAACGATGCACTAGACCAATACAATCCCTACTCTCAGAGCTTATAGTGTACCGTGAGAGAGACAGTACATTCGTTCCTTCAGTATCCCTCAGGGGATTGGTTCCAGGTCCCTTATATAAAATAACATAGTATTTGCATATAACCTACATACACTGTCCTTTATACTCTAAGTCATCTGTAGATTACTTATAATACCTAATACCATGAAAATGCTATGTAAATAGTTGTAAATACAATGTAAATGCTATATAAATAGTTTCCAGCATATGCAAATTCAAGTTTTGCTTTTTGGAACTAACTGGAAACTTTTTTTCTGAACATTTTCCATGTGCGGTTGGTTGAATGCATGGATACAGAACCTGAGGACGTGGAGGGCCGACATTAAATAGACTAGGCATGTGCAATGCAGCTTAATGAATATTATGATAATGGAAATTCACCACATAGGAGGCCTTTGTACTTGCAAGCTCAAAGATAATTTCCCAGAGCAAATGACAGCTAAACTTTAGACTGAAAAGGAG
Organism: Leucopleurus acutus; assembly: GCF_964270905.1. Lineage (NCBI taxonomy): Eukaryota > Metazoa > Chordata > Mammalia > Artiodactyla > Delphinidae > Leucopleurus > Leucopleurus acutus. The sequence goes on along the minus strand of NC_139142.1, from coordinate 66,907,340 downwards.
CAGAAGAGAGTTCAAACAGGAGAGGAAGTATTCCACATAGAGAGAACTGCATGTGTGAAGGCCTGGAGGGGAAAGAGGATACACTAACTTTACAAGTTTAGAGAAACAAAGTATAACTGGAACATGTATGTCTGGGAGAACTGGGAGGTGGGGGGAAGGAGAAGAGGAAAAAGGAGGAGCGATACAAGGGAAATAAAGCTGAAAGGTTAGCAGAAGCCATATTGTGAAAGGCCTTATTAGAAAATACCACTAAAAAGCTGTATTTGAATATATCAATACATATAACATAATGTATAGACACTAAAAAATTTTATGAAGACCTCTTCTGGATACTCCCTGACAAAACAGTGGAGATAATACATAGTACAGGGAAAGCTCAATAACAACAAATAACCCAATTAAAAAATGAGCAAAGGATGTGAATAGATACTTCTCCAAAGACGATACAAAACGGCCAATAAGCACATGAAAAGATGATCAACACCACTAATCACTAAGGAAATGGAAATCAAAACCACAGTGAGATATCAACTCACATATATTAGGATGATGGCTATTCAAAAAACAGAAAATAGTAAGTGGTGACAATGACACAGAGAAACTGAAACCCTTGTGCACTGTTTGTGGGACTGTAAAAGGGTGCAGGTGTGGGAAAGAGTACACCAGTTCCTTAAAAAATTAAAAACAGAATTATCATGATCCAGCAATTTCACTTCTAGGTATACATCCAAAAGAATTGAAAGAAGGTTCTCACAGAGAGATTTGTGCACCCATATTCATAGCAGCACTAGTCACAACAGTCGAAAAGGGGAAGCAACCCAAGTGTCCATCACAGATGGATGGATAAACAAACTGTGGTATATAAATACAATGGAATATTATTCATCCTTAAAAAGGAAGGAAATTCTGATGCTTGGATATACCTTGAGGACACTATAGTATATGAAATAAGCCAGTCACAAAGAGACAAGTAATGTATGATTCCACCTACAGGAGGTATCTAGAGTACTCAAATTCACAGAAAAAGAAAGTAGAATAGTGGTGGCCAGGGGCTTGAGGAAGGGTAACTGGGTTGCTGTTTAATGCGTAGAGTTTCAGTTTTACAACATGAAACAGTTCTGGAGATTGGCTCAACAACAATGTGAATACACTTAACACCACTTAACCGTATACTTAGAAAAATGATAAATTTTATGTTATAGGCTTCTAACACACACACACACACACAAACACACGTTCCTTGTATCCAATACCTACCTTTCCAAAGAGAATCAATGCATGATTGTCTTGTTTCACCTCCTCACCTGAAGTACAGTTGATTTACAATGTTTCAGGAATACAGCAAAGTGATTCACTTTATTTATGTGTATATATATACGCATATATATTCATACACTTTTCAGATTCTTTTCCATTATAGGTTATAAGAAGATACTGAACACAGTTTCCTGTGCTACACAGTTGGCCTTTGTTTATTTTATATATATATTTATATTTTATATATATATATATACATACATACATACACACACACACACACGTGTGTGTGTGTGTGTGTGTGTGTGTGTGTACCTTAATCCCAAATTCCCAAGTTATCCCTTCGCCCTCCACCTTTCCCCTTTGGTAACCACAAGTTTGTTTTCAGTGACGCCACTGGTATGTTTTAAAGCAATTCTCAGATATCTTATTTCACCCAAAAATACTTCACTATATTTTGCTAACAAATAGTTAGTTTACAGGGAAAAAATGCCATTACCACAGCTAACAAAATTAAATAATATTAATATTTTTATTATATTTGTTATGGTGATCTGTAATCAGTGATCTTTGATGTTACTACTACCACTGCTGAAGGCTCAGATGATGGTTAGCATTTTTTAGCAGTAAAGTATTTTTTTTTGCAGTACACAGGCCTCTCACTGCTGCGGCATCTCCCGCCGCGGAGCACAGGCTCCGGACGCGCAGGCTCAGCGGCCATGGCTCACGGGCCCAGCCGCTCCGCGGCATGCGGGATCCTCCCGGACAGGGGCACGAACCCGTGTCCCCTGCATCGGCAGGCGGACTCTCAACCACTGCGCCACCAGGGAAGCCCAGTAAAGCATTTTTAAAATAAAAAAAAAGTCTACAGATAATAAATGCTGGAGAGGGTGTGGAGAAAAGGGAACCCTCATACACTGTTGGTGGGAATGTAAATTGATACAGCCGCTATGGAGAACAGTATGGAGGTTCCTCAGAAAACTAAAAATATAGAATACAATTACCATATGATCCAGCAATCCCACTCCTGTTAATATATGTGGAAAAGACAAAAACTCTGATACATGCACCCCAATGTTTACAGCAGCATTATTAACAATAACCAAGTGCTCATCACCAGAAAACTGGTTTAAGAAGATGTGGGGTGTGTGTGTGTGTGTGTGTGTGTGTGTGTGTGTGTGTATACACACATAATGGAATATTACACATATACATATATATTCCATTTGTAACAACATGGATGAACCTAGAGAATATCACACTAAGTGAAGTCAGAGAAAGACAAATTATATGATATCACTTATTGTGGAATCTAAAAAATGATACAAATGAACTTATTTACAAAACAGAAACAGACTCACAGACATGGAAAACAAACTTATGGTTATCAAAGGGGAAGGGGGGGTATAAATTAGGAGTTTGGGATTAACAGATACACAATACTATATATAAAACAAATAAACAAGGACCCACTGTATAGCACAGGGAACTATATTCAATGTCTTGTAATAACCTATAATGGAAAAGAATCTGAAAAAGAATATACATGTATGTGTGTGTGTTTATAGATTTAAAACAATCTTTTTGCTGTAACCTGACACTAACAACATGGTAAATCAACTATACCTCAAAAAAATATATACACATATCTTTATAAGGTTTTTTGGTCAAATCAGGTCCACATGTTGCATTTGGTTATGTCTCTTAAGGGTGGAGAATATTAATACCATGGAAAATTGTTTTTAAGTGAAAAAAGGAACACAGGAATAGAAAATACAATGTTGAGATTGGTTCAAGGTGGCAGGGTAGAAGGACGTGCACCGGAACCACAACTAACTGCTGAGCAATCATTGACAGCAAGACACTGGAACTCACCAAAAAAGATATCCCATATCCAAAGACAAAGGAGAAGCCGCAATGAGATGGTAGGAGGGGGGGCAATCACAATAAAATCACATCCCATAACTAGTGGGCGACTCACAAACCGGAAAACAATTATACCACAGAAGTCCACACGCTGGAGTGAAGGTTCTGAGCCTCACGTCAGGCTTCCAAACCTGTGGGTCCGGCAACGGGAGGAGGAATTCCTAGAGAATCAGACTAGTGAAGGCTAGTGGGATTTGACTGCAGGACTTCGACAGGATTGGGGGAAACAGAGACTCCACTCCTGGAGGGCACACACAAAGTAGTGTGAGCATCAGGACCCAGGGGAGACTGAACCACACCTACCTGCTAGTGTTGGAGTGTCTCCTGCAGAGGCAGCGGGTGGCTGTGGCTCACCGTGGGGACAAGGACACTGGCAGCAAAGTTCTGGGAAGTACTCCTTGGTGTGAGCCCTCCCAGAGTCGGCCATTAGCCCAACCAAAGAGCCCAGGTAGGCTCCAGTGTTGGGTTGCCTCGGGCCAAACAACCAACAGGGAGGGAAGCCAGCCCCACCCATCAGCAGTCAAGCAGATTAAAGTTTTACTGAGCTCTGCCCACCAGAGCAACACCCAGCTCTACCCACCACCAGTCCCTCCCATCAGGAAACTTAAACAAGCCTCTTAGATAGCCTCATCCACCAGAGGGCAGACAGCAGAAGCAAAAAGAACTACAATCCTGGGCTTCCCTGGTGGCGCAGTGGTTGAGAGTCCACCTGCCCACGCAGGTGAAACGAGTTTGTGCCCTGGTCCGGGAAGATCCCACATGCCACGGAGCGGCTGGGCCCATGAGCCATGGCTGCTGAGCCTGCGTGTCCGGAGCGTGTGCTCCGTAACAGGAGAGGCCACAACAGTGAGAGGCCCTCGTATTGCAAAAAAAAACAAAAAACAAAAAACAAAAAACTACAATCCTGCAGCCTGCGGAACAAAAACCACATACACAGAAAGATAGATAGACAAGATGAAAAGGCAGAGGGCTATGTACCAGATGAAGGAACAAGATAAAACCCCAGGAAAACAACTAAATGAAGTGGAGATAGGCAACCTTCCAGAAAAAGAATTCAGAATAATGATAGTGAAGATGATCCAGGACCTCGGAAAAAGAATGGAGGCAAAGATCGAGAAGATGGAAGAAATGTTGAACAATACAATACAGAGATGAACAATACAATAACTGAAATAAAAACTACACGAAAAGGAATCAATTGCAGAATAATTGAGGCAGAAGAACAGATAAGTAACCTGGAAGACAGAATGGTGGAATTCACTGCTGCAGAACAGAATAAAGAAAAAAGAATGAAAATAAGTGAAGACAGCCTAAGAGACCTCTGGGACAACATTAAACGCAACAACATTCGCATTATAGGGGTCCCAGAAGGAGGAGAGAGAGAAAGGACCTGAGAAAATATTTGAAGAGATTATAGTAGAAAACTTCCCTAACATGGGAAAGGAAATAGCCACCCAAGTCCAGGAATCACAGCGAGTCCCATACAGGATAAACCCAAGGAGAAACACGCCAGGACACACAGTAATCAAATTGGCAAAAATTAAAGACAAAGAAAAATTATTGAAAGCAACAAGGGAAAAATGACAAACAACATACAAGGTAACTCCCACAAGGTTAACAGCTGATTTCTCAGCAGAAACTCAGCAAGCCAGAAGGGAGTCGCAGGACATACTTAAAGTGATGAAAGGGAAGAACCTACAACCAAGAGTACTCTACCTGGCAAGGATCTCATTCAGATTTGATGGAGAAACCAAAAGCTTTAGAGACAAGCAAAAGCTTTAGAGACAAGCAAAAGCTAAGAGAATTCAGCACCACCAAACCACCTCTACAACAAATGCTAAAGGAACTTCTCTAAGTGGGAAACACAAGAGAAGAAAAGGACCTGCAAAAACAAACCCAAAACAATTAAGGAAATGGTCATAGGAACATACATATCGATAATTACCTGAGACGTGAATGGATTAAATGCTCCAACCAAAGGACACAGGCTTGCTGAATGGATACAAAAACAAGACCCATCTATATGCTGTCTACAAGAGACCCACTTCAGACCTAGGGACACATACAGACTGAAAGTGAGGGGATGGAAAAAGATATTCCATGCAAATGGAAATCAAAAGAAAGCTGGAGTAGCAATACTCATATCAGATAAAATAGACTTTAAAATAAAGAATGTTACAAGAGACAAGGAAGGACACTACATAATCATCAAGGGATCAATCCAAGAAGATATAACAAATATAAATATATATGCACCCCACATAGGAGCACCTCAATACATAAAGCAACTGCTAACAACTCTAAAAGAGGAAATGGACAGTAACACAATAAATAGTGGGGGACTTTAACACCTCACTTACACCAATGGACAGATCATCCAAAATGAAAATAAATAAGGAAACAGAAGCTTTAAATGACACAACAGACCAGATAGATTTAATTGATATTTATAGAACATTCCATCCAAAAACAGCAGATTACACTTTCTTCTCAAGTGCGCACAGAACGTTCTCCAGGATAGATCACATCCTGGGTCACAAATCAAGCCTCAGTAAATTTAAGAAAATTGAAATCATATCAAGCATCTTTTCTGACCACAACGCTACGAGACTACAAATCAATTACAGGGAAAAAAACGTAAAAAACACAAACACACGGAGGCTAAACGTTACTAAATAACCAAGAGATCACTGAAGAAATCAAAGAGGAAATCAAAAGATACCTAGAGACAAATGACAATGAAAACAAGATGATCCATAACCTATGGGATGCAGCAAAAGCAGTTCTAAGAGGGAAGTTTATAGCTATACAAGCCTACCTCAAGTAACAAGAAAAATCTCAAGTAAACAATCTAACCTTACACCTAAAGGAACCAGAGAAAGAAGAACAAACAAAACCCAAAGTTAGCAGAAGGAAAGAAATCATAAAGATCAGAGCAGAAATAAATGAAATAGAAGCAATGAAAATAGCAGAGATCAATAAAACTAAAAGCTGGTTCTCTTAGAATATAAACAAAATTGATAAACCTTTAGCCAGACTCATCAAGAGGAGGGAGGACTCAAATCAATAAAATTAAAAATGAAAAAGGAGAAGTTAAAACAGACACTGCAGAAACACAAAGCATCCTAAGAGACTACTACAAGCAACTCTATGCCATTAAAATGGAAAACCTGGAAGAAATGGACAAATTCTTACAAAGGTATAACGTCCCAAGACTGAACCAGGAAGAAATAGAAAATATGAGCAGACCGATCACAAGTAATGAAACTGAGACTGTGAGATGCAGAAAAAGTTGTTGACAACATTCAACAACCATTTATGATAAAAACTCTCCAGAAAGTAGGCACAGAGGGAACCTACCTCAACATAATAAAGGCCATATACAACAAACCCACAGCAAACACCATTCTCAACGGTGAAAAACTGAAAGCATTTCCTCTAAGATCAGGAACAAGACAAGGATGTCCACACTCGCCACTATTATTCAACATAGTTTTGGAAGTCCTAGCCACGGTAATCAGAGAAGAAAAAGAAATAAAAGGAATAAAAATTGGAAAAGAAGTAGTAAAACTGTCACTGTTTGCAGATGACATGATACTATACATAGAGAATCCTAAAGATGCCACTAGAAAACTACTAGAGCTGATCAATGAATTTGGTAAAGTTGCAGGATACAAAATTAACGCACAGAAATCTCTTGCATCCCTATACACTAACAACGAAAGATCAGAAAGAGAAATTAAGGAAACAATCCCATTCACCACTGCAACAAAAAGAATAAAATACCTAGGAATAAACCTACCTAAGGAGGTAAAAGACCTGTACTCAGAAAACTATAAGACACTGATGAGAGAAATCAAAGATGACACAGACAGATGGAGAGACATACCATGTTCTCGGATTGGAAGAATCAATACTGTGAAAATGACTATACTACCCAAAGCAATCTACAGATTCAATGCAATCCCTATCAAATTACCAGTGGCAGTTTTTACAGAACTAGAACAAAAAAATCTTAAAATTTGTATGGAGACAGAGAAGACCCCAAACAGACAAAGCAGTCTTGAGTGAAAAAAATGGAGCTGGAGAAATCAGACTCCCTGACTTCAGGCTACTACAAAGCTACAGTAATCAAGACAATATGGTACTGGCACAAAAACAGAAACATAGATCAATGGAACAGGACAGAAAGCCCAAAGATAAACCCACAAAGGTACGGTCAACTAATCTATGACAAAGGAGGCAAGGATATACAATGGAGAAAAGACAGTCTCTTCAATAAGTGGTGCTGGGAAAACTAGACAGCTACATGTAAAAGAATGAAATTATCCCTAACACCATACACAAAAATAAACTCAAAATGGATTAGAGACCTAAATGTAAGAGTGGACAATATAAAACTCTTACAGGAAAATATAGGAAGAACACTCTTTGACATAAATCACAGCAAGATCTTTTTTGATCCACCTCCTAGCTTAATGGAAATAAAAACAAAAATAAACAAATGGGATCTAATGAAACTTAAAAGCTTTTGCACAGCAAAGGGAACTACAAACAAGACGAAAAGACAACCCTCAGAATGGAAAAAAAAATTTGTAAACAAATAAATGGACAAAGGATTAATCTCCAAAATATATAAACAGCTCATGCAGCTCCATATTAAAAAAACAAACAACCCAATCCAAAAATGGGCAGAAGACCTAAACAGACATTTCTCCAAAGACATATAGATGGCCAAGAAGCACATGAAAAGCTGCTCAACATCACTAATTATTAGAGAAATGCAAGTCAAAACTACAATGAGGTATCAACCTCACACCAGTTAGAAAAGGTATCATCAGAAAATCTAGAAACAACAAGTACTGGAGAGGATGTGGAGAAAAGGGAACTCTCTTGCACTGTTGGTGGGAATGTAAATTGATACAGCCACTATGGAGAACAGTATGGAGGTTCCTTAAAAAACTAAAATAGAATTACCATATGACCCAGCAATCCCACTACTGGGCATATACCCAGAGAAAACCATAATTCAAAATGACACATGCACCCCAATGTTCACTGCAGCACTATTTACAATAGCCAGGTCATGGAAGCCACCTAAATGCCCATCGACAGATGAATGGATAAAGAAGATGTGGTACATATATAGAATGGAATATTACTCAGCCATGAAAAGGAATGAAATTGGCTCATTTGTAGATACATGGGTGGATCTAGAGACTGTCATACAGAGAGAAGTCAGAAAGAGAAAAACAAATATCGTATATTAACGCATGTATGTAGAATCTAGAAAAATGGTACAGATGAGCTGGTTTGCAGGGTAGAAATAGAGATACAGATGTCAAGAACAAACATATGGACACCAAGGGGGGAAAGTGGTGGGGTGTTGGGGGGGTGGGGGTGGGATGAATTGGGAAATTGGGATTGACATATATACACTAATATATATAAAACAGATAACTAACAAGAACCTACTATATAAAAAATAAATTAAATAAAAACTCAAAAATTCAAAAAAAAAGGTAAAAATAAAACCACTGCTTAAAAAAAAGAGAAAATACAATGTTGAGTGGAAAAAAAAATCTGGACATTTACCGTAAAATTAGTTAAAATGTAAAAACAGACGAAATAATCTGTGATGTAGAAGTCAGAATAGTAGTTACTTCTAGGGGCTGGCGGGAGAGACTAAGTGAAAACGAGGTGGACACATATAGGGCACTGGCAATATTATCTTGATTTGAGTGGTATTTACATTGGTGTATAATTTGTAAAAATTCATCAAGTTATATACTTAAAATTGGAGTACTTTACTAAGTGGATGTTATACTTCAATTTACAAGTTCAGGCAAAAATACATTAAAAGTATCACTCTCACATACATACCCGAATGCCAAAATACTACTAATGGTTATCTCTGGGTGGTGAGATAAGCAATTTTCATTTTCTTTTCTAGGCTTTTCTATAGTCCCCCCAATTAAAAGAAAAATATTTTAAAATGAAGAATGTTGCTATTGAAAATTCCCTGGCCGTCCAGTGGTTAGGACTTGGCGCTTTCACTGCAGTGGCCTGGGTTCAATCCCTTTCTGAGAATTAAGATCCTGTAAGCCGCAGCATGGCCGAAAAAAAAAAAAAAGAATGTTGCTATCAATTTTAACATCCCGTCTAAACATTCATTAATCTTCTCTCTTCTCACACTGATAAAAATATGCATAATTTTTTCTTCCACACAATTTGTCCTCCTGCTGGATTTCAGGTTTTGAACAGCCCTGTTACTAGTTAAATGAGTATTAAAATCCAACTTTTGACCCCTGGCTAAAGAAATATAGACCTTATATTTACACTCTGCATAATATATAGTTGTCTAAGTGCAATGCGCTTGTGTAAGCATGGGAGATACATGTGTACACACACACACACACACACACACACCTTATTCTCAACTCAGCAACCAGTGCACTCCTCCCCACAAAAAGCCAAACACATCACTTATGCTCAAAATTCTGCCATGGCTACCCATCTTACCCAGAATAAAAGCCCAAATCCTTATGATGGCCAACAAAGTCCTAATTGTCTGGTCCTTTTTACATCTCAGGTATCCTTTCCCACCACTCTTCCCCCGTGGACTTCACTCCACCTTAACCACATGGGTCATCTTGCTAGTTTCTGAATCCATCAAGCACGCACCTATTTGCCTTGGGGCCTTTTCCACTAACAGCAATGCCAGTGAGTTCTTCCTTCACACAAATTAACTCCATTTCCAAAACTTTGCTCAAATGTCCTCTTCTCAGTGACACCTATCCTAACTATCCTTTTAAAAATTACAAACTGTTCCACATCCCCATATACTCTTTTTTAAAAATTTTATTTATTTATTTATTTATGGCTGCGTTGGGTCTTTGTTGTTGCGTGTGGGCTTTCTCTAGTTGCAGTGAGTAGGGGCTATTCTTCTTTGCAGTGCACAGGCTTCTCATTGCGGTGGCTTCTCTTGCTGCGGAGCACGGGCTCTAGGCGCGTGGGCTTCAGTAGTTGTGGCGCATGGGCTTAGTTGCTCCGTGGCTTGTGGGATCTTCCCGGACCAGGGCTCGAACCCATGTTCCCTGCATTGGCAGGGGATCCTTAACCACTGCGCCACCAGGGAAGCCCTCCCCATATACTCTTAATTGCCCTAACCCTCCTCTACTTTTTTCTCTTACCACAACTCTTAATCACTTTCTAACAAAAATTTCTTCTTTATCTATTCATACAGTTTCTCAACAATTTATTTACATGTTATTGCTTGTTTCCTCCCACCCTCAGACCCCACAAGAATCTAAGTTTCATGAGAGCAGGAATATTTGATTGTTTAGTTCATGGTTATATCCCAAGCATTTAGAACAGTGTGTGGCAACTAGCAGGCCAGGAAGAAAGGGCGGGGGGCGGGGGGGACAGGTGGAGGGGTGAGGAAGGAAGGAAAGAAAAAAAAGTCCAGTGGAAAGTTTAATGACATACATATAGATTAAAATTAGAAGGAAAATGGTGGTGACAAACGATATCTTATTAAGATTATAAATTAAAATTAGTGAAATATCTCAATCGAGATATTGAGTACTCACTCAGTAAAACTTCTATACTCAGCTGAATTCATCACAATTATTTTCATACACATTTATATTCCCCTATTAGATAATAATGTGAGTAAACTACAAGTTGTGCCTGACCCCAAAACAGGTATTTATCTACAATTAGATTTATCGAGTAGATCTTACCAGGTAGATCATGACTAGTCCATCATAAATACTTAAACTCTAATAAATAGCAATCTGCCAAAATTTCAACTTACAAAACAAATTAGCAGGTTTTTCATTACAAGATTCACTACAGAATTTTTTTCAAGAGTTAGAACATTCAAAAGAATTCAATATAGCATGAGAAATAGAGTGAATCTTTGAAGACTGAAATTATCATAACTTCCTCCCAGGAGTCAATGGCATCAAACCCTTTATTCAGAAGAAACCTAATTCCTATTATTATAATTTATAATATTTTTCTTCTACACAAGAAAATCTCCCTTTTCCTCCTTCCTTGCCTACATACACACATATATTAATATGACTGCACATTCATTAAAACTTTTATAAAGTTTTAAGTATGTACTTTTAGGTAGCCCAACATCAACTTAGAACTCTGAAGAAAGACATTCTCAAACTTCAATAATATACAGACCCCTTAAAAAAGGAGAAACGTTCCTGCAGTTTCCAGTTATTTACAAAGGTTGTAATCCTAACGTTATTTAAACCTATGCAAACACAAACTTTTTAAAAATTAATTTTTATCACAGTATAGTTGATAAACATAAACCTTTAAGTAAACTCTTTATGCACACAGATCTTACATAAATACAGAAAGTCAGATAAACCAAAAACCAAATACAAAACTTCTAAATAAAATTCAATTTAACACGAACACTTAAAAAATAAATGGCATGGTTTTGCTGAATAAATCTCTGCTCACAACACAAAAATGGCACTAACTGAACCACCATAAGCTTCCTTTAAGATTGGAATGCCTGTACTACTAAATGGTAATAAGGCAGGTAAATTTTTCTCAGTTTCACATTATTATGAAACATTAATTCCTGATGCTAAAAAAGCATTTGGTCTTCAGTTAACTCAAAAGCATCTTATTCATTAAGACTAGTATTTCTATTCTTTTCCTTAATATTAGTCCCTAACAATCAAAACAGTAACACTTGGCACCACCAAAAACTAACACATATTCTAACCCCAGCATCAAGTGAAAGTATTCAATTATGACTCAGGTGATCCAGAACATGTTTAAGATAATCTACCACTGAAAATAAAACACTAAATTTTAGAATTGTAGAGCACTTTCAGACCTCATTTGATAATCATATGTTCACTGTATGATCCTGCCAGCAAATAGTGAAGAGTTTCCATTATCTGATAACCCACAGTCATCAGGAAGAAGTTTCCAAAGATAACTGTGGAATCATCTTCCAGAAAGGTTAAAAATAAATCAGATTCATCTGTCCAAAATGATTTCAGGACTGATGAAAATGATATACTCCAAAAGTTGGCTTTATTATTATTGCTGTTGTCATCACTAAAGCATCTGCATACTGTTTACCATGGTTCCCAGGAGCAACAAAATGACTTTAAAAGCCATAAAAAAACTCTTGCTCGGTTTCAGAACCCTAATACTCTTTTCTTAGAAACTATTGTAAGAAACTAAGATAAGGAATACTGATAAAAGGATACTAGTCGGGAGTTTGGAGACCTACATTCGAATCCTCACTTGTCACTAACTAGCTTTATAACCCCTTAGCTCACTCATTCTCAGCTTACTCATTTGTCAAATAAGAGGGCTGAATTAGATGTCTTCTTAAGATCTGCTAGTTGTAAATTTCAACCACTAAGATTAGCATTTCAGAATTCTATGATGACACTTCTGATATTAAAATGACACAAATCAAAACTAAAATAGCTCAGTTTTTCAAAAATGCCTTAGGAAAAAATTGTCCATCTTATTATGAGTAAAAATGTATACAGTTCTTAAAAGAATTCTATTTTACAGCTTTCTCATGAGAAAAAACTTATTCATTAAAGTTACAATTTAAAAAAATTTTAGAAGAAAATTATAATTAGAAGAACTCACATAAAGCTATGTAGCAGACACTGATGTGCTATCCAGACCTCCCTTCAGAAATGAAGGATTTATTGTCCAGCTGCTGTCAAACAGCCTTCACCTGTCAGGCCTTTTCAGGAATTGCCTCAGCTAAAGACAGCTGCATGCCCTAGCAGCCTTCATGGAGGGACTGATCAAAACAGGCGTATAAGGGCCCAGCACCCTGTCACAATTTTGGACAACTCCACAGGTTATCCCAGCTTCAGAGTTTCTCAAGGGGGCAACAGTGGCTTTTGTTGATAATACATTACAGCCCAATTTACCCCTTCTGCTTCCTTTCCATTCCTTCTACAGATGTTGATCCTAAGAACATTTCTCCATGCTAATCATAGTTAGCCTACCCAGGGACCCAACTTGAAGCCACTGGTGTTGAGAATGGTCCAAGAAAATAGGCTCTAAAATGAAGTTTTGGAGTTGGATCACCATCCACGTAGCCAGGCAGCTGGCAAAGGACACTATCACTGGTGATGACAGAACAGAAACCGAGCACAAACTGGCAGTGCAATGGCTAAAAGTTCCATTGTTGGTAAACTGGGTAGTTATCCAGTGGAAGAGAATGCAGATGTTGGCAAACTTTTTTTTTTTTTTTACAGGACCAGATAGTATTTCATATTCTGCTTTGATGTTTTTGTTTTACAACTCTTTAAAAATAGGGCATGACAAAAACAGGCAGACACAAGAGTGGGTTTGGCCAGCAAGCCATAGTTTGCCGAACCCTGAACTTTAAAGGTGCAGTGTATCAGATATTTGAGAAATATAAGGAAAACAGTAATTATAAAGACCATGAAACTGGGTTGCTGTTGCTTTAAAAGCAATTGACTCTTTGGAAAAATATAACAAGAGGTTAAAATGAGTGATAGGGAATTAAAAACTAAATGTGAAAAAGCCAGAAGTTTCTTTGGTAGCATAAAATCTTTAAAAGCAGGAGGCCACAAAAGGCTAAGGGCCAAGACTTAATTGTAAGAGTGGCAGGGCTCCAAAGAAAGTTAAAGTCTCAATCTGGATAAGTCTGCTATGCCAAGGTTAAGGCCTGCATAGGAAAAGAGAACACATTGGAACCCTGAAAAAATGGGATAGAGAGATGGGTTGATTAACCTGAAAATTCTCAATCCCCAGTCTCCTTGAGCCCTCTGAGCTTGGAGAAGGAATCCACACATCCTTATTAAGTGCAACTGTTATTCTCATCAGCAAGAATTACCAAGTAAAGACCTCTGAAATTCTCTCCTTCATAAAAGCAATGAGAACACTGGCAAAAGCTGGGAGAATCAACTTTTTCAGAACTCTGAAAATTACAAAGAATTGAAGCAATCTGGGGAATGTTTATTCACCAAATAATGGCTGAATCTTGGTAACAACAGCAAGCTTTGTGGTGTTTAATTTACCCTATTTCCATTCTACCCCTTCCTACTTCTGTGAAAACCAACAGCCTGCAGTCATAGTGAATGTCAACAGCCACTGGGCGGGAGAGCAGAACAGGATTGGATCTTCTTAAAAGTCCCACTCCCAGAGAACTGTCATTATTTGACATGTCTGGTAGTTCCTTGGAAGACTCTACTACTACCAAAGTTGTCTTTATGTGGCCTGACTCTGAACTCATCCAGAGCAAACAGCCTTCTTTCTGGTCAAAAACAGTCAGAAGCAACTGTCAAACACTGCAGCTGCCTGAGATTATGGACAATATTTGGGGCAAACAATAGCATAATTAAAAAGCTTAAAAAGAAAAGCTGGGGAATGAGATGTCCATGGGGGCTTTGGAAAGCTCCAATATACTCCTGGGAGTCCACACTCACACATAACCTGTGTACATTCTCAGGAAAGACCTGAGAAAGCCCTAAACTCTCACCTCTGGCTAACCTTTAGGCTCTGCACAAGCAAGAAAAGAAAGCTAAGACAGAGTTGTAAATTGCCTAGCTGAGTGTTGAAGGCATGTCTCAACATACACATAGAGCCCCTTAGCAAAGACTGGAAGATTTACATGTTTCAGGCATCCAAGGAAACCTATACCTATTCATTACTTTAACCACTAAGCTAACTGAGCAGAGACTTTAGTGACCACATAAAACAACAGAAAAACAGAGTTTACAGTATTAGTACCAAAAAAGTCACATAAATAAATAAAGAGATAATCAATCAATCTTGGGGAGAGGAGAAAATCTAATTTGTACAGTTGCTACATTATTTAAAAATGTCCAGTTGGCAAAAAATTAAAAGCATGCAAAGAAAGAGAAAGTACAGTCTAAACACACACACACACACACACACACACACACACACGTGGTGGGCTCATGCAGCAATATCCCTGAGGAAGCCCAGATATTGAACTTACTAGACCAAGACTTTAAATCAGTTAATTTAAGTTTGTTAAAACAACTAAAGCAGGATATGAGAGCAATGTCTCACCCAAATTGACAATCTCAAGAGACAAAAATTATTTTCTAAAAAAGATCAAATAGAAATTATAGATTTGAATAAAATAGTAATAAAATAAAAAATTCAATAGAGGGGCTCAATAGTAGATACGAGCAGGCAGAAGAAAGAATCAGCAAACTTGAAAATAAGTCAACTGAGATCAGCCAGTCTCAGGAAGAATAAAGAATGAAAAAAAAAATGATCAGAGACTCAGAAATCTGTGGGACACCATTAAGCACACCAACATACACATAAGGAAGAGGAGACAGAGAAAAGGATAGAATATTTGAAGAAATTAAGGCCAAAAATTTCCTAAATTTGAAAAACACATTAATCTACACATCCAAGAGGCTCAAAAAACTTCAGGAGGATAAACTCAAAGGCATCCCACACTGACACACATTAACTGTTGAAAGCTAACAAAAAAGAGAAAAAAGCGACTCATCACAAATAAAGGATCCTTTCAAGATCAACAGCTGATTTCTCATCAGAAACCATGGAGGCAATGGGATGATATGCTCAAAGTGTTGTGGAAAAAAGACTCAACCAGTAATTCCATATCCAACAAGACTATCCTTCAGAATTGCAGGAGACATTCCTGATCAACAGAACTGAGTAAGCTGTTACTAGTAGACTTGCCCTAAAAGAAATACTAAGAGGAGCACTTCAGCTGAAATGAAATAACACTAAACAGTAATTCAAATCCATATGAAAAATACAGAGCACCAGTACAAGTAACTTCATAGGGAACTATTAAAAACAGTATACATGTATTTGTTTTTCTCTTTTTTTCCTATCTTATTTAAAACACAAAAACATCAAGCAATAATTAGAAAGATGGTTGATAAGTATACAATGGATAAAGATGTAACTTGCAGGATAACAACACAAAGGAGGGGGAAGGGAATGGAGCTTTACAGAAATAAGTTTTTATATGCTATTGTAATTGAATTGGTATTCAAACTAGATAAAATGGTAATGACAACCCCCAGAACCATGACTAAGAAAATAACAACAAAAACACAGTAAAAGGGGACTTTCCTAGTGGTCCAGTGGTAAAGAATGTGCCTTGCAATGCAGAGGACGTGGGCTGGATCCCTGGTCAGGGAACCAAGATCCCACATTCCAGGGGGCAACTAAGCCCGTGAGCCACAACTATTGAGCTGGCGCACCTCAACTAGAGCCCAAGTGCCGCAAACCACAGAACCAACATGCTCTGGAACCCGTGTGCCACAACTACAGAGCCCACATGCCCTGGAACCTGCAAGCCACAACTAGAGAAAAGAAAACCCACACGCCACAATGAGAGAAGCCCGCGCACCACAATGAAAGATCCTGCATGCCTCAACGAAGATCCCATGTGCCACAACTAAGACCCAATGCAGCCAAAATTTAAAAAATAAATAAATCTTTAAAAAAAATACAGTAAAAGAACAACAAGGAAATTAAAATGGTACGTTACAAGATATCTGTTTAATACAAAAGAAGGCAGTTAAGAAGGAAGGGAGAAACAAAGGTACCTAATCTCAGCAGTGACGTCTTCCCCAAGGAACCTTTGAAATAGTAATCTCTTACATACAGATCCACTCCTTATCACTCTTCTCTCTGCTTTACTTTCCTCTATAGCACTTATCCTCATCTGACAAACCTTTCTTTCACTTATCCCCTTTCCTCTATAGCACTTAACCCTACCTAACAAACTTTTCTTTCACTTATCCTCTTTCCTCTATAGCACTTACCCCTATCTGACAAACAAAATTTTCTTCCTCGAACCACTAGAATTTAACCTTAATGAGGGCAGTTTTACTTTATTTATAGCTTTATCCTCAGTGCCCCCCACACACCTACTGAGTGCTCAATAAACACCCAATGAATGAACAACCAGTAGAGATAAGCCTTATACGAAATGTCTCCCATTTTAAGAGTGGCCCAAGAAAAACAATATATGTCTACATGTACAATTTGTAGATTTAGTAGCAGGAATATAAAGAACTCCCCATCTGATAGGTTTGCTATTTTCTCTGTTAAGTAGGAGATAAAGACATCCTGCTGAGTCAGAGGGGGAGGTGGTGGTGTTGAAGATTTACAGAGAGTACCTAGCCCTGCACATTTTTGTTGAAATTAGTATCTAAATCAAATTCTGATATTATTGGACACTGCTGCCTTAAATCAGCAGTCATGTGATTTCATGTAAAACTGTACACCAAAATTTCATGCATTCTTATAACTTAAAACAAAACGTGTTCACACTTTAGAAGGATCAGTAAAAAGAAATGAATGTGTAGAACTCAGTTTGAAAAGAGTGCCACACTAGATGAAGAGTTTATAAAATATATCAATTTTTTTTCCACTGAGAAGATATTTATTAAACACAAATTTATATCACGATTAACTTTTTTCAGGGCTTCCCTGGTGGCGCAGTGGTTGAGAGTCTGCCTGCCGATGCAGGGGACACGGGTTCATGCCCTGGTCTGGGAAGATCCCACATGCCGCGGACTGGCTGGGCTCATGAGCCATGGCCGATGCTGAGCCTGCGCTCCGCAACGGGAGAGGCCACAACAGTGAGAGGCCAAACAGATTAACTTTTTCAACCAGCTTTTAAGTGGACCTTTTCTTTGTTAAAAAAACGAATGGTATGAAACTATATGTTAAAGATGTTTCCATGATACCTTACATTTATATAGCACATTAGTTTTCAAAGTGCTTTCACATGCCATCTCATTTAATCCTCACAACACCCCTGTGAGGTAGGTACAGCAGGTATTATCATCCTCATATCAGGATGAGGAAACTGAGGCAGAGAGAGGTTAAGTGACTCGCCCGAGATCACACAGCTGATAAGTGGCAGAGCCAGGACAAGAAATCAAGTTTTCTGACTCCTCATCCAGTACTCTTTCCACTATAACTACTGCCCCCAAATATGAATAATGTACTGCATATCAAAATTGAAAGGTTATTGAAGTTCATTTCAGTGATACCTTAACAGTAAAGTTAAATGAGAAATACGAGAACAGTAGGTCTGATGGTTTTACCTGACATAATAAAACTGGTGCAAAACCACTTTTGCCTAATTACTTATAACCTTTTGGTCCAAATACATAAAATATGCAATATTTACAGCATTTTCCTTTTTTTTTGTAAATACAATGCTTTAAAATACATTATAAAGCACCTTAGTTAAAACAGTCTACAAGTAAAAGTACAGAAGAAGTAGGAAAATCCTACCCATACCACAGTTTACTAACGGAGTTATAATATGGACTCACCAATACCTCAGTTTATACCTTTACAAATAATGGATTGAGAAACAAATACTAAACTTATTTTTCTGATATTCATGTTTGGAAGCCTTAACCAAAACTTCAGGCAATGTCAACATTCTTTGAAGTGTTTCCCCAATCTTAGATATTGGAG
This sequence comes from Leucopleurus acutus, assembly GCF_964270905.1. Taxonomy (NCBI): domain Eukaryota; kingdom Metazoa; phylum Chordata; class Mammalia; order Artiodactyla; family Delphinidae; genus Leucopleurus; species Leucopleurus acutus. The sequence goes on along the minus strand of NC_139142.1, from coordinate 66,888,650 downwards.
AGACAGGAATGAGAAATACTGCTTTGATTCTTTTTACAGTATTAATAATGGTTTAAATTGATTTTTAATACTAATAATCATTTTTTAAAGAAAATTAAAATGACCTACATAAATAAGGGCAGTTCCAACTACAGCAGAAACATTCTTAGCAAACTTGATCAAACATTTCAATAAATTTCATGGGACGTGATTCACAAAAACAAAGTACACACTGCCAAACAGTTAGTAACACTATCCAGTTGTGGTGTATAATGCAAACCTCCAGATGAAGGTGGAAGTAGCAAATGGATTCATCTTCATTCATGGTTAGTTGAAAAAAATGCTTTATCAAAAACATTATCAGAACTTTTTCTGAAACTGTATTTCAGTATTTAGCCTTCAATTAGACCTGCTATGTGTTTATTTTAGGTGATGTGTAGGTTGTGTCCAAACAGGAGGTTGTAACTCCCACCAAAATTTAACCAGGAAAAAAAAAAAAAAGGCTGAAACTTAAACTTCCTAGACAACTGACATATCAGCCAGAATCTACTTCCTTGACATCACTGTCTGTATTCTAACTCGGTTTAATACAAACTGTCTTATACACCCATCAGCAATCCAAGTTGTGGAGCTGAGAACTAAGGTGAAGACAGTCAAAGTTGTAGTTCAAGAATCTAACTGCCACACCTTGTACTCAGTTCGATTTAGGGTAAATCTTTTCATAGAAAAAGTTCTGTGCAAGGATGCAGAGGTCTCCATCTTTTTTTTGTACAGCATGGGCTCTGATAAATTGGAACTGCTTTAGTGCCAACTCATAGAACTCATTCTCCATTTTCCAAATGTCAGACTGCTGTAGTTTTGCAATGGTTTGTTTAGTAGGGAGTTTCTTCTCTGTGGTTTTCCTAAGGTGAGATTTCTTTCCTGTATGATAGTGTTCTGTAGCACCCCTGAAGAACCAGGGCGAAGCTGCCTCCAATAACGTGATAAAATCTTCAAGCTCTTCAGTAACTCCCACCAGAAACTATTCATTAACTAGGTTATATTTGGCTTGATCCATAGCCCACCTGCTTCCTACATTCCAAAATTCTGAGCTGTGGTCACAGAAGAATGGGATTTGAAGCCAGAGCTTCTCTGGAGCACAGTCTGAGCTCCCCTCAGCTACACATTCATCAAAGGTCATTTTGTCCCCTTGTTTTTGTCTTCTTAACCCCAGTCTATAACCGTCTCCAAATCTCAGAAAGAGTAAGAAACTAGCCTCTCAATAGGATCCCGTATGACATTAATGTAAATTGGCTTCTTCTTCACACCAAATTTTGCAAAATCCAAATAAGAAAGGTGCCTATGATAAAACCCTGGTTTCATCTCTTTCCAGGAAGTTATATTCTTTACAAAGCACACCTGATCTTGCAGTGACATTACTGGATTATTGTTGGTAGTGTTGATGTGAAGAACATGGTATTTATTCTTTACACATAGATCATAAGCAATATTGGTAAAAGAGGTGCTTGCAGTTTTGGGGACTCTGTTATAAATGATCACCATGTCCTCTTCTTCATCTAAAGCTGCATCTTGCCAAGGGCTATCCATCGCATGTTGCTGCTCAATCTCTCGAACTTCATGTCTTGCAACAGCCCTTTCTAGCTTCAACTGGGACTCCTCCAGTTTCTGGATCTGGTTCTCCAAGAAAAGCATTGCCACTGCGAAGGCCACCATCATCAGCAGCTGCAACTTGGACGGCATCATCCTGAGGAGCCCCGGGAAACCTGCTGCTCGCAATCAATACATACCGCAGGGGGCGGGGATAGGGGCCCAGGAGGCAAGGGAGATGCAGGGAGGAGGCCACCGAGCCAGAGAAAGGCAAGGAGAGCGCGAGAGCAAGAGAACCACCGCAGTGACCCCCCTTCTCGTCTCCCCAGTCCCCCGCCCCCAGGCGCCAGCACCTACACCGCCGGTACTGCTTCTCCTCGGCCGAGGAGGCCTACGCCACGGCTGCCCCCACAAAAGCCCGCGCAGCAAACACAGCGCAAAGCGGCTGCCCGGCTCTCGCCTCCCTCTACTGCCTCAGTCCCCGACCCCTGCCTGCCCGCCTTCCTCTCTTCCTTCCTTCCCTCCCTCCCTCCCTCCTTTGCTCGCGGCCACGCTCTGCTCTCCTCCACCAGCGCTTCGGCTGCAGCTGCACCGCCCTTGGCCCCTGGATATATTAATTCTATTAACAAGTAAAAATCAGTTATATCAATAGAAGTGAAAACAGAGTCTTGAAGAGGTATCTGTACACCCATGTTTTAGCAGGATTATTCACAATAGCTAAAAAGTGGAAGCAACCCAACTGTCCATCAGCTGACAAACGGGTAAGCAAACTGTGGTAATGCATATAATGGAATATTATTCACCCTTAAAAAGGGAGGAAATTTTGACACACGCTGAAACATGGATGAACTTTGAGGACATAATGGTAAATAAAATAAACCAGTCGCAAAAAAACAAATACTGAATTATTTCACTTACATGAGGTACCCAGAGTAATCAAATTCACAGAGACACAAAGTAGAACGATGCTTACCAGGGACTAATGGGACAGGGGATAGTTATTGTTTAATATGTATAGAATTTCAGTTTTATAGCATGAAAAGAGTTTTGGAGATGGACTGTGGTGATGGTTGCACAATATGAATGTACTTAATACCACTAAAGTGTATACTTAAAATTAATTAAGATGGGGCTTCCCTGGTGGTGCAGTGGTTGAGAGTCCACCTGCCGATGCAGGGGACACAGGTTCATGCCCCGGTCCGGGAAGATCCCACATGCCGCGGAGCGGCTGGGCCCTGGCCAGTGAGCCATGGCCACTGAGCCTGCGCGTCCGGAGCTTGTGCTCTGCAATGGGAGAGGCCACAACAGTGAGAGGCCCGCATACCACAATTAAAAAAGAAAAAAATTAAGATGGTAAATTTTGTTGTGCATTTTACCACAATAAAAAACTGGGGTGGGGGGGGGGAAGGGACTTCCCTGGTGGCACAATGGTTAAGTCTCTGAGCTTCCAATGCAGGGGGCCCGGGTTCAATCCCTGGTCAGGGAACTAGATCCCAAATGCATGCCACAACTAAGAGTTCGCATGCCACAACCAAGGAGCCGGTGAGCCACAACTAAGACGTGGCACAACCAAATAAATTAAAAAAAAACAACTGGGGGGTAAAGTCAGTTATTTTAATATGTATTAAAGGGCAGTATAAATGACATACTGTTACTTTTAAAAGAAAAAAAACCAACTTTTTTCTTTAGAGACTGAATTTAAATAAAAAGAAATTTATACCAGATGCCATGTATTTGTTTATACCAGACAGCACAACAGAAGCTAAAGGTCTGACATACCATTGGCTTAGAGAAGGGGACTTAAAAAAAAAACTGAACCTGGTTTACAAAAACTAGTATTTAAGGACACCAGAAACAGTGAAAACAACAGCACAGAACTAAAGGACACTACAAACCAGAAAGATACAGTATGGTTACAGGAATAACTAAAGAAAAGTCAAGGAGCTAAAATTTATGTAAGGCTGGTAAACTGGAAATAAGAATCTAGGGAGAAAGTGACCACAAATGGAAGACGTAAGAAATAAAAAATTCTGGAAAGAACTAACAAGACTTGAAGAAAACTAGAGTCCAAAAAGTTCAGCAGAGACAGAATATTATCTGCAGGTAGCCTCTAAACAAAATGCAACACAAGAATAGTAAATTATTTCTATATAGATATAATTTGAAAAAATGACAATGATGGACATTTGAGACTGAAAGAAGTCTATACAAGAACTCAGAGAATAATAACTGAGAGAACCAATTACAAACAGTTAAAGATTTAAGAAAACAAGCCTGTGGAAAGGCTAAAGATTAAAATTCCAGTCAATGACTTTTAAAAACTAATATTAGGAAGAAGGCCATTCTGGAAAAAATGGAATGAAAATGAGTTTTAAGAAAAGCGGCAAAAAGGGTCACAGCTACCATCCAGCCTTACAGTACTTTACTTTTTTTTCTTTTCTTTTCTTTTTTTTTGCGGTATGCGGGCCTCACACTGTTGTGGCCTCTCCCATTGCGGAGCACAGGCTCTGGACGCGCAGGCTCAGCAGCCATGGCTCACGGGCCCAGCTGCTCCGCAGCATGTGGGATCTTCCCGGACCAGGGCACGAACCCGTGTCCTCTGCATCGGCAGGTGGACTCTCAACCACTGCGCCAGCAGGTAAGCCCCAGTACTTTACTTTTAAATACAGACAGGCAGTCAGTGGTCACCAATATGTTAGGACAGCATGAGGTAAGAAAGAAGGGAAGCAAAAGAAAAACAAGAAATTCAGAGAAAACTGACAATTAAGGAAAAGAAAACTTCAACAACAAATATATATATTAAATAAAAACAATACCATTCTTTTTAAAAATTCAAGTAAGAAAATACATTTACAAATTCAAGATAACAGGATTGAAAAATATAGTTGAAGAAAGTATCTCAGAAAACAGACCAAAAAGAGAAAATCAGGAAACAGAAGAAAAATTTTAAATCAGTAGGTCCATCATCAACTGAACAAAAAAGTGCCCTAAGGACTCGGGACTACAATAACCCTTCTCAAAAAAGATTAGTGCTGCCTCTCCCAAGGGTGTTTGGAAATGTCTGGGGACATTTTTAGTTGTCCCCAAAACTAGTGGGTTATTCTGGCATTTAGTACTGGGAGCCAGGGTGCTCAAAGCCCCATAAGCACAATACAGTCAAACACAAAAATGGTACTACCTAAATGCCCACAGTGCCCTCTACTGAGAAATAATGGATTACGGAGAAAAAGAATTCTCTCAATGCCTGATACGATATGCATTTTCATAAAATTTAACAACACCAGTATAAACAAAAGATACCTAGAAAAAAATTCAAATCACATACAAAAAAAAAAAGGATCAAGAAACTGAACAGCGGGCTTCCCTGGTGGCGCAGTAGTTAAGAATCCACCTGCCAATGCAGGGGACACGGGTTAGAGCCCTGGTCTGGGAAGATCTCACAGGCTGTGGAGCAACTAAGCCCGTGTGCCACAGCTACTGAGCCTGCGCTCTAGAGCCCACGTGCCACAACTACTGAGCCTGCGCTCTAGAGCCCACGTGCCACAACTACTGAAGCCTGCACGCCTAGAGCCCATGCTCAGCAACAAGGGAAACCACTGCAATGAGAAGCCTGTGCACCACAATGAAGAGTAGCCCCTGCTTGCCACAACTAGAGAAAGCCCACACAGAGCAATGAAGACCCAATGCAGCCAAAAATAAATAAATTTATATAATCAAACTCTTCAAAAGCAACACTGAAAGTTCAAAGACAAGAGAAATGTCTTTGAAATGCTGATGGAAACTTATTTCCAGCCAAACTACCAATCAAGTGTGAAAATAAAACACAGATTTTTAAAAAAAAGATACAAGTCCCTAAAATTTACCTCCTATGCAACTTTTCTCAAGAAACAACCAGATAACATATTTCAGCCAAACGAAGGACTAAATATGCCAGGGCAGGAGGCAGAAAGGGAGCCAGTGGGAAAAGAAAGGGGGTGGGGTGGGGGTGCAGGGGATTCCCTTTTTGAAAAGAGTACAGAAGTTACAGAATAATAACTCTGCAACAAGTCTTAAGAACAAGTCTAGATCAGAGCAAGGAGAATGACAGTTCTGAAGTCAAGTTCTCCCCACTCCAATCCCTCCATACAAGAGGCAGAACCAACAACAGATGTGATGTGCTTGAGTTTGAAAACCCCGACAGATTTCTAACACCTTTTGGAAAAACAGCAATAGATACATAGAAAAATAAACAAATAAAAAATGGAGGCAAGTAACTCCAAGAAAAACAAAAAGTTGTGCAGAAAAGGAACAGTATTCACAGTATACTTTTTGACTCACAAATTATATTATACATAAATTATTATACTTGATTCAGAAAAATATTATATACACGGTCACAATAACATAAAAGCTAATGATTTAACTAACTTTATTACCTATACTGAAATATGGTATGGAGATGTAAGAGGTGTGATAAACCGTCACAGCATATATAGGGTAAGGTACTATATCCATGGTTTCAGGCATCCACTGGGGGGTCTGGAATGTATGCCCTGCAGATAAAGGGAGACTACTGTACAGAAAAAGTTCTGAAAAGATATACACCCAAAATGCAGTGCTATTCCTAGAAGATTAAGATTACCAAAAAGGCACTACTTTATTTTTGACATTTCTGTAGCTTAATATTCATACATTACTTTAACAATAACTAAGAATTAAAAGTAATGTAAAGGGCTTCGCCGGTGGCGCAGTGGTTAAGAATCTGCCTGCCAACGCAGGGGACATGGGTTCGAGCCCTGGTCTGGGAAGATCCCACATGCCACGGAACAACTAAGCCAGCGTGCCACAACTACTGAGCCCATGTGCCACAACTACTGAAGCCTGTGTGCCTAGAGCCCGTGCTCCGCAACGAGAAGCCACCGCAATGAGAAGCCTACTCGTAGCAATGAAGACCCAACACTGCAATAAATTAAAAAAGTTGAAAAAACACACTAATGTAAAAATTTACAAAATAAATAAAAGCAACTAAATCCAACCGCAAAAAAATTTAAAACATCAAAAAATCTTCATGAGTAAAACACGGTATTTGTAAGTTGTTAAAGAAATCAATTAAAAAAGAAAATGGGGAAAAGATAAACTCATCAAAAATACTAAGTTCAACTTGCTGTTTTATGATAAAGTATTTTTCAACGGTGTCTGCTCATCTGTGTCTCCCTCTCTCTTATATATATGTACATAAAGAAACACTCCAAGGGGCTTCCCTGGTGGCACCGTGGTTAAAGAATCTGCCTGCCAATGCAGGGGACACGGCTTTGAGCCCCGGTCCAGGAAGATCCCACATGGCGTGGAGCAACTAAGCCCACGCACCACAACTACTGAGCTTGCGCTCTAGAGCCCGCAAGCCACACCTACTGAAGCCCGCAGGCCTAGAGCCCGTGCTCTGCAACAAGAGAAGGCGCCGCAATGAGAAGCCCGCGCACTGCAACGAAGAGAAAGCCCGTGCACCGCAACGAAGAGTAGCCCTCACTTGCCGCAACTAGAGAAAGCCCGCACGCAGCAACAAAGACCCAATGCAGCCATAAATAGAACAATAAAACAAAAAAACAAAATAAACACTCCATTTCTGAAATATCCATTTCAGTAAAAGAAAATACCTACTTTATGTTTGCTGGGCCTTTTATTTTTTTTTTAATAGGGAAAATAGAAAGGTTGCCAATAATCCCATCACCCCAAAATCACAAAGGTATTTTAAAACATTTGTACTGGGTTGTTCAATATAATTTTTAACATAGCTGATTTAGCACATAATATGCAACTCTGCTTTTCAGTTTATCATAAGCATTGCCTGGTCATCAAATATTCTTCATAAAAATCATTCATTACTATTTGAGGGGAAGAAGTAACCTCCACCCCCATGCATTAATCCCAAGCACAGATTCATTTTAACTGCAGTTGTGATCTCTCTTATACTCTATTTCCCACAAGGGGGAGACAGGACTAAGGTATTTTGAATACCTTATAATAAAAACCAGAAAGTTTGGTTTCATTCCAATATCAAATGAGGGGATAAGGGAAGAGTAGTCATTTACTACTGGTGTTATTTCTATCTTGTGGGCTTTTTTCCGTATGGTACTACAAAAATTACAATTCAGTTTCTCATATCTAACAGCTTAATTGAACATCCTCAGCAACTTCACTCATTTAATAAATATTTAGCAAACACCTATTATGTGCCAGACCCTTTACTGTCACACTGGGTATACATTAATTTTTACAAAAAGACAGGTCCCTCCTCTCAAAGAGCTTACAATCAATCTTAAAAGTGTGCATGGGGGGGGTAGACAATTTTTAAAATTACAAGTTACATTAAATATTAAGAAGAAAATGGGGCTTCCCTGGTGGCGCAGTGATTGAGAGTCCACCTGCCGATGCAGGGGACGCGGGTTTGTGCCCCGGTCCAGGAGGATCCCACATGCCGTGGAGCGGCTGGGCCCGTGAGCCATGGCTGCTGAGCCTGCGTGTCCGGAGCCTGTGCTCCGCAACGGAGAGGCCACAACAGTGAGAGGCCCGCGTACTGCAAAATATAAAGATTCATAATTATATACTTTCTAGAGTCTCGACCCCACCCCCACCCTCTCTTATGAAATATAAGCTTATGGAAGTCTGGTCCACTTTTTTTTTTTTTTTTTTGGCCACTCCGGGCAGCATGTGGGATCTTAGCTCCCCAACCAGGGAACGAACCCACGTCCCCTGCATTGGAAGCATGGAGTCTTAACCACTGGACTGCCGGGGAAGTCCCTGGTCCACTTTTTAAAGCTCTGGGAAAAAGCAAAAACACAAATGTTAGTTTAGGCCACTCTGACATAGTTTTATTATCTGAGACAACTGTTGGTGGCATATTATCACACCCATCCACTGTTTCTCTATCACTGCCTTTATTCCTCTTCCCATCCACCCCACTCCCCTTGTTTTCTATTTCATCTTTTTCTTTGTTTTGTCTTTCTCACTCCTTTGTTCCTCAAGATTTCAGTAACAGACTTACAGCTTAAATGAAACTGGTTAACTAATGGCTTTCACAGCTAAAACATTTGTGACCCCTAATTCAGACTTGAGTGGCAAGCCATGAAATAAAAAAAATTACGAATTTGTATAATGCTTTGTTAACTGCTAATATTATAATCCTACAAAACAAAAAAGCAATATAATAGAGTTTATTTTTGGCAGAAGGCTGGTTGGTTGCTCACACATTTAAGAACACAGTTACAAATGTTTTCTGAAACTTTAACACAACCATTCAGCAATAGTGGAGTAATTAAATCAACTATGGCGTGTATACAAAGTAGAATACTACTACTATGCAGCTGTTATAAAAGTGAGAATGTTCTCTACTGACAGACTCAGAATAATCTCCAAAAAATGTTAAATGAAAAAGCAAAGTGAAAAACAGGTATATAGTTTACGAACTGTTGTATCAGAAAGGAAAGAAAATCAACATACATATTTGCTTACATCTATTTGCATAAAGAAACACTGGAGGGATACATATGGTACTACTAATAAAAGTGGTTACTAATGTAGGACACTAAGGGTAGACAGGCTCATGGTAAGTACAAGATTTAATTCTGAACCATGCATTAACTATTCAAAAAATAAAATTAAGAGTCTGAAAATGTTTTAATTAGAATTTTTAAAACTCTTTTACAAAATCTATCTAAACATGATCCAAAATTTCACTACACATTTATAATGACTTCACTTATATATAGCCTTTTAAATCTTGTGACACTGACCCTATTCATTTGTTTACAATTCTTTACCACGGAGGTGGTCCCAATGAACACCAGGTACCAGTATTACCTTAAAATGGCATAAGGTATCAGACAAAAGCAACTCGGCAGCACGCGGCTTCACTACCTATTTACTGTTTTATGTTGAACAAGTTATTTAAACTCTTGCCCATGTTTCCTTCTCTCTAAAATGGAAATACTTGTTATCTATGATTTAGGAATGGTATACAAATTAGAATGATTCCAAACATACAGAAAGCACTCATTAAATGTTAACAGGTACTATTATTAATAGTTCTTTCTATGGACATATAATGCTTTCATCTATGTAATCAAACACCACAGCGTGTTTCAACTGAATCCAACAAAAATTCGCAGCATATTCAAAACCAGCAAGTTCCTGTTAACAAGTAGCTTTAATTTACTGGAAAGCAGAAAATGAAAATAAAAAAGTGCAACGATGTAATCATACACAGTGCAAGCCATTGTGAGTGCAGAGAAGGGGTGATAATATTGCTCAAGTTTAACGTATCAATAGAAGGAATGACAATGTTAAAGGGAAAGGGGATGGAGAGCTGGATGACACCAAATCGTTAAGAGACTTTGATCATGCAGGTTCCCAAACCTGGTTGATTATCAGAATCACCAGCTATACATTTTAAAAACACAGATCCTACCTCAAACTACTGAATCACAATGACCAAGGACAGAATGTGGGAATCTGTATTATTAAAGATCCCAGGTGATTATTATTTACTAGGTTTTGGAACCACCACAGATCTCACCCTCTTACAGTTAGAGACTTTACAAGTATCTCCAGATAAAATAAATTTAATCATTGCCTTTGGTAGCTTCACTGGAACGACAGCTAAAGGCAAGTTGATATTATAATTACTCATTCCTTTAAGTCATTAAAGTACTTTTTAAGGTAAATATATGTGTTTTAAGTAATAACATGACTGCCATTTACCCAACAATTACTCATAAATGACTGGAAACAAGGCCCAACACCATTCCATCCCAAAGCAAAGTAAATGTCAAGAGGGAGGTGATACAGAGAATTTAATTTTAAAAAGGGCAAAAGCTCTGAACAGAACCTCACCAAAGAAGACATACAGATGGCAAATAAAGTGCTCAACACTGTTATGTCATTAGGGAATAGCAAATTAAAACGATATATCACTACACACCTAAAATCCAAAACACTGACATCAAATGCTGACAAAATATAGAGCAACAAGAACTGTCAATCACCACTGGTGGGAATGCAAAAAAGGTACACAGCCACTCTGGAAAACTGTTCGGCAGTTTTTTAAAAAAATTAAACATACTCTCATCACACAATCCAGTATTCAAACTCCTAAATTACTTGAAAACATACATCCACACAAAAACCTGCACATTGACATTTACTCATAATTGCCAAAACTTGGAAGCACTGAAGATGTCCTTCAACAGGTGAGCGGACAAATAAACTGTGGTACATATGTACAACGGAATATTATTCAGCACTAAAAAGATCAATCAAGCCACAAAAAGACATTTAAGGAGGAACCTTAAATGAACACTACCAAGTCAAAGAAGCCGTCTGAAAAAGCTATGCACGGTATGATTCCAATTACGTGACATTTTGGAAAAAGCAGAACTATGGAAGACAGTAAAAAGAGCACTAGTTGGGACTTCCCTGGTGGTCCAGTGGCTGAGGTTCCGTGCTTCCACTGCAGGGGGCGCGGGTTCAATTCCTGGTTGGGGAACTGGGATCCCACATGCCATGCAGCGCAGCCAAAAACAAACAAAAAAGCAAAAACAAAACAAAAAAGCAAAGCAACAAAAAAAAGAGCAGTAGCTGCCATGGGTTTGGGTGAGGGAGGAAGGAACAGGTGGAGCATACGGGATATTTAGGGCCGTGAAAGCATTATTTACTATAAAGGTGGATGTATGTCATTATATATTTGTCAAATCCCAAAGAATATACAAGACAGAGAGTGAACCCTAATGTAACCACGGACTTTGGTTGATAATAATGGGTCCGTGTTGGTTCATTAATTGTAACAAATGTACAACAGTAGTGGAGCTATTGATGTTGGGGGAGGTTTTGATGGGGGAGGAGTTATGTGGGAACTGTCTGTACTTTCAGCTAAATTTTGCTATAAACCTAAACCTGCTCTAAAAAATAAAAGTCTATGACAGAGAAAACACAACTTGGGAAAAAAATCAAAGGAAAGGTATTTTGCAAAAAAAAATTTTTAGTAATATATTTCAAAGTTGACAAAAAAGTAACGGTGGCCCTGGAACCCTCCTGTATTGCTGGTGGGAAAGTAAAATGGTGTAGTCACTTTGGAAAACACTTCAGCAGGTTCCTGAAAAAGTTGAACATGACCTGGCAATTCCATTCCTATGTATATACCTAGGATAATTGAAAACATATGTTCACACAAAAACTTGTGCAGAAATGTTAATAACAGCATTTTTCATAATAGCCAAAAAGTAGAAACACCCAAATATCCACCAACTGATGGACAAAATGTAGTATATCCATACAACAGAATATTATTCGGCCATAGTAAGGAATAAAGTACCGTTACATGCTACACATGGATGGACCTTGAAAACATCATCTTAAGTGAAAAAAGCCATTCACAAAAAGCCACATATTGTATGATTCCGTTTATATGAAATGTTCAGAATATTCTTGATATTCTATGATAGAAAGACTATTCTTTCTATCATAGAGACAGAAATTAGTGATTGCCAAGGAAAAGGGGGAATTGGGACTAACTACTAAGAGGTTAAACTGGGTTCATTTGTAGGTGATGAAAATGTTTCCAAATTAGACAGCGATGATGACGATACAACACAGTAATATACTAAAAACCAGAGAAATGTACAGTCAACCTTCTGTATCCACAAGGTTCTGCATCCATAGATTTAACCAACTGTGCATCAAATACAGTCAGGAAAAAAAAATTCCAGGAAGTTCCAAAAACCAAAACTTAAATTTGCAACTGCAGGCAACTATTTACATTGTATTTACAACTATTTACTTTGTATTAGGTATTATAAGTAATCTAGAGAAGATTTAAAGTGTACGGAATAAAGTGCATGGTTTATATGCAAATACTAAACCATTTTATATTAGGGACTTCAGATCCAGGGATAGAGGGGAGAGCGGGGTGGTGGAGTCCTGGAACCAATCACTCCACAGATACTGAGGGATGACTGTACACTTTACAGGGGTGAATTTTATGTTACGTGAATTATATCTCAATTTCTGAAGTTTTTTAAAAACTAAGGGTGGCCCTAATGGATGAATGTTCCTAAACACTAACATCAACAGCTGCTAACATCAGGAAAGACAACGAACTGTTTTGTGCCTTCTGATGGAAGACCTCATCACCACCTGTGAAGTAGTCTCGTCCCCCACTACCACCCCAAAAAAGAAAATAAACCAATATGTAGCAAGACCCTGTATCCGACTAACCAAGTTACAGGGAAAACAAATAGGACAACAGATAAACTGTATCTGATAAACTGTATCAGAGATGCACTGAGCAAAACACAGACTCTGGGAACCTTTATAGGACCAAAGATCTGATTTCTTCAACAAAAAATGGCAAAGAAAAGGAAAGAAAGATGGAGGGGGTTCCAAAAGCAATGTGTTATTTAGATCCTGATTCAAACAAACTCTTCAAAGATAACTGAGAAAACTGGAAATTCAAACAGCGTATACTTGATAATATCAATAAATTAAGGAATTATTCATTTTCTTAATTTGGTATGCAACTACAACTGTTGTCTTTTTAAAGTCCTTATCTTTTAGATATATACTGAAATATTCATGGATGAAATTGTATGTTTCTGGGATTAGCTTCAAAATAATTTGGGACAGGGAAGGAGTGGACAGAAGTATAAGTAAAATAAGATTGGTCATGAGTTGTTACTGAGTGATGAGTGACAAGTTTATGGGAGGTCACAGATCGCTATATTATTCTTTAATATGTTTAAAACTCTCCATAATAAAAATTAAAGGGTATATGTAATACAATCATATAATACATCCTTTACAATATGAAGGATAAACTCTTAAGAGAGGAGCATGTATGGAGGGAAACCGTTAAGATGCCTCCAGAGAAATCAGGCAGGAGGAACACCCTGAACTAAAACAGTTGTAGTAAAGAAATTTAAAGCACAGATTAAATCAGTGTTACTTCCTTAGGTCAGTGGTTAGGCTTCAAGTAATTCGAAGCCAAATAATTGTTTTTTAACTAGAAAAGCCTCCAAAGTTTTTATGCAAAGAAGACTATATTTCCAAAAAATTAATAATCACGGAATTAAAATATATTTTAGGATACTGAGGCTATCTATATTAGATAGCCCACTGAATCACTAAAGTCCAGCTCACACTTCCAACAAAGTTCTTTCCTGCTTTAGAACTTATTTTAATGCTGTTCCTTTCCACTGAAAAACCTATGGTTAGGTAGTCACACTTCAGATCTCAAAGTATACTTATCCTCCTAAGGGTTTCACAAAAATTAAATGCGTTAAGATATGTATTAACAACTTAAAATAATTCTTGGCATATAGGAACTGCTCAATAATTGCTTAGCTATTTACCTGAAAGCTCACTATCTACACAGGTTTTCCACCACCATTTATTTTCTCAGCATCCTGTTAATTTCTGATTTATCACATTTTATTATTTCTCAAGTACTGCACCAACAGTAAGGTCCTTGCTTCACATATCATTATATACCCAGTATGTAGCACAAAATAACACTGAAATATATTCACTGAATAATCATACTAGAATCAATAAGACCCAAAGACTCAACATTTTTAGAAGGACCCATTGTTTTCTTTAGCATCTGCCAATGGGAAGGATGATGATAAACATTAACAATAACAGGGGGACTTCCCTGGTAGCACAGTGGTTAAGAATCCGCCTGCCAACGTAGGGGACATGGGTTAAAGCCCTGGTCTGGGAAGATCCCACGTGCTGTGGAGCAGCTAAGCCCGTGGGCCACAACTACTGAACCTGTGCTCTAGAGCCCACAAACCACAACTGCTGAGCCCGCGTGCCAAAACTACTGAAGCCTGCACACCTGAGCCTGTGCTCCACCACAAGAGAAGCCACTGCAGTGAGAAGGCTGCGCACTGCATCAAAGAGTAGCCCCTGCTCGCCTCAACTAGAGAAAGCCTGCACGCAGCAACGAAGACCCAACGCAGCCAAAAATAAATAAATAAAATAAATTTATTTAAAAAAAAACAATAACAGGGAATAAAGGAGAATAAACAAGTTAAGTGCCTTTTGTGGGGGAAAGAGGCAGGCATTTGAGATGAACTGAATAATGGATATATTGAATTCGAAGTAGAAAATTTAAACAGGAAGTTAGAAATACGTCTGAGACATCTGAAAGTCAAAAATACAGTAGAGACTAAGAACATGGTCTCTAGAGTCAGTCTGCCTAGGTTTAAATCCCAGCTCTGCTACTCCTAGTTATAGGATCTTAGATCTTAGGCAGATTACTTAACCTCTGGGCCCCAATAATCTAGTGTCAAAAAACAAAACAAACAAACAAAAAAAAACCACCACCAACCAAAGAAACCAATTGTGCTCACCTCATTGGGTTTTTTTAGGATTAAAGGACTAAATACTGAAGCATCGGAATAACAGCAAAAAACAAAAACAAAAAACACAGTGTATTTCGAAATTTACAGTGAAAACAAAAAGAACCAGAACCCCAAGTAACGATAACTGAGACCAAAGGAGAGGAAATATATGAAAAGTGATAAGTGGACCAAAGGGAAAATAAGAAATTACAGAATATAGGCCAAAAAAAAGGATTTTGAGGAAGAAACTCTCAAAAGCAGAAAGTGTTGGTTAAGTGCATATAATCTGTAAGAAGGCCTCAAGATTTGGCAATTTGAAGGTCAATCACCAACAGAAAGAAGTGTTCTACAAAGTGTTTAGATAGGTATAAGGAGAGAGAGCAAAAAAAGACTATACAGCAGGATCAAGGGGTAAATGGAGAAAAGAAATCTAGATTAGGGGTCCCTAGACTTTCTGTTTCCAAGGACTTCAAAAAAGAAACAGGGAGAATATGACATAAGACTGTGGACTCAATTCTATCAAATAAAAATTTTTTTACTCTACTGCCACCACCATTTGAAAAAGGAAAACTGCATAACAGCAAGTCTTTATGAAGGCTAAAACTCTCGGAATAAAAGGAACACCTTTATGAAAAATCTCTACACTGTTCTTATTTTTTATAATTTCATAGTAGATTTATAAAAATCTTGTAATAGAAAAGGAACACGGATTTGCAAATCATTATTCTAGACTACCCTAAGAAAACCCTGGCAATAACAGATTAAAAGGGAAACAATTACCTCCCCCCATTAAAAATGAAGAAATCAAGTTATGTCTGAGAGAAACATCTCCTATTAACTTAAGATCTTTAGATGGCAATATCTGTCACGTTATGACAAATCTGTATGCCAGACTATGCAAACACAAACACTAATTAAAAGTTTACACTTGGGCTTTCCTGGTGGCGCAGTGGTTGAGAGTCCACCTGCCAATGCAGGGTACACGGGTTCGTGCCCCGGTCAGGGAAGATCCCACATGCCGCAGAGCGGCTAGGCCCGTGAGCCATGGCCACTGAGCCTGCTTGTCCAGAGCCTGTGCTTAGTTTTAGAATACTAACTCCAGGACTACATTTTCTATGTATTACCTATGCCATATTTTTATAGTTGGCACACAAGCATTTTGTATATGCCGTAAGTGCATTTATTACACACTAACTACAGAAAAAAATATAAGGACATATTTGCAGTATATATAAACTAGACCTGGCATGCCATGGGGGCTCAATAAAACTTTTTTGAAATGTACTGAAGTGGTGTATGCCACATAATGAATTACAAGTCAGATTCCATTTCTACAAAAAATACCAAAAAAACAATACAACACAATGGTTTCAAGAGTGGTAATAAGACCAAACAAAGCCTTTGGATTCAGATAAACCTGGGTTCAAATCTCAGCTGCAATACTTTATAGCTGGCAAAGTTATTTAAACTGTTTGTGTTTCCTCATCTGTAAAATAGAAATGATACCTACCTCATAAGGTTGTAGTGCTGATGAAATGGCAGTTATAATTTCTATTTAATGTGACTGCCAAAATCTCACAAGCAGTCCAGTCCATTTTTTCCCAAGTCCTAGACCAAATCAATCCAAATCTCTGGAGGATGAGACAAAGGCCTGCATATTTTTTATAGTTTTACAAGTGATTACCACTAGCACTCTCTTCTAGAAATCACTGTCCTAGAGCCTTATTAACAAAGCTTTACCTAAATCCCAGGTAAGGAACCATCACAAAGATGAAAGAGAGTTAAGACATCCTTTGGTTTAGTTCCAATCTTCTAAGAAAGACCTTTACCCAAAATTCCTTTTACAGGGAAGAGAACCATAATGCAAACTTCCAGTTTAAAATCCTTTCCAAAGCCAGGAAATTTAATTCCACACTGAAATTTTATATCAAAATGAGGTATACCTTAGCCTCGTTGTATTCATTATTGAATAGTTTTAATACTGAATACTTTAAATAATGTATAGATGAATAGTGCACCCAAGGATGTATACCATAACGATATGCAACTTCTCTTATTTCTGTTATCTTTCTTAAAATTAAGTTTAAGTTTACAATTTAAATCCATTCACGCTTCACTTAAACTTTCCCAATAAATTTTTTATTCAACACATACATTTTAAAATGTGCATCTCACAAGCATTCTTACTAAAGACTGAAGACGTGTAAAGCAAATTCAGCATTCCAGAAGCAAACCTGAAATCCTAATAACTAAGTAGCCCAATAAAACATTTTAGAGAAATATACAGAGCAAAAATACACAATCATGAACATTTTATTCCAAAAGAATCAGTGTGAAATAATAAAAATTCCTGGAAAAAAATTAAGAGTCTAGAAACACTGCTGAACTTCTTCAAAAAAAAGCAAACAAAAAAAGTTTAGAATGGCTATATCAGAACTAATATGCCACCTGTAGATAAACTGAAAGCAAGCAAGCAAAATGAATCTTCCTTAAAAGACTTCGGTCAAGAAGAGAATTAGAAGGGAAAGCAAGGGCTAGGGTAGACAATATAGATAGACCTCACTGTTGTATAGATTTTTTACTAATTTAGACACAAGACATTTTTCAGCTACTTACACCAGTGAAACTTATGAATGACTAATGCAATTGCTAACTTGAAAAGTGTTTAAATTCAAGCTTTTCTATAACAGTACAAAGGTTATAAACACTGTATCAGGGACTGGCGAAATATTATTTCGTGAGCCCAAGCCTCAATGCATTAGTAAATGCAATTTTTAAAAATAAATGCCTCACACCGAATATTAAGTTTGCACATGGTGTAGTAAAAGTTGTACATCAACAGAACTCTATACATCCCAGATATTTTAAAGCAGACTACACACACAAAAAAACAATTTTGACTTTAGCTTTTTAAATGTTATATTTTTAAGAGCCCAATAGTATATCAAAGCACTAAAACACTGAATTGACTAACAGGTGTTAATTTATAATTAACTTTCTCAAGACTTGGTCAAGTGTCAAAATATATGTTTCTTACTTTTCAAAAGTTTAACTTTCCCAACTTTGTAGAGACAAATAAAAGTCGACTGGTTCAAAATCAAACTGACGATATAGATATTTGTTTGAGGACACCCTTTTTAAGCTAATCCAATCTTCCTTCTTTCAACACTGCATTTCCCTAACCATTCACCCCAGGCATATATGACATGTACGTCAGCGAACACTACTACTTACATTCTAAATATATACCAGTCCGAAGAACAGGTGCAACACTATTTAGATGCATGCCTTTTTTCTTCTAAGCCAAAATTTGCCTTAGAAAGTGATTTTAAAATAAACACAAACACCCAAAAGAGTTGAACAATACTTTTAAAAAGATGTAGTCCTTCTGAAATACAAGACATAAGTCCTTAAAACACCAACAATCTTCCAAAAGTTAGGTAAACCAACCTATCAAAGTTTCACCTTAAGACTGAGTCCGGCTCAATTATGAAGGATCCTGAGGATATTTAACTTTGCTTCCCCTGCATGAGTTGGTAACGTGAGACAAGTACGCTTTACTCCAAGTTAATATTAAATCTTCCTAAAGACGGCACAGATATTCTGGTTTGGCTTTTTATGTGTAAAGAAGGGGATGGAGAACGGCGAAGGGTATTCTAAAAAGAAAAATTCAGTACAGAGAAGCGTTGATGAGTCAATCACTAAGAACTCAAAGGAATCTAAGTGAATAAGGCAGCATCCCAGGTAAGAAGGTACTTAAAGTTGGCGGTAGGAAATGAAAACTTCACAGGTCAGCCGCAAGCCATTGTGCTCGGTAGCAGCCCTGGAAAGAAGCGTGGCTGTCAAGGAGTAAGGGTTATCAACTCCGAGGGAGGGGGGCAGACATGCCAAATCGGAAAAGGGGGGTGATCCGGGTAAAGGTGGTAAAATGCCCGTCCCAATCCCTCTCCTCCGGTTCTCCATCTCAAGAGGCACAAACAAGAGCAAGCTCAGTGCCCAACAGCCCCTCGCCGGACTCTCTCCCACAGAGAGGAACTCGGCCCCAAGCCCCGGAGACCCGCGCAGGCCGCCTCCGGAGGAGCCCCCGCAGACGCCATACTAAAAGCCAAAATGGCTGCCCGAAGGAAGCCCGCACCGCGCAGCTAGTGAGGGCTGGGTAACAAGCTTCTGCGGGAAGGGGGGAGGGGGGCTAGAGGAAGAGCCGTCGCCAGGACCATCGCCCCCTCGAGCCGCACAGGTAGGTTTCTCTCGGCCTCCCAAGGCCTCGAGCTCCAACTGAGGGGAGTCCCGGCCCCACCCCCCGGTCGGGAACCCCGCCGCCGCAGCCGTCCCGCACACCGACCCCAGCGAGGTACCTGCAGTTCGGCCCGCTCCACCTCCCAGTGCGCCCGCTCCATCTCGAACCGAGCCCACTCGTGCTGGATGTAGTGCAGGATCCCTGGGATAGTGTACTGCTGCGGCCGGGACAGCTCTGGGCCTGCCGCGGGACCCGCTCCCTCGGCGGCCGGAGCACCCCCACCGCCCGCCGCTCCATTCCCCCCGGGCGAAAGGCTCATGTTCCCCCCAGGTCCCTGCTGCTGCCGTGGAGGGGCCGCCATCCCGGGGCCGCCACCACCACCTCCGGCGAGCTCGTCCATTGTGTGTGGGGCCCCGGCCGGGGCGCAGGGCGAGACGCCGACCGCTGGGGGAAGGGCCGGGGAGGGTGGCCCCGCGCTGGCGGCGGGGCGGAGGCCGGCTGGGAGAGGGGCGGGGAGGGGGTTGTTGCTGAATGCCTGCCGTAGGTCAGAGCAGGGAGCTGCCGGCCGCCGCCATTACAGTCCCTCCTCCATCTGCCAGTTTCACTCACTCACTTTAGGGGAAGGGGGGGCCGCGGCGGGAGGGGGAAGGGGGGGCAGGGTTGGGAAGGAGAGAGACGTAAGGCCGCCGTTCCCGCGCAGCATGCCGGGTAGAGAACGCCACTGCCGCCGCTCGCCTACTAGCCAAATAGAGTCCGGCCTCACCCTACGCAGGCGTACTGAGGACGCAGTTGGCTTGCCGTTAGAGGCGGGGAAGGAGATTCGGCCCCGCCCCTAGGCCCGCCCCGCAGGCTTGCTGCGGGATTCTGGCGGTGGAGTCCGGACGGTGGGCCATCGAATCCAATCTTTGGAAGAGAGTTGGTCTCTGCCTTCCCAAGAATCCGTATCCCTCTCTCAGTCAGTCCCCAGCGCCGTTCCCTACCCAAAGGTCTCAGCGGCGCGCCTGCCTTTGGAGCTGGGTTTTAACCTGGTTGGTCGCTCTGGCCGGCCGCAGCCGGTCCCGGATTCCTGACGTTTCTTTTGCATTCCTTGCGTGTTTTCAGGCAGTCCCAGAGGGTCGGGCCTCTTTCTCTGCCTGTCACTCTCTCTTTCTCTGGTTTCCTAGCACCAGGCAGTTCCCGGGGCTTTGGGGACGTTCTCTTTTGGCAAAGAGCCCAGATCGTCCCGGACGTGGAGACTGATTGACTGATTCTCTGTCTCTGGGCTTTGCTCCCAATTCTGTGCTCCCTGTCGCGCGTCGCAACTTGTACCGCTTTGCCTCCCTTCTTTCCTATTCTCGGGTGGGTTGTGTTTGGGGAGTTTGACAGGGGAGCAGTAGCGATTGTTTTCATTTTTTTTTGGGAGAAGAGAAGGTGAAAATCTTTAGATCTTGATAGTGGGCAGAGGGAGAAAGAAAACTGGAGGGGACTGGTTAAACTAACAATTTGATATTTTAGAAGTGAATGAGCTCACAAATATTGTCATTCATAGCAGAATCTTTTGATGGAAATAGAAAATAAGAGCATTGTGAAGACAATTTAAAACCCTAGATGAACGGCTAAAAATGTTTTCCTGGGTTGTTTTAGTGAATGTAATATACACATAAAAGACAAGGTTAATCTTTTAAGTACCGTAGTGTGTGTGTTTATGTGCTTAGGTTGCACGGAAACATCCTTAATGAACTAGTAAGTTTCTAAAAGTTAATGTAGCTAATAACCATTTGGTCAAAAAATAGGACAAAAATGATATTTAACAACAATAAGGAAAAAAGATTCATTAATTACAGCTATGCAGGAAAATCGCATATAACATTTATTGCATTCAAATTTTTCGCTTCTCTACTACCAATAAAATTTTCACTATGGAATATACACGACCACTCGGTGTAATTTCCAAGAGATAAAGTAGTACATCTTATTTTATCATGTCTGCTTTACTGTTAGTATAGTTTAACGGAGAGCGGATTGGACTTGTTACCCATGCTGCCATGTTTTATTTACATATGAAATGAGATCTGAGGTCGCAGAATTATTAAGAACTATTTCTCCATTTCATAGCAACCAACATACAACCTGCTCATTCAAGCTTGTTCATTTGCGAGGGGCCTCAGAGCACGTAAAAAGTTCAAAAATTCTGTACTGCCTCAAGACCCATATACATCAAGAAAAATTTGTTAGAGGGTGTGACTGATCTCCCTTACATTGGCATCAAAAGAAGAGGAGCATACCCACTAATATTTCCTGCTGGTACATCAAGTTCAAGTAAAGACTGGATTTATAATCCTTTTTCCTCCCCACTCACCTTCAGAAAAAACTAAACTCTGCTCTTCTATTACCTATCATATTAAGTGGCACCACATTCAAACCTGAGGCCTGGCAGTCATTCTAGTACCTTTCCTTCACTTGGTCCCCTCATCCAATCCCTTTCTCAGTAATATCTTTTATATCTATTCCATATCTTCATACATGTCTTAATTTAAACCTTCCCACCTTTACTGTTCCCCCGCCTTCCACTACCACTGATGCCTGAGTGATCTTCAAAAGTCAGATCTGATCCTATCATTCCCTGCTTAAAATATATTAATGATCACCAGACTTACAATAAAGCCCAAATTTTAGCATAGTATATAAAAGTCCTTATTGCCTAATTTACCATCACACCATCATGGTATCCCATTCTCTCCAGCTAATGTGCAGCACCATTTTGGGTTCCTCAAATGTGTGATGCTGTTTCATTCCACAAGAATTTAATACATGCTGTATCCAACTGGCTTTGCTTCCCTTCTTCCTTCAAAACTCATCTCAAGTATTTCTTCCTCCAAGAAGCTTTCCAGATCCGTGAATTATTTAGTATAGTATCCTAATAGTATCCCATGCTTAACTCCTAATACTTATTACATTGTATTTAAATTGTCTATATATGTACTCCTAGGTGACACTCATACTAAACACTATGAAAGCAAGACAGTCACATAACAGGTACTGCAAATATTTGCTTCACTTATTTACTTTTTTTTTTTTTAATTTCTGGATTGGCTCCTATTTTTCATATGCTCTGTTAGTCGCTGGTGAACCACTGTGAATCAAACAGATATAATCTCTGCCTTCACAGACTTTCCAGTCTAGTTTTAGGCAAATTACTTAGCACCAAGCACCCTTACTTCCTCAAAGTCTTATCCAGATCTGTCTCTTACACTCCCTATTTGAAGAATTCCAGTTGAACATGTCTGGATTCACTTTGTCCATGGTTTTATAAATGTCAACAGTGCAATCCTAAACCATATTCTTCCCAGATCATAGTCATTTATCTGCAGGATTGTAGCCTCCTAGAGGGGCAGGACCTATGCCCCTCTTGTTGAAAACTGTACCCCCAGTGCCTGGGACAGTGAAATCCCCAATAAATGTTTGATGAATAACTTAAATTCATACTAGACTAATATGAATATTTTTCCTTCACCTCAGTCTTTTTTTTTTACCAGTTTTTGCTACCATTGTACCAATTATCTCTTGAGGTTCAATGACCAGAACTGTCATGAGCACTAATAGTAAAAGACACCAAAATTTTCTCCTCTATCGGGAGATTATTTTTTACAGTATTGATGTTGTGCTTTGTGTACATGACTCCAAGGACAGTCTGCAGTGAGCTCCTAGAATCTTGTTCTCTGTAGGTAATGAGCTTTCCCAGGCTCACATACAACTCACCTAACTGGAATTCCCTTCCTAAACTGTGACTGAGTCATTTCCTCTTTTCAGCATCAACCTTTGAAACTTCTTGTTTGTTCTGTCCTTTCATCAATCTTGTTCATTTCTCCTCCACTCCCATTGATTCTCTCAGTTTCGATGCCTGCCTATTTATATCTTTAATCAGTTTAGAATTTTAAGGTTTTTTTTCCCCATTAGCTAATCTTAGACACCTGTGTTTTTATTCTACCTGACCAAAAAGAGACTTGTCACATTTCATGTGCATATATTATATCAACAAAAGTATGTTAAGGAATTCTAGTCTTTTAAATACATCAGAGTGGTTAACACTCAGATGCCTTCTTCCCAGTTACTGCAATACCTGATGTACAAAGTGTTTTGACCCTGACTTTGAGAACTATGTGAATTCCTTCCCAGACATCATATTATTTCATTGGTACATACTTCTCTAGGCATCTTTAACAGATTTTTTTCTTTAACATACCACTATACCATTATCACACCTATAAAATTAATGGTAATTCCATTGTACAGTCATCCTACTAACAAAGAGCTCAGACTGGTTCATAATCACTGATCTAGTCATCTTTTTCCATCATCTGAAAAGATTGTGACAAGTATTCTTATCTCTATGAAGAGAGGAAGCTGAGATAAGAGTTCTGGGTAACTTCCGCAGCCCTTAGTAGAATAGGAAGTATTCCTACTCTTACATCAGTGAGTATACATGTTTATTTGGAAACAAGAAATAAAGTCTCCCTTTACAATTCTGCCTCCTTCTGTCCTGTCAATGGATTTAATATTACTACCTCTGGCCCCCAAATCATTTGCACTTTTGAAATCATTTTTTAGGTAGTTTCAGGGTGATTCAGTCACTTGGGGAAACTACATAGTGTTTACATTTATAAATATAGAAAACAAATGAATATTAGAGCCCAGAGAAATATTTTTGAGAAGAGTTGGCATGTGTTCAAAAACCAAACGAGCAAAGTGTATAATGGAGATGGAACAGAAAAGGAGGCAGCTTTGACCTGCACTGTGGTTTAACCAGCATAATAAGATCAGGTATCTACTTTTCATTAAAGCAGTTGCTTGTGGCTAAGAAAAGTATAGAAATATATGCAGGATACCTGAACTATTCAAATAGTATATTGTGTGGAAAAGAAAAGGAATAGGACCTTCACAGATTACAGAAAAATAGGCACCAAGACCTTCAGGAAACTGTGCATGCTATATAAAATTCTAGTCCAAGTTCATTCCTGAATTGTCTCCTGGGTAATATGATTCAGAAAGCAATAGGCTGTGATAATACTGTATAATAGCTAACTCATAGAGATGTCAAAATTGAAAGGGAAAAAAGAAAAAAGGATTGCCTGGAGCCAAGTCCCTCCTGAACATTGGGTAAAAGTGAACAACCAGCTCTATAAACATGAGAACCAAATGACTGGAAAATGTGACTGAATGGGAAATTGCCAAAAGTTTCCTAGGTAATAATTTAACAATCTTGGAAATGTGGTTTGTCTCCTGTTGGAGCAGCAGGGGAGAATGTTCAGAAGAATGGTACCAGACATGGACATCTTGCCTGGGAAATCTCTGCTAAAGACAGTTTCCTTTGGAAAATGTTTTAAATTTGGCAAAAATTCACAAAACCTTATTTTTCTATGATAACATTTTTAAAGACGGTAACCTTTAGTTTTGTCTATTAATAGACCAACCTAAAGTACCTGACAATTACCCTACAAAAAAAGATTAAAGAATTATTTGGAGCATTTTTAAATAACTCCTATTGCTCCTTTTGTATTATAGCTTTCAATATAGTAATCGGATGTTGTAAATCATGTTGTGCATAAGACTTTTTATTTTTGGCCGCACAGCATGTGGTATCTCAGTTCCCCGACCAGGGATTGAACCCATGCCCCCTGCAGTAGAAGCTCCAAGTCTTAACCAGTGGACCACCAGGGAAGTCCCTAGACATTTTTTTTTTTTTAACATCTTTATTGGGGTATAATTGCTTTACAATGGTGTGTTAGTTTCTGCTTTATAACAAAGTGAATCAGTCATACATAAACATATGTTCCCACATGTCTTCCCTCTTGTAGACATTTTTATTTAACTTTTTATTTTGGATTTCAGTCATTCAAAAGTAGGAAAAAAAAGTCTAATGAATTTCCATTTTCAACAGTTATCAAGATTTTGCCATTCTTATTTCATCTATTCCCCATTTTTTCTGTGTGAGGAATTTTTTTTGACTATTAAAAAAGTTTAACAAGAAAGTTTAATATGAAAATGTACACTGCTCAATTTTTTATATGATAGTAAAACAGGCCCTTTGGAGATGGGACATGAGGAAGCAATTGATATCTTTGATGAACACAACCTTTGTTTATACTCATTCCAAGGCTTCTAACATGATGATACTATTTTCCCTTATACTGCCATTCCAGTATTGTTCTGTCACCCACCAATTGCTGTCTCTGCACATTCATCTATTGAAAGATTCATAAAGGAGTCAAATCCCCAAAGATTCCTTGGACATGTCCACCACCATTTGATTTCAGTGATAACTTCTTGTCCATACATGTTTCAACTCAGGAGGGTGAGCCTTGTTTATGGCGTCTACTCAGCAAGCTCAAAGATACCTTGAAATGGAATTCGTGGCCTTCCTCACACTTCCATGGCCGGCTCTCAGAATAATTTAAAGTAAATCCCAGACATCATATTATTTCATTGGTATATACTTCTCTAGGTATCTAACAGATTAGGACCTTTTTATTTTCAACATACCACAATACCATTATCACACCAATAAAATTAGTGGTAATTCCATTATACAGTATAATCCCTAGTCCATCGTCAATTTTCCCCAATTATCTAAAAAAAATTTTTTTTACGAGTTGGTGATTTCAAATCAGGATCCAAACAAAATCTATATATTTCCTTTATTTGCTATATCTTTAGGTCTTTTTTTATTTGTCTCCCCCCTCACCCCCACATCGTCATGCCATTTATTTGTTGAAGAGGTGAGGTTATTTATCCTGCAGAATTTCCCACATTTGGCTGGTTGCATTTTTATTGTATTATTTAGCATATTCCTTTCTCCTCCGTATTGTCTGTAAACTAGGAGTTAGATCTAGAGGCTAGGTTTGATTCAGGTTTTAATTTTTTTTGGTAAAAATATTTCTACATTGGGGATGCAATGTACTTTCTATTGCATCACACCAGGCAGCACATAATGTCTAGTTGTCTCAGTTTTAGTACTGTGATGTACTAAACTTGATCAGCCTGATCTAGCTAGCTAGCTGTCTTTTAACACATATATCGTGCTCTACTCTCAACAGTTTCTGCTCAGCGCGGAGTCTGTCTTTCTATTAAAGAGCTTCCACTGGATGTTGCCGAGCCTTCGGGGTCCTGATTGGGACCTTTCCTTGCACTCATTGGCAAAAGAGATCCTGCCAGATCTCCTCCCAGTTCTCAGTGTGGTACTTAGATTCCCTCCTGGGGTTCCCATGTCAAGGAGGGGGGGGGGGCGCCCTTCCTTTGGATGATGACTTGGTGATTTCTGGGTTCCTTGGCTCTTTTGACCCTTACAGGACCACATTTTCAAACCTCCACTTCTGCTGGCACAGGTGTGGTTCCCCCTTTCTAGTTGCTAAGGGTAGTTAGTGTTCTGGAGTTCCAGGGGATGTTTTTCCCTTGGTTTTTGGTAAAGATGTTACTGTATAGTTTTTTCTTTTTTTCCATCCTCGTGGCTCTCACTGTTTTTTCTAAGGGAATCCCGGGAACTTCCAAAACTGCTCTGCTACTAACAGCACTCCCTTGCTTCTCTGCACTCTTGGCGTTTTAATGTTTAAATTGCCTGCTAGTTAACCTAAATTTATTTATTAGAGCCCTGCTATTGAAATAACTTATTTGATCACTGCTAAAATAATTGTGACATTTTTGCTATTCAGAGATGTGAGATATAAGTGAGTGTAAATTTAAGTATGAATAATATCCTCTGGGAACAGTTGGGCAGGCTCTTGTCTGACAACTTTACTCTCCTATTTACATTTTCAGCCAGGAGCTGTAACATGTTGCTGTACTTTACTGTGAAATTCAGTAAAGCAAAAAGTGCTCCTGGGCAAAGGGCAGCCAAGCAGTCCACCTGTAAGGCTCTGTGTTTACCCTGACACCTGATCGGAACAAGAATGATACTAAATTCAGATACGTGTCTGAAAACTTGCCTTGGACAGCATTTGCTGGGTATGTTTTATCTATTGGAAGTAGAAAGGGAGATTAGCTGAACTCACTAAGAGAGCGAGTCAGACATAAGAATTTTGGAAGTTTAGGTCTGATTACAAATGTTAAACACACTGTAATAAATGCAGTAGTATGAGCTTTTCTGTCCTAAAGTTTCACATTATCTGATTAAGCCACTTCTTGGGCTTTAGGCTCCCTGTTGAGATCAACTGAAAGCAAATAGTCTGTTAGAATTGTACCTTTTGTGATACACTCTGCGGTCAAGATTAAACCTGCCAAAATATGCACATATAGCCATTAGCCAGTGAAAGCTTCTGAATAGAGGGTACAAACTGGGTAAACCTAGATTTACTCTAGTGAATGGAGAGTGAAATTGTACGTCCGTGGTCATATTACAGCCGTCACTGAATTACTGGAGTCTTGAGGCAAACCTGGAGGTAAAGAGCAGTGGGTGAGAGCACAGACACTGGAGCCTGGCTAACATGATTGAGTCCTTCCTCTGCCTCTTTACTTGGTGACCTTTGGCAAGTGACTAAGTTTTCATATCTGTGAAGTGGAGATAAAAACAGTCTCTAACTCATAAAGCTATTATGGGGATTGAAATGAGTGTAGGTAAAGCGTTCGAAACAGCAGCGCCTGGCTGTTTGGTAAGCACTGTGTGTTTTCTATTGTTATTATCTCTCTTCAAGAGTTGTTTTGTTGGGTTATTAGGACATCTTATCACAAAGGCTGAATAATGCCTCTCAGGTTACAGCAGCGGATTCTTTCATGACCACCATCAAATATCAGGAGCGTTAATTACTCATTTGAATTAGAGTCAGTTGTGGCCATGTAACTAACAAAAAAGATAGATCCTGTTGGTTGAGTAAACTGCTCCTCAAATTAAGGTTTAATACAGTAATTTTTGTGTTTCACTGTTTCTTTTAAAGCAATGATCTGCAAAATGGAGCCATAATTTTCTAAGTGATCTCTTCAGGACTGAAAAATGTTAATGTAGCTTTTAATACTGCTTCATTTTAACTCAAGACACACTTCATTTAATTAGGAAGATCTTAAATAATAATTTCAATATATAACTGTAGTTTTACAGTATTCTTTTCTTTTTTTTTAACATCTTTATTGGAGTATAATTATAATTGCTTTACAGTCTTGTGTTAGTTTCTGCTGTATAACAAAGTGAATCAGCTATATGCATAACGCATATCCCCATATCCCCTCCATCTTGCATCTCCCTCCCACCTTCCTTATCCCACGCCTCTACGTGGTTGCAAAGCATCAAGCTGATTTCCATGTGCTATGCAGCTGCTTCCCACTAGCTATCTGTTTTATATTTGGTAGTGTATATATGTCAGTGCTACTCTCTCACTTCGTCCCAGCTTCCCCTTCCCCTTCCCCATCTCCTCAAGTCCATTCTCTACGTCTGTGTCTTTATTCCTGTCCTGCCCCTAGGTTCATCAGACCTTTTTTTTTTTTTAGATTCCATATATATGTGTTAGCATATTGTATTTGTTTTTCTGTTTCTGACTTACTTCAGTCTGTATGACAGACTCTAGGTCCATCCACCTCACTACAAATAACTGCTTTGTTTCTTTTTATGGCTGAGTAATATTCCATTGTATATATGTGCTACATATTCTTTATCCATTCATCTGTCAGTGGACACTTAGGTTGCTTCCATGTCCTGGCTATTGTAAATAGTGCTGCAATGAACATTGTGGTACATGACTCTTTTTGAATTATGGTTTTCTCAGGGTATATGCCCAGTAGTGGGATTGCTGGGTCATCTGGTAGTTCTATTTTTAGTTTTCTAAGGAACCTCCACACTGTTCTCCATAGTGGCTGTATCAATTTACATTCCCACCAACAGTGCAAGGGGGTTCCCTTTTCTCCACACCCTCTCCAGCATTTATCGTTTGTAGATTTTTTGATGATGACCATTCTGACTGGTGTGAGGTGATACCTCATTGTAGTTTTGATATGCATTTCTCTAATAATTAGTGACGTTGAGCATCCTTTCATGTGTTTGCTGGCAATCTGTATATGTTCTTTGGAGAAATGTCTATTTAGGTCTTCTGCCCATTTTTGGATTGGGTTGTTTGTTTTTTTGATATTGAGCTGCATGAGCTGCTTGTATATTTTGGAGATTAATCCTTTGTCAGTTGCTTTCTTTGCAAATATTTTCTCCCATTCTGAGGGTTGTCTTTTCATCTTGTTTATGGTTTCCTATGCTGTGCAAAAGCTTTTAAGTTTCATTAGGTCCCATTTGATTATTTTTGTTTTTATTTCCATTTCTCTAGGAGGTGGGTCAAAAAGGATCTTGCTGTGATTTATGTTATAGAGTATTCTGCCTATGGTTTTCTCTAAGAGTTTTATGGTGTCTGGCCTTACATTTAGGTCTTCAATCCATTTTGAGTTTACTTTTGTGTATGGTGTTAGGGAATGTTCGAATTTCATTCTTTTACATGTAGCTGTCCAGTTTTCCCAGCACCGCTTATTGAAGAGGCTGTCTTTTCTCCATTGTATACGCTTGCCTCCTTTATCAAAGATAAAGTGACCGTGTGTGTGGGTTTATCTCTGGGCCTTCTATCCTGTTCCATTGATCTATATTTCTGATTTTGTGCCAGTACCATACTGTCTTGATTACTGTAGCTTTGTAGTATAGTCTGAAGTCTGGGAGCCTGATTCCTCCAGCTCTGTTTTTCTTTCTCAAGATTGCTTTGGCTATTTGGGGTCTTTTGTGTTTCCATACAAATTGTGAAATTTTTTGTTCTAGTTCTGTGAAAAATGCCATTGGCGTTTGATAGGGATTGCACAGAATCTGTAGATTGCTTTGGGTAGTATAGTCATTTTCACAATGTTTGTTCTTCCAATCCAAGAGCATGGTATATTACTCCATCTGTTTCTATCATCTTTAATTTCTTTCATCAGTGTCTTACAGTTTTCTTCATACAGGTCTTTGTCTCCTTAGGTAGGTTTATTCCTAGATATTTTATTCTTTTTGTTTCAGTGGTAAATGGCAGTGTTTCCTTAATTTCTTTTTCAGATTTTTCATCATTAGTGTATAGGAATGCAAGAGATTTCTGTGCGTTAATTTTGTATCCTGCTGCTACTCTACCAAATTCATTGATTAGCTCTAGGTGTTTTCTGGTAGCATCTTTAGGATTCTCTATTTATAGTATCATGTCATCTGCAAACAGTGACAGTTTTACTTCTTCTTTTCCGATTTGTATTCCTTTTATTTCATTTTCTTCTCTGATTGCTGTGGCTAAAACTTCCAAATCTATGTTGAATAATAGTGGTGAGAGTGGGCAACCTTGTCTTGTTCCTGATCTTAGTGGAAATGGTTTCAGTTTTTCACCATTGAGAATGATGTTGGCTGTGGGTTTGTCATATATGGCCTTTATTATGTTGAGGCAGGTTCCCTCTATGCCTACTTTCTGGAGAGTTTTTATCATAAATGGATGTTGATTTTGTCAAAAGCTTTTTCTGCATCTATTGAGACTATCATATGGTTTTTATCCTTCAATTTGTTAATATGCTGTATCACATTGATTGATTTGCATATACTGAAGAATCCTTGCATTCCTGGGATAAACCCCACTTGATCATGGTGTATGATCCTTTTAATGTGCTGTTGGATTCTGTTTGCTAGTGTTTTGTTGAGGATTTTTGCATCTATGTTCATCAGAGATATTGGCCTGCAGTTTTCTTTTTTGTGACATCTTTGCCTGGTCTTGGTATCAGAGTGATTGTGGCTTCATAGAATGAGTTTGGGAGTGTTCCTCCTCTGCTATATTTTGGAAGACTTTGAAAAGGATAGGTGTTAGCTCTTCTGTAAATGTGTGATAGAATTCGCCTGTGAAGCCTCCTGGTCCTGGGCTTTTGTTTGTTGGAAGTTCTTTTTTTTTTTTTTTTTTTTTGTGGTACGCGGGCCTCTCACTGTTGTGGCCTCTCCCGTTGCAGAGCACAGGCTCCGGACGCACAGGCTCAGCAGCCATGGCTAATGGGCCCAGCAGCTCCATGGCATGTGGGATCTTCCCAGATTGGGGCATGAACCTGTATCCCCTGCATCGGCAGGTGGACTCTCAACCACTGCACCACCAGGGAAGCCCCTGTTGGAAGATTTTTAATCACAGTTTCAATTTCAGTGCTTGTGATTGGTCTTGTTTATATTTTGTTTCTTCCTGGTTCCATCTTGGAAGGTTGTGCTTTTCTAAGAATTTGTTCATTTCTTCCGGGTTGTCCATTTTATTGGCATAGAGTTGCTTGTAGTAATCTCTCATGATCCTTTGTATTTCTGCAATGTCAGTTGTTACTTCTCCTTTTTCATTTATAATTCTATTGACTTGAGTCTTCTTCCTTTTTTTCTTGATGAGTCTGGCTAATGGTTTATCAATTTTGTTTATCTTCTCAAAGAACCAGCTTTTAATTTTACAGATCTTTGCTATTGTTTCCTTCATTTCTTTTTCATTGATTTCTGATCTGATTTTTATTATTTCTTTCCTCCTGCTAACTTTGGGGTTTTTTTGTTCTCCTTTCTCTAATTGCTTTAGGTGTAAGTTTAGGTTGTTTATTTGAGGTTTTTCTTGTTTCTTGAGGTAGGATTGTATTGCTATAAACTTCCCTCTTAGAACTGCTTTTGCTGCATCCCATTGGTTTTGGGTTGTTATCTTTTCATTGTCATTTGTTTCTAGGTATTTTTTGATTTCCTCTTTGATTTCTTCAGTGATCTCTTGGTTATTAAGTAGCATATTGCTTAGCCTTTATGTGTTTGTATTTTTTAGTTCTTTTCCTGTAATTGATATCTAGTCCCATAGTGTTATGGTTAGAAGAGATACTTGATACAATTTCAATTTTCTTAAATTTACCAAGGCTTGATTTGTGACCTAAGATACGGTCTATCCTGAAGAATGTTCCATGAGCACGTGAGAAGAAAGTGTATTCTGTTTTTGGATGGAATGTCCTGTAAATATCAATTAAGTCCATCTTGTTTAATGTGTCATTTAAAGTTTTTGTTTCCTTATTTATTTTCATTTTGGATGATCTGTCCACTGGTGAAAGTGGGGTGTTAAAGTCCCCTAGTATTATTGTATTACTGTCAATTTCCCCTTTTATGGCTCTTAGCATTTGCCTTATATACTGAGGTGCTCCTATGTTGGGTGCATAAATATTTATGATTGTTATATCTTCTTCTTGAATTTCTCCCTTGATCCTTATGTAGTGTCCTTCTTTTTCTCTTGTAATAAATAGTCTTTATTTTAAAGTCTATTTTGTCTGATATGAGAATTGCTACTCCAGCTTTCTTTTGATTTCCATCTGCATGGAATATCTTTTTCCATCCCCTCATTTTCAGTCTGTATGTGTCCCTTGGTCTGAAGTGGGTCTCTTGTAGACAGCATATAGATGGGTCTTGTTTTTGTATCTATTCAGCCAGTCTGTGTCTTTTGGTTGGAGCATTTAATCCATTTACATTTAAGGTAATTATCGATATGTATGTTCCTATTACCATTTTCTTAATTTTTTGTGGTTTGTTTTTGTAGGTCTTTTCCTTCTCTTGTGTTTCCTGCCTAGAGAAGTTCCTTTAGCATGTGTTGTAAAGCTGGTTTGGTGGTGCTGAATTCTTTTAACTTTTGCTTATCTGTAAAGGTTTTAATTTCTCCATCGAATCTAAATGAGATCCTTGCTGAGTAGAGTAATCTTGGTTGTAGGCTTTTCCCTTTCATCAGTTTAAATATGTCCTGCCACTCCCTTCTGGCTTGCAGAATTTCTGCTGAAAGATCAGCTGTTAACCTTGTGGAGACTACCTTGTATGTTATTTGTTGCTTTTCCCTTGTGGCTTTTAATATTTTTTCTTTGTATTTAATTTTTGATAGTTTGATTAATATGTGTCTTGGTGTGTTTCTCCTTGGGTTTATCCTGTATGGGACTCTCTGTGCTTCCTGGACTTGATTGACTATTTTCCTTTCCCATGTTAGAGAAGTTTTTGACTATAATCTTTTCAAATATTTTTCAGACCCTTTCTTTTTCTCTTCTTCTTCTGGTTCCCCTATCATTCGAATGTTGGTGCGTTTAATGTTGTTCCAGAGGTCTCTGAGACTGTCCTCAATTCTTCTCATTCTTTTTTCTTTCTTCTGCTCCCTGGCAGTTATTGCTATCATTTTATCTTCCAGCTCACTTATCCATTCTTCTGCTTCAGTTATTCTGTTATTGATTCCTTCTAGGGTATTTTCAGTTTCAATAATTGTGTTGTTCATCACTGTTTGTTTGCTCTGTAGTTCTTCTAGATCCTTGTTACATGTTTCTTGTATTTTCTCCATTCTGTGTCCAAGATTTTGGATCATCTTTAGTATCATTACTCTGAGTTATTTTTCAGGTAGGTTGCCTATCTCGTCTTCATTTATTTGGTCTTGTAGGTTTTTACCTTGCTCCTTTATCTGTAACATTTTTTTTTGTCGTTTCTTTTTTTTTTTTTTTTTTTTAAGGGTGGTGCTGTTTTCCTGCCTCACTGGTTGTTTGGCCTGAGATGTGCAGCACTGGAGTTTACAGGCAGTTGGATAGAGCTGGGTCTTGGTGCTGAGGTGAGGACCTATGGGAGTCATCACTCCGATTGATATTCCCTGGGGTTTGAGGTTCTCTATTAGTCCAGCAGTTTGGACTTGGAGTTCCTACCACAGGAGCTTGGGCCCGACCTCCAGCCTGGGAGCCACGATCCCGCAAGCCTTGTGGCACAGCAAAAAAAAAAGGAAGGAAGAAAGAAAGAAAGGAGCAGTACAATATCAAAGAATTTAAACAAAATAAAATTAGAAAGATAAAAATATATTAGGAAAAATAAAATATCGTTGAAACAACTGCAACAAGGTAAAATACAACCATAACAGAAAAAGAAAAAAATAAAAGGAGAGTTGGGAACAAGCCAAAAGGAGAGAAGAATAACAAAGTATAAAGAATAAAATAAAATTAGAAAAATAAAAGATTTATTATGAAAAATAAAAGTATAAAAGAATCAATAACAATGAATCAACAAGATAAAACAGAACCGCAATCTAAAAGAGGAAAAAGAAAAGAAAAAATAAAAGCCTTGGCTATGGGGACGGAGTTTAGGCAGGGGGTGGAACTTAGGCAGGGGCGGGGCTTAGGGTGGGGTGGGACCTAGGCAGATGGGGGTGGTGACGTTTGAGCGTGGGGTGTGGCCTAGGCAGGTTATGTTCAAGCGTGGGGCAGGGCCTCTGTTTAGGACCTGCACAGAAGGGGAGAGGCAGATGTCAAAACAAGGGCCTCTGGAGTGTGGAGTTCTGGAGTTTGGAGGCAGTGCCCTGGGTGGAGGTGTAGGGGCGGGGCTTGGGCTCTGCACGGCAGGAGGGAGACTCCGAGGGCGCAGGATTAGGCCTGGGAGCCCAAAAGGGTTCCCAGAGCCTAAGTGGACAGGGAAAGCATTGGCAGCGTTCTCTTCCGTTCCTTTTCACCCTTCCCACACTGTCTGCCCCAGGGTCACCCTGGTTGCTGCTGGACCCGTAACCATAGATGGGTTCCACTGTGTGTAGGAACTCCTCCCCTCCCGCAGCCCCCTCTCAGGGGGGCCAGTCCCATAGGTCTGGACTTTACTTGTGCTCCTCCTTCCCACCCTCCCACTCCCTCAGGACCTGCGCAGCTGGAGGGTGCTTAGGTGGGCAGAGGATCAGGCCTGGGCTACCAGCAGGTTCCTGGGGGCCCAAGTGGGCAGGGAAACCTGGCCACTCTCCCTTTTGATCCTCTGCCCTCCCAGTGGTTCCCCAATTTCCCCTTGGGACGTGGGATCCCTTCCCCTCCCCCAGCTGCCCTTCAGAGGTGCAAGTCCCATCCCGACAACACTTCTCCACCCCCTCACTCCCCCACGGCCCTCATCCTACCTGGTTGCTGGGGGTTCCTCCCATCCTCTTAGGTGTCTGTGATCCCTCACCGGTGCCTGGTAGATGCCCTAATTGTGAGGAGATGCAAATTCCACGTCCTCCTAGTACACCATCTTGATTCCACCCCACTGTAGTAGTATTTTCTTACACATTTTTTGGGAAAAATTCCACATGGTTACTAATTTTTTCCCCCAGGTAGTGTGAACACTAAAGTAAAAGACCATATAATGTTGAAACAAGTTAATTGTCGGTAAACTATGGAGTGATGGTTTTATAGAAACATTTTCCATAATTTGGGTATTGCATTTTAATTTATAGTCAACTTTTTTATAGACTTTATACTTCTATAGACTTTTTTTTTTTTTTTTGGCCACGTGGCATGTGGGATCTTAGTTCTCCAACCAGGGATCAAACCCGTGTCGCCTGCAGTGGAAGCGCAGAGTCTTAACCACTGGACCACTAGGGAAGTATATAGACTTTTGTATAAAGTGAGATACCTCTGAATCCCAGTTGGGGTTTGTTTGTTTGTTTCTTCTTTGTTTGACATAAAACTATAGGAGCCATTAGCAAATCAAATTTTAATTCTCAACTCCTTTAGTTTGATTTGAATTTAAAAATCTGTAACATTGTATTTGACCCTGTAAGTGTGCTTACAGGCTTATCACTTGAGTCCTAGTGCAAAGCTATTAGAAGATCACTACTCTTCGGAAGAGGGAAAAAATATGAGAATAATCTATCTCCGTAGTCTTTCACAGTTTTCACTGGAAATCAGATGTCCAACAAGAATTGACAAAACCTAATTTAAGAAATACAGAGTTGAGACTTCCCTGGTGTTCCAGTGGGTAAGACTATGCGCTCCCAGTGCAGAGGGCCTGGATTCAATCCCTGGTTGGGGAGCTAGATCCCGCATGCATGCCACAACTAAGAGTTCGCATGCCACAACTAAGAAGCCCACGTGCCACAACTAAAAGATCCTTTGTGCCACTGTAACTAAGACTCAGCACAGCCTAAATAAATAAATAAATAAAATATTAAAGAAAAAAAGAAATACAGGGTTAAATTTATCAAAATCCAAAACATTTTGTTTGAAGTATTTTCAATCTGAGAGGTAACTTGATACTCCATTTCATAGGAAAGGGAAGTAATACATAGTAATCCTACTTCTCTGCTGGAGTTCTTTCTTATTGACACATTGTAACATCACAATAGCAAGTCCTGGGAGGAGCCCATCCATAAGACCCCTAGATCTCTTGGTCCCTGCTTCCTCTTCTCTAAAATTAAGATATTAGATGTCTTTGTTAATCCAAAATTTTGATGAAGAGTTTTAGGCACTAAGCACAAATATTTAATTTGTATGGCTAATTAACCAAACAATTTGGAATAAGGTTTACCACCAGAAGTGTTTCTTCACTAATGGCCCATGCCCATGTTTTGTCAAAGTAAACATTTAGTTCCCCTTTTTAATGTTATTTTAAATTTCAAAATAAGTTACCCTTGACATTAAAACCAAAAAGAATACAATTTTAGAAGAAAAATTTTTATTTTTATTTTTAAAGATACCTGTTATTATCTCCATTGTGTGTAGTAAAGGGAAGGTTGAGTCCGGTTACTTACCTGAAAGCAGGTTTTCTATTCTAAGAGTGGAAGGTAAGATAACAACAATAAGAACAGACTCTATGAACTCCAGCCTTTAAGATTTTGTAGCTTTAAACTGCACAGCTCCAACCACCACCAGATCTGATGGTGAGCACCTCTTTGGCAAATGACTAATGGACAGTCTATTCTCAATCCCTCCATCCCCCACTCCACACACACATAAATGACTAACGAATAAAAATAAAACAAGTACTTTTGGACAGACAATGTAATGGTCTATTTATAGTATATAAACGCCTCATCCTCAGTTTTTGAAATATGGCTTTTCTCCCCTGCTTCAATCATACTGCTGTAAAGACCTTAAGAATTCCTCAGTTCACCCCCCCCACCCCACGCCCTGTTTAAGATAGAAAGTCTGATACTTGAACGTCTCCAAAAATACAACATCCATCCGTTTTGGTAAAGCTTCCAGCTGGTTTCTGCTATTATTATGTATGTGTTTGTGTTTTTTTAAAGCACATTCTCTGCATTCAAAGACCGTATTCTTTTTATTATTATTATTAATTTATTTATTTATTTTTGCTGTGTTGGGTCTTCGATTCTGTGCGAGGGCTTTCTCTAGTTGTGGCAAGTGGGGGCTACTCTTCATCGTGGTGCGTGGGCCTCTCTCTATCGCGGCCTCTCTTGTTGGGGAGCACAGGCTCCAGACGCGCAGGCTTAGTACTTGTGGCTCATGGGCCTAGTTGCTCCGCGGCATGTGGGATCCTCCCAGACCAGGGCTCGAACCCGTGTCCCCTGCATTAGCAGGAAGACTTCCAACCACTGCGCCACCAGGGAAGCCCTATGTATGTGTTTTAAATGGGTGTGAAATGGTATCTTGTGGTTTTAATTTGCATTTTCCTAAGGATTAATGATGTTGGTGTACAAATAACCATTCTTATTTGGATTTATATATATATATATATTTTTTTTTTTTCTTTTTTAAAGGCTTAATTTTTATTTTTTTGGCTGCATTGGGTCTTTGTTGCTCCGTGCAGGCTTTCTCTAGTTGTGGCGAGCTGGGCCTCCTTTGCCGTGTGCAGGCTTCTCATTGTGGTGGCTTCTCTTGTTGCAGAGCACGGGCTCTAGGCACACGAGCTTCAGTAGTTGTGGCACTCGGGCTTCAGTAGTTGTGGCTTGTGGGCTCTACAGTGCAGGCTCAGTAGTTGTGGCACACGGGCTTAGTTGCTCTGCAGCATGTGGTATCTTCCCAGACCAGGGATCGAACCCGTGTCCCCTGCATTGGCACATGGATACTTATCCACTGCACCACCAGGGGAGTCCCTTGGATTTATATTGTATATCTTAAACCAGAATTTGATGAGACTTTTCTTTCTATTTTTTTGGCTGCACTTCATGGCACTCGGGATCTTAGTTCCCCGACCAGGGATCGAACCTCTTCCCCCTGCAGTGGAAGTGCAGAGTCTTAACCATTGGGCCACCAGGGAAGTCCTGATGAGACTTTTTGATCAATTTACCAAAATGACTTTAGATCAAGATCTGAGGATCACATGAAGCATTAGAAAATTTTCAGATATACTGCTAGAAAAATGGTAGACCAGACTATTAAGGTTTATTCTCAAAGCACTTTCGTAATTTTTCTGCAAAACTGTTAGCTTCAGGATTCCTGCAAATCCTAATTTGTTTGGAATTTAACATTTTTAAATGCTTTAATTATTTTAAAACTATTTAAGTAAAATAGCACACATTCAAAATTAATCAAATGTGGTTGAAATATTTCTTGAGTGACCCAGGGATTTAACAGAAAGTAAAAGTCTCAGCTGAAGCTACTAAAAAAATGTATTCTGAATCATAAAGGAGAGATTTAGAGAGAGGGGGAGAGATAGGGAGCAGGGAGGAAAATGGATGGAAAGAAAAGCACCTGGTAATGGGTTTCTTGAAGTCAAATTTCAGTCATCTTAGAACTGCAGTAGAAAGAATCCATTGGGAAGAATGTGCAAACTACACTGAGGAAGAGGATGAGGAGGGAAAAGGGGGACTCTGTTGAGTGCTTTGCATTTCCTTCACCTCTTTTTGTCCTGACAGAAAGTCTGTGAAGTAGCTGTCTTTATTCCCAGTTGACAGATGAGAAAACTGAATTATCTCAGAATTCCAGTAAATTTTGAAGCAAAGAAACAAACTGTTCTGGTGTATAAAAAAAGATTGTATAACGTATTACAAACTCTGAGGGAGGTGATCCAAATTAGATGAAAATCTGCTAATGACCAGTATTATTTCCTCTCACTCAAGGATGGAGAAATTCAGAAATAGCTAAATAACTTCAAGGCCTACGTAATGAATCAACATGCTGTGGCAAATAGAATCTAGCACTTGCTAGATCCATGTTTCCTGAGTTAGGCCATATTGATTAGATGCTCTCAGCACATCCTTTTTTTTTTTTTAGAAATTTTATTTTATTTTTTATTTTTTTAGGCTGTGTAGGGTCTTCGTTGCTGTGCTCAGGCTTTCTCTAGTTGCTGTGAGGGGTAGCTACTCTTTGTTGCAGGCTTCTCATTGCGGTGGCTTCTCTTGTTGTGGAGCACGGGCTCTAGGTGCGCAGGCTTCAGTAGTTGTAGCACAAGGGTTCAGTAGTTTTGGCTCTCGGGCTCTAGAGCACAGGCTCAGTAGTTGTGGCACACAGGCTTAGTTGCTTCGCGGCATGTGGGATCTTCCTAGACCAGGGATCGAACCTGTGTCCCCTGAATTGGCAGGCGGATTCTTAACCAACTGCATCACTAGGGAAGTCCAGCACATCCATTTTGAAAAAGAGTACATATTTTACAGAAGTATGGCATTTAGAAATGCCACAGTAAATGAAACAATAGCTTCATTATTAAAGTAAACATTTATTTTTCAGTTGGCTAATTTTGTAAAATTATATAATGCAGCTCAACATTTTTTTTTATAAATTTATTTTTATTTATTTTTGGCTGTGTTGGCTCTTTGTTGCTGCATGCGAGCTTTCTCTAGTTGTGGCGAGCAGGGGCTACTCTTAATTGTAGTGTGTGGGCTTCTCATTGCGGTGGCTTCTCTTGTTGAGGAACATGGGCTCTAGAGCGCAGGCTCAGTAGTTGTGGCACACGGGCTTAGTTGCTCCACAGCACGTGAGATCTTCCTGGACCAGGGCTCGGACCCATGTCCCCTGCATTGGCAGGTGGATTCTTAACCACTGCGCCACCAGGGTAGCCCAGCTCAACATTTTTTAAACAAACTTTTTTGTGTGTAACACGAAAAGTAAGACATCTCTTAAAACTTGGGAAAGAAAGCAAAGTAAGGATAGAGAATAAAAATTGCCCCTAACCCTACCATCCAGATTTAAGCAAAATACATTTTGGTATAATTCCTTCCTTTATTGCTTATTATAGTAGCTCTGAACTTTATATAATATACATGTACATGTACTATTTTAGTAACTTTACGAAGTTGTGCAAATATTACCATGATAATAAATGCAGTGTTTGCAGATTTTCATCATCCTAAAAAGAAACCCATCCCCGTTTTCCCCCAGACCTTTCTCTCCTGGCCCTAGGTAACTACTAATATGCTTTCTATCTCGATAGATTAGCCTTTTCTGGGCATTTCGTATTAATAGAATTGTGCAATAGTATTTTGCATCTGGCTTCTTTCACTTAACAATGTTTTAAAGGTTCATCCATTTTGTAGCATGTGGCAGTGTTTTCTTCTCATTTGCTGTTGCATAGTTTTCCCTTGTCGGTAGATACACCCCATTTATTTTAATCCATTCATTAGCTGGTGGACATTTGGTTTGTTTCTACTTTTTGTCTATTAAGAGTAATGCTTTTATGAATATTCATGTACAAATTATTTTTGTGGACATATGTTTTCATTTCTCTTGGGTATATATTTAGAAGTAGAATCTCTGGATAATATGGTAAGTTCATCTTTATCATTTTAAGATACTGCCAAATTGTTTTCCAAAGTGGCTGTATCATTTATGCATGATACAAAATTAATATACAGAAATCCGTTGCATTTCTATAAACTAACAATGAACTATCAGAAGGAGGCATTAAGGAAACGATCTCATTTATCATCACATCAAAATTCCCTGGCAGTCCAGTGGTTAGGACTCCGTGTTTTCACTGCTGAGGGTGCGGGTTCGATCCCTGGTCGGGGAACTAAGATCCCACAAGCCATGTGGCATGGCCAAAAAAAAAAAAAAGACCCAGTTCTTATCACATCAAAAAGAATAAAATACCTAGAAATAAACCTACCTAAGAGGTAAAAGACCTGTACTTGGAAAACTGTCAGACACTGATGAATGAACTTGAAGATGACACAAATAGATATAAAGATATACTGTATTCTTAGATTGGAAGAAGCAATATTGTTAAAATGACCATGCTACCAAGGCAATCTACAGATTCAGTGCTATCCCTATAAAAATACCAATGGGCTTGCCGCAACTAGAGAAAGCCCGTGCACAGCAACGAAGACCCAACGCAGCCAAAAAAAAAGAAAGAAATTAACAATAATTTTTTAAAAATACCAATGGTATTTTTCACAGAACTAGAACAAATAATTTTAAAATTTGTATGGAAATACCAAAGACCCTGAATTGCCAAAACAATCTTGTGAAAGAAGAACAGAGCAGGAGGAATCACACTTCCTGACTTCAGACTATATTATAAAACTACAGAAATCAGAACAGTATGGTACTAGCACAAAAACAGACATAGAGATCAATGGACCAAAATATACATCCCAGAAATAAATCCATGCATTTATGGTCAATTAATCTTTGACAAACCAGGCAAGAATGTACAATGGAGAAAAGACAGTCTCCTCAATAAGTGGTGCTGGGAAAACTGGACAACTACATGTAAAAGAATAAATTAGAACAGGGGTCCCCAACCCCTGGGCCATGGACCCGAACCAGTCCACGGCCTGTTAGGAACCAGGCCGCACAGCAGGAGGTGAGTGGCGGGCGAGCGAATGAAGCTTCATCTGCCACTCCCCATCTCTCGCATGACTGCCTGAACCACCATGTCTCTGCCCCCTGCCCCATTTGGAAAAATTGACTTCCATGAAACCAGTCCCTGGTGCCAAAAAGGTTGGGACTGCTGAATTAGAACATTGTCTAACACCATATATAAAAATAAACCCAAAATGGATTAAAGACCTAAATCTGAGACCAGAAACCATAAAACTCTTGGAGGAAAACATAAGCAGAATGCTCTTTGACATAAATTGTAGCTATATTGTTTGGAATCTGTTTTCTAAAACAAAGAAAATAGAAGCAAAAATTAACAAATGAGACCTAATTAGACTTAAAAATTTTGCACAGCAAAGGAAACAAAAAGACAACCCACAGAATGGGAGAAAATATTTGCAAATGATATGACTGATAAGGGGTTAATATCCAAAATATATAAACAGCTCATACAACTCAATAAAAAAAATACACAACCCAATTAAAAAATGCACTGAAGACCTGAAAAGACATTTTTCCATGGAAGACATACAGATGGCCAACAGGAACAAGAAAAAGATGCTCAACGTTGCTAATTGTCAGAGACATGCAACTCAAAACCACAATGAGGGCTTCCCTGGTGGCGCAGTGGTTGCGAGTCCGCCTGGCGATGCAGGGGACACGGGTTCATGCCCCAGTCCGGGAAGATCCCACATGCCGTGGAGCGGCTGGGCCCGTGAGCCATGGCCGCTGAGCCCACGCGTCCGGAGCCTGTGCTCCGCAACGGGAGAGGCCACAACAGTGAGAGGCCTGCGTACCAAAGGAAAAAAAAAAAAACCACAATGAGATATCACTTCGCACTTGTCAGAATGGCTATCATCAAAAAAAGCACGAATAACAAATGTTGGCAAGGATGTGGAGAAAAGGGAATTCTCATACAGTGTTGGTGAGAATGTAAACTGGTGCAATCCCTGTGGAAAACAGTATGGAGGGTTCTCAAAAAACGAAATATAAAACTACCATATGACCCAGCAATTCCACTCCTAGGTGTATATCTGAAAGAAATAAAAACACTAATTAGAAAAGATACATGCACCCCAATGTTCATAGCAGCATTATTTATGATTGCCAAGATATGGAAGCAACCTAAGTGTCTATCAACAGATGAATGGATAAAGAAGATGTGGTATATGTATATGCAATGGAATATTACTGAACTATTAAAAAAAATGAAACTCTGCCATTTGCGACAATGTGGATGGACCTAGAGGTTATTATGCTAAGTGAAATAAGTCGGGCAGAGAAAGACAAATACTCTGTTATTACTTATATGTGGAATTGAAAAAATACAACAAACAAGTGAGTATAACAAAAAAGAAACAGACTTACAGATATAGTTACCAGTGGGGAGAGGGAAGTGGGGCAGGGCAATATAAGGGTAGGGGATTCAGAAGTACAAACTAGTATGTATAAAATAAGGTACAAGGATATATTGTACAACACAGGAAATATAGCCAATGTTTTATGACTATAAATGGAGTATAACCTTTAAAAACTGTGAATCACTATACTGTACACCTGTAACATATAATATTGTATATCAACTATACTTCAACTAAAAAAAAAGTGACTGTAACATTTACATTTCCACCAGTACCATATAAGGGTTCCTGGCCAGTACGTGTTATTTTCTGCATTTTTTGTTATAGCTATTCAAGTGGGTGTGAAGTGGTATCTTGTTATAGTTTTAATTTGCATTTTCCTAAGGTTTAATGATGCTGAACATCTTTTCATGTGCTTATTAGCCATTCATATATCCTGTTTGTTCAAATGTATTTTCAGATCCATTGTTCTTTTTTCTATTGAAGTATAGTTGATTTACAGTGTTTCAGGTGTACAGCGATACACAGTGTACAGGTGTACAGTGTGTGT
This sequence comes from Leucopleurus acutus, assembly GCF_964270905.1. Taxonomy (NCBI): domain Eukaryota; kingdom Metazoa; phylum Chordata; class Mammalia; order Artiodactyla; family Delphinidae; genus Leucopleurus; species Leucopleurus acutus. The sequence goes on along the minus strand of NC_139142.1, from coordinate 66,845,111 downwards.
TTGTGTGTATTCTTTTTTTTTAATTTATTTATTTTTGGCTCCGTTGGGCCTTAGTTGTGGCATGCGGGATCTTTCGTTGTGGTGCACGGACTTCTGTCTAGTTGTGGCTTGTGGGCTCAGTAGTTGCAGCTCGCGCGGGCTTAGTTGCCCCGAGGCATCTGGGATCTTAGTTCCCCGACCAGGGATGGAACAGGGATCGAATCTGCATTGCAAGACGGATTCTTAACCACTGGACCACCAGGGAAGTCCCTATATATATTCTTTTTCAGATTCTTTTCCATTACAGGTTATTACAAGATATTGAATATAATTCCCTGTGTTATACAGTAGGTCCTCTTTGTTTATTTTTTAATTGTGATGCATGTCTTCCTATTAAAAGTCTTTTATATATTTTAGATACAAGTCCTTTATCAGATATATGATTTGCAAATAATTTCTCCCAGTCTGTGCCTTTTCATTTTCTTAATGGTATCTTTTAAAGTATAAGTTTTTCGATCTGATAAAATCCAGTTCGTCAAAATTTTTTTTTCTGTTATGGATTATGCATTTGGTCTTAAATCTGTTTCTTCTAAAAGTTTTATAGTTTTACCTCTTACAGTTAGGTCTATGATCTATTTTGAGTTAATTTTTATATTTGGTGTGACATAAGGGTCTAAATGCATTGTTGTAATTTCTTGAGGTGAAGTGAAATATTCTCGTCAGCTACTGGTAAATCCTTGGCAAAAGAATGATTCTCTGCTTCTTGGAAATGTCACTGTATTCCAATATATGTACAACTTTGAGAGAGACTACCTGGGGCCATGAGGGATGGGGCTGCCACCCAAGCCAGCCAAATCAACTGGATGAACCTGAGGATCTGTGGGTGACATGTCAAGCCAGATTGCCCTCTTATCCAGCACAGTAGGGATTAAGATCCATGAACAAATGAAAGAAATTACCTGTAATGCCTGTGTTTCTGTTTACTCTCTTCCTTTACTGTCTTGTACCTAGTGAGCACTCAGTTGGTGTTATTTGATATGATTTCATAAGCAGAAAGGCAGACTTCATGACCTTGTACGTGTGTACTTTAATGAGTCTTTAACACTTTGATGCACTGAGTATGGTCCCTGCCCCAGACATACTGAATCAGATTCTGTATTTTAATATGCTCCCCAAATGATTTATGTGCTCATTAAGTTTGATGAGCACTGGTCTAGAGTAGAGCAAATGACAGCCTGCAGATGAAATCCAGTTGCTGACTATTTTTATAAGTAAAGTTTTATTGGAACACAGTTATACCCATTTCTTTACATATTATTTACATCATGTGTGGCTACTTTCATCCTGCAGTGGCAGACTGATTGAGTAGTTGTGAAAGGGGCCACATGGCCCTCAAAGCCTAAAATATTACCTGGCCCTTTTCAGAAAAAGTTTGCCAACCCATGGGCTAAGGAAAAGGAGGGAAGGTTCCCAAATGATTATATGTGGTAGAAAGATGAATGGGAGATCAAGATGTTATCTAGGTCAGAATAGAGCCTGACAGACTGGCAGACTAAGCCATTTATACAACATACACATTTATGCACATACACACACCTTACCTATTAAAATTAGCATGTCTCAGGACTTTCCTGGCGGTCCAGTGGTTAAGACTCCGAGCTCCCAATGCTGAGGGGCACGGGTTCGATCTGGTTAGGGAACTTAGATCCCGCATGCTGCACGGCGCAGCATAAGTAAATAAATAAATAAGTAGATAAATAAGATTAGCATGTCTCTTAGCTAAAATAGGAAAGACAAGTATAATCAGTGAGAATGTTAATAAAAATGAACCTCATACCTAAACATCTATATTATACTGATAAAAATTCAGATATTTAAGCAATAGAACCAAATATAACTAAATATACACACCAGCAAACAAGCCCTCTTCACTTTGATAGAAATACTTGTAGGTCTCTTTTTTATTTTAGTCAACTTTTTATTTGGAATTATTTTATGTTATTTTATTGATTTATTTTTGGCCACACCACGAGGCTTGCAGGATCTCGGTTTCTTGACCAGGGATTGAACCCAGGCCATGACATTGAAAGCCTGGAATCCTAACCACTAGGCCACCAGGGAACTCCCCGTATTTGGAATAATTTTAGATTTATAAAAACGTTGCAAAGATAGTACAGAGAATTTCTGTATACCCTCACCTATCTCCCCTAATGTTATCTTCTCGCATTACCATGGTACATTTGTCAAATCTAAAAAAACAACTTGGGTAGCATTATTATTAACCAAACTTAGACTATTCACCAGTTTTTCATTAATATCCTTTTCTGTTCTGTGAGCCCCTGCAGGATACCACACTGCATGTAGTCATTATTATCTCCTTAAATCTTCTCTGACCTGTGATAGGTTCTCATGCTTTCCTTGTTTTTCACGTTTCAGGGAGTACAGCTCAGATTTTTTTTTTTTTTTTTTTTGCGGTCCGCGGGCCTCTCACTGTTGTGGCCTCTCCCGTTGCGGAGCACAGGCTCCGGACGCGCAGGCTCAGCGGCCATGGCTCATGGGCCTAGCCGCTCCGCGGCATGTGGGATCTTCCCGGACCAGGGCACGAACCCATGTCCACTGCATCGGCAGGCGGGCTCTCAACCACTGCGCCACCAGGGAAGCCTCAGATATTTTTTAGAATATCCTTTACTGTGGGTTTGTGTAATGTATTTTCTCATGATTAGAATGGGATTATGGGTTTGGGGAAGAATACCACAGAGGTGAAGTACTCTTATCATGTCATATGGTGGCAGGGGTGGAACATGACATCGTGATGATTTAGCCTTCATCACTTGGCTAAGGTGGTGTGTGCCAGGTTTTCTACTATAAAGTTACTATTTTCCATTCCTATCTTCTGTTCTTTGGAAGTGAGCCACTAGGTTCAGCTAACCCTCAGATGGAAGGGGAGAATTAATCTCTACCTCCTGGAGGAGAGAATATCAGCATATATGTTTGATACTCTTCTGTCCCATTTATTTATTCCATCATATATTTAAATCAGTATGTACTCATGTGTACTTATTTTATACTTTGGGTTATAATCCAGAACTATGTTATTTGTTGTTCACATCTTTCTAGCTTTGGCTGTTAGGAGCTCTTCCAGATTGTCTCGTCTGTCAGTCTCTTTTTAAAAGCTTTATTGTGATATAATTCACATACCATAAAAACCACCCATTTAAAGTATACAATTCAATGGCTTTTATATATTCACATATTTGTGCAGCCATCACCACAACCCCACATTTCTTAGACCTCACCCTCCAAACCCCCATCTCCTGGCAACCCTTTATCTACTTTCTGTCTCTACAGATTTCCCTATTCTGAGCATTTCATATACATGGAATCATATAACATGTCATCCTTGTGACTAGCTTCTTTCACTTCAGTAGTTTTTTCAAGGTTCATCTGTTTGGTCTCTTTTTCTTTTTGTCCTTTTGTTGTTTGTTTTATTTCTTGTTTTTGCATGATTTCTGTCTGGTCTTTTTAATCTTTATCTATACAGATGTTCTTTCTACATAATCATTATGGGTATAAATTTGGTGTTCTGATTTTGTGATTTAACATTATGTTATCTACATTTTCCCATTCTCATAGTCTGCATATTTATTTTAATGGTTAAAAGACATCAAGTTGGTGTTCATTTAACTTGGCTCTCAGTTTGTAGTATCTGGGCTTGTTTTATTTTTCACTACTGTAAATGATGTTGCTGTAAATGTTTTCATGCATATGGATTTTTAATTATACCTTAGGATAGATTCCCAAGACTGAAGTGCTTGAGTTGAAAAGTAGAATCACTTTCATGATTCTTTTTGTTACATTCTACCAGGTTTCACTGTAGAAAATTTGTAACAAATTAAGGGATTGCTAATAACATATACATATCTGTTTCCTTATATAGCCTTATCAGCATATTTTTCTAATTTTTAGGTGCGTTTTCTTAAAATTGAATTTTATTTATTTTTTTATACAGCAGGTTCTTATTAGTCATCAATTTTATACACATCAGTGTATACACGTCAATCCCAATCTCCCAATTCATCACACCACCCCACTTACCACCACTTTCCCCCCTTGGTGTCCATATGTTTGTTCTCTACATCTGTGTCTCAATTTCTGTCCTGCAAACGAGTTCATCTGTACCATTTTTCTGGGTTCCACATATATGCGTTAATATACGATATTTGTTTTTCTCTTTCTGACTGACTTCACTCTGTATGACAATCTCTAGATCCATCCACGTCTCTACAAATGACCCAATTTCGTTACTTTTTATGGCTGAGTAATATTCCATTGTATATATGTACCACATCTTCTTTATCCATTCATCTGTCGATGGGCATTTAGGTTGCTTCCATGACCTGGCTATTGTAAATAGTGCTGCAATGTACATTGGGGTGCATGTGTCTTTTTGAATTATGGTTTTCTCTGGGTATATACCCAGTAGTGGGATTGCTGGGTCATATGGTAATTCTATTTTTAGTTTTTTAAGGAACCTCCATATTGTTCTCCATAGTGGCTGTATCAATTTACATTCCCACCAACAGCACAAGAGGGTTCCCTTTTCTCCACATCCTCTCCAGCACTTGTTGCTTGTAGATTTTCTGATGATGCCCATTCTAACTGGTGTGAGGTGATATCTCATTGTGGTTTTGATTTGCATTTCTCTAATAATTAGTGACGTTGAGCAGCTTTTCCTGTGCTTCTTGGCCATCTGTATGTCTTCTTTGGAGAAATGCCTACTTAGGTCTTCTACCCATTTTTAGATTGGGTTTGTTTCTTTAATATTGAGCTGCATGAGATGTTTATATATTTTGGAGATTAATCCTTTGTCTCTTGATTCGTTTGCAAATATTTTTTCCCATTTTGAGGGTTGTCTTTTCATCTTGTTTATGCTTTCCTTTGCTGTGCAAAAGCTTTTAAGTTTCATTAGGTCCCATTTGTTTATTTTTGTTTTTATTTCCATTACTCTAGGAGGTGGATCAAAAAAGATCTTGCTGTGATTTATGTCAAAGAGTGTTCTTCCTATGCTTTCCTCTAAGAGTTTTATAGTGTCCAGTCTTACATTTAGGTCTCTAATCGTTTTGAGTTTATTTTTGTGTATGGTGTTAGGGAGTGTTCTAATTTCATTCTTTTACATGTAGCTGTCCAGTTTCCCCAGCACCACTTATTGAAGAGACTGTCTTTTTTCCATTGTATATCCTTGCCTCCTTTGTCATAGATTAGTTGACCATAGATGTGTGGGTTTATCTCTGGGCTTTCTATCTTGTTCCACTGATCTGTGTTTCTGTTTTTGTGCCACTACCATATTGTCTTGATTACTGTAGCTTTGTAGTATAGTCTGAAGTCAGTGAGGCTGATTCCTCCGGCTCCGTTTTATTCCCTCAGGACTGCTTTGTCTATTCGGGGTCTTTTGTGTCTCCATACAAATTTTAAGATTTTTTGTTCTAGTTCCGTAAAAAGTGCCATTGGTAATTGGATAGGGATTGCATTGAATCTGTAGATTGCCTTGGGTAGTATAGTCATTTTCACAGTATTGATTCTTTCAATCCAAGAACATGGTATATCTCTCCATCTGTTGGTATCATCTTTAATTTCTTTCATCAGTGTCTTATAGTTTTCTGCATACAGGTCTTTTGTCTACCTACATAGGTTTATTCCTAGGTATTTTATTCTTTTTGTTGGAATGGGAAATGGGAGTGTTTCCTTAATTTCTCTTTCAGAGTTTTCATGCTTAGTTTATAGGAATGCAAGAGATTTCTGTGCATTAATTTTGTATCCTGAAACTTTACCAAACTCATTGATTAGCTCTAGTAGTTTTCTGGTGGCATCTTTAGGATTCTCTGTGTATAGTATCATGTCATCTGCACCAGTGACAGTTTTACTACTTCTTTTCCAATTTGTATTCCTTTTATTTCTTTTTCTTCTCTGATTACCGTGGCTAGGACTTCCAAAACTATGTTGAATAATAGTGGTGAGAGTAGACATCCTTGTCTTGTTCCTGATCTTAGAGGAAATGCTTTCAGTTTCTCACCATTGAGAATGTTGGCTGTGGGTTTGTCGTATATGGCCTTTATTTTGTTGAGGTAGGTTCCCTTTATGCCCACTTTCTGGAGAGTTTTTATCATAAATCAATGTTGAATTTTGTCAAAAGCTTTTTCTGCATCTATTGAGATGATCATATGGTTTTTTTCTTCAATTTGTTAACATGGTGTATCACATTGATTGATTTGCGTATATTGAAGAATCCTTGCATCCCTGGGGTAAATCCTACTTGATCATGGTGTATGATCCTTTTAATGTGTTGTTGGATTCTGTTTGCTAGTATTTTGTTGAGTATTTTTGCATCTATATTCATCAGTGATATTGGTCTGTAACTTTCTTTTTTAGTAGTATCTTTGTCTGCTTTTGGTATCAGGGTGATGGTGGCCGCGTAGAATGAGTTTGGGAGTGTTCCTTCCTCTGCAAGTTTTTGGAAGAGATTGAGAAGGATGGGTGTTAGCTCTTCTCTAAATGTTTGATAGAATTTACCTGTGAAGCCATCTGGTCCTGGACTTTTGTTTGTTGGAAGATTTTTAATCACAGTTTCAATTTCATTACTTGTGATTGGTCTGTTCATATTTTCTATTAATTTCTGGTTCAGTCTTGGGAGGTTATACCTTTCTAAGAATTTGTCCATTTCTTCCAGGTTGTCCATTTTAATAGCATAGAGTTGCTTGTAGTAGTCTCTTAGGATGCTTTGTATTTCTGCGGTGTCTGTTGTAACTTCTCCTTTTTCGTTTCTAATTTTATTGATTTGAGTCCTTTCCCTCTTTTTCTTGATGGGTCTGGCTAATGGTTTATCAATTTTGTTTATCTTCTCAGAGAACCAGCTTTTAGTTTTATTGATCTTTGCTATTGTTTTCTTTGTTTCTATTTCATTTATTTCTGCTCGGATCTTTATGATTTCTTTCCTTCTGCTAGCTTTGGGGTTTGTTTGTTCTTCTTTTCCTAGTTCCTTTAGGTATAAGTTTAGATTGTTTATTTGAGATTTTTCTTGTTTCTTGAGGTAGGCTTGTATAGCTATAAACTTCCCTCTTAGAACTGCTTTTGCTGCATCCCATAGGTTTTGGATTGTCATGTTTTCATTGTCATTTGTCTGTAGGTATTTTCTGATTTCCTCTTTGATTTCTTCAGTGATCTCTTGGTTATTTAATACCGTATTGTTTAGCCTCCATGTGTTTGTGTTTTTTACATTTTTTCCCCTGTAATTGATTTCTAATCTCATAGCGTTGTGGTCAGGAAAGATGCTTGATATGATTTCAATTTTCTTAAATTTACTGAGGCTTGATTTGTGACCGAAGATGTGATCTACCCTGGAGAATGTTCCGTGCGCACTTGAGAAGAAAGTGTAATCTGCTGTTTTTGGATGGAATGTCCTATAAATATCAATAAATCTATCTGGTCTATTATATCATTTAAAGCTTGTGTTTCCTTGTTAATTTTCTGTTTGGATGATCTGTCCATTGGTGTAAGTGAGGTGTTAAAAGTCCCCCACTATTATTGTGTCACTGTTGATTTCCTCCTTTATAGCTGTTAGCAGTTGCCTTATGTATTGAGGTGCTCCTATGTTGGGTGCATATATATTTATAATTGTTATGTCTTCTTCTTGGATTGATCCCTTGATCATTATGTAGTGTCCTTCCTTGTCTCTTGTAACATTCTTTATTTTAAAGTCTATTTTATCTGATGTGAGTATTGCTACTCCAACGTTGTTTTGATTTCCATTTGCATGGAACATCTTTATCCATCCCCTCACTTTCAGTCTGTATGTGTCCCTAGGTCTGTAGTGGGTCTCTTGTATACAGCATATATATGGGTCTTGTTTTTGTATCCATTCAGAAATCCTTCGTCTTTTGGTTGGAGCATTTAATCCATTCATGTTTAAGGTAATTATCGAGATGTATGTTCCTATTACCATTTTCTTAATCGTTTTGGGTTTGTTTTTGCAGGTCCTTTTTTTCTCTTGTGTTTCCCACTTAGAGAAGTTCCTTTAGCATTTGTTGTAGAGGTGGTTTGGTGGTGCTGAATTCTCTTAGCTTTTGCTTGTCTCTAAAGCTTTTGATTTCTCCATCAAATCTGAATGAGATCCTTGCCAGATAGAGTACTCTTGGTTGTAGGTTCTTCCCTTTCATCACTTTAAGTATATCATGCCACTCCCTTCTGGCTTGTAGAGTTTCTGCTGAGAAATCAGCTGTTAACCTTATCGGAGTTCCCTTGTATGTTATTTGTCATTTTTCCCTTGTTGCTTTCAATAATTTTTCTTTGTCTTTAATTTTTGCCAGTTTGATTACTGTGGGTCTCGGCATGTTCCTTCTTGGGTTTATCCTGTATGGGACTCTCTGTGCTTGCTGGACTTGGGTGGCTATTTCCTTTACCATGTTAGGGAAGTTTTTGATTATAATCTCTTCAAATATTTTCTCGGGTCCTTTCTCTCTCTCTTCTCTTTCTGGGACCCCTAAAATGCGAATGTTTTTGTGTTTAACGTTGTCCCAGAGGCCTCTTAGGCTGTCTTTATTTCTTTTCATTCTTTTTTCTTTATTCTGTTCTGCAGCAGTGAATTCCACCATTCTGTCTTCCAGTTCACTTATCCGTTCTTCTGCCTCGGTTATTCTGCTATTGATTCCTTCTAGTGTATTTTTCATTTCAATTATTGTATTGTTCATCTCTGTTTGTTCTTTAAGTCTTTTAGGTCTTTGTTAAACATTTCTTGCACCTTCTTGATCTTTGCCTCCATTCATTTTCCGAGGTCCTGGATCATCTTCACTATCATTATTGTGAATTCCTTTTCTGGAAGGTTGCCTATCTGCACTTCATTTAGTTGTTTTTCTGGGGTTTTATCTTGTTCCTTCATCTGGTATATAGCCTTCTGCCTTTTCATCTTGTGTATCTTTCTGTGAATGTGGTTTTTGTTCCACAGGCTGCAGGATTGTAGTTCTTCTTCTGCTCTGTAATTTTTTAAATAAATTTTTAAATTTTATTTATTTTTGGCTGCATTGTGTCTTCGTTGCTGTGCATGGGCTTTCTCTAGTTGTGGCGAGTGGGGGCTTCTCTTCATTTCAGTGCACAGGCTTCTCATTGCAGTGGCTTCTCTCTTTGGGGAACACCGGCTCTATGCACGCGGGCTTCACTAGCTGTTGGACGCGGGCTACTAGTTGTGACTCACAGGTTCTAGGATGCAGGCTCAGTAGTTGTGGCACATGTCTTAGTTGCTCTGTGGCATGTGGGAATTTCCTGGACCAGGGATCAAACCTGTGTTCCCTGCATTGGCAGGCGGATTCTTACCCATTGGGCCACTACGTTAAGTCCCACTAATTTAATACACATAAAGGGAGGAAATGAAAGAAGTCAGTGTGCTAAACATTTTATAAAAACTGTATTATTTCTTCATTTAATCTTTGCCACCACTTTGTAAGTTAGATATTATATAATATTATATAGTGCAAGGGCTGGGTGCCAAAGCCCCTTGGAGTTATAGCCAAAGGGCAGATTCCAAAGATCAAGTTGTGGAAGATCAAGATCAAGAGTGTAGAAATCCAAACCATTTCATTAAGCACCAAGACCCGAGCCGGAATGGGAGCCAAGGTACTGGACCAATGGGACAAAGACCCAGGAAAGCCTGAGCTAGATTGTTTCAGCAGGATGTCCTTTTGATGAATTCAAAAATACATCCCTTTAGTGTCCTTTTGTAGAATCCAACCGGGGTCTTGTGAGTGTACCAGGTTCATTTAATGGTACTGGAAGAGAATAGACACTACACTAGCCTCTTGACATTTTGGAGTTCATTGATCACATTTATGTTTAAAAAATAGAGTTGCTACACATGCATGAATATTTACATGTAAATGTATAGAAAAGGTCTAGAAGGATATGCACTAAACATATTGAAAAACATTGGTTCAGTCTTTGGTAAGATGAACAGGATTTGCAGCAGGAGTGGGATACCAGGGTATTTTATATATTTTCTTTGCTTGAATACTTTTGTTATTTTTATTTAAGGAAAATTTATTGCTAAACAAAAAAAGCTTTCATTTATTCAACAATTTTATTTATTTATTTATTTTTTAATATATTTTGGCTGTGCTGCACGGCATACAGGACCTTAATTCCCTGCCCAGGGATCAAACCTGTGCCCCCTGCAGTGGAAGTTCAGAGTCTTAACCACTGGACCATCAGCAAAGTCCCTCAACAAACATTTATTGGATGTTCACTATATACTAGGCACAATGCAAATATCTGAAGTAAGACATAGACCCTACCCACAAGTTCATTGTCTGGTATAGTCTTTTTCAAATTTTGGGTCACAGTCCTTTAGCAGATTCTGAAATTAAAAATCATTGGGTCATATTGGATTATAACTCAAAGTATAAAATAAAATATCCATGGGTCAGTACTGATGTAAATAAATGGTTGAATAAATAAATAAATAGGTAGAATAGATCTCCTGTGCAGTAGAATTTCAAATAATTTTATGTAGATACTCCCACCTCAAGGAGATCAAACTAAAATCCCTACCCCTTAAACGTGGGCTGCATGTAATGAATTCCTTCCAACGAGTGCAATATGGAAAGGGCAGGGGATGGGGTTAGGGAATAACTTTACAGTAAAGAAACCTGACAAAAACTACCTCAGCCAGGTGACCAAGGTAACATCAATAGTGATAGGTCATGTTGGTAGTATGTGCCCTTGATAGGATGTGATGAAAATGGCACTTGACTTCTGTTGTTTTTCCTCCCCAAAACCCATATACCCAGTCTAATCATGAGAAAAACATCAAACAAATCTCAATAGAAGGACATTTTATAAAATACCTGATCAGTGTTCTTTAAAACTGTCAAGGTCATCAAAAACAAGGAAAGTGTAAGAAACTGTCAAAGCCAAGTGCATTCCAAGGAGATGTGAAGATTAAATATAATATGGGATCCTATAACTGAAAAAGGACATTCAGTGAAATGTAAGGAAATCTGAATAAAGTATAGACTTCAGGTAATAATAATGTATCAATTCATTAATTGTAATATATGTACCATACTAACTAAGATGTTGATAATAGGGGAAACTGGGTGTGGAGTATATGAGAACACTCTATACTGTCCTTGCAATTTTTTCTGTAAATCTAAAACTATTCTAAAAAATAAAATCTATGGAATTAAAAAAAAATATATCAGTGGGCCACAACTAGCATTTTTCCTCAATATTTTGTTGTGACAATTTTCAAATATACTACAAAGTTGAAAAGAATTTCACAGTGAATTCCCATATACTCACCACCTAAATTCTACCATTAATCTTTTACTATATAGTCATCCGTCCCTCAGTATCCGTGGGGGATTGGTTCTAGAGTTCCCACACATACCCAAATCGATGCATGTTCAAGTTCCTTATGTAAAATGGCTTAGTGTTTGCATATAACCTACGCATATCCTTCCATATACTTTAAAATAACTTAACCTAGAAATAACTCTAAATTACTTATAATATCTAATACAATGTAAATGCTATGTAAATAGTCGCCAGTGCACGGCATATTCAAGTTTTGCTTTTAGGAACATATTGGAATTTTTTTTTTCCCAAATATGTTCAATCCATGGTTGGTTGAATCTGTGGATATGGAAGCCACAGATCTAGAGGGCCGACTGTACTTACTTTATCATATATCTAACCATCTATCCATCTGTCTACCCATCCATTAATTTATCTTAGTTTTTTTGGTGCATTTCAAGGTAAATTATAGGGAGTTCCCTGGTGGCCTAGTGGTTAGGATTCCGGGCTTTCTCTGCCTTGGCCTGGGTTTGATCCCTGGTTGGGGAACTGAGATCCTGCAAGCCAGGCAGCACAGCCCACCCCCCCGCTCCAAAAAAAAAGTAAATTGTAGACATCAGTACATTTCCCCCTAATACTTCAGCATGTATATCATTAACCAGAGTATTAATTTCTTTTTATATAAAATTTACATTTGGTAAGTTTTGAAAAATCCATACATCTGTGTAATCCATACCCCTCACAACTGCATTTTTTATAAAATGAAAGGTCATAGAAGATACTGGAGTACAATACACAAAGTATGGGCGAGTATTGTTTTATGAACTTCCATTCAGATATGTATGTACCTGTATACTGGGTCACAATGTAAAATATATCACAGTGTAAAATATATCACAGTAAAACAGTGAAAATCACTGGTCTGGTTGGGGAGCTCAGAATGTAATCAAATAGTGATTATTTAGAGTGACAGGTTTTGTAAGATACAGTGATGGGTTCAAAGAAAAGACAGCCAACTTTTTGTGGTTAGAAAGAGGGATTGGGATAGGCAGGAAAGGCTTGTCTGAGGAAGAGGTGATATACTATCGTAATGACATTGGCCAACACGTACATAGCACTCACTTCATGCCAACTGCCAAACACTGTTTTAAGAATGTTACATATACTAACTACTCCTCACAACCTAGAAGGTCAGTACTAATATTATTCCCATTGTACCTCAGACTGAGTACAGAAAGATTAAGTAATTTTCCCAGGATCACAAGGCTAATAAGTAGTAGAGCCAAACAGTCGAGCTCTACCTAGTTCATGCTTTTGACTATTATACCTTATGAGTAGTATACAGTTTTTGGTGGAAATTGGCTTTGTAACTTGGGGAATTTTATTTCAGTCATTTTCATGGGGCAAAAACAAAGTTTTTGTCTGATATTCCCTGAGTGTGTGTGTGTGTGTGTATGTGTATGTGTGTGTGTGTGAGTTTTACAATATTATGGTTCTGGGGTACATAGAAAGCATTTAGAGCTAGAAAGGATGTTAGCCATCATCAAATAACATTTTAATTTCCAGAAACTTCCTACTCTACTGTTTTCGTGCAGTGAATTGTTTGGTATTTTCCATTCATTGTGCAGCAGCATTAGAAAAGATAATGTTGAGTTGATCATTCCCAAAGATACCTGAAGTTGATGCTTATTAAGCTTAAATGGACATTAATGACACTAATACACTGAGTGAGGCAGAGGCAATGTGATAAAGACAGCATTATGAGTCAAGAGACCAGAATTCAGGACCTCACTCTGCATCTCAGATTACCAGTTTTCCCATCTACAAAATGGAGTGCACATCAGAGACGACAGATACAAGGTGCATATGTTGCCACACCCTGCTTCCTAACCCACAACTGACATTACTAATTATTCATGACATCGTCTTGCTCTGAACCTGAAAACAGCTTCAGAATCCTTCCCAACACAGTGCTCAATGCAGTTAGTACAGTTAATCAAAGTTGGCACCCAAGTTGAAATCTATTTGTCATCTTTGGGTATGACAACGTATAAAGATTCTTCCAGTTCTAACTCCCAGAAATACACCATCAGAAGTATGAAAACTGTGCCCAATTCAATACTTACTTCAGTCTTTCCAGTCTGTCTTTTCTCTAAGCATTAAGTTTACATCATGTAGGGGACTGGGACGCTGATCTGTTTATATTCTACTGTGAATCTACCCACCTCCCTAGTCTTGGCCTTTAGGCATCCTAGCACCCTTTGTGTAATGTCTTCCCCAGTAAAGTTTCTTTTTTATTCTTCCTTGATTTTTCACACACATTCACACAAGTTCTTGGGTGTGGAATCTCCTAACTTCTTGGCAATCAAGACATCTTTCCCAGCCCGTGTGTTGTTGAATGCAAAGAGTATATTAACAGAGGAAGTTCATATATGCTCCCCGACCACTCCCAGCACTTGTCTAAGCATATTCCTTCTTATTGCCCTACCTCAGTTTCATAATTATTTGATCTCCCTCCCCCCTGGTAATTAGTAACCAGGATAGGTGCTTATGTCATTCATCTTCAGTTCTCAAACATGAACCTTTCTCTGAGTCTCCACATTGTATATTTTGGTGTTGTATATTTTATAATAGAAATACTTTACAGTTTTGCTTGTCCGCTTTATTACCACTGTGTAATCCTACAGTTGTAAATCGTGTAATTATTTATGAGCGTGCAAAAAAAAATACTGTATTCAAGTCTTTAGATGCCTTCAGCTACCAGTTTCAAGACTTGTGTCCTAATGAGTATCAGTTCAGCACGTCCTTGTTTGTCATCCTTGCTCTTGAAGTCAGTGGGAAGGAATGCTGTGCTTGTAAGGTGGAAACCAATTTGATCCCTTGGTGTAGCATCTCAGTGGGATCATTTTACATCTCATTTTACCACTTAATGCAACCAGGGCATTTAAAGGCAATGGTTTGGCCATGAGTACCTTTGAGACAATATTTTCTTTTACCTGGCAGTTGGAGTCCAGGGTATAGGATTGTCATTTCTAACTTTCATAAAGATGGTTTTAAAATAACTTTGCTGAAAGGGAATAAAGGAAAGGATGGTAATCTTAATTTATTAGTCATCTGCCTTAATTTTTACTGGCAGTAATTTGTAAGGAGGATAAAAGCAGGACTTAACACCAAACGATTAAATAACACAGAGTATGTTGCAATGCCACCTACAGTAGTGAGTTTATCTTCCTGGAAAAGGGAGTGAATGACCACAGGCCTCCCCCTGTGGCACAGCTGTCAAATCCCCGGCTGAGCTGGTCTAGATGACATCCTGTTCTGCACACCGAATGAACACAGCAGCCCCAGGCTTTGCCAGACTGGATCTGCCTCTAACCAGCTCTTAGTGTTTGGAATCGTTATGAGATAACCGCCTGTCTGATAGGGTTTAGGAAATAAAAGATGAGCTAGGAAGGCAAAAAATAATATAAAAATATTATCTCATCATCTGTTGCAACTATTCTGTAAAATTATTCCAAGTTTTAAAATTTCGCTTAAGAACTATTGTTAACCTTGGTCTTTTGCACTGATTTTCAAAGATATTACAAAATGTGAATATGATTTTGTAAGATTGGCCTGAGACAGCTCTGATGCTCATGATGAAAGAATTGGCCATTGGTCAATATTGTGCGCTTTTGCATTGATTATTTCAAAAACTATATTAAGTATAAGAATAACAAACATGGGATTCAATACAGCTGAGTTTGAAATAAACCCACAAGCATGAATGAGGAGTAGGGGTGTCATGGATCTGTGTATGCGCTTGGCCTCTGACCTGCATCTCACCCCTGACATACAGTAATCCAGGTATGCTGGGTGCCTTAACATCCGTAAAATTCAGTTTTGTTGTCCTTAAAATGGGGATAACAGAAGTCCCTGCCTCAGAAAATTGTGAGAACTAAATAATGTATGTAAATTGCTCAGTACAGAACCTTATAGGACTTGTTACGGGGCCTTGTACAAGGACTTCGACAAATAGTTGATGTTACTACTGCTTTCAACACTAAGGAAAGAAGAGCTTCACTACACATCCTGTCTCCATTGTCCATAGAATAAATTTCATATTCCTTAACATAACTTCTAAAGCCCATTTTATCTTATGCGAGCAGCTCAATTTCCTGTGACCATTCTTCTTGCCCCCTGACCTGCAACCAAAGTGAACTTCCCAGAGCTTTCATACCCCTATTTTCTGTGCCTCAGAGTCTCTCCCTCTGGGTCATTCTTCAAGATCTTGCTTAAATGCCCCTTGTCTGGGAAGCCATTCCCAACTTTCCTATGATGCTCCTTGTCCCTCCCTTTTGTGCACCACAGAAGTATACCTGTCCCAGTTATAACTCATCCCCCTGTACTGCTGTTATTTGTTTACCTATCCAGTAGCTTTGCTAGGTGTCATGATCTGAAGATCAGAAATAATTACTTCTTCATCCATATTCTTCTTCTGGTGCTTGACACATAGTTGGCGCCCAACAAGATTGATGAAACAATTGAATGAATATGAGTAGCACTACTGTAGATACTCAAAAATGTTTTGGAGGATAACTAAGGAAAATTTATCTTTAGTTATTTATTAAAGTCTCATTTAGTTCACAGGAGTGAAGACCAATGTTATCAGAAGACGTTTTACTTCTGGTTCATCTACAGAACACATTTAATATGATTCTTGAGAAATTTGATCTTGCCTTTCTGTTGTTCTTTTATTCTTCAGGTTCTGGTTACAGCTACCCCTCGCCATAACTTTTGAACTATATTTGGAAAAATACTGGCCAGAAAAAAAAATGATAAAATTTTTCCTCATGGTGAATAAACAAGGGCAGACCCGACTTTCTAAGTACTATGAACATGTGGAGATTAATAAGCGTACGCTTCTGGAAACAGAAGTCATAAAGAGCTGTCTCTCTCGATCCAATGAACAAGTAAGTTTCTGATTCTCTTTGATCTCTGCATTCAACTCAGCAGTGGCAAATTTATTATTACTGAGTTGCAGGGGCCATCGTTTTCTTTGAACTACATTCTTTCAATAGCTGTTAGGGAAAATTAACAAATGAAGTGAAATGAAGACTGCCGCATAGCTCTCTTTACATCCCCTTAAGGAAAATAAAAGCAAAGAAAATCAGGAAAAGTCTTGAGTTCATATTTAGGTCAGCATATTTGTCTTACTGCACTATGGAAGTGGCAGCTCAAATTTAAGCCTGCTAATAGACATACCTATTTTTTTTGTTCATATGAATTCAGCCCTTGGAACTCTTAGGAGTGCCTGTAGCAGACGGCTTTCTTTAAGCCAAAAGATGAAGGTCAGATGACCAGTATAGAGGGGAACAGTCAAGACCCACTTTGTACCGGAGGATAATAACATGATTCTCATGTGGAGTGCAGTTTTTTTCTGCTTATCATTTTTATAAATTTACCACCAACGTAATACTGGAACAAGTAATTTAAAAACAAAACAAACTTGATTTGAACTTGTCTTATTATATAGATGGGAGAAATGGAAGTTAAAAAATTCATATGAAACAACAAATCTATCCATTCTGCCAAAATTGAGGTTAAATTAAATCGTTAAAATAATAGTAAACAGGAATTGTAAAAACTGAGTCTACTTTTACAAAGGACTTTAGTTGGAGAATTACTTAGTCTAGGCCCTAAACTTGGAATCCTTGGAAATCACTGAGCAAACTAATGCAAATTCAGAAAGCTTATTTAAATCACCCATTAATTTTGCTAGTTCTCTTTTTCACTGCATATGTAGAAAGGCTGCTCCTGGGAACCACTGGTAAGTCATAAAATATTAAGCTACATCAGTGCTCACAAGTTACGCATTAGAACTGTGTTTCCCTTGGCTTCTAAATTGATTTTCCAGTCAGAACATCTCAGAGTCCTCTTTGAATTACTACTTTGGACTGCCATGGCACACACTGCTTTATGTAGTTGTCAAAAGAAAACAAAAACTATTAAAGGACTGTGTTAATAGCCACATACTTTAAGTAAAGGTAAACAAACTGCAGAAGTATTTCTGTTTGAATCTTTCTGCAGAATGTAGGCACTCTACAGTTTCATAGTTTTCACTGATAGGTTACCCTCTGAAATATATGCTTTGAAATGAACATACCATTAGATATTTTTGAAGCATTCTAAATTATCTTAGATTTTAAAGGGAACCCACTGGGCTTTTAGCATAATCAGGTACCAAAGTAACACAATCTCAGCTTCATTTTTATTTTATCCACAAAGGTGCTTGGATGCTTTTTTTTTGAATGTCAGAAACTCCTGAGAGTCTTTGAAAAATGTTCCTCAGTTCTTTCAAATAGATTTTGTTTCCTTGAAAGATCTGACTGAACAGAAATAATACTGGCTCTACAATGAACCAAAAGCTGCAGAATGGTCCTGGACTTAATACTTTTATCCTAATGTCAAATAAAAGCCTCAAACGCCTCCATTATATAGATCGTTGAATGGCTTTCCCGTGGAAGAAATGCCATAATCAAAACTTGCAGCTTTGGAAATTCCTTGGCGGTCCAGTGGTTAGGACTCTGTGCTTTCACTGCCAGGGATGCGGGTTCGATCCCTGGTTAGGGAGCTAAGATCCCACAAGCTGTGTAGCATGGCCAAAAAAAACCAAACCAAACCAAACCAAAACAACTTGCAGCTTCATTCCCAGGTACATCTGAGCACCATAGAGCAACATATCCCAGTGCAAAAAGTCATACCGTTCTTGCTCAGTCACATTTGGTCAAGCGCACCCAAAAATCCAAAGGAAGGGCAACACTGTACCTTCAGCCTGCTGTCCAATTCCTGTCCACCCAGTGCCTTCCTCTCCCCCTTTGTACAATGGCTTTAGGAAAGAGATGAATGGGAAGGGAGTTGTTTCCTTCACTAGTCAGTAATGGTAAGCTAGTTATTAATTCCTATAAAGCAATATTTACAGTGGGAGATTTTTGTCTAGTGTCTGCCACACAAAAGCCATCTTTAAATAATTTATAAAAAGAGCCTACATTGATTCTTCTCAAAAAGAAATAAAGATTTTTTCTTTTTTGCATATGTGTATGCTCTGTATATTTGGCTCTTGAATGACTATCAGATAGTACAAACGGAATCTCTAATTGCTTCCAAAAGAGCCCAGGGGAGATGGAAAGAAGAAAATCTTCTTTATCATGTTGGCTTATTTTCACTTTTGGAGGCAGTCTAAAATGCTGATTATTTAGTAGCCTTTTCTTTGCTGGCTGAGTTCCACACAGAGCCAAGCAAAGGAATAAGAAGAAGTACAGGTGGGAACCCATGTGAACACTCAGACATTTTTCCAAGACCACTTCTCCACCTCCCACTAGAGATGCTTCCAAGCATTCCCCTGAGTACTGTGAGGAGGCGGCCAGCAAAGACTGTGTCACATCTTAATGTTGAATATTTCTAGGAATGTGTTGACAGATACTCAAATCAGAACCTAGAAATTATGCATGCCATTTTGAAGAAATCCCTGTCAACCACAGGAATTAATGTCTAATTGTGTTTTGTCTAGTGCTCTTTCATTGAATATAAGGATTTTAAGCTGATATATCGGCAGTATGCAGCTCTCTTCATTGTGGTCGGAGTTAATGACACTGAGGTAAGATAATAGAAGAGCTTATGGGAAATACAAGAAAATTAGGAATAACAGTCTGATTTTTTTTTTAAATAAATTTATTTATTTAATTTTGGCTGCGTTGGGTCTTCACTGACACGTGCTGGCTTTTCTCTAGTTGCAGTGAGCGAGGGCTACTCTTTGTTGTGGTGCGTGGGCTTCTCATTGCAGTGGCTTCTTTTGTTGCGGAGTATGGGCTCTAGGCGCACGGGCTTCAGTAGTTGTGGCATGTTGGCTCAGTAGTTGTGGCTCACAGGCCCTAGAGTGCAGGCTCAGTAGTTGTGGCTCACGGACCTAGTTGCTCCGTGGCATGTGGGGTCTTCCCAGACCAGAGCTCAAACCCATGTCCCCTGCATCAGCAGGCGGATTCTCGACCACTACACCACCAGGGAAGCCCAACAGTCTGATTTTGATTCCTCCTTAAATTGACATTTTCTTCCCCACTTACCTCCATAACAATTATCTTGACTCTTGAAGGATATTGGTTTTTATCAAGGCTGGGGAAACCGTGTGGAAGAGATAAACCTAGGATTTTTTTTGGATTAGATGAGCAATTTGTGGAGAAGCACAAAACCACAGAATTCCTTCCTCGACCCTAAGCAATACCAGTTTCCTGCCCTCATTCAGTGTGGCACAGTGGGGCAGCTTAGCCAAGGGTAGGGGCCAAACAACTGTGACATTAAACATAGGCTGACATTTCAGAAGGCAGAGCAAACTGTAAATATGATTGTGTTGTAATTACATCTCATCAGATATAGTTCACCTTTTCAGAAATGGTCAGTCCCAGATCAATAGCACCTTTGGCCATAGAATCCCTGAAAGGGTATTTAAGATCTAAAATACTTTGAAATCTCAGTTGATTGTTTTTTTATCCATGAACCAAACTTTGAGATGGTTTCCCCATCTTCACAGATGGGAAAGTGATGACATGAAGACCCTGAGGGAAAACAAAACAAAACAAAAACCAGGCTTCAGCCAGTTGGTGATGAAGTCAGGGAGTAAACCTCAGAACTCTATAATCACCAGACACAATCTGGTTTCAATTCAGTTAGGTTCATCATGGACTTTTCAAAAACTCTTAGAGGTTAAGGTTTTCTACATTTCCCCTATTGATAAGCTTCTTTTAAAGAAATAAGTCCTAGAATTATTCTGAATATTTGTCAATAGGAAGCTGCTTTGCTCACATTATCTGTTTACCAAATGCTCTAAAACCTGGTTGCTGACTGGGCAGCTCCATGTCTGATTTCCCCAATAGGTCATATTAAAACTAACTGCACCCGGGAATTCCCTGGTGGCGCAGTGGTTAAGAATCCACTTGCCAATGTAGGGGACACGGGTTCGAGCTCTAGTCTGGGAAGATCCCACATGCCACGGAACAACTAAGCCCGAGTGCCACAACTCCTGAGCCTGCACTTTAGAGCCCGTGAGCCACAACTACTGAGCCCGCATGCCACAACTACTGAAGCCCATGCACCGAGAGCCCGTGCTCCGCAACAAGAGAAGCCACCGCAATAAGAAGCCCGCGCACCACAATGAAGAGTAGCCCCCGTTCGCCGCAACTACAGAAAGCCCGCACACAGCAACAAAGACCCAACACAGCCAAAAAATAAATAAATATTTTTTTAATAAATAAATAAATAAAAATAAAACTAACTGCACCCTTCCTTTTTTATTTCAGAATGAGATGGCAATTTATGAATTCATCCATAACTTCGTGGAAGTTTTAGACGACTACTTCAGCCGAGTGGTAAGTCTAATGACTAAAAAATGGTTTTCGTCCTTAGCTCAATTTCCCAGAAATGGGTCTATGTCAAAAATATGTGTTAATGGGCCTCCCCGGTGGCGCAGTGGTTAAGAATCCACCTGCCAATGCAGGGGACACGGGTTCGAGCCCTGGGCCAGGAAGATCCCACATGCCACGGAGCAAAGCCCGTGCACCACAACTACTGAGCCCACGTGCCACAGCTACTGAAGCCCACACGCCTAGATCCCGTGCTTCGCAGCAAGAGAAGCCACCGCAATGAGGAGCCCCCCGCACCACAACGAAGAGTAGCCCCCGCTCACCACAACTGGAGAAAATCCACGCGCAGCAACAAAGACCCAACACAGCCAAAAATAAATAAATAAATACATTTATATATTTAAAAAAATGTGTTAATATAGAGCTTTAATGTGTAAAAGTTAAAAATCAAATGACGCCAAATTTTCATTACCTTTCCTTCTGGCTCATCCAACGTGTTAGAAACCTACGTGTGTCTTAGATCTTTATAAAGAACCAGTTCTATAAGACTAAGAACCTCTTGTGTCTTTCTCTCAATTAAGATATTTTGCTATCGAACTTCCTCTCTCTTTTCTTCTTTCTTCTGCTTCCCCTCCTAGGACACCAGGACCCTTTTAGTTTAAGAATCATTTCCATCCAGACCCTTGCTTTGAGGATCAAAACCAAGTCCCCTTAAGGAATACATGAGTTCCTTTCCAGCAGTCCTTTAACAGTTGTACTGAAATGTAATTTAATAACATACAGTTCACCCATTTAAAGTGTACAGTTTTTAGTATGTACCCAGAGTTGTGTAACCATCACCACAATCAAGTTTAAAATATTTCATCACCCCAGAAAGAAACACCATACCATTTAGCATTTCTCTCCCAATTATCCCCTCCACCTGCTCCAAGCACTAGGCAATCTTCAGTCTACTTTCTGTCTCTATAGGTTTGCCTGTTATAGACATTTTATATAAATAGAATTATATAAAGTACAATAAAATATGGTCTTTTGTGACTGGCTTTTTAAATTTAGCATAATGTTTTCTAGGTTATGCTGATCACGTTGTAACATATATCAGTACTTCTTTTTTTATATAAACTTATTTATTTATTTATGGCTGCATTTGGTCTTTGTTGCCATGCACGGGCTTTCTCTAGTTGTGGCGAGCGGGGGCTACTCTTCGTTGTGGTGCGCAGACTTCTCATTGCGGTGGCTTCTCTTGTTGTGGAGCCACAACTCTTCGTTGTGGAGCACGGGCTCTAGGTGCACGGGTTTCAGGCCGGCAGGCGGACTCTCAACCACTGCGCCACCAGGGAAGCCCTGGCAGACTTCTTTACAGGGCAATCGACTAGCCTGTTTTCATTGCCTTAGTGCAGTTTGTTCTCAGAGTGTGGTTCCTGGACCAGCAGCATAATTATTACCTGGGAACTTGTTAGAAGTATAAACTCTTGGCCTACCCCAGACTACTGAATCAGAAACTCTGGGTTGAGGCACAGCAAACTGTGTTTTAAGAAGCCTTCCAAGTGATTCTGATGCATGCTTAAGTTTGAGAACCACTGCCTTAGTGCATGAGGCTTGCTGTCAGCTATTTCCTAATTCAGCGGTTGGAGCTGGGCAGCTGCCTAGTGGCCTGCGACATGGTAGTGCCTCGAGCTAGGAAGGGATTGGTGCCCTCCAAAGCTGAAAGAGCAAGAGGTCTGGCCATTCCAGAGACTGGCCTTGCAGGGACAGGGGGCATCGGGTCTGGTTTTAAAATCCATCTTCTTGGGCTTCCCTGGTGGCGCGGCGGTTGAGAGTCCGCCTGCTGATGCAGGGGACACGGGTTCGTGCCCCGGTCCGGGAGGATCCCACATGCCGTGGAGCGGCTGCACTCGTGAGCCATGGCCACTGGGCCTGCGTGTCCGGAGCCTGTGCTCCGCAACGGGAGAGGCCACAGCAGTGAGAGGCCCGCGTAATGCAAAAAAAAAAAAAAAAAAAAAATCCACCTTCTTATTGATTGCTTGGGGAGAGCACTATAGACCAGCACTTTCTGTCCAATAGAACTTTCTGCAGTGATAGAAATGTTCTCTATCTGTGCCATCCAATGTGGTAGGTGCTAAGCCACATGTACCTCTTGAATATTTGAAATGTGATTAGTGTAAATGAGGAATTGAAATTATAATTTTATTTAATTTTAATTGATTTAAATCACCATGTGAGGCAGGTGGTTACCATACAGACAGCATAGCTGTAGTTCCGGCTTACCTCCTGATGACCACTTTCTTAGACAGACTGGTTGCAAGTCAGGGTCTGTGATTCAGAGCTGGCCATGGTTAGTCACTTTAAGGGAACACCTATCATGAAGAATATAATTTCCCAAAATAGCAATGTTTTAAACCTGGGAGAATAAAGCGTGGGTACAGGCACTATCATTGCTAAGGTTTTAAAAATTATTATATTCGGTAACTAAGAATAAATAGCAGGTTGCTGAATTTTAGCTGTTATTCTAGGGAGAGAGTCAGTGACCACATAAACCACAGAAGTAAAGATTAGAATTTAATTTAAGCCAGGTGATTATACAGGACTTGGAGAGTACTAAGGGATGACCCGGTTTAGGATGACAGTAGCAAAAAGAAGAAAAAGAGGAGAGAGAAGAGAACCCTGGGAAAGAAAATAGAATCTGTCCCACTCATGGAGAATGCCTTGTCATCTAAGATTTATTTTTAGGTTTGTGAGTTTTAAACAGTTTTTCTGGGGCTATTTTTAATCTTAGAGTTTCCAAATCTTAAATTTGGAGATCAATCTCATGCTGTCTGGGCTGAAAGAAGCATCTTAACATCACGTTTCAAAACAGAAAGCCAGCCCAGTTAGCTTCCAAAGAGGCAGTTTTGCAAGAGATGAGGGCTGTTGCTGTTGAGGAAGTGGGATCAGAGTTGTCAGTGCTGCACTTGACAAACCTTAAGTCCTTTCAAAGATGAATTTAGCACTTTCATCTTTTCTCCATCTATGACTTTTTCAGGACATAAATTTGTTCATTAAAAAAAATTAAAGATACATATGAGCAAAAAGAAAGGGTAGATCATCAGTGAGCATGCCGTTTATTGATACATACTGTTAGGTACATTGCCTTTTAGGCTTTATGTATCTGTATCTAACTATATCTATATCTATCTACATATATACAGGGGATAATGCTGTATATACCATTTTATGACTAGCTTTTTAATTTTTATTTATTTTTGGCTGTGTTGGGTCTTTGTTGCTATGCACGGGCTTTCTCTAGCTGCGGTGAGCAGGGGCTACTCTTCGTTGTGGTGCATGGGCTTCTCATTGCGGTGGCTTCTCTTGTTGTGGAGCACGGGCTCTAGGTGCGTGGGCTTCAGTACCTGTGGCTCATGGGCTCTAGAGTGCAGCCTCAGTAGTTGTGGCGCACAGGCTTAGTTGCTCCGCGGCATGTGGGATCTTCCTGGACCAGGGCTCGAACCCGTGTCCCCTGCATTGGCAGGTGGATTCTTATCCACTGCGCCACCAGGGAAGCCCCAGACTAGCTTTTTTATTTAACAGTATGTAGGACTTATGTACCTTATGTCATCATTTGTGGATTTGCTATAATTTATTTAAGTAGTCCCCCCTTGATAGACACTTAGCTTGTTTTCAGCAATTTGCTACTATAAATAGCATTACCCTGAATGCTGTCACACATCATTGTGCCGTTATTTAACTGTTCCCTTAGGAGAGACTTCTAGAAGTAAAACTGATGGATTCAAACTGTGTGCACATTATTACGATTTTGTATATACCTATCAAATTACCTATGATCTGTAAAGGTTGAATTAGTTTATTCCCTCTACACTCTAAAGGTGAAATGTTCTAGCCTATAAAAGTCCTCTAAACTGCAGCCTATTTCATTTTTTAAAATCACTGTCCCAAACTCAGGGCCTTCCCACACTCAGGCTTCTCCCTACAGAGCAGCCTCTCCCACCTGCTTTCAGGCTGGCAACCAGAGCAGCCGCTGTCTCTGCTAAGTGCATTGTGTCCCAGTGTCTCCTTCTCATCCTTGGACTCTTTTCTCTTTTCCAGAGTGAATTAGATGTATCCTTTTTCAGTGCTGTGAACCAAGTTTTCCATAGTGCTTGGCAAAGAACAGGCTAGTCTTGATCAGGTAAGTGCCATGGGGCAGGAAACCAATTCAGCCGAATCCAGAATTCAGAAGGCTAATCATCAGCAGCTCTGACAAGACAGCTGGAGGTACAGGTGCTTTGCAGAAACCCTCCACCCTTTTCCACAAAGACGATTCTTGTACTTTTCAGACAGGGCAATGCTATGGTGGTAGTTAATAATCACTCTTATATATTAATTTAACTTTTGCATATGGAATAGACTTTTGCAGAATTTAAATAACACAGCCAGAAAGTGCTTGGGCCTCCTAGAGAGAATGGAGTTCCACAGCTCTAGGTATAAATCTCCAGAAATTCCCCACATGATCAGAAGAAGGCCTTCAGGGATGATAAACTGGAAGGTTAAAGAAATTGCCTGGCTTGTATTCATCTCCTTTTATAGCAGAGGAAGCTCTCCTTTTCTTCTCTTCTCCTTTTTAAATCAAAGTATCCAAGGGCCCCAAGAACAAGCATGATTTACTTAGAATGTTGCAGGCCTGCGGATTTGGGCAGGAGCCCACTGGGCTTTGTGTCAGTGCTCTGGAGGCAAGCTGTCTTTTAAGTTAATCTTTACTTCGGAAATCTGCTTACCACTTGAACGCAATAAATAGGTGTCCTTTGAGAAAACATCAGGCTTGAATATGAAATAGTAACATTAATTATAACAAATATATATTAATTATAACATGTTTATGTGTGTGTATACACACACACGCACACACACACACACACACACACACACACACACACACACACACACACTAGATGCCTATGCCCAGAAACATTATGCCAGTATATTCTGGGGAAATGGCCATTTACCTTTTACTATTGATAGAAAATGTCATGTTGATAAACTTGATTTGCAGGCTGTATTTGAAGCCTCTTTAAATCAGTTGGGGAAATCTGAGTGCCCTCTAGTGGTGAGTGACCTAAATCTGTGGTCCTTTTGACCTAGGAGACCCAAGACCAGGCTGTATATTAGGGTGTATTTTTATTCAGCATGTCACATTCCATTTTAACTAAGTCCTTTAAAGCAATTCAAAATAAATCTCTTCCTCCTTGTACAGGGTAATAAGAAAAATGACTTTTGATTTAAGAAGTCATCAGGAAGACAGCAAAAGCTAATAGTTACTTTACTGGGAATATAGATACCCAAGTTTTGCTTTCATTGCTGCTACCAACTGTCTGTGTGTATCAGACAAGACACATAACCCCCTCATCTCAGAATGACAGAATTAAACTAGAAGAGCCTTAACACCCTCTCAGCCTTAATGTTTGATGTTGCCATGACTAGGTAGAGCTATCTTACACCTAGAACAGGATGGGAAAGTCTTATAAGTCTAGATATTCAGAGAAGTAAAGTGAATCAGATATAGTAGGATGTGTTTAATAGTTGGACTCAGTGTGTTGATGTGTCTTATATACTGACTAGGTGTTTATTAAAAGTAGAGATGGGTTTGTCTTTGTATCCTTCTAGTGTATGGCATAGGTCCATGTAATGAACTCCAGCATTCTTGTTTGAATTTAATTTTCACACCAAAGCACACAATTTTCATCCTTACCCTGCATTTTACTTAGTTTCATTTTTGCTTTCTCTTCCTCTCTGACCAACTTATATATTCCTGTTCTTGGGAAATACTTAGGCACATCCACCTGACAGATTAGGAATTTTGCATAATTTAGAGAAGGGAACTAAATCTCTCCAGACCTGGAAGTGTATGTCTGTGCTCAAGCTGTAAATTCACGTGGCCCTCCCATGGTCTAAAAGTGCAGCAGGGGGCAGGGCAGGCAGGGCATGGGGCACCTCTCTTCTATTGAGATTCGGAAAGAGTTTCTACCCTCAGCCATCTGAAAAAGGTCAAATTACAAACCCACGACTCTATTCTGTCTCATACATAGTTTTTTTGTTTTTTTTTTTTGGCCGGGCTGCGCAGCTTGCAGGATCTTAGTTCCCCGACCAGGGATTGAACCCAGGGCCCGGCAATGGAAGCTCGGAGTCCTAACCACTAGACCTCCAGGGAATTCCCCACAGTTCTGTTTAACTGTCACGTTGAAGAAGTCCAGGGAAAACTTTACACGTCAGTTTCTTAACAGTAAGACAAGGGAGCCTTTTAGAGGTGTGGCCTCACAGACAGACCGCATCACCACCCTGGTAGCATGTAACCAGGAACCTACCAGAGCAGCTAACATTGTGCCAGGGAAGCTTCCTTAGGCCTTGAAAGGTTGGACCAGCAGCTGATATAATTGCAACTTGGAACCGGTTCTCCCAACACTCAAGAGCACATAACCTTTGTGTTTGCTCAGATTAAGGAAGCCTTCCACGTCCGTCTGCTTGGAACAGACACGATTTAAGGCTCAGTCTTGTTGCAGCAACAGGAAGGTGGGAGTCCAAACCTTATGGAACTCCCAAGAAGCCCTTTACTTGCAGTCTTTCTCCAGAGACGTTACCGCCCTGAAGCCTTTTAAGAAGGGAGCAGTTTTCCAGAGCCTGTAGGGTTAGACATTGGGAAATTAAATGCATTGTTTACATTTTTCCCTAGTATGGGCTTGTTCTACTTCTAAGAAGACTAACGTCACAGAGCAAGGCAGATGGGTTATTAAAAAGAAATGACATAAGCTCAGGAAATCAGGACAGAAATTCTGGTTTGTTGAAAACCCTTCTACTAAGTGGAAACTCTCTGTTGCAGAGTCGTCTCAAGTGGGGCGGCCTGTACCCCGGGGACTAAGCACATCAGGACCTAAACCGTTCACGTGCGCTGAAGCAGCCCTGGTACCCTCTTTACATTCCACTCCACCCGCGGGGCTGAAATGTTGCCTGAGGACTTCTGTCGGGAAAGTTTGCCCTTCCTCATACTTTGGTAGACTTATTTAAGACTTCAAATTCCACGAATTAAGATAGTTTTTAGGAACCAACTGATGAGCTTCTCAGTATGTGCTCAGCTCCAGAGCCCCAGGTTTGCCGAATTCTCCAGACAATTCATAATTCAAAGGAGCAGTCGGATCCCCTTCTGCTAAATAGTCAGAGGATGGCACCCACGAACAGTGCTGTGTAGAAGTCCAGTTCCTCCCCAGTTCAGTGCACACCTAATGTGTGTGAAGGCACCAAAACCCTTGACACCCCTTTTGGTATTTGGTGGCCTTAAAGAGGCTTAAAGACTTGGTTAATTTTGGCTAGAATGGAATGCAGCAGTACTGTCTTCAGACCCAGACAACCAGGGTCCCCTTCCTGGGCCCTGTGCTTTAGAGGACCCTACTCTAGCTCTCCTTCAGCAGCACCCCTCTCCATGGGGTAAGGATGCTTACCCAGAGCCGGCAGGGCCCCCCATCCACTCCTTGACCACCCTCCAGCACCTGGGTCCCCAGAATTTAGCGGGTACCTGGTCATCCCAGTGCCTGCTGCCAGGGCCTATGCAGGTCTCTTTACCACCCCAGGACTGGAGGCAGGAATAACAGAGAGGCTGGGATGGTAAGGGGGGTATTCCACATGCATGCCTGGGAGGAAAAGCCAGGAACAAGCTGGGGTTCCTATTTATATTCTTGTGCCCCCTCCCTGACAAATATAGGATAGCTCTAGAATCCAGAATGTTTTCTTCATTCAAAAATATCTTAAAAAAAAAAATCTTTAGAACACTCATGTTTTTACTTTGTAAGTCCTTAAAGTCCAAAAGCTTGAGCAATTAATTCTAGAGCCTAAAAGCTCATACGCGTGATGTGAAACATGCTCTCTTTACTGAAGTTGAGGGTGGGCTAGTAGGAAGGGCCTCCATCCTCTTGCACTCTCTATGACTCAGCTAGTTATCTACCAGGGTGTGCCCTGGAAGACTAAAAGCACCCAGCCAACAGTAAGAGCACTGCTAAGATTTGCAGTCAGGCCCTGATCAGGCCCCAGGCCCAGTAGGGGGACATCTATCTGTCGTTCCTTCATTACTTTCCTAAAATCCCAAACACCTTTAGAGGTCCAGAAACTAGAACAGGGCTTCTCCAAATAGGAGATAATTTCAGCCTGACTTAGTGAGAAATCACAAAAGTAACTTGTTCAACTAGCGGCTATGGAAATACTGGCAAGAGGACCAAAGACATTCTCTAGGGAAACCATCCAACACTGAAGTGGCAGCTTCCAGAGGAACTGAAATTTTCTCGATGGTCTCTCAGAAAGTTAAAATAATTAATTGTTATTACAAAAGGATTTCTTTTGAGGTATGGTGGAGCATGTGACTACATCAGGAATAGCGTGATCATATCAGAAAGGAGTAAACTAGCTTTCCTCTCCCTGAAGGTTCCTTTTGGAGTCATAGGGTTTGACTGCTTTGGAGTTGGAAGAAAACTACACAATCATCAAGTTAAAACCTCACTGTTTAGACAAAGAGGCTGAGGCTCAGAGACCGATACCAGTTCTGTCCCAGAGTAGCTCTATGGATTGATTGTTCCAGACTACAGAGCTACTTTGGCACAGAGCTGGTACTCGTCTCCGGGTTTCCAGAGCCTTTGATTCTAGGGCTACAAATGTGATTTAAGATTAAATTTGACACACTTTTTGAAAATTCATAATCATCTGGAGTAGATTGTAGCAATTTAATCTCTAAGAAAACATTTATAAAGTGCCTGGCACCATGCTGTCTTGGTGTTTCCTGAATTAGGGAAGAAGTTTCAGAGAAACCCTGGTCTTCGGTTGGAGGAGTCATAAATAATGAAAAATTTTGAAGCGAATACCTGAATGTCTTGATAAGAGCATGCTTTCCAAAAGTGATGTTCACGTCAGAGATTTCTAAACATCTTTTCCTTTTGAAAATATGTCCATTGAAGCAGGGCTGCAAGAGAAGAGAGCAGGCCCCTGGGCCCAAGGGAATGTGTGCAGCTGGTCCAGTCTTTGGGAAGGGCAGGCAAGGAGGGGTAAGGGGGCCACAGCCCTCTCCAGCATGAGAGTTCTAGTCAAGTCATGAGTGATGAGTCTCAGAATTATGAACAGTCTCCAAGGGAGTCAGCCGTTCACCTGGGAAAGGGATGTGAAAGTTCCAGATTAAACAGTTCTGCCTTCCAGGCCATTTTGGCCCTCCCTAGCCTTAGCCATCTCTCTATATCCTTTAAGTGTGTTTCTGAGTCCTTTAGGTGCCATATTCATCCCCTACTATTCCTCCTATCCCTCCCTCCAGGTCCCTCTGCCTTACCCCCACTCCTTCTGTTCTATGCTTCTGGGTTCTGTTTTACTCAGGAATAGTGGCAGCAAGCTATGAGAAGCAACAGAGAATCTGGGGGAAAAAAAACAAGAGAATGACAGGCTCATTGACCCCAGTGCTGACTGATATTTGTGTAATTTTACATAAGCCTATATAAACTTAAAAAAAATTACACTGGGATGTCTTCGTTGCTTTCAGAATATGAATGGATCTTTCAGGAAAACCTACTTAACAACAACAATAAAATAACACTCCTTGGGGCTTCCCTGGTGGCGCAGTGGTTGAGAATCTGCCTGCCAATACAGGGAACATGGGTTCGAGCCCTGGTCTGGGAAGATCCCACATGCCATGGAGCAACTAGGCCCGTGAGCCACAACTACTGAGCCTGTGCTCCGCAACAAGAGAGGCCGCCATAGTGAAGAGGCCTGCGCACCGCGATGAAGAGTGGCCCCCGCTCGCCGCAACTGGAGAAAGCCCTCGCACAGAAACGAAGACCCAACACAGCCAAAAATAAATATAAAAATAAATGAATAAATAAAAGATCACTATTAATAAAAACAAAAAAACCTCCACTCCTTTTCAGTGACCTAATTAACTAAAGGCCATACTAAGCCTAAAAGTGAACACAAGACTATTACAAGGAGAGTATATCCAGAACTATGCAGAATCTTCATGATAATCTTCCATACAGTAGCATGTGATTTTCAGTGGGAAATGTGAACACATTGGCCCTTTGCAACTTATCTAACTCCATGGGCAATTGAGTTAAAGTATAAAAAAAGAGAACACGTTTTTTCCCCACCGTACTTAACTTTCTTTTTTTTTTTCTTTCTTTCTTTCTCTCTCTCTCTCTCTCTCTCTCTGTCTCTGTCTCTCTCTCTCTCTCTGTCTCTCTCTCTCTCTCTCTCTCACTACGTTGGGTCTTCGTTGCTGTTTGCGAGCTTTCTCTAGTTGGGGCGAGCGGGGGCTACTCTTCGTTGCGGAGCACGGGTTCTAGGCACGTAGGCTTCAGTAGTTGTGGCTCTCGGGCTCTAGAGTACAGGCTCAGTAGTTGTGGCGCACAGGCTTAGATGCTCCATGGCGTGTGGGATCTTCCCCGGCCAGGGATCAAACCTGTCCTGTGTCCCCTGCATTGGCAGGTGGATTCTTAACTACTGCACCACCAGGGAAGTCCAAGCTAGGATCTTAAAAAAAAGAAAAGAAAAGAAATCAAATAAGAAGACAAGGGATCTGAGGCCAAAATCTAGAATTAGAAAGTTTAGTTTCTAGGCTGGGCTCTTCCTTGGAATTGCTTTTGAGGTCCCATTAGAATGTATGCTGCTCAGTTTTCTCTTATTAAAGGAGAACTAGACCACCACAGTGGTGTTAAAATACCATGATGAAAAAGTGCTTTATGATCCAGAGATCAAAATTCCAATGTATGAACCAGAAACATTTCAATCACTCTAATTAAAAAACTGATTTCAAGTGGCACTAATATTACTGAGGTCCTACGCTATTCAGCTCCAATCCACATTACATAGAAATTCAGAAAGGCTCTAGGTTTCCGGGTTGGGAGAAAGTGGGGCTTTATGAATCTGTTCTTTAAGAGGCTCTTTCTAGTTCATATCAGCTCCAACCTTAGGGTGCCCATGAAGGTAAACAAGTTTCCTCAAGGATCTTTAAGTCAGTTGAATTCAGTAAAACCTAAGGTTGGACCCTCTTAAACTAGTCATTCTCAGCTCATCACCTTAATAGACCAACAGCTTGTGCCTTTCTTGCTTCCTCCTATTCCAAATAAATGTCAGGGCTAAAGTGTGTTTGCCTCTGCTTATTGCCACGGGACTTGGCCGATAGGGCATTTTTTGGTCCCTGCTCACCTGGCTTGTAGCCCAAATGCCATTACTCTTGGCTTTTCCAGTGTGCACAAGTAACTCATTAACCAAATCAAGATGTGAACAACAGCTGGATTCTTATTTTCAAGAAGCCACATGATTCCAAGGGGAAATCAGTTTTCAGGCTTTTGCCTCCCATTGGATTTGGTCTGTGGTTTCCCTTTATAGTGCCAGAAAGTTGCATGATTATTAGAGGTTTCAGGCAGATACTCAGATAGACAGGCAGTCACATGCCCACAGTACCAAATGCCCTCACTGAGCAATTCATGTTTCCAGGATGTTGGGAAATTCAGACTTGCTGAAGGACCTTGTCCTTGCATTGTGAGGATGTCAGTGGTTGATATGATTCAGCAGTAAATTCTAATCTGAATTGCAAAACATTGAGCTAGTTGTTCAAGGGGACATCTGAATTGCTGACCATATTCTTGCCAAAGATGGAGCAGTCTTCAGAGCAGCTTGATCCCTGCATCGATTCAAATAGAGTAGATTAAAATGAGATCTTCTTCTACCTCAGAATCACCCTGGATGGGTTGACATTTTCAAAGGCACTAGGCTTTAAACAACAAGGTCCTATTGTATAGCACAGAGAACTATATTCAATATCCTATGATAAACCATAATGGAAAAGAATATTTTAAAACAGAATGTATATATATGTGTATAACTGAATCACTTTGCTGTACAGCACTAATTCCCACAACACTGTAAATCAACTATACTTAAAACAAAACAAAAAACCTTGACACCAAAAAAAAAAAAAAAAAAAAAAAGGCACTAGGCTTTCATTGCCCTTAGTGAATACAACAGGGGGATTCTACAGGGCATTTTTTTCATGCAGTCACCTGTGCTTCCCAGCTCTGCCTTCCTTTATACCTGGCTGTCATTCCTACCATGTTCTGGCTTCTGGGTCTGGTGAAGAGGATTAAGTCAAGCACCTAATATTCCAGTCCCAATTTGGCCAATGGACAAAGCAATCATCCATCTAATTGGAAGATATTATTAATAGGTATAACAGAGTAAAGCTTTTTTTTTTTCTGGGTCACTTTAGGACAGTCCCCATGGGCTCCTGAAAAAGTTTATTCTGCTGGAGAACTATTTGCACAGAGCTTAATGAGGTATTAACACAGAGCCTAATAGAAACTTAAAAGTCATTCACAGGATTGTCTCATTCTCTATAGATGTACTTTACTAAACAAATACAATAAACTTGAACGTCTGGAATTATTGGGAAGAAAAATCAGGTGGTAATGGCTCATTTTACAAAGATTCACTAATTATGAACTCCCATAGTGCATTTAATCACTTGCTTGTTGAATGAAGTTTGTCTATTTGAAACAATCTGTCAGCTGTTTTTTGTTTTGTTCTGTTTTTTTCTAAACAGACCAGGATTGTGCTCTTTAGTGATGGAAACTTTAGTAAAGCATAGAATTTAGAAACGTTCAACCATTATCATCTTCACTCTCAAGAGTTTCTCTCTTCCAGAACAGGTCAGTTCTCTCTTCCAGTTCAATTTCACAAAAGAAAAGTTAGGTACTCAAATGAAGGGACTACTGGAGGAAGGACTTGGCTCTAATTAGCTAGACATCATAGTCTAGCAGTGTTTTCTTCTTCTCCCGTGCCCTGTACTAACTTTCCAATAAGAACGTCAGTAATCTAAAGTGGCTCCATAATTCTCAAATGAGTATTTTTAGAATGCTCCATTTATAAGAGGTACTCTCCTGAAAATCGGAATTTTTATCTCCTTGGGAATTAAGTCAGCATTGCCTTTTCTTCATTCATTTCTCCTCGTGGTTATTTTTTTCTTTTAGCCTGTCTGACACAAAAGATGCTCAAGGTGCAGTACTGTAAAGGCATTTGTTTTGGGGTGGAGGTTTGAGGGCGGAGGGAGGATGTATACTCAGCAGCCTCAGGCCTCTCCTGGGAAGTCTGGAAGCAGAGCAGTTAAGCCCAAACTTTCGGTTTAAATTCCAGCTCTGACAACTACTAGCCATGTGACCGTAGGCAATGGCTTTGAGCCTGTTTGTTCCTGTGTAAAATGAGGATAATGTTAGCATGTACATCACCGAGTCGTAGAGAAGACTGAAATAATACATGTAAAACACTCAACACAATGCCTGGAACACAATGAGTATTCAATAAGTCATGGCTATTACTGTTGTTATTATTGTCTGGGAAGACATTGTTCTTGAGGTCAGGTCACACTCTTAACCAAAATTTACTTGCTTTGTTCTCCAGCTCTTAGTAGAGATTCCGTCTCCCTCTGGCTAAAAGGTATAGCTGTTCCATTTCTATGTCTATTGTCCAGTTAGTTAGCCTAGCCAAGGTGAAATTAGGTCTATATGTGTACATGAAGGTAATAATTTCTAAGATAAATACCAATTTTAATTTCAGGAATTCTGTTAAAAAAAACACAAAACCTTCATGCTTAGACTAATTTACACTGGAAAAATTCCAGGCAAAGTCATAAGTTATTATTTACTGAATGTTAACATTTTTATAACTAATTTCCTTAATATGACCCTAGATAATGTTTAATTTGGATAAAGTACACATCATTTTGGATGAGATGGTGTTAAATGGCTGCATTGTGGAAACGAATCGGGCAAGAATTCTTGCCCCTCTACTAATTCTTGATAAGATGTCAGACAGCTGAAAACAGAAAGGCTCTGCCAGACAACATCGACTTACAGGAAATGAGGACACCATGGAATACCTCTCAACATCACTAGTCCAAAAGATTCTGGAAGACCAAACACTGCAAAATGGGCTGTCCTTCCAAAGACATTTAAAATAGGTGTTTTCCACAGTTCCTAAACGGAAAACAAAACTGTATTTTAAAACATGATGCACAAAGAAAATTTTTCTCTAAACGGAGAGACAAGTTTTATTTTCTGAACATAAACATTTTTTTTCTCACTTGTTTAGATTTTGTGGAGTACTGAGGGAAACTCTTTTGGTCTCTCCTTCCCTTTGCAAAGGGATAAATTCAGGAACAGCATCATGGGGTGGGAAGAAAATGTGGCACCTCTCTCTTGGCCAATAAACTTTTAAAATTGACTTGAACATGCAGAGCACTTTGAATAATACTGTTTTCTGAATGCTATCTTTTTCTTTAAAAAGTCAAAATGTGTGTACCTAATGAAAATTGCAGAATCAAATATTCTTTGCCAGTTTCTAAAAGCCTGAT
Organism: Leucopleurus acutus; assembly: GCF_964270905.1. NCBI lineage: Eukaryota > Metazoa > Chordata > Mammalia > Artiodactyla > Delphinidae > Leucopleurus > Leucopleurus acutus. The sequence goes on along the minus strand of NC_139142.1, from coordinate 66,810,008 downwards.
ATCCATTTTATGGGTACTTGGCAATTACAAAGACATCATGTAATTAACTCTACAGAGAATGTTACCACCTAATAATGAATCGCTAAGACAACCATTATAGCTATCCTATATGCCATATTGTAAAGAGTTAGTCTTATTAGTAAACTTATTTGTAAATGAAATTTAGTTCGAAGTTTAAAAACAGAATGCAAGAGAATATATCTCTGTTCAGGTTGCCATGAAATGACTCCGTCTTCCCCTCCCTTTTATTCCTTCAACCCCTTCTCCTGGAATGTGTTGAAGCAAAGAAAACTGCTAAGTCACTATAGAAGAGCAATGCTCTGATCCTCCCAAACCTTTCTGTATATATGCTTTTACTTCGTAACAGTAGGAGATACAGAGCTGTCTTAGTAAAAGCATGTTCATGTTCATGTTAGGGTAGGAGGGCAAGTACATTGGAGGACACAGAAATATAGTCTTGATACATGAAGACGTTGTGCCATCCTATGGAATTCCAAGAGTTCTTTCACCTACAACACTCTGTCCTCCAAAAGAGGACATAAATGGGCATTCTAGGCAGTAATTCATTCAGTACTGTTTGATTTCTCTCCCTGTCTCGTGTGTGTGTGTGTATAGGAGGGATTTTGTTTAAATTCTCTATGTGTTTCTAAAACTTCACTTACATATTTCAAAGTTTGCATCTACCAGGCAACCAATGAATAATGGACTCCAAAAGCAAACCTTAGTTGTTTTGGACTCATTCAGGAAAGCAGAGGAAAGGCTTCTGACCTGCCAGAACAGTGAATGGTATGCATTAAGTAGCCAAGGTCTGGGGAAAGCCCAGTCTAGATCAAAGTGCTTTGGAGGTCTTTCTGAGACATAATTAGTTGGGAAACACTGGCCTAGTTGGTAGGCACTTAATCAGTAGCACATTCGGGTAACTGCTGAAACTGGTACACCAGAAGTAACTAGGGAGTGAATAAAATTAATTTTGGGGTCACACCAAAATAGCATTCAAATAACATCTTGGCACAGATTTTAGTACCTTGAGAGAATAACGATTAAAAACAATACTAGGTAGATACCACTGGAAAAAGTACTCCAGAGGCTAGTGTATGTGAAGACCCAAGTAGATGTCTCACAGTACTTGACTTATACACGAAGTAAACTCTAATGTGACTCTCTGTTGTGTGACAGGCTGTGTCATCATCTCACTTCAGGTTTATTGCTGAACTGTGACTACCAGCGTTAAGTGGTTTTCAGACTCATGAAATTTATGTCTCAGACTGGTCAGCTTTACCTTGTTCTTGGACTTTTAGTTCTACAGGAAGATTCCTGACATTTCAGAGTTACTCACTGTATAAGACTCATCAACTTTACCTGCTGTAGCAATGTGCTAGACCAGGATTCAGCAAACCTTTTCTGCAAAGGACCAGACAGTAAATATTCTAGGCTTCGTGGCCCATATGGTCTCTGCTGTAACTACTCAGTTCTGCCACTGTAGTGCAAAAACGAGCCATAGATTATACATAAATAAGTCAGCATGGCTGTGTTCTAATAAAACTTTATTTCTTTATGGATACAAATCTGAATTTCATAAAATTTTCACATAAGGTATTATTATTCTTTTTTATTTTTTTCAACCACTTAAAAATTTAAAAACCATGTTTAGTTCATGGGCCATACAAATGCAAACGGCAGGCCACAGTTTGCTGACCCCTGTGCTAGAATAGTCTTGGTAAAAGCTGGCTACTGACAGACATTTTAGAGACTTAAATAATACACATAAACTGGATATTAATTCTACTGCTAGTGTAAAGTTCTAGTCATGCATCCATGTATTGAGACAATCACCACCACTGTTTTCTGGATTAAAGCATAGGTCATACGTTTAAATATTGCTATTATGTTTTATTTTAACTTTTATTCTTGCAGAGAACTGTGAAGCTAACAATAAGGTAAAGTAAATGCTGCCTCTGATTACATAGTCACAACATTCTCATGCAGAGAACAGAAACACTACTCAAATGATTGACTGCAATGGGAGAAATGTCTTCTAATGTAGAAAGGGAACATACCTTTTAAACAGGTAAGTTGTGGGCAATTCCAAAAAATGCTTTTCACGCCTATAAAAGCCATTTGGCTAAATCAGACCTAGTGACATTTCTTTTACCTAGATGCATAGATATGATAAGTCACAGGAAAATGGAAATATAGCCCCTTTTCAAAACCAGGAAATAGCATTATCCCAGTGGTTTCTTTTCACACTAACACAACATTCAAAAATCATTCTTGGATCTTAGACTTACACGTCGCTGAAGATACAATGGTAAGTAGCACATTTGGTGTTTAAAAAATTAACACAAATAACTTGGCTATTTTTACCTGAAGAATACTTTAAAGACAGAACACAAGAGTTGGATCACAAGCATGTGAACATATATTTCTCCTAGCTTTCCAGTTTCAGTAAGTGTATTTACACAGAAAAATACATTTCTTCATGTAGTAGTTTCAAAAAACTATATATCTCAATGATTCAAAATGAAAAGTATACAGTTAAGCTCTTAGGTCTGATGGCTGCAGTGAAACAGTCACATGACACAGTTTTGTACGCTGCAAACATTTTAATGATTATTGTTGAGAATACATTTTGGAAATTTTTTTACTTCAAACTGCAACAAGTTAAATAAATGTTTATAATATACAAAGAAAATACAACCAAAAGTAAAACTTGCTTTAAGTGTGCCTTGCACCTAAACCAGTGTTTTCTCCCCCCCCTTAATACATCTTTATTTTTGAACTGCACAAACACACTTAAGAATTTGAATTTTATAGTATGGCATTTAGGAAATAAAAATATACTCCCCACCTCAAAGAAATAAAAAGGCTGTGCATGATTATATGCCAAACAAAAGAGAGAACACTAGATATACTCTGATAGTGCAGGCATCATTAAAAAGGAAAAGAAAAAGCTTGAGATGCTCATTAACTCTCTATGTTTTAAGGAAGCAGGATTTTTGACCAAGTAGCTTAAAAGCCAGCAAAACAGGCATCAGTGATGGCAACTGTAGTGTATGAAGTATGAAATGACAAACTTTACACAAATACACTGTTAGAAATTTACCAATGAACACTGAAGATCTGAGAAGCTGCTCTTTGGAACAGTCAAGTAGGACCACCTAATTCCAGTCACATGAGCCCTTGTAGCAACACAAAGTGTTCTGTGCTATATACTTGCTGGCTGGATAGTTAAAGGATTTGTTTTGTCATTAGCAGCTAACGAACTTATTCCATGTGTTCTTAAAGCCTTAATGGTGGAAAAAAGGCAAGTGTCATTAGCATGGAGGATCATATACTTCTCTGCACACAAACACAAGAGGCTTCACTAGAATTTTAAGTCTCTGATGTCTCCCATTGCACTTCAAAGCTCAGTTGAGATGAAAGCCTTTCTCCATTGTAGCAGCTAGCAGGCGCTCTCTCATGATCTCCTCCGAAGAGTATTCCGGCAACTTTAGATAATGTACACATGTATTCACTGATGGGTAGCTTGCATCAGTAGCATCAACCTACAGAAATAGAAGTGAAAATAACAGAAGACCATGACTTTAAATATGTATTTCTTTCAACCCTTAAGTATCTTAATTCCATTTAGATTCCCCAGTAGCTAGAGTTTGTACCTTGCGTACAACTGTGAGCCTAGGATGCAAGTTAGCCAGTCCACCTGGGGGTAGAGTTGAACAACCAGTGGTAAACTGCAGGAATGCCTTCCTCTCATCTGAAGACATGCCACATAAAACCCTCACAAACCTAAGGAAACCTGGGCTAAAAGAAGAAAAATAAAGTTATATTGATTTGATAGCTGATTTAAATGAAAAATACTACTATTACTGTATAAGCCAGCAATAACCCTAAAAACGAATATCCGCATGTTGGAAGAACAACACTGTCTAGAGACTCTTGGGTAAGTATGAAATAAGCTGATACAAACTACTTGAAAAATACCCTTCAAAGACTGATACAGACAGACTGAAACACTGATGGAGTATAGGAATCAAATATGCAACAAAGGCAGCAAATCAGAAAAGCTCAAGATGCACATGCATAATTCACCCAAATACGGCTAAACTAGCAACAGGGATCTGAAATAATACATTTTTGTTACAGTGAAATAAAGTATCACTATATGCTACAACATGGATGAATTTCATAATTATAATATTAAATAAAAGAAACCAGACCTTAGAGAATACATACTGCATGATTTTGTTTACTAAAGTTCGAAAAGCAAGCAAAATTGATCAATGGGAATAGTGATTTAATGACTAGAAAAGAATAAGATGGGGATGGGGACTTCTAGAGTTGTTTCTTGTTCTGGGTACCAATTATACAGGTGTGTCCATTTTATGAAAATTCTCCAGGATGTATGTGCAATTTGTGTACTTCTCTGTTATGCTTCAATAAAAACTTACTTAAAAAAAAAAGCTATATATACAATGTCATTTAAGTTTAAAATAATAATACTTTCTCATTTACATCACTTTGAAAACTTTAAAAAAAATACAGGGCTTACAGTCTTAAAAAATGTCAGTGGTATGAAAGAAAAAACATCCGAGGAACTGTTGATTAAAACCATATCACAACTAAATACAATTTCCTGATGGGGGAGAATGGGAGTGAAGTGAGTGCTATTAAAGATATCTCTGGAATAATCAACAAAGCTGGAATGTAGACTATAGATTAGCTAATAGTATGGAATCACAAATTTGCTAACTAGTATGGCTACGTGGGAGTATGGCCATATTCTGAGGAATGTACACTAATGTATTACAGAGTAAACGTACAAGATATATGCAACATATCCTCAAATGGTTCAGAAAATGTGTGTGTGTGTGTGTGTGTGTGTGTGTAAAGAGATAATGTAAAAGAAATACAGCAACACGTTAAGTACTGGTGATTCTGGTAAAGGATATATAGGAATTCTTAACTATTCAACTTTTCTGTAAGATTGAAATTATTTGAAAATAGAGGTTAATATAAAAGCAATAAAGCCTAAGGGTTTACAAATGACGCAATTTTTAAAATGATGAACAGTTAAAACACAGTGAGAAAAGGAATGTTAAACATCAGCCAAGATGACTTTTTGTGTGAACTCAGCCTTATCAGTGAATATACATCTTGGTAACGGTGAGACTTAACTCCTTTCTCATTTTATACATATAATTCACTGAGTCATTTAGAGAACCCGCCATTTGATTTTGGGACATAAACAATTTGTTGATCTTAGAAAATAACCAACACATACCTATCACGTGTATAACCCAACTTAGGTTCAGTATAATTAATAATATCCTCTGCTGCCCAGGATGGCGACTGATTTCCACAAAGAATCATTTGGACTTCTTCATGGCTGAAGGAACTTAATTTCTCCATTGGAAAAACTTTATTAAACCCATCTACATTACACACACAGCAAAAAAACAAAAACAAAACACACAACTCAGTTTCTAGGTTATAATTTCAAAATAACAAATTTCAAATCAAGATACTCAACTAAATGGATAGAAAGAAGATAAATATTAATAAATATTTGAAAAAGCAAATATAAATGGAAATAGCTTGAAATTAAAACTGTGCTAGGGTTTTAAGTACAGAAATTTTTGCTTATTATCACAAATGTAGACAGGGAGAGAATATTCAGACACTATGGTCAGTAGCCAAATTCTAATAATTTCCCAATCAGTTCTTATGTCATACAAGCCAGCCAAGGCTATGTTCTCATTTTTAAAAATAGTAAGTGATAAACAGTCCAATGTATTTTACGTCAATCTTTACTTGAAAAATTTAGATTCTAACATAGTTTAACTCATCTTGATCGTGTAATATTGAAAGTATGCAACAATATTATATCCACTTACAAATGAAAAAATAGAAGCCAAAAGTGGGTCCCTCATTACTCAGGAGGACCAAGCTGAGGGTATGCTACAGCTTGAAAATGTTCCAACCTGTTCTGAGTACTCTGCAGGACCTAACTGTTGGGAAGACAAAAAACTAGACGGCAAATCTAGAGATTACTAGCAATTTTTGAGCATAGCAGTACCTTAATTTCAGCTGTCTCAAAGTAAAAGGAGAGGGATTCAACTAAAGAGCCTTAAAAATTACCTCTAAAGGCTTCCATCTGTTTCTGAATACCCATATGCATACAAAAGTCAAACATCAAATCCACATATTCTTCTGCATTATCCATTGTTACCATCTGCAAAGGAAAATTTGTCAACGTAATTGTTAATATCTAGGAATATTTCAGTAGCGCCTAGTACAACTGGCCTCATTAAGAGGAATTTTCTGGACTTACAGATATATCAAAAGCAAAATTTGTACCTCATCTTCACCACTTGGCTTCAGATCCACAGCTGTAAAACCATATATTCTTGAGGAAGGGCAAAACTGGAAATTTAAACTGGGAGGACAGAAAAGGATTAGATTAACATTCAGCTACCATTGGTGTTTAATTTTTAAAACACTGCCGCCAAAACCATGGGCACCTCCCCCAACAATAACAAAATCACTATACCAGCTTAGATACTAAGTATGGGGCCTTTTAAAATGCAAAACCGTGTGCCCAAAAACTATTTGGCCAACTGTTTACCAAACCTGGCTTTGCAGGCATTTCATGAAACATCACCTTTCATGTTTTACTTCCTCCTTAGGCACAAAATTAATCAACTATGGATTTTTGTAATGAATTATGGTAGCAACATGTTTACAAGTTTTTTTTGTTTTTTGCAAAAGAAACTTTTTTTTTTACTAAAGTTGTTCATGCTCTGTTTTTACCCCCGCCTCAAGTCAAACCTTGAACATATGAACAACTTATCAAACACAACTTCTCAATGTTATCATCAAAGAAAGAAGGAAGGAAGGAAGGAAAAAAACGACAGCAAAGCCTCGTAGTCAATCCAAAATCACAGTTTAACATACCAAGGGTATAATAATTACACATATATAAATTAATAGAATTTTATCAAAAGATCTACAGCATCTGAGTTAGTTAATGCAGCCACTGGGGATAAGGCTTACATACAAAGCAAACTATTCTGAGGTTTTTCAAGTAGGCTATATATATCAATTAGCTAATGAATTTGTCAAAATATTATTGGCTTTGGACTGTTTACACAAGATATATATAGTTATCACATTTGATAAATCAGATAATCTTTCAGATGTCTGATGATTAATAAACTATATTGTGGTATTCTGAGTGCTCTCTTTATAATATTAACAAATCAAAGGATCAAATCAAAAATCGATATTTCCTATAGCATCTTATTATTGTTAACAGACTGTATATTCATATATTGCAAATCAGTGAAGACAAAGGAACAAAAGCTTTAGAATTTATTCATCCATTAGGTTGAAGAGTATATATATATATATATATATATATATATATATATACACACACACACACATAAAGCTTACCCTAAATCCTCTATGCTAAGTGGAGGCCCAGAACCTGATGGATTCTTCAGCACTAGTTCTTGTAATTTTGTGTTCTTCTCATCTTCAGAAAGACCTTTATTGCTTAAAATCTGGCGCCTCTTGATAGCAAGGTCTTTAATTTCTTTTAAAAATCTGGCTCTGTGTGGGTTTACTAGTTCAAAGTCTTCCCAAGTTAAAATTCCATTAAACCAAGCTGGGGGTTTTGGTTTGGGGGGATCTAGAATAAATTCTGATTTTGAATCCTCTTCAAAGCTTCCTACTGAGAGTGAATCATGACCTTCTTCTGTAGAGGCTTCAGACTGACTTTCAGTACAGTGTAAGTCTCTATCACCTCGTGACTCATAAATCAGTTTACTCATATTGCTTTTAATGTCACCCATACACATAAGTTTAAAGAAAGGTTTAGAAATAGGTAAATCCACAAGTCTATTGTCTTGAATGCATTTGGCCAAGAAAATTCCAAGGAAATGAAAGAGTTTTGTGATCCTTTCGAGCTCATCACTATCTTGTGGAAATGGAGCTGTAAACAGTCCACATGATCTCTGAACATAGTATCCAGGAGGTTTCAATCCACCTCCAAGATCGACCTAATTTTTTAGAGGGAGAAATGCAAAAAAAATGAAAAGATCCATAAACATTAAACATCTTAATTCAGCTATCTAAAAGTATCTATAAACACATTTTATAGACTAAATTTTACCTTTTAAAAGCATTTTAATAGTATCAGGATTATTCAATAATAAAAGTAGAGTCAGAAAACCTGGCTTACATTCTGGAAGCATAACTGATTTTTAACTTTCTAAAAGCAGAATCGCAAATCAAATCACAAAATGGGAAGTATATCTTACATGACGAGATTCATCATCTGGAAAGTTATCATCACAAAGCCAAGCTCCCAAATCAGTTCTCTGGAATTCTGCTGCCACCAGAGCATAAAATTCTAATGTGGGCCCCAAGCCAGTTCCTTCTTCTCCTAAAAATTCAACCTAAACATGAACAAATAAATTATGGGGGAAAGTAAGCTTAAAAAATTTTTTAATGATCCCATTCTTGCCAAAATCCAGTCCTACTGTAATATACTTTTTTTTACAGTAGCAGTATAATATAAGCCACACAGAAGTTTTTATTCCAGTTTTTCTAAAGAGAAATTTGATTTGTTGTACGCTATTCCATATTTAGACACCGTGGTGAGCATTGTCCATACATCAACTTACTTCTCGCAACAAACCTACAAAATAAATTATCATGTCCTTTTCATACCAAAGGAAACCAAATTTCAGATAAAGAGGTTATATATCATTTGCTTGAGGAAATGATGGTATACAGATTTATGTGTGTGTGCATCCGCAAGCGTGTCTATGTGACACCAAAACCTAAACTCTTCCACTTATTTCTGACTTTAGGCAATCGCTTTAAAGGTTTTTTATCCATACTCCATATATTCCAAAAATTATTTGAGGCAGCTTACAAAAACACACAGTGCATGTTAAAAAAATAATAATAATTGAGAATTATCTGTGTTAGAGGACTATATGGGTAAGAAGAATAAGATGAAGGCACAGAAAATTCTTTTTTTGGGGGGTGGGGTGGGGGTGAACTGGCGGCATGCGGATCTTAGTTCCCCAGACAGGGATTGAACCTGTGCTCCCTGCAGTGGAAGCACGGGGTCCTAACCACTGGGCCGCCAGGGAAGTCCCAGGCACAGAAATTTTAAAGTGAAAACCATAAGCCTTATAAATTTTCTAGAGATGTATTGTATTTATCATAATCAGTCTGTGATCCAAAAACAAACAAACCAGGTGGCTGACATCTGTGACAGGAGAGGTATTTCTTTCCTTGCCTCTCATATATAAGGAATAATATGTATATAGGATATAATCAACAATGCCCAGAATAACATTTCTGCAGTAAATATATTGAATTTCTTACCGCCATTTGCTACAACATCTCTCAATATCTTCATGAGTGAAGATATTCTTTGCTGCTCATTAAGCCACGAGATCCTGACCCCTGAGGAGGTGAGCTGACATCCTCTTATGAAAGATGCTCTGCCAGAGGAGAAGGCCTTTGCACAGAGGGCAGAGAAATCCATCTACACTTCTATCTAATGCAGTTTTTTATGTGGTGGAAGACACAGACTGGTTCTCTAATTGTCAGTCCTGCACACTACAAGAAATTATATAGAAGTACCTCAAGAACTGATTTCCGATCTGCATGTATTTGCATGACATTCTCAGCCCACTCCATCAGTGATTCACCACGTGGAACTTTCACTCTTTCATGCTTGAGACGACCAACACGAAACTCTCCAGGATCATCTCGCCTTACACTACTTGTGGTCCTTGTTCTTTCCACAGTGGCCTCACGTCGGTTTTGTAACCACACTATTGCTCTGAAATAGAAAAATACCTATGTAGCTGTAGCATACAGCAACAGCTGAATGTACTACTAAACCAGCAACAAAATTCAAAGATTTAAGAATTTTTTAAAAATAGTATTTTATCAGATGATAAAATATACTAATATTATTTCCTTAAACAAACTGAGAAAATACTGAGTCTATGTTTTCCCTTTTTACTTTAGCAATTAACAGATCAAAATAAAGGTCTGTGGTCCAATCCCACACAACACATAAAAATATAGACAAACTCATAATACATAAAATATAAACATTTCCTAAATCAGAGAATGTAAAAAATGGTTAAGCTATCTTTATTACTGTGATACAAACTGAAAGCCAACACAGAAACAGTGTTGTGATTTTGAAACATTTTCTTTTTAACAATGCAGAGTTAACCCATCTAGGATGGGAGAAAGAATCTTGAATTAAGAATAAGAAGATGAAAGATCTACTCTCATGTGTGCTACAATTTTTTTGGTACTCTCAGGCCAATCAGCTATGTACTTTGAGAATCAGTTTCCTCATCTATAAAAATCAGGGAGTTACCTAGTGGTCTAGTGGTTAGGATTTGGGGCTTTCACTGCCATGGCCCGTGTTCAATACCTGGTCAGGGAACTTAAGATCCTGCAAGCTGTGTGGTGCAGCCAAATTTTTTTTTAAAAATTGGAAAAAAAAAAAAACAACCCCAAAAACAAAAAAAAACAAACCCACACATATAAAATAAAAGTCATAACCAATGCCATTAATCACAGCAGGCCTATAGTGCTATGTGTGCAAATGCTTCGTAAATGATATGAAATGGTCCAACAATGTAACTAAGGGCAACAGGCAGCTCCATTTAAATTATAACTTTTCTACATCTACTTTGAAAGTACTCTGGGTATTCAATCACTCAACAAATATTTACCGAGCACCTACAACGTGCTGTACACTGCAGCTAGAGCAGTGAACAAAACTGCCAGAAATTCCTGCCCTCATGAAACTTTCATCTAGTGAAGGAGACAGAAACACAAAAAGAAGTAAAATGGTATGTTAGATGGTAGTAAGAGAAAAATAATGGCCAGAAGATATATTTTAATGTTATCAAAGCTATTTGCAAGCATTAAATTTTGTATTCTTGGGAATTTCAGCAACTAATAATTTATGTAAGCCGCTTAAATACTGTACAATAAATGCTAGCTAATGGAAAACACAGTACTTCAATCCACACTGCTTCAAGAGAGCTTATATCCAACTGGAAATCAAAAAATGTTTATATGTTGACAACTTTTTTTTTTTTTTTTTGGGCCATACCTCACAGCTTGCGGGATCTTCGTTCCCCCACCAGGAATTGAACCCATGCCCTTGGCAATGAAAGTATGGGGTCTAAACCACTGGACCACCAGGGAATTCCCAAATGTCGACAACTCTTTACGAGAAAACAATATATTCCCTTCATCAATCTTGATATAAAGTATATATGTACATTTTGAGCTTATATAAAACATTTAAAAACACATTTATTCTAAAAATGTAAAATGATACACCTCCTACCTTGATGCACCAAATGCTGTACATGTGAAATACAGCTGTCTAGTTTCAAATGGTATTAGAAAAGGACACTTGCTGGTTAACTGTTCACACCAGTCTGGCAGAGCCCCACTTGCCAATGCCAATGGCTCCTGCAAATTAACAAATAACAATGTCTTAAAGCAATTATGAAAAAAGACAAAAAGGAGTGAATTCTTAACAGGAGAGATGGCGTGAGGTAGAAAAGGAAGGAGAGGCAATACATTCAAAGTCCAACAGATTGAAGAGTTCAAATATCTGGTTTTATTACCTCAATCTGCTGCAAAATTTTTGTTGTGATTTTTTTGCTAGTGAATTCATCTGGTGGAAAAGTAAACTGAGGCTGCTCATCACCTTCTGTAAAAGTAATAAAATTAATAAAAATATAAACTGACTCGCTTTTAAAAATGCCACAGAAACGAAACAAGGCTTCTTACAGACCTTCTTGGGATATTCTTGAATAAGGGTCACTTGCAACTATATACAGAATACGCAGAAGCTGAAGGACATCTTCTACTCCACAAGAATTCTGTCCATTGCCTGCTTTGGCCTGAGGTTGTTCTTTTGTCAAATTAAGAATATCACTACTTTGAAGAGTAGAAATGGCCCCCTGGTTTAACCCAGACTTTGTTCCATGCTCACAAAAATCCTAAAGAAACAATTAGGAAAACTAGCCATTAATCATTTTCAAGAAAAGCAATATATCATCCTATTAGTATTAATGTGAAAAGGCTGGAATTCTTCAAAGAATTGCCTTCTTTTAAAATAAAAACAGTATCACCCAAGTCAAAGCTTAACCAAGCTTTGTTCTAAACCAAGAAAATTATCAAAATATAACCACTAAAAGCCACAGTTAAAACTACGTATTTAGATCCAATGCCACAAACCATATTTGAAATTTTAGCATTGTCATATTAACAATGTTAATTCAACTTCTTTTTTTTAGTATGTCCCAATGAACTGCTTTTCCTCAAGAATATTTAAAAAGCTGCAAAGCACAAAGCCATTCCCAATCAAAATAGTGTTTTGATGCCAATATATACCTTATATGCAGCTATGAGCTGAGAACAATTTCTGTTTTTCCTAATACTTTTATTAGTGCCAGTTAATTTCCAGTGGCGCAGGAAAGCGGCGTCTGCATTCTTCTGCAGGTAGGTTATCAAGTCATTCTTTGGTAATTCATCAGTGCCAAGATACTGTTCCACATGCTCTATAGACCAACAACCCTACAACAGGAAAAACGAAATGTTGGCCTTTCCTGATTATAAAGTTTATGCTACTTCACATGCATTACATAAGGTAGCTTTAAGATCATGCATTTAACCTAGTCTAAAGAATCCCATGTTGGGCTTCCCTGGTGGCGCAGTGGTTGAGAGTCCGCCTGCCGATGCAGGGGACACGGGTTCGCGCCCCGGTCTGGGAAGATCCCACATGCCGCTGAACGGCTGGGCCTGTGAGCCGTGGCTGTTCAGCCTGCGTGTCCAAAGCCTGTGCTCCACAACGGGAGAGGCCACAACAGCGAGAGGCCCGCGTACCGCAAAAAAAAAGAAAAAAAAAAAAAATCCCATGTTGCTGATTTCTCCCTTAATTGTTCAATTGAAACACAGCGTTAGTTTTTCTTTTACTAAGTAGCCAAGAGCAAGACTCATTTCCTAAAAATAACTTACCATTTTTCCATTTTCCTTTTCTTTGTCAGAATCTTTCATTTCTCTGTACATAATTCTAAATATGAAGATATTATTCAAGTTAATTCATAAATCAAATGATTTGTGGTTATTTCTAATAAGCCTTCAATTCTTTAAAAACATGTATGAATGAGGACATTCATTAGCTATATGCTTACATGAAATACTGAACTCAGGGAGAATTTATAAGAAAAAATATTCATTTGTTAAACATAGGGAATAGTGGAAATCATATTCCTGAAAGAGTTATGGTTTATAAATCGAGCATTATTAAGAAGAAAGCATATATCAAACCTAGAACTTTTAAAGATATGAAGTAACATGCCATCTCTTATAACTTTCATACATTGTTGTAAAAATAAAATAAGATGTGTCTGCATCTGTGTCTAGATGGAAAGAAGGATAAGAATAACAAGGACCAAGAGGCGGTTGAGATCAAATTTAATATTCCAATAAAAACTGAAGGACGAGAATGCCATGAAGACCTTCTGTTCTATCTCAGAAAAACCTACATTACTTTATTGGACATTATCTAAGATTATTAGTGACGTTAAGAGAATATCGGAAAAATAAACTAAGAAAAGTGAAGTTACATAGGATGACTATGATATAATTATTTATAATATTAAATTATTTATATTATTACATAACAAATATTATTATAGGTAATACTTACTGAGCACCCTCTACATCTCATACAGTACTGAATCTATTTTACATATATTAATTCATTGATTCCTCACAACCACTCTCATTTTACAGATTAGAAAACGAGGTACTAAAATGTTAAATAAATTTGCCCAAGGTCATTGATATTATTTAGTGAATGAATAAATGAATGAACAAAGAGAGGTAGGTTTAACTCACAGACCCCAAAGCAAATAACAGAAAACATTTACTACTTCATACACAATCCCAGTCAAAGAGTTCAACAATTATTACATAAGGAGCTAGTCTAGATTATTTCTAAAGTTCCTCCCAGTTGTAAGCTTTAACCTTTCTCCATCAGGAGTCAGAAATGCTCTTATCTATTCCTGTAAACCAAGAGAACTAAATCTTTTCTGTTCCTATAATACAAAATATAGAAAATATTTCTTGGCTCATACACTATGAAAATATCTACTTAAAACATTAAATTAAAATCTCTTACGTGTATGTTGGCTCCCAAATACGCCTAAGTTTATCTGATTTCACATTGCCGTTACACGACAACTGAAGCAATTTCTGTACATAGTAAAAGATGGTTGATCTGAAATTAGTGAGTGGTAATTCAACTTCACGAGTTGTTCCAAGACCTGTTACTTTCAAAGTGAGGGCTAATCGAGGTGACGGAGTACATTCAACTTCTTCCAAGAGCTCTGAATGAGGTGTTCCTAAAAATATGGAAGATAAGAAAAACACTTACACTAAAATAAGCAGTCCAGAAAGAGCACTGCACCAAGAGACAGGTTACATGAAATCTGAACGTTTCTGCCATATATCAGCTACTTAAGATTCTCCTGGGGACTTCCCTGGTGGCAGAGTGGTTAAGAATCCACCTGCCAATGCAGGGGACACGGGTTCGAGCCCTGGTCCCTGGTCAGGGAAGATCCCACATGCTGCGGAGCAACTAAGCCCATGCACCACAACTGCTGAGCCTGAGCTCTAGAGCCCGCAAGCCACAACTACTGAAGCCTACGTGCCTAGAGCCCATGCTCTGCAACAAGAGAAGCCACTGCAACTAGAAGCCCACACATGCGCCCCGGCTCGCCGCAACTAGAGAAAGCCCCTGCGCAGCAACAAAGATTCAATGCAGCCCAAAATAAATAAATAAATAAATTTATTTATATATTTTAAAAAACCCTATAGCTAGTGTCAATCTTATTAAAAAAAAAAAAAAAAGATTCTCCTGGCCTCAATATTTTTGTTTTTTTAAAATGGGAAGAATACAGTTAGGTTAAAGACAGTGTACTAGAGAAGAATTTATACATATGATAAGAATCTCTAGTTTTTATTAGGGTATACATGAGAATTGTATATTTCAGAACATTTTATTTTTATGAATGAGAAAACGAAAATTATTAATAATACTACATACAGAGAAAACCACATACTCCGTTAAAGACTTATCAACCTTTTGCTTGCATTGAATGAGTCTGTTATGAGGTAAACACACACATACACACACAAATACAATTAGTTTCATACGTATTTAGTGATGTACTCTCTTTTTTTTAATCTCAGGAATCTTTTCCTCATATCATGATATAGTTTTATAAAGTATTGTTTTATACACTGCATGACATCCCATTGTACTTTAACTGAACCATATCCGTTATATAATGAAGGTCATTTCCAATTTTTAAAGAATACCTCTGTAGTCATCTGAGTGCAGAGCCAATACTTCTATAGTACCAATATGTAGTAGTAAAAATATGAAATATATTGCTAAAGAACTCTATCGAAAATCTGTACCTATTTATACTCCCTAGGATAGGTTTTCTTTTTTTTTTTTTGCGGTACGCGGGCCTCTCACCGTTGTGGCCTCTCCTGTTGCGGAGCACAGGCTCCGGACGCGCAGGCTCAGCGGCCATGGCTCACTGGCCCAGCCGCTCTGCGGCATGTGGGATCTTCCTGGACCAGGGCACGAACCTGCGTCCCCTGCATTGGCAGGCGGACTCTCAACCACTGCACCACCAGGGAAGCCCTAGGTTTTCCTTTTTGAAGGGACCTTGGAACATCTTGATTCATACTCATTCTCACCATCATACTACATCACATACCTCACATTATACTATAAACTGTACTTATGTTCATATTTAACATAGGTATCTTTTTATCAAGTAATAAGTACATTCCACAGTAACATATAAGTCTTCTTGAAGGATAATATACTGATTACAATAGCTGACATTTATTGAGACACACATCAGGTACCATGCTAGACACTTTACATATCTCACCTCATTTAAACCTTGTAACTACCTTATCAAACAAGGACTTTATTTTCCCCATATAAGAGATGAGGAAAGCCAGGCTTACACAGATTAGGGGATTTGCCCAGTGTATTAGTTTCCTATTGCTGCTATAACAAATTACCACAACTGAGTGGTTTAAAACAACACAAATATGTTATCTTATAATTCTAGAGGCCAGAAATCTAAAATGGGTTGGGCAAGGCTTTGTTCCTTTTGGAGGCTCTAGGGAAGAATCCATTTCCTTGCCTTTTCTAGCATCCAGAGTCTTCCCATGTTCCTTGACTCATGGCCCCTCATCACTGTGATTGCTGCTTCCTGTTGTCAAATCTCCTCTGACCCTGACCCTCCTGTTTCTCTCTTATGAGGGCACTGGTGATTACATTGGGCTCACCCAGAAAAACAGGATAATTTCTCCATCTCAAGATTCTTAATCACTTCTACAAAGTCTCTTTTCTCACGTTAAGGTGACATATTCACAGATTCTAGAGGTTAGGACCTACATATCTTTGGGAGGGGGCCATTAGTGTGCCTACCACACCCAAAATAGAGTTGTAAGAGATGGAGCTGGCACTCAGGCTGACTGACTCTGGAGGCCATAACTAAAACCACTATATAGCTTTTCAAAGTAAAAGCTGCATGGGAGTAATGCTTAGCAATTTTGATCCAGTAGAAAACAATACAAATTATCTACCTTTAAATGAGTCCTTGCTTTAAAGTTTATACAAATGTAAAACACAGTGTGTTTTTAAAATACTATAATTTTATAGCCAAGACATGGAAGCAACCTAAATGTCTATGGACAGATGAATGGATAAAGATGTGGTGTGTATATATCCACAATGGAATACTACTCAGCCATAAAAAAGAATGAAATAATGCCATTTGCAGCAACATGGACAGACCTAGAGATTATCATACTAAGGGAAGTAAGTCTGACAGAGAAAGACAAATACTGTATATCAGTTATAATGTGGAATCTAAAATGTGATACAAATGAACTTATTTATGAAATAGACACAGACTCACAAATACAGAAAACAAACTTATGGTTACCAAAGAGGAAAGGTGGTGGGGGAGGGATAAATTAGGAGTTTGGGATTAACAGATACAAACTACTACATATAAAATATAAACAACAAGGTCCTACTGTATAGCACAGGAAACTATATTCAATATCCTGTAATAAACCATAATGGAAAGAATATGGAAAAGAATACGTATATGTATAACTGGATCACAGTGCTGTAAACCAGAAACTAACACAACATTGTAAATCAACTATACTTCAATGAAAAATAAAATAAAATACTGTAATTTGCTCCTTTTAAAAAAGTCTGTATTTTTTTAAGGATGCATGGCTGATATATAGTTTCTCCTGAAACCTTTTACTTATAACCTGCATATACAAGTAGTACCCTACTTTTTAAAACTATACAGTACTGGGCTTCCCCGGTGGCGCAGTGGTTGAGAGTCCGCCTGCCGATGCAGGGGACGCGGGTTCGTGCCGCGGAGCGGCTGGGCCCGTGAGCCATGGCCGCTGGGCCTGCGCGTCCGGAGCCTGTGCTCTGCAGTGGGAAAGGCCACGGCGGTGAGAGGCCCACGTACCGCAAAAGCAAAAACAAACAAAAAAAACTATACAGTACTACTTTATTTGGTACCTATTAAAATTAAATCACAAAAACTAAAATATAGTATACCTGGGGGTGGAATTTCTAGATCAGTTGTCTGCTGGACATTAGTACGACCAGGTCTAGGATCAAAAGCAGGAACCAAAGCTGAAAACTGCCGCTTTAGTACATAATCATCATCCCATGTTCTCCGGCGTCCCCCTTTAGTTTCATACTCTTCTTCTTCCTATTAAAATAAAATTCCACGTACAAACATTAAAAGGTAAAACTCTTCATTATTGCTAAAGTGATATGCTATCTATAAAATAAGGTATATGTCAAATACTTCTCTCTATAGGTATTACATGTTCTTATTCAACCATATTTCTTAAGCACAATATAAGCCAAACATGTAGATACATAAATTTCTTACTGATTTAAGTTTATGAAAAGTAAGTCACTGTATGGTTAAAATTTCAAGAGTCACACATCTGGTAATAAAGCTAAATGAAAAGTCAAAAAAAGATAAGTAGCTTTAGTGATGGTTACACAAATTTATACATGTGATAAAATGACAAAGAACCATACACACACATTGGACCAATGCCAGCTTCCTGGTTTTGATACTGTACTCTAATTATGTAAGATGTAACCACTGGAAGAAACTGGACAAAGGGCACACAGGACCCTTCGATCTTTGCAACTTCCTGTGAATGTATAATTATTTATAAATAGGCTTTTTTTTTTAAAAAGTGTAAACTGTATTACATACTGAATTACATACAAAACAGATACAGTGCTTGGAAGTTGCTTTAAATTACTATGGGGCAAATAGTTCAAACATGTTCGACAAAGTGTTGATCTGTCAAATGATGGGTTCTTGGGGATTCACTGCACTATTCTTTCTACTTCTAGCATGTTTGAAAAATTCCATAATAAAAGTTTTTTTAAGGAACATTTTCTCCTCTCCTTCACTTTTTGTATCAACAAAAAAGAGATCAATGAATTGTAAATATTGTAAATGTCTGATGTAATAATTTTTAAATAATAATTATCTATATACTTAAATGTACACATATAGACCCCCCATATTTTGAACACTTAATTGAAATTAACCTTTATAACAAATCAAACTGACATTTGAGAGCTCTGGAACCAGAATGTCTGGGTTTTTATCCTGGATCCAAAACTTCTATGTGTGATCTTTAGTAATCATGAGGCAGGAGATACATGGGCTCCAGGCTAGGCATTTAAAACTGGTCTCCTGTTTACATTTCTTGGGACGAGAAAAAGACGGGCTTCAGGCTGGACACTTACAACTAGCCTCCTGTTTGCAATTCCTGAGACAGGAGATAGGTGGGCTTCAAGGTTAGATATTTAAAACCAGCCTCCTGTTTGTAATTCAAAACAGAAATAACAATAGAAACAGGGTAAATATCCAGGCTTTGTCTCCTGAGGACACTCTAAGATAACAGTCACAGCAGGGACAGAGAGGGGCTAATCCCTGTTTGAGTAAAGATCAAGAGGTCACATATTTCCCATCCTTGGGGCAAGGGAGACACTGCACATGCGCAGAAAGGCTCCTTGGGGGTCAAAAAGGAGGAGGCACCACCCCATAATATGTGATGCCAAGGCCCCCCATAGGCCTCTGGGCTGGAATCCATCTTGGAAAAAAGTAGCGCACACATGTTGGAGAGGGCCCTAGGGCAGGGCAGGTGTGGAAACAGAAACCAGGTAATTGGCTAAGGATAAACAAAGACCCGGAAGAACTGCCCTATATAAGTGACTTAACCACTGATTTACTACTTTAAAGAGGGGGGACTTTAGGGGGGACGCCCACACCCTTTCTCTCCAGGTGTGAATCTCTGCCTTGCTTCTGTCTTAATTAAACAAACTGTTTCTCTGTGTTCTCTCCCACTTGTCTGCTGTGTCTCTAATAATAAACTTTGTACCTGTTTTTACAGTTTTTGCCTCCTTAAGAAATGCATTTTTCAACGGGGGCAAGAGCCAGGGAAAATTTGCTTCTAGCTTCTAGTCCCTGCTGGTCTGGTGGCTAGGATTCCTGGTTTTCATCCAGGCTACCCAGGTTCAATTCCTGGGCAGGGAACTAACACCTTGCTTCAAGCCACGGCTCACTGCTGCCTCTCCAAGGTCAATCACTTCACCTGAAAATTGGGTTTTCAGGTGAAAACCCAAAGGGTTGTTGAAAGGACCGAATTAGTTAATATACATAAACAGTGCCTAGCACCTAATTAATGATAAATGTTAGTTAATAGACTAATACTTCTATTACTCTACTATGAAAACTTAGAAAATAGCTGTTAACCATTTTAGTATATGTTTACTGCCACCCAAAGGCCAAGATGAGCAGGTTTCAAGTAAGAAATTCCTGTATGCATTATGGTAGAGCAATCATGGACTCTATCTGGACTATGGAACCCAAGCAGTTGGGCAAGTTTCTTTTTGTTAACTCTATTTAGTAGCTTCCTGCCCCTGCTGTATATTTTTCTAGGCATTTTAGTTTGTGCTTTACTGTGAAAAGGGAAAAAAATACACTGTAGAGAAGGTAAACATGAAGATATTACCTGCTCCCCAAGAGGTCGGCTCCCCGCTCCAGCTGGGACCTGTGGTAGCTGTGAGGTGACAGCATGGTGTGTTACATCAGAGCGGGAGCCAGCTCGACGCTGCAGGGATGGACGTCTCAGAATCTGATACAGAAAATGTAAAGAGACATGTCTAATTATCTGACCCATATGTATCTCTATTCAGCCTTGACCTGAACTATAAACCTATATTACCAAAACTGTCATTAGAAAACTTCATATTCATTAGCCATGTACATAAAAGTTACAAAGTGAATGTTTTAAATTCATCATGCATCCTATACTAACCTTCACAAGAAATGTGCTAATATTCTATATGTTTTCTAAGCAAGATATACTAAAAGCATTTTTTGGAGTTCTCCACCCCACTATAACTCAACTTATGAAAAAACATGTTTTAATCTAGTAACATTTTATAAAGGGAAATAAAAATTATACAAGAAGTTAAAATAAAAGGCATTTTCAGGCAATAGTTCAATTTGAAGACAATCACAATTATCAAACACTAAGATTTCTGGATCATACTGCCTAAGCTTGAGTCCTACTTTTCTACTTAACTCTAAATAATAAGGGCAAATTATGTTTTCTATGTCTCTGTCTCATAGGTTCTGTGTAAGGACTGATGAGATAACATGCAGATACTGCTTACAAAACAGTAGGTACCAAAAATTTCTAAGTATAACTATTGTGGAAGAACCATGAAAATTATATTCTTTAGGATTAGTGCAGTTCTTCACACTTTAAAACCTGTGAAAACATCAGATGTGACATAGTGTTTTTCAACTATGACCAATTTATTTTCTTTCAAAAAATGTCATAAATGCTCAGATTAAAACTGCTTTTCTTAATTAACCACATTTTTCATACTGGTGCCATATTGCTTGTTTCAAAGTTTAACCAGGACTTTGCTTTTCCTCTCCTCATTTCAGTTATTAACATCCTGTCTTAGTTGAGAGAATGGGGGACTCTCTCTACCATAACCTCCTCGTATTCTTGGTCCTCCTGATTGTCGTCTTCATTTTCATCATCTTCCTCATCTGGCTCCGGCAAGTCCTCATCATCATCTAGCTCAGCTAGCAGAGTACTGGCACGGCAGCTATCAAGGAAATCTAGAAAACAAAGCCAACGATCTTCCTCTTAACAGAATTAACAAAGCATAACAAAGTAACTTTGCGTATTGATTTTTCTTTTTTTTTTTTTTGCGGTATGCGGGCTTCTCACTGTTGTGGCCTCTCCCATTGAGGAGCACAGGTTCCGGACGCGCAGCCTCAGCGGCCATGGCTCACGGGCCCAGCCGCCCTGTGGCATGTGGGATCTTCCCGGACTGGGGCACGAACCCGTGTCCCCTGCATCGGCAGGCGGACTCTCAACCACTGCGCCACCAGGGAAGCCCCGAGTATTGATTTTATAATACAAAGGTAAAATGCCAAAGGGACAAGTATAAAGGCCACATCTAGTACTGACACTCTTCTACCACCACACATAAAGGATGAGTAACAATGGTAAATAGTCACAAGCATGGCAGAAAACAACATGGGATAAAAGGATGGTCATAAACTAAGTCTGTATCTACAAAATCATTTTTAAAAAGGTCAACAATATGGGGTATGTTAAAAAATAAAAACAATCCTATCATTATTCTCTGCACAAGTCACAGGAAACATAAAACGGTGTAAAGTGAACACTGGAATCATTCGCTCTGTCAACAATTATCTGTTGAGTACCTACTATGTGCCACGAATTCCGTTAGCCACCAGGTATATGCAGTTGTAAACAAAATAAACAGGGTCTGAGCCCCCATGGAGTTTACAGGGCAGAGAGGCATTTAAAGGTAAACAAATGAACACATAAATATAAACTGTGAAAGATCTTATGAGGGAAAAGAACAGAATTAAGTCGATCAGAGAGACCTGAGTTTATCTATGTGACTGGGGAGATACTTAATGATAATGACTACTTAAAGATAATGTCTATTTACTATGGAATAATGTTAGGTACCATCTTTCATATTATGCAAATTATCTAGCACATAAAAAAGTTCAATAAACTTGAATCCCTTTTGTCTCCCTCCTTCTTAGGATCTCTTCCCTTCACCCTTCAGTAAAGAGAAGGTCAAATTTACATTGCCCCACATCAATGAAGATGCTGAGAAACTGTTCCCCACAGGAACTGAAAACAAAAAGAGGAATAATGGGTCTAAAACAAGGTAAGTTTTTACTGGATATGGAATTAAAAAATATATATATTTTATATATATATATATATATATATATATATATATACTCTATATTCCAAAAGAACATCCAGAAAACAATTTATAATTATTTAGTAGAAACTCGCATTTGTAAATTTCTGAACCAAATATAATTTTTTAAGTCTAATAATTATATAGGACTAAGAATTCAATGCCTTTTACTGTGACTTGCCATTGCTTGTGAGACATATTCTGATTTCAGAATATTCACAGCTAAATTGGCAACATTTTTTCCTTAGTGACATAAGATAATCATAATTAATGGCATCTTAAATTTGACAAAATATATTACCCCTAACATACGTAAAGTGCCATCCTGCAATTTAGGCAGTGGTTCTCATGAACATGATGTGGTAGTATACAAAATAAATCAATTCCACTTTTTGGTTTATTTTTAAAGGAAAAAAATATATATGTATATATAAATTCCACCTCCTATATGTTACAATTCACTGAAGTCAGAGGTTTAACTCATCTTCCCTTTTTTTATCAGAGTATAAGAATATTATATATACATATATTTTCAAAAAGCTCCTTATTTTATATATTTGACCATATTACAGAATCAAATCATTTCCCTCAAAGTTTGCATATATAGAAATTATTTTATAAGGCAGATGTTACTCTGATCCTTCATATAGCAGCACTCAAAGAGTCCTCCAGTTTTAGAAATGTAGAAAAGGAAATTTTAACCGCCAAAGAATAATTTTTAAAAGGCAACCAGTAGCCCTAACTCTTCAATATTCTTTCCCACTAGCATACCCACAACTTTCTTAACCTTCACATGATTTAGAACTAAAGCTTAAAGTTAACATATTAACAGGGAGAAGCAGAAGGCCTCCATGAGAAAAATGAAAGTAGAAAAGTTTATTCAGTGAATTTACAATACTTTGGTGTAACAATCATCATCATTTTACCATATACATATTTAATAGCTAAAGTAGAAACAGAGAGATGTAATACTTTTCCTAAAACCACAGAACATCAGATGCAATTCCTGGCTTGGAATAGGAGAGGCCAGTCTCAGAAAAGAAGAGGAAAACATATTAAAATGATGTATACATAAAATAGTACTTAAAATATATCTTCCCATAAATTTTCTTTTATTTTAAATTAACAAAAGTAATTTTGAAAAAAGAACAGGTGATCAAGGATGTATGATAAAAGGTATTCTAAAACAATAGGAATTTACCCTAAGGAAATACACAAAAATACAATTCAAGGATGCTCATTCATAACAGTGTTGATGGTACTGAAAAGCTGTAGCTTAAATATCCAAAATGGGGGATTTATTAAATAACGATCATACAAACAGAGGAATATTTGGCAGCCATTTCACATGTTGTAGAAACTCATCGAACAATATGAAAATATTTCACAATGTACTGAGTGAAAAGAGCTTTCTGCAAAGGACAGAATCCCTTTTTGTTTAAAAAAACAAAAACCAGAAGAACATATATATCAAATGATATGTATTAAATGACAACAGTGGTTGTCTCTGGAAGGTATGAACTAGATGATTTTATCTGCTTCTACATTTCCTTTCTATAAAAAGTTTTACTTTTCTAATAAGATAAAATAAGATGATCAAAAACATATATTTTAATTGAATCAAATGGTTTTATCACTGACTACATACCATGGAAGCTATAATAATGTATAAAACCCCTAAGCAAAAATTAATTCATCTGAAAAAAATTCAAATGTTACCTAAATAAAGAATAATTTCCAAAAGACTTTGGTAATAGTTGTGATATTGTGATTTACAATAAAATAAATTTGGTCTTCGCCTCTGTTCTAGGCACTGAGTTCCTAAAACTCTTGGAATTTCCTAAGAGATAAGAGCAATAGAGGTGTCTTTTGTTATTCATAACCAGAGTTGGTTTGATGAGACTTTTAAAAAGCCCTAAGGTAATCTAAGGATGGAACTGGTTGTTAGTGGAACCAACCACAAGTAGAGGGTTGGAACTTTCATCCCACCCCTTAGACCTCTGAGGAGAGGAGCTGGAGGTTGAGTCACCAATGGCCAATAATTTAATTAATGGTGCCTAAATCATGAAGCCTCAAAAAAAACCCCAAAAGGCTGGGGTTCAGAAAGCTTTCAGGTTGGTGGACATGAACACACTGACAGACCAGGAGGGTCCCTAAACTCCATGGGGACAGAAGTTCCTGTGCTTGGGACCCTTCCAGACTTCACCCTATGCATCTCTTCCACCTGGCTGTTCTGAGTTATATCTCTCTGTTTTTTTTTTTTTTTTGGCCGAACCACGCGGCTTGTGGGATCTTCGTTCCCCAACCAGGGATCAAACCCCGGGCCTCAGCAGTGGAAGCACGGAGTCCTAACCACTGGACCGCCAGGGAATTCCCTATATATCCTTTTTATAATAAACCAGTAACCCAGTAAATAAAATGTTTTCCTGAGTCCTGTGAGCCACTCTAGCAAATTAATCCAACCCAAGGATGGAATCATGGAAACTTCCAATTTATAGCCAGTCAGTCAGAAGCACAGATGACAATCTGGACTTGTGATTAGTGTTGTGGAACTAAGACTTTAACCTGCGGGATCTGATACTATCTCCAGGTAGGTAGGTAGTGTCAGAATTGAGTTAAATTTTAAGACATTGAGCTGATGTGGGAAAAGTTCACACACATCTGGTGCTAACGACGTGCCAGAAGTAAAGCATTCTATGAGTATTAAAAGTACAGGAGACACACAGGAGTGTTTTTCCTCTTACATTACAACATACAGGAACTATCAATTTACAAAGCTTATTAATCTATCACACTCTTTCTTCTCTGATAAAGGTATCAAATATCTCTGTTATTATGGTTCTTCTAATAAAACTTCACTAGTGACAAAAGGCAAAAAAAGGATGACACACAAAAAGTTCCTAGACGTCTTTTACAATCAGATAATTTCTTAACAGTCCTGCATATCACTGTGAGTTTTTTCATCATATATGAAGCTGCCACATTTGTAAGAAGAGAGAATTATCCTTTTCTAATCAAAGGTTAAAAATAACCAAGGAGAAAAATGTAATAAAAGCGTCGCTATACAAATATCTAAATATTGTAAACTATAACTTACCATATAAGGAATATTCTGCTTCCTGACCTGTGTCACTCTCACTGGAGGTGGATGTGAGGCTGGTGGTCAAGGTATTACTTAATGACTGACCAACTGATAAAGCTGTTGTTGCTGTAGCTACATTGCTGCTGCTAGTGACGCTGGATGTTGACATAGTCACTGTTGATGTAGTACCAGGTGTGGTCAAATTAGGGAAACTCTGAGCACCCATAAGAGGAGAAGCTAAAGATAAAAATGAAGCAAATTAGTACAAAAAGGGAGGATCATATAAACCTTAGAAAAACTACGTTGTATATTTAGGAAAAAGAATGAGGTCATGAAACACCAATTATTAAAAGGCTGAAAAGCAACAACTTTGGGAACCCAACTGAAATCCAACTAAAAATTCTTATTTTTATAGCATTATTGTTTTTCAAAATGTTAAGCCTAGCTTTTTAAATAAGTGAAACAGGCAATGAAATAACTCCCAATGTTATTTTCCAAGGGAATTACTTTGACCCACTGGTAGCTTTAATTAGAATTAAAAACTTTCAGAAGCTAATACCAATTCAGGACCTAAGTAAAAGCTATGCCAATATTACGCTCTGATTTCAATTGACTTTGATGATATTTAATAGTCATCTATTTCCTCTTGCAACCATACTTAACAATTTATCACAGAAGAGTGAAAAACAGAAGTGTGTTAT
The DNA here is from genome assembly GCF_964270905.1 of Leucopleurus acutus. Taxonomy (NCBI): domain Eukaryota; kingdom Metazoa; phylum Chordata; class Mammalia; order Artiodactyla; family Delphinidae; genus Leucopleurus; species Leucopleurus acutus. Next base: position 66,783,703 of record NC_139142.1, on the reverse strand, counting down.
TATTTAGAATAAGAGGTTCTTTATCACACCTGATCAGAATTCTTAAAATATCACAGTTCTATAGAACTTAACCTCATATTCCTGAAGTGCTAAATTTGACACAGTTGTATCTAACATGGTTAATGATCTAGTTAAAGACTGAAGCCAGAATCCACTTGAACAGATCCTACTTTGCATCCCTCCGAGTGGAAAAAGCATTGGGTTCCATAAGGAAAAGCTCACTTACTTGCTGTGCTCATCACATTCCTCCCCAAAGTATTAGTGTTGTTATCACTGCTGCTTCGGCTTAGATTCATGTTGTTCGTGGCATTAGTCCGTGCTATGTTTGCCACTCTCCTTACAAAACTCTCCAAGCTAGATGTTTCTCTTGAGGACAGGTTAGGAACACTTGCACTAGAGCTCATAGGGGCCCCAGCAGCTAACAAAGAACTCACTGATAGTCTGTTACTTGCTGAAGAGCTAAGGGGCCGTTGTGAAGCTGCTTCTTTATTAGTTAACTCAGATACTGAACTAACATCAGGAGAACTAACACTAACAATTCCCATGGATATTGCACCAGACTCCCCAGGAGCACGAACAGAACTATCAGGGCCTAACTTTCTTTCAGCATTTTCACTTCCCATTTCCGTTGTTAAGGTGCTGGTACTTGCACTGGAAGATGACCCTACTTCTGTTTGAGGGACGTTTTCAGCAGATGAAAGAACAACAATTGGTTCATGGACATCAGCTCCTGAAACTATACTGTGTTCCATTACAATTTCTGATCTCCGTTCCGTTTTGGTCGAACCCAAGCTGATGTCGCTGCTACTGGCCACGCTACACACAGAACTGCTGCTTCCTTTTCTACTTGAGGAGCCTGCAGCAGCAGATGTCTTGTCTGGACAGTTGTTTTTCACCAAGCTGCTCCATGATTGCGTTGTGCCTGAAACAGTGGATGAAACAGGTTTGGGTGATGCCACTGTATCAGGGTCGTACCCTGGTGCAAGCTTGAGGTCAAATTTTCCTTCTGCGCCCATACGGTAAGAGTTTGAGCCACCAGCATCCCAGGTGACATCAATCCAGCCTGGAAAGGGACAGGAGTTTGTGAGACCCAGCAGAAAGCAGATAGGAGCGTGTCAGACAGTAGCTCCACAATATGGGATCAGCTTTTCATCAGTGCTGCACTTCTCTGAATTTCTAGTCATCTAAGGTCTGCTAACTAAAATTAAATCCTTCCTTCTATTTCTCTTATTTCTGAACTGTTTGTTCTGGTGATGCTAAATGTAAGGGTCATGTTTACATCTATTGGGGTATCTTTTAAGGGGAAGAACTGTTAAAAATTGTAAAAAGACTGATAAAAATGGTAAAATGTTACAACTTCAGCAAGTATAGATAAAGTCTAAGTAAAAGCTTTTTCAGTTGCTAAATATGATTATGTGGTCAAATGTTATTTATAGAAAAAAGTGCTAGCTTAACCATTAATTTCTAAGTTTGGGCTAAATCCTATAATTGACAGACAAAATATTCATATATCACTGTAGAAATTCTAGGTCACTATAGTTCAAATAACACTAAGTTAGCATTTCGGTTGTGTTCTCAAAGTTCAGTGGTTATTTGGTTCTCTTATGATTAAGTTTAATAAATTTGAATAAGCGCAGAAAATTCTAAAACCAAAATTTTAAAAGTATGCTAGGCTCTTTTATTAGATAGAACCTATGTGATAAAGCTAATAACGTGAAAAGAACTAACGAGAATAACAATATTAAATCTATGTTTACTTATGCTTGGAAAATGATACTTATTCTTTTTTTAAAAATGGTAATTAACTTCCAAAAACAAAACAAATTGCCTATTAGAAAGAAAATTAATAGAAATTTTGCAATCTTATTTTAGTGCTATAAGCTAACTACTTCAGAGGAAAAAAAACACATAAAAATATTTATTTTTGTAAAGTGCTAAGTCTTTATAAAGTTTAAATAAAAGTACTTTACCCATACACACACATACTCCCGTGCATGCGCACACGCACGCACACACATGCCCAGTTCATATAAGTGTACGATGAGGCTCAGAGGGGTTTAAGTAATACTGAATTACCTGTGGGCATTATCTGCATACAAGTTGTTTGAGAGGAAACTGACTGCCCCAAATCTACATAATCTAGTTTAGATGACATTTCAATTGCCTCAATTTATTCTGTATGCTGAAATAACCTCTGAAGAACCAACATTTAACTATCTCTTCTGCAACATGGAAAAGCGTGAGAAAAGGAAAAGTTCAAAAACATATCCCAATCCCAAATAAAAATTACATTTGTATTGTATTAACTGGTCCCAAAATATACTGATAACTTATTTCATAGTACTTATCAAAATCTGTAACTGTAAATTTATCTGTTTTACCCAGAAAGCAGGGGGTCATACTTTTTTGTTGACCATTGTGTATCTGAAGTCTAACGAAGTACCTTTACATAGCAGGCACTCATATTTGTGGAATAAATTAAAAAATGGGTATTCCTACCAACATAAAGATTCTTTAGAAAGGAAAGAGCTTTAATTGATATAGCATAGAAAAATAACTCAAAACTGTAAACCATTCATATTATGCTTGAGAATGTGTTTAAACTGATCACTCAGAAAGGGTACATACACACTATCCATAAGTGTAAAGATACAAAACTCTGAACTCCTCTTATACTCAAAAGATAGATAAAAATAACTAGCCATTATTAGAAATGGTTAGCTTAAGTATTTGAAAGCTAAGAACCCTCTATGGCATAAGGGTTTTAAGGTATGACTTCGTTACATTTATCAAATCAGTAAAATAAGCCTTTCTTACATGCTAAATTCTGAAATTAAGATTCCAGTTGCTTCAGTTGACTCCCGCCCAAGAAAAATACGCTGTATTCACATATCTCTAACTAGCTCACACACTTAAAAGTCAAATAATTTAGGGGGAATAGACTGTTAACTAAGTATCATTAAGATGCCTAAAAACAAGAATATTGGAAATTTCTGAGTTGAATGGGACTATTATTATTCAGCTATTTTTTTTTTTTTAATGAATTTTGGCAGCTACGTACATGCTCACTCACTATAAACCTGCTATCATGACAGTGATCTGCAATTAGGGTATGACTATACAGAAATGCATTTAGTAACGTAATTTAAGGAACAGAATCTTAAGCGTAATAAAACCAAAAATAGTTTAAGTAAATAAATGCCTTTATCACATAGTTAAGATATCAAATGTTAGTCATTCTCCTAAGCATTGTCACTTTTATTATGTCTCTTTCAATATTTGGTGTAAGTTGAGAATATAAACATTTTACTCTTCTTTTTTTTTTAATGCTAGGCAAAATTCGTAAGAACCCACTACTGGTTAGGCAAATTATCCACTAATAAGTGAGTCTTTTAAGTTATAAAAAAAAAAAACTAGCCACTATAGTTGCTTCTGGGAGTTAAAAGCAATTTAAGTGGGTATGGACTTCTTTAAAATCTACAGATCAAAAGTTAAAAATGAACTTGATTTTAAACAATAACCCCTACCCCAAGGAAAAACTGGTAGACTGTGAAACATTGTGAAATATCTTATAGTTAACTAATAAATGAAAAGTCTACAATTTTTGTTCGATGCTTTACTGAAAAATATTTAACTATAAATGTTAATGCTTTTTCTTCTATGTGACTCATAATTGAACAAAAACTTCTGCCCTGATTCTTGTCAAGCCAACAATATAAAGAAAAGCATAAGAAATTAAGATAAAAATCAATGGAAACTTATGAATAATAAACTAAAAAAACATAAAAACAGCAGAAAATGTGTCTTTAGGGTATTCACCTTATACTAGCTTATTAATTACTTCAAAATATTAGCAATAAGTTTTGAGTCAAAACCTAAGAATTAAAAATTTTTCCTATTTCTAAATAAATGATTTTTCCCATTTTTAACATAAAACCAATAAATCAGTTCTTCTACTTAGTCCTAGAACATTTAGTCAATTTATAAATTACCCCAAAGTAACAAAAGAAAAATATTTTGTTATTTAAATACTCGATTTCTACACTAAAAATGCTAAGCACCTACTCACCATTATGCAGTTCTCCTGTGACGGTGCCTTCTCCCTGTGGGCTGCCATCCTGATCCCGCCATTTCCAATCAAGGCCTCTGATCACACGAGCCCCTGGAACCATGTACTTCAGTACCTGGGAGCGTACTAGACGTCTCTGTCTTCTAAGGTTAGCTTCTGCTTCCTTAGCTGCTTTTCCTGTAAGGTAGAAATTAGAGAAATATAAACAAAGTCGCTTTTTATAAATATAATTGTTTTAGTAAGTTAGAAAAACCTACTCTCATCTCTTTACCTAGCTGATCTTCACATACTCCATTTACAGTGCCATAAAGTTCAAATCCAGATAGTGAGAGATAATGGGTTTGGCCACTAGCATTCTTCCCCATCTGTTTAATTCTCACATGTCGCCACCCTTGTTTCTCATCCTTCGGTGGATCAAGAGGCCAGGTGGCTGTTGACCTGTGAATGTATTAGGGAAAATATTATGTAATGTTTTAAACATATGAAAAAGATGTTTAAGGTGGTGAAGATTTTGTTACATAATAGAAAACTATATGAAAAGTAAACTAACTTTCATGTTCAGTCAACGGTTTGTTACACAAGAATCAAGAAATCAAAGGAGAAAAATAGCAGTAAAGAAAATAAATTAAAAATGAAATGTGTAAATGTATATTATTAATTTGACTCATAACATTAAATGACTTATGAATAATAAAATACAAAGAAACAAGACCAGAAATTTTATGAATAACAATGTTTTTATGATGAAAAACATTTTTAAATTTTTGCAAAATTTTAAATGATATACTAAAATATTAACTTTAAAGCTTGAAAATATTACCTATTAATCATAATGTTAAGAAGCTCCTTCCATACTACATCACATACAGAAAAGTAATTTAACTCTACACTCTACTCCTCAAAATGTGCCACAATGTACAATTAAACTTTATTAGAACTAAATTTTTTAGAAATATAATGCTGACTTTTTGTCCTTAAAAAAAAATATATGATCAATATATAAAATTTAGGAAAACAGATACATAAAATAAGAAAAATCAATAGTCACTGTTAATTTGTCAAACATCACATATACTATGTGAATAAATGGAGAGTTTAGTAAAAGTTAACTCCATTTTTTTTGGTTTTTATCAGTGTGCTATATACACACACATACAGCTATGTATCAACTTCTTTTTAAATAAGTAAGCTCAGCTTCTACTAATGTTTAAAGCATTTGATGGTTTTGACAAAGTCAGTATTTCAAAATTTTAATACCTAAATGACACTATCAAGTGATATTTTTAGAAAGAAAATCTTGTTTCAGTATCTTACAAAAAAGAGAGCTCTAGGAGGATACAGTTCTAAAAATAAACAAAGCTCTTTACTGAGTTTTCCAATTTACAAAGACTCCTCAACTAACCCTGGTTCATTGAGACTGCAGTCATCAACATGGGTATACAAAGAAGTCCAGTTCTGTCCATCTTTGGATACCTGGAAAACCCAATTTCTCAGTGCAGACCTTCCATAACCACGAGCATGACGAAGTGTATATGCTGATGGTACCACCCAGAGACCCAGATCTATGGCAAACCAGGCATTCTTATCATCATTGCTATGACAATTTAAAGCTGAATTGTCACGACTTAATATGTCTTCTAAGCGGCCATAAGGTAGATTTCTTCCTTCTGATGATGTTACTACTACAAGTCCATAAGCAGCTGGATTAACCCATTCATATGCAGTTCTACACAAAAACAAAGAAAATACTCTTAAGCAGTGTTAACAGTTAACACTATTAAAATAACTGCATTTGCTCAGACTAGCTTTTATCCACATAAAATTATATTAATTAAGAAAAATTCTACATTTAACAATTTAGGTAGTTTTTTCTTCATTAAAAAGTAATTTGGATGGTCTTAAAGTTAACCTAAAAGACGAAATTCCTAAAACTGCAGGATACTCAGAGTGGTTAATTTTATTCTACTACCTAGAATTCTTTTTCCAGGTGAATGTTTTCAACCTACATTAAATAATGACTTACTTGGCATTTGTCCCAATCCAGTAAATGATTCCATTTTCATCAAAATCATGCTGGTGCCGAAATATAAAATTTTGGCCTTCTCTTAATTTTCGAACAAAAACAAATGAAGATCGGTCAAAATCATACCACTGCTTTGCTACCTAACCAAAGAAAATATGGAAGACACCTTAATTATGATATTTTGAAATGCAGTGCCCATTTGGTTCCTATCCCTTTAATGTGAATTATTTTATAATCAATATTCATTTAAGAATATTTGAAAAAGAAAAAAACCCCAGAAAATTCCATAATCATAGCACCCCACTATTAATATCAGAGAGTATTTCTTTAGTCTATTATTTCAATAGATAGAATAAAACAAAGTCTTGATCAAACTTTACAAAAACATTTTTCTCCTATCCGTCTGTATATATTATGATACCTATATAATATTCAAATTAATGGAAGTAATTACCAACTTGATATTCCTTTATTTGATTAGCATTAAGGTTTTGTTCACTATTTGAGTATTAAAAATAACTATAATAGACATCTTTATGAAGAAACCATTTAGAGTGTATAAAGATTATTCTCTAAAATGGAATTACTAGGTCAAACTCTATTACTGTAACTCTGGAAAAATACTTCCCAAACCACTTTTCTAAAGGCCTAAACCACAGCAAAGAATGCTTATTTCACCATTCCCTTGCCAGAAACTCACCATTTTTAAGAGATACTGTTCTAGAGATTCAACTGTAGCTAAGGGCTCCATCTTCAACATCCTGCCGGTCCTGTCTATCAATGCAGTTTCACCAGGTGCACGTTCCAACCGAAATCTTAATCTTCTTGTAAGTATCTACACAGAAATGATCAAAATGCTTCAGAAAATATTCTGCTTTTTTCTTAGAATTTTGAAAATGAAAAATGTTACATAACACAGCAATTGAGATTTATAAAGTATAACCAAAAGGAAGGATCAATGTCTGCTTTCTATTAAATGTTTTTTTTTAAAGAGGTCCACTGAATAATATTTTCAAGAAAGAAACAAAGAAATTTACTTAGAATTTCTAAACAACTTCAAACATACATGGTTTAAATAAAATTATTCTGAAACACTTAACAGAAATATTACAACCCCTAACTGATAACTTGCAATTTTCCAAGTAAGTTATAAAAAGTAGCTAATTAACTTATGCTTTTAAAGCTAGAATATATTAAATAATCTATGGCTAATAAACTTAAAAAAATACAAGATAGCTTCCAATCCAATATACTTTAGTAAATAAAACAAGTATGTGCTTCATTTCTGTATAAATCTTAACTAATTCCTTTAGACACATAATTAAATATTTACATGTACATTTGGAAAGCATTTCAGACTGCAAAATTACCAGGGGGCACATTCCCAGCCTTCCTATCTTTGTATCTTGCACAGTCTCCTAAAATGAGATACGTATAATAAAAGATGTTGGTGCTCCTAGGACTGTAAAAGTATAAGCAGGGGAATTTCCAGTCTTTGAGACCTATTTCTACGTCATTCATCTATCAAGGATAAAACCTTTAAAAAGGGTAGACCAAAAAATCCCCTTGTTCCTCTATATTATTCTATCTGAAGTAAAGCACAAAGTAGACCTCTACATCTTGTTTAATATATACATCATGTCAGATATACTAATTATACTGTAACTCTATGAACAAGCTTTCTAGTCTGGGAGTCTAGTTGGCTTTGGTAACACTACTGGGTTCTTGGAGGTATGGTAAGTTTTTTGCCTTGAGTAGGCACTGTTATTGCAAATAGTTTTAGTCACTTATTAAAGGCCATATTTAAAAGAAACTATTTGATACAGTGGAATGCAGGATAGATCAAATAAAGGCAAGATTCAAGGCCAAAGAACATGCTAGAAAATACCAAAGTAACCTACAGAAGATGTGATAAAGATCTGTTTTGGAATATTAGCAGTAAGAATTATTTGTTTTGTCTGTTAGTATCTGGATACTAGATGCTAACAAAAGAATAATTTAATGAATTAAGAAGAATGTCAACCAAGTGACACTCAGGAAGAAAACAGGTTTTTTATAAAACCATGTGATGATGACAGATTTCAAAAATCAATAGAAATAGCTAAGGAAGGCCATCTGGTTCTAAACAATGACATACAGAAAGCAAGAAAAAAAACCTGTGCCTAAAATATTTTCACATTTTCTCATATGTTGAGATACACTCAGAGACGAAGGGACTTAACTCATAATTCTAGAACAGAAGGACTCTCTTTACTGCTTTCCCACTGATAAGGTGTCTTTCGCCAAATATGACCTACCAAATATGATTTAAAACCTAAAATAAACATTAAAATACCAATACATTCAAGAGTCATTAAAAAGAACAATCAAATGTCATTAAAGGTTAAAGTCTTTAATGATTAAGCACAATCGCTCTTTAATAAAATATAAAAGTTTTTTGGTTTTGTTTTTTTAAAGAAAACTATCTAAGCCTGCTCCTAAATGCATTCAGCAATAGCAGCAACTGCATTTTCCATGGTTACCTGGAGGTTATAAGTGGATCCTGGTGTATCATACAAATGGAGAGGTAGACGTTCAATAGATTCTAGTACAGCTATTAACTTTCGGATTAATGCAACAGCTGGTCGACTAGGAAAAAAATAATCGTTAAGAGCTTTTATATAAGTTCATGCTAAAGTTCATAAAGAAACTGTAATAACCAACCTCATATAGACCCCCTACTTTCTTTATTAATGCAAAGAGAAGTTTAATTTTGTATTAGACTACATGAGTAAGCAAAAATAATCTTATAACTCAATTTCTTCACTTAATAAAATATTTCATTTTTCTTATGAAATGTTCATCAACTGCATTCAAAGTAATGTAAAATTTGAGCTTCTCTGGTGGCGCAGTGGTTGGGAGTCCGCCTGCCGATGCAGGGGACGCGGGTTCGTGCCCCGGTCCGGGAAGATCCCACATGCCGCAGAGCGGCTGGGCCCATGAGCCATGGCCGCTGGGCCTGCGCATCCAGAGCCTGTGCTCCGCAACGGGAGAGGCCACAGCACAGCAGTGAGAGGCCCGCGTACCGCAAAAAAAAAAAAAAAAAAAAAGTAATGTATAATTTAACATGTAATTTATTTTTTAAAGTTTAAATAATTTTATTATATAATATCTGATACATATAAAAGAATATATAAAGCAGCAAAGTTTTGAAAATGACAGTATTGTTGGCAAGGCAACACTGGTATAATATTTCTGGAAAACAACATGACAATTTATATCAAAAACCTTTAAAACATCATCAATAACTCAGTAATACAATTTAAAGGAATTTATGTAACAAGATGTTTCCACCAAGACACTTACATTTTAGTATTAGTAATAATTTGCAAACAGCCAATATGTTTAATAGACTATTTCAATAAATTATTATATATCCATATAATGTAATATGCACTCATTTAAAATGGTATTTAAAATTAATGGAATTAATTGAATTTCGCTTATTATTTTAAAAATTCAATCACATTCAAAAGTAATAAAATAGTAAAATGCACCTTCATCAACTCATGACCCAGCTTCAACAATTACCTACTAATAGCCAATTGATTTCTATCTATATCCCCACCCATTTCTCTCCTTCCTGTATATTTCAAAGAAAATGCCAGGGGACTTCCCTAGTGGCGCAGTGGTTAAGAATGTGCCTGCCAACGCAGGGTTCAAGTCCTGGTCTGGGAAGATACCACATGCCACGGAGCAACTAAGCCTGTGCTCCACATCTACTGAGCCTGTGCTCTAGAGCCCATGAGCCACAACTACTGAAGCCCACGTACCGAGAGCCCACGCTCCACAACAAGACAAGCCACTGCAATGAGAAGCCCGTGCACCACAACGAAGAGTAGCCCCCGCTCACTGCAACTACAAAAAGCCCACAGGCAGCAACAAAGACCCAATGCAGCCAAAAATAAAAATAAATAAATTTATAAAAAATTAAAAAAAAAAAAAGTCAAATAACATACCATTTCACCCAGAAATACTCTGGGTATGTACCCCTACAAAAGGATTCTTAAAAAATAAAATAATATCATTGCCACACCTAAAAGGTAATGAACAATCACTACTTAATATCAACAAATATTTAATCAGTGTTCAAATTTCCACTTGTATCTTAAAGATTATCTAATTTAAAATAAGAGGTCAGTTGCATTCACAGCAGACATGTAATCTTCCTTTTATTCCATTAGATTAAAAAATACTTTAAAAATCTTTCCTTTTCTATCTATTTATAATATAAGCTACTTTTGTACTGAATAAAAAAGTTCCTACTTTGTGTATAAACACTATACTAGGCTCTATTTGAAAGGAAAGCTATCAACTTGCAAACACTGCAAACATCAAATTAAAAGAAATTTGGGGATTTACCTTTCATCATCTTCATTTTCACTAAAGGCTGTTTTAAAAACATTTATTCTTTCTACCAGTTGACTACAATCTTGCTTCATATCTAAATCCATGCTCTAAAAAAAAAAAAAAGGAAAAAAAAAGTTTTAGGGCTGTTACTGAAATTTATCAAAACATATTCTGCAAGATGAATATTAATATATTACAAAATTATCAATACAATATAAGTGAAATCATTATTTTCTTTCAATTAAAATTCTTTTCATTATATGACTAGTAGATCATGGCTAATATCTTCAGTGTTCATAATGAAATGGCAATTATACTCCTTTTCTCAAAGTGTAGTGGTATGCAAGGTAATTTCAGATTATTTATGAACATTTTGCATTTTAACAGTACTATTTACATTAATTAGTATCAGAAAAAATATGACTGGTATATCAAAACAATGATTTCATAGATACTACTAAGTGATGCTATATCAATGTAATTTTAATAAATGAGAATACAAATGGTAAAAATAATGAAGGAAACACGAGACACTGCAGTTAAAGTACAATGATTAAGATCAAGAAATTAAAATGGCAAACAGAACTAAAATGGGGAAAAACCTTCACTTTTCATAATTTATTCTGTTAGAATTTGTTAAAATATAAGTGTGTGGGGCGGTGTATATATATACACACCTTTCATTAAAATAAAGGAAAAAATTTTATCACAATAAAGAGATAGTAATGCAGTCTAAATTGAAGAGAAATATAAGGTTATTAGCAAATACTTGTCAAATATTCACATAAACTTCCTAAATTGCCAATGCTCATAAATTAATTTTATGCAAATATTTTAGGTATTTAAAAAGGCCTATAGACTAACTCCATTTTATGTTATGAGGGAATCACAGCAGTGAATAATGTTAAATCTTAGGCTACTACAAGCAAGTGTTTTGTTCAAACAAATCTTGAACAAATTATAATCAGGTAACCAAAAAAATCTAAATAAACTCAATTATTTAATTCAACTGGCTCAAACTAATCATAAAACTTGAAAGGCTGGAAAAATTATAAATGTTAACATTTACTACTCAGTTTTTAATACATCTTGACAAAAACAAAGTAAATCTCGCTCTGTCAAAGTGTAGTTAAAAATATTTTTTTTAACTATATACCTCATTCTGTACTACTTCATAAACTTACATTATTTAAAACAGTAAGAAGCGCTTGCACCAAGCCACTACTGCACATTTCATATGGTGAAATTGTGTTTTCATCCTTCAAAAGTACAATTAGATTTTCTAAAGCTGTCTTCATTAAATCTCTCCAAGTGTTCTCACTCTCAATACACTAAAAGAAACAAAATTTTTTAAAAGACAATCGAAAAAACAAACAGGTCTTAACATACTTAATTTATCAGAGCATCAATTACAATGAAAATAAATTAGATACTAAATTAGATTAAGAAATTCAAATTATTAATGCAAATTATCTCTACCAGGCCTGGTAAACTCTTTTGTAAAGGGCCAACTGTAAATATTTTAGGCTTCACAGGCCACATCACATATCTTGGTCACACCTATTTAAGTCTGCCATTGTGGCCACTAAATCAGTCACGGACAATATGTAAATAAATGAGCATGGCTGTGAGCAATAAAACTACTATGGACACTGACTTTACACATGCATATAATTTTCAGGTATCATGAAATATTATTCTTACTTTTGATTTGTGTTCAACCATTTAGAAATGTAAAAACCCTTCTTACCTCACAAAACCATACAAAATTTAGCCCACGGGTGATAATTTTCTGACCCCCTAATCAATACCCAGAATATAAAATTATATCACAATAAAGAGATAGTAACGCAGGAAAAAAGGAAACCAAGATCACTGTGTGTCATAAAATCTAGAGGCTAACATACTTGTCTATTTGTATGAAGTTCCCAAGATGACTCTAACTGAGTTGCTATGTTTCTGAGTGTTACCACTACTCCACGAGGCATGCTTTCAACAGCTTTAAAGTGGTCATCATATAAATCTCGAGCCATAGTTCGTACCTACCAAAATAAAAATAGTAAATGTGATCTTTACTACAATTAATAATTTTACCAAATCTTCCTTTTAAATATATACATGCAACCTTTAGAATTAAGATGTTTGTGCCAGTATCAAGTTCCAAAAAATGTTACTACTTCTATTCATATACATCAAGAAGTTCTCATGGTTGAAAAACTACTCTAGCAGATTTTAACAATGTCAAATCGAAGAACTTATAATTTTAAGTTTTAAACTTTGTATTCATATACCAAATAGGAGCTTATTTCATTTAAATCAAATTAAACCTATAAAAAGGTCACTTCGCTCTTCTTAATAAAAGTAACCTGTTTTATGGTGAACCAATTAGAAAATACAAATAAGCAAAAAAAAAAAGAAAGAAAGAAAGAAAATTAAGCCATCTATAATTCCATCAACTGAAGTTGAACCTTTTAACATTCTGGGGTGTACTTTAGGTTATTATGTCTTTTTTCTATTTATTCACACAAAGTATATATGATGCTCATATATTTATATATTTCATCAAGAGAAAGAATGACTGTATTATCAGTTTGGGTACTAATTACCTCTCATTTAAGTTAAATTAATGTTATTTGAGAGAGAAACCCACACATGTCCAAGGCTTGGGTCTGATGAAATTTAGTATGTAACATTCTTTAAAATATATGCTTAAATAATGTAAATTTAAGATTTACGTGATTTCATTTAAATCAGAAGCATAGTTCTAATGTAACAAAAAATTTCACTCCCTAAATGAATTAATAGTACCTTCCCATTCTATTTTAGTATGCCTTTCAGAATTAGAAGATAAGTTCTGGATATCAGACAACACTGAAGAAAATATTCCTTTATAAATAATATTAAGAAATAAAAACAGGTTAAAACTAATAGTTAAAATTATTTTTACCTAAAATTACTATATGTTGATATATACTACTTTCATATGCAAAAGAGCCACATGATCATTGATTTACTACTGATTTCAAGGATCTGAATCAATAATCATATTTTTTTAAGAAAATGAAACTACAGGACTGAGACTATATCCTCCTTGATTTACTTTTCTTTTGTACTGTAAAAGTTCAGTTCCCTGGGAGTTAATCTAGATTTGTTGGTTAATACAACACCAAAAAAGTTTTTATTCCAAAAAACTCCTGAGAAAGCTGACCGGTAGCTTTATAAAAATTACAGCTGAGCCTCATTATTTGAGAATTTAATATTTGTGAAATCAACTAGTCACTAAAATTCATTTGTAATCCACAAATCAATACTTGCAGCACTTTTCACAGTCATTTTTCGGCAAGCACAGTGCAGCAAAAACTTTAAAATGTGGGCTTCCCTGGTGGCGCAGTGGTTGGGAGTCCGCCTGTCGATGCAGGGGACAGGGGTTCGTGCCCCGATCTGGGAAGATCCCACATGCCGTGGAGCGGCTGGGCCCGTGAGCCATGGCCGCTGGGCCTGTGCATCCGGAGCCTGTGCTCCGCAACGGGAAAGGCCACAACAGTGAGAGGTCCGTGCACCGAAAAAACAAAACAAAACAAAACAAACAAACAAAAAAAACTTTAAAAATGTGACCAGAGCCTCACAGGAACCTAAACCTGTATTTCTCCAAGAAACAATGGTTCAGTATTCATGGCAGCTTTACAGAACATAACTATCACGAAAATGAAAACTGTATTTAGTTCAAATTCCTTTTACCATCTAATGGCTACCTTCAATTGAGATATTTCTTCCTCAAATGCCCTTAAGATATTCTGAATTGGAAAAAAACCTCTGGCTTCACACTCTTTTTTGAAAAACACAGAAGCAAGCATGGAATAATATATATAGCTATACAGGTAATATACATTTATAAATTAAAGAAAGCAAGAAAGAGAGAGAGAGAGAAAAAGCAAGCAAGCAATTTTCTTTCCTAGGTCTAGCATGTGGAAATGTGGAATATCTTTGGGATAGCCTAGCAAATTTACAACTGGAAATGAAGACATGAATGAATATATATAATATATATAACATATATATATTATATAATATAGTGCTCCAAATAAAACCCCTTATGACTATTCCTATGGCCAAAGCCACACAAGTACCCCCCTATCCCAATCACCCAAAAGCATTCTTCACATATTATATGAAAAAACTATATCATTATTTTAGGTAAAATAAAAATGTGTCATCAGAAGATACTGAATCTAACTATGAGATTTTATTTTCTCTTTTAAAAATTAAAAAATTCAAGAACAATTGATATAATAAAGATGGACATATAATGGCTTGGGACTTCCCTGGTGGTCCAGTGGTTAACACTCTGCCCTCCCAATGCAGGGCACCCGGGTTCGAACCCTGGTCAGGAAACTAGATCCCATATGCTGCGACTAAGAGTTCGCATGCTGCAACTAAGAGTTTGCCTGCCACAACTAACAGTTCGCATGCCACAACTAAGAGTTCCCATGCCTCATCTAAAGAGCCCACATGCTGCAACTGAGGATCCTGCATGCTGCAACTGAAGATCCAGCATGCCACAACCAAGAACTTGCATACAGCAGTGAAGATCCCGAGTGCCACAACTAAGACCTGGCAGAGCCGAATGAATGAATGAATGAATGAATAAATAAATAAATATTATTTAAAAAAAAGAAATATAGAGACATGGATGTAGGAAACAAACGTATGGACACCAAGGGGGGTGGAAAGTGGGGTGGGGTGGGGTAGGATGAACTGGGAGATTGGGACTGACATATATACACTAATATGTATAAAACGTAACTAATAAGAAACTGCTGTATAGCACAGGGAACTCTACTTTGCTTCACTGTACAGTAGAAACTAACATAACATTGGAAAACAACTATACCCCAATTTAAAAAAAAAAAAGAAAGAGAGAAATATAATGGCTTTATTTTTGAAAAAACCAATGCATAATAAATGGATAGAATTTAAATATTAGTAATATGAGTCAGTAACATATTTGCTCCTGGAGTCAGTAACATATTTGCTCCTGTATCTTTTTGAAACAGTGGTTTCATCTGAGATGGCCATTAAACTAAGCATCAAATTATCTCAATCTAGAACCAGGAATTCAAATTGATTCATCACAAAGTATTAAATCAAGACTGTAAATTATAATAATGCATTTTCAATCCCACTACATCACTAAAAATACTATCATTAATCATAATTAAAGCATGAGTTTAAAGTTTCTGTGACATTAATAACTCACATAATTTTAAAATAATTTAAATTTTATACTTGTCTCAATTTTGTTTCTATTTTAATGTTGGTGTTTACTTATAGTATAAAAACTGTAAGTTTTTTTTATACTTATAATATAAAAACTATAAGTGTTTACTTATAGTATAAAAACTATATGTAAATGTATACATATTGCAGAAAATAATAAGCACAGAAAGAGGAAAACTAAAAATACATTAGATTAGGGTAGCTTATGTTACATGGCTCAATTTTTTAAATGCCTACAATCTACCCTGAAGCCTTGCTACATCAGTATAAAAGACAAAAAACAAAGCAAATCCCATAAATAATACCTTTTGCTTAGTTTTTTCTAACTTAGATTTTAGTTTTCTGCCTCTTTTGCCAGTCCAGCCAGTCACAAATTCTGAACCTTAAAAAAAAAAAAAAAGTTATTTCACAGAACATATTTTCTTGCAATTTAACATATTCATTTATTCTTATCTGTTAAACTGACATACCTACATACTTACCCAGAGAAGTTTCTGCAGTAAATGAATGCTTGGTTCCTCTATTAGATTCAAACACAAAACCAGGTAAATCTTCTTTCAATATCGTTGCTTGCTGGCCATCTGAGTTATGAATAGCAATTTCTCCTTCTTTCAAACATGTTAGTGACCAATTCCCTACAGTGAGTTTAGCGGGTCCTGGTGCTGAGAGTATAGGTTGACTTGAAGTAGATGGCTTTACTTGGCCTCGAGCTCTTTGTAACTTCTCTAAGAATTCACTTCTGCTTTCTATAAAGACAAAATGTTTGTTTTAAAACTTCATTCCTTTCAAATATTCCATTTTTTTAAGGAAACTACCTATTGAAATATCAACTTTATTAAAAAACTTTCATCAAAGTTTTGTTCTGATATACTCTCACTGGTTTGATATTATTTAGGTTCAAGCATTAAAACAATCCTACAGCCATAATTTTTTTAAAGTAGAAGGCTTTTGGGAAAAGATAATTTGAGACAGCATCACACATGTGCAATTCATCATTACGTGATAAGAGGCACCTTTACCTAAAGGATGGAGACAGTAAAAGTAGATACTGATACAATGCTATTCCTTGTCTCATACAATAAAAAAGTATGAAATGCTTTCACGGTACAATCATTTTTCTCTGTTAATATTAAAGAAATGGCCATATGATCATCAAGGACATGCTATTGCTATGACAATGGTGGCAAAAATATGAGCAGAAAAACAAATTATCAAAATTACAGAAACTAGTAAAACATTTTAACAGAAACAAAATATTACCTGAACTATCTGATCCACCTTCAGGACTACCGCTTGAATACATGGTGGCAAGTTTTCCATCCAAGATAAATCTAAACCATCCATTACTGCCATTAGATAGTTCCAAGGCTGCTGCATCACTCCATATATATAAGCAGTCCCTTCCCCTAATGATGGACCAGTCTCTCCAATGATATGGCTTACCCTGCTGCAATTCTTTAGCATCTTCCTGTGGTTCATCTTCCTAAATGTGTAAAATTATTCAATGAAACGTGGGAAATAACTTATATTCCAAATATTCATAAGTACTTAAAAAAACATGACCATGAATCAAATTCAGAATTAAAACATCCTGAATATAATATTTATCTGCCTGTATTTTAATACATATTCTGATTCAACTAATTACCTATAATCTTAAAAGTCCATCCTAAAAAAAAGTCAAGAAATTCACATAATAACCAAAGTTATAACATTTCCAGGTATAAAGGTAAAGAAGACAAATGGATTAGGTTTACACACAATTAGCTAATTATCTAGGACTTGATAAACTCACCATATCTCTGGGCCTAACAGATTATTTGTAAAAAAATGAATGTTTACACTAGATCAATGGTATCCAAACCTAGGGTGCAAAAGGATGACCAGAAATGTGTTTTAACAATATAATTTATAAGTTCCCAACCTTAGCCAAGTGAATCAAATATACTGGATTATTCCTATAATCATCAAAATGTTAGCTATAGCGTGTTTAAAAGAAAAATAACTTGTAAACACTGTTTGCCTACCCCGGCATCAAAAAAATTTTTATTCTGTTGACAACATTTAATATTAAGAATATTCATCATTAACATATATGATCTTGGCATGTGTGTGCATGCATGCGTATATGGGTAAAGTACTTTTAAACTTTATGAAGACTTATACTTAAAATTGTTTTAAATGTATCTTTTACATGCTTCTTCCCTGAAGTAGTACTTAGCTTATAACACTAAAATAAGATTATAAAATATGGATTATAAATTTCCCTAAACATAGTACTTGTGCTCCAGGCCATGATAGGTTAATAAGGATCAAGACTTGCCTATCCACTGTCAACAACTAAAAAAAACAGACAAAATACATGAAAAAGTGTTTTCAAATACTGGACAACAAGCAACACAGGACTGCATGATCTCCCAGAAAACAGAAACAAATAAGGTAAGCCCCTTAGGCTCAGACAGAGTTTCTGGCTAGGGTCTTAAGAAGAAGGAACACAGAGGCCAGCAGTTTAAGTTGAGGAAATGGAGATCTGTGTTTGAAGAGATTAAGGCAAATGGAATATGTGGTGGATGAGTTCAGGATCAGGGAGTCAAGCACAAAAAGCCTCTAGAAATGTGCAAAGCGGTCACCAGGACATCTCTACTGAGTACCAGCCCATCTGTGTACAGGTGATGTTCCATAAGGCAGGGCAAAGAATGACTTGAAAATGGTAAGGTGAACAATTCAGAGGTCACACAGGGTGGTCAGACATTTGCATTCCTAACAGCCAGAGTGGAAAATCATCATACCAACAGTTCAAAATTTTTCCAAATGTGATGTAACTGTAAGCCCACAGACCAAAAAAAATTAAATAATCCCGAGCAGGGGCAGAAAACCCACATGTGCATGCACACACACAAACCAAACAGCTAAGCACATCAAAGTCAAATTGCTAAAAACAAGTTATAAAGTCTTAAAAACAGCCAGAGGAAGAAAACGTCTCAGTAGAGCCTATGCACATCAGGTGACAATGAAATATCTCTTCAAGTGCTGGAAAATGATCAGCCAAAAGTCCCTGTAGGAACTGAAAATGTCCATTGAAAATGAAGGCCAAGGGACTTCACGGGTGGTGCGGTGGTGAAGAATCCACCTGCCAGTGCTGGGGACATGGGTTCGAACCTTGGTCCAGGAAGATCCCATGTGCCACAGAGCAACTAAGCCCGTACACCACAACTACTGAGCCTGTGCCCTAGAGCCTGCGAGCCACAACTAGTGAAGCCTGCGTGCCTAGAGCCCGTGCTCCTCAACAAGAGAAGCCACCACAATGAGAAACCCGCGCATGGCAACAAAGAGTAGCTGCCACTCACTGCAACTAGAGAAAGCCCGCATGCAGCAACGAAGACCCAACACGGCATAAATAAATAAATATATTTATAAAATAGAAAAAAAAAAATGAAGGCCAAAATCAGTCCACTGGTTAGAACTTCATGCTTCCACTGCAGGGGGTAGGGGTTCAATCTATGGTCAGAGAACTAAGATCCCACAAGCCACGCAGCGCAGCCAAAAAACAAACAAAGGAAGAAGATATTTTCAAAGAATAAAGATAAATCTCAAAGAATTTTCTGGCTTGTCTTCTCATTTCCAGATAATGTATTTTGGGGACTTCCCTGGTGGTCCAGTGGCTAAGAGTCCACTCCGAACGCAGGGGGCCTGGGTTCGATCCCTGATCAGGGAACTAGATCCCACGTGCCGCAACTAAAAGTTCGCATGCTGCAACTAAAAGATCCTGCATGTCTCAACTAAAGACCCTGCATGCTACAATGAAGATCCCGTGTGCTGCAACTAAGACCCCGTGCAGCCAAATAAATATATTAAAAAATAATAATGTAGTGTGAAGAACAAAGGTTTAATTTTAATGAAAACAATTTTTTTTGTTCTTTTATAATCTTTTAATGTCCTAAGAAATCTCTGTCAAGCTCAAGGTCACTAAGATTTTCTTCTTTTTCTTCTAAGAAGCCTTACAGTTTTAGCCCATCCATTTCAGTTCATGACTTCTTTTTTTGTTAAAAGGGGTAAGATTTCATATTTCTGCATATGTTATCCACTTGTTCAAGCATCATTTTTAAAGAGACCATCCTTTTGTGACTGAATTATCTTAGCACTTTCTTTGAACAATTGACCATATATGTGTGGGTCATTAATCTATTTTTACACCACTACCACACTTTCTTGCTTACTATAGCTTTATAATAAGACTTGAAATCTGCTGGTGTATGTCCTTCAACTTTGTTCATTTTCAAGGATGCTTTGGCTATTGTAGGTTCCTATCATTTTCATATAAATGTTTGCTTGTTAACTTCTACAAAGACTGCTGGATCTGTAACCTATTTCTTGAATGAAAGAATTCCAGGGGGATGAACCCAGATATCACTTCTTGTTTTGTTTTTTGTTAAATCTCCAGTAATTTAGGAAACACACATATACACTAAACCACTCAGGATTCTGCAATTACCATACCCTACCATTCTCTCAAAACTGTTAATACTCAGTCACTAATATGTAGGAAGCATTCACTAAATGGTAGGACTAAATCATTGCTGGCAATTGGTAGAGACAAATAAGGCATATTTTTAAATATGTACTCTAAGGCAAGAATTATCGATAGGTACTGAAATTAGTGGATAAAAGTTTAAAGAGAAACTGCGTATTTGCACAGTCTCAAATTATCTCCCCACAAATTACTTATTAATTACAAAAGGGAAAAAGTATCTTTACAGGGCCTCCCTGGTGGCTCAGTGGTTGAGAGTCCGCCTGCCGATGCCGGGCACACGGGTTTGTGCCCCGGTCCGGGAGGGTCCCACATGCCGTAGAGCGGCTGGGCCCATGAGCCATGGCCGCTGGGCCTGCGCGTCCGGAGCCTGTGCTCCGCAACGGGAGGGGCCACAGCAGTGAGAGGCCCGTGTACCGCAAAAAAAAAAAATCTTTACAATAGAGAAACCTGGTAGAAACAAACACAACCAACTGATCCAAGTTAACGTCAACAGCAGGAGTGCAAACAGACATCATGTGCCTCTAAAAAGGCACATTTGACACATGAGAAGGCCATAACATCACCTCTATAGTCTTTCTGCTTAAAAACACACAACCTGAATCTAGTTATGAAGAAACATAGCACAAACACAACGTGAGGGTCATTGTCCAAATTAAGTGGTCTGTCCTCTTCAAAAAAATGCCAAGGCTATGAAAGAAAAAGAAACGCTGAGAAATGGAACAACATGACAACGAAATGTACTGTGCTCCTAGACTGGATTCTGGGCGGGGTGGGAGGGGGGTGGCGTGGGCTGTAGGAGGGCATTGCTATTAGGGCAATGGCAAATTTGAACACTGTCTCTGGATTAGATAACATTTTCTATAAATATTAAATTTCCTGATTTTAATAACTATACTAGGATTCTATAAGACAATGTCCTGGTTTTTTGGTGAAGATTTTAGGTATAAAAACTGACTTCCCTGGCGATCCAGTGGTTAAGACTCCGTGCTTCCACTGCAGAGGGCATGGGTTCAATCCCTATTTAGGGAAGTTCCACATGCCACGAGGTGCGGCCAAAACAAAAATAAATAAATAAATTTACAAAAAGGGGCACTATGTATCCAGCTTCTCTCAAATTATATATTTTATTATTATCATCATTATTATTATTATTTTGGCCATACCACGTGGCTTATGGGATCTTAGTTCCACGACCAGGGATCGAACCCGGGCGCTTGGCAGTGAAAGCTCGGAGTCCCAACCCCTGGACCGCCAGGAAATTCCCTCAAAAAATATATTTTAAATGTGCGTGCACACGTGTGTCTTTGTAAGTAACAAAGCAAATGGAACAAAATGTCAATAATTAGTGATTTCGGATAGAGGATGTTCTGATATTCTTTATTTGCAACTTTTCTTCAAGTTTTAAATTTTACCAATGATGTATTTTAAAAGAAAAGTGACCAAATTTTAAAAAATTATAATACTACTCCATACTGCCATTATTTTGTCAAAACCCATTGTAACTGGAACTACATTTCCTCAAAAGAAACCCTATTCCTGATAGATACCACTGCAATTAAGACCACTCACTTTTTCTGGTTTTGATTCCTCTTCATTCTCATCATCAGAGGAAGGACCTGCCAAAGTTGACACTTTGCTAATTACACCAAGTCTGGCTAGCTGATCCAAAAAAATATCACCACCTTTATCTACTAAGTCCCTTATGATTTGCAAAGCCAGCAAGTGGCCGTCATCGTCGTCCTGGGGGGAAAAAAAAGGAAATTAAGGGAAAATGATAAAAATAAGTTTAGTTGCGTGGAGTAGACAAATGCAATCATTTGTACAGACAAAATGATTTAATAAAATTAGGACACAAGTTAAATTATTTTACTGACTACTATCTAATGGAAATTAAAGCTACAGGAATTTCAACAAAGATAATAAACTAACCTCTTGATCAAGAACTGTTGCAGTGATTTCCACTAGTACTGTAGGCAAATTGTGACCAACATCAGAATCACAAACTTCTTTCAAGAGTGCTTCAGAGCAAAAATGAATCATTTTTCGAATCAGAGCAAGACTTGCTTTCCTTGAAAAGTAAAAAAAGAATTTTAGTTAGCCATGGTGAGAAGCTAAAATAAAACAAAATGCAACACTAATGAAAACCAAAATATCCAATTTAAGCTTTAAATACTCTGCTAAAATATACACTTAATAAAAGAATACAATTAATAAGAAGCTACTGAATAGCAAAGGGAATTCTATTCAATACTCTGTAATGACCTATATGGGAACAGAATACAAAAAAAGGGATATATGTGTATCTACAACTGACTCACTTTGCTGTACAGCAGAAACTAACACAACATTGTAAATCAACTATACTCCAATAAAAAAAAATTTTTTTTTTAAGAATACAAAAAACTAAGACAATATTAGCACTAGGTTTATGTTCACTTTTTGAGGGAATTTCATTTTTCTACTATTAATATATTGAGCTCATTAAAAACAATTATTTTTGTAATTTTCTTACATGTGCTATTTTATATTAACCAGCATGACTGTTAACATGCCATGATAATTTTAGAAAATCAAAAGTAACACAATTACTAATAAATGGCATCTATAACCCCAAATATAAAACTCTTAACTTAAAACACCTGATGGTTTATATGGAACTCATATTTCAAATTAAGGATTTTTGTCCTTTGTCAAATTTAAAACATGTTCATTATAATATTCTCATATAAATGAGATCCTAGTAATCCCATGCCCTTAAATATTCCCATTGTTAACAACTTGGCATGACTCCTTTCCCTTTTATTATCCACTGCTTTACTTAGAACACAGAAGATACTCAATGTCACACAAACTAACCTCAATTTTATAAGCGATTTGTTCTTTTAAAATAAAATACACAAATATCCACACACATTTAAATTATAATACACTGGTCTATTACATAAAAGTCAATAATGCTTTTAACACATGTTTTCTGAGCATCTAACAATAGTCTGTGTGCCAAGCTGTACATATCATTGCCCTTGAGGTGAGTTCTCCACAGGAAGGATGGAGAGGCAAAAATCACTATCGAAATCCAAGAGAGGTATCTGACAGCTGTATTCCTACAGAATGTGGTCTTGATGTATTTCATAACTCTCTCTAGGTGAATTTCATGTATTCTTTAATTTTAAAACATGTTTTATTACAAATTCAAGTACATTAGAGAAAATAGTAGGCAGATGGAGGGCAAACTGCCCTAACAGGATTAGTTCCTTCCAGTGTTCGTTAACGGCAATTTATATTTGGTGGCAAAATCAGTATTTATGTATAATAATAATTTTATATCATGATTTACTTGAATTAAAATAGCATAAGAATGTTTCTATGTTGTCTACCTACCTATCTGGCTATGTGTCACTACCATGCTGAGTCATAATAAGCCAGGAACACCTGTATATATTTTTAAAACTTTACACCTCATTTAATCCATCCACCAAACCCACTATTAAGTAGGTTTTATTAGCTCAGTTTTACAGATGAAAAAACATGAGACAAAAAAAGGTAATTCTACTAAGGTCACAGGGCTAATAAATTAAAGCCTCAACTCAAACTCATCTCTTAACCAGTACACTATGCATAATATTCATAACATAAAATTTTCCTGCTTGTCACTATTATATAAATCATAAGCATTCAGCTTACTGGCTTTTCTATTATAAATAGCATTATTTTTGGTGAACAGTTTTATTTCTTCAGTAGAGGGATTCTTGGATCCAAGAGTCTAAATATTTTCGTACGTACTGAATGTGCATCAATACTGAATCTATACTCAGCAAACTGATTTTTTTAAAAATCTGTTAAGTGACAACATGGATGGACCTCAAGGGCATTATGCTAAGTGGATAAGCCAGAAAAAGACCAATACTGCCTTATATCACTTAAATGAGAATCTAAAAAAAAAAGAAAGTCAAACTTATAGAAACAGTAGAAAAGTGGCTGCCAGTGGCTGGGGATGGGGGAATTAAGGAGAGGTTGGTAAAAGGGTACAAACTTTCAGCTATAAAATGAATAAGGTTTGAGCATTTAATATAAAACATGGTGACTATAGTTGATAAAACTGTATTGTATAATTAAAATTTGCTAAGACTAAATGCTCTCTCTCAAACACACATGTATACACATACACAAAGATAAATACGTGAAGTGATGGATATGCTGATTAACTAAATGAGGGGAATCCTTTCACAATGTATACACATATCAAATCACTAAGATGTACATTTTAAAAATCTTACAATTTTATATGTCAATTATGCCTCAATAAAGCTAGGGGACAAAAGGACTGTTAATAGCTTAAATTATCAGTAGATATGGATGTACTAATCCATTACGATTTTGTTATTTTTGTAAAAAAAAAAAAGGTTCTTAAATGTCTAATGGGTGAAAAGGACATGAAATTTTACTTTTAAATGTTTTGTTTTTTACTAGTAAGGGGATACATTTTTCCCTGTTGTCTTCTTTTTCATCTTGAGCACTGTACCATAATGTCATTGGCTAATTTATTTAAATTGGCATTTATACTTTGACCAAAAACTTGTATGTGTTCTCTACATAATAAAGGTAGTATGCCTTGGTCATACTTGCTAACAAATACCAATTTGTTGGAAGATTTATCTGGATTACAAGTTTATATTTCTGTCACTTTCATGGTTACGGCTAATACTGTTGCTGATATGCAGTTTTTTTTTACATAGAATAAATTTTAAATGACAGATAGGACTAACACAAACAAGTTTTAAAAGTCATTCTTCCTACCAAGTTCTGATAAACATTTGAGAATATTTTCTTTTTGTTTTCCTAAGGTTTTATTTTTTCATTTATTTTAAATAAATTTAGAATTTATTTAAATACACAGTGTAAAGGACTAAGCTGATTTTTAATCAAACCACAAAGCAAATATTCTAATACCATTTAATATATTATGTTAATATATTATAAAATATTAATACATTATATAATTTACCACTATAATACATTCAATTTCTTTTCTTTTCTTTTTTTTTTTTGCGTTACGCGGGCCTCTCACTGCTACGGCCCCTCCCGTTGCGGAGCACAGGCTCCGGACGCGCAGGCCCAGCTGCCATGGCCCACAGGACCAGCCGCTCCGTGGCATGTGGGATCCTCCCGGACCGGGGCATGAACCCGCGTCCCCTGCATCAGCAGGCGGACTCCCAACCACTGCGCCACCAGGCAAGCCCTACATTCAATTTCTAAACACAATTGATTGTTTGGAGGGCTAGTCTACTCCAATGATTTATAAACTCTTGGGCTAGTTATAAAGATTTAATTACTGAAAGTTTACACTAGCTACTATTCAGATTTTTCTTTAATAATCTCACGTATTTATTCTTCCAGAAGAACTTTAAGATCTGTCAAGTTCTAAAGCAAATTCTATAGTTATTTTCTTTCAAACTGCATTCTATAAATTAACTTTGGAAGAATTTATATCTTTAGATTATTTAATATTCTCATCCTAGAACAATTTCCCCTTTTATCCAACCATGTCTACTTTCCTATCAATCAAATTGTGATTTAAAAAATAAATAAACAAATGGACCCTCAAGGATTTCTGCTGCTGAAAAGTTTACTCAATCTTTGTCCCATTATTAACACTAACTCCAAAGATGTATATTTACCACACCTCTTCAAAATTCTAAGTAGCCTTTCTTCAAAAGCAAAATGTGAAGTCCTCAGTCTAATATTACATACAGATACATATATCAAATCATTATGTTATACACTTTAATACAATGTTACACGTCAATTATATCTCAATAGAACTGGGAAGAAATATCTCACAGAGAAAATAATCAGGTTTTTACAAAATGCTCCACCAGTGAAACTGCTATCCTCTGTTCTGAAGGCTTCATTGATCTGTTGTCTGCCTTTTATTTCCTGAACAGACAATGCACACAGGCCAATAATGACAGATAATAGCTAAAGTTGATATATTCCTTATATACAGATCCTCCTTTAACTGCCTGATTAGAGTATACACGCTTACTCTTCTGACCAAATTTTAAACTGAAATGGTAAAAAATTGGGTTGTAACCTATTCCAGATTGTTTTTAATAATGACAAGTATGTATTTTTTTAATGAATCATCTTGGGAGATGGGGGAATGAATGAAATATGTGAGGGAGACTAAGAGGTACAAAACTTCCAGTTACAAAATAAATGAGTCACAGGGGTGAAATGTACAGAATGGGGAATATAGTCAATAATAGTGTAAACATTTTGTATGGTGACAAATGGTAACTAGAATTATCATGGTTATCATTTTGTGATGTACAGAAATACTGAATTACTATGTTGTGCACCTTGAACTAACATAGTGCTGTAAGTGAATTATACTTCGAAAAAAAAAAGGAAGAATGGAGGGAGGGAGGGAGGGAAGGAAGGAAAGGAGGAAGGAAGGGAGAAAGGAAGGGAGGGAAGAAAGAAAAGAAAAAAATGAATGATTCGGAAGTGGAAATGGATGAACTGCAAGAAAGAATCTTTCCAAACAAAAAAAATATTACCAGATAAAAATCAAATTAAGAAGAATCATACAATATGATACGATTTATATAAATCTTTAACTTGTAAAATACCATGCATCATTTACAGATAAATTTATATATTTGCTATATATTCTTGTAATATATTACAAAAATAAAGGAAGCAAGGGAAAATATTAACATATTAATAACATAAAATATTAACCCCCCAAAACCCAATTGTCAAGAAAAAAATTTATGAGAAAATTGGGAACAATGAATGCTGATTTGATGTTTGATAATATTTAAGAACTATTATAATTATTTTAGGTGTAATAACGGTATTGCAATTATGTTAAAAAACAAAACAGAATCCCTTTTTTTTAAAGAATCCCTTTTTAATGATGAAAAATTATTTTTTTATTGAAGTACAGTTTATTTACATGTAGTATTCTAGTAGTTTCAGGTATACAATATAGTGATTCAATATTTTTATAGATTATACTTCATTTAATGTTACTATAAAATATTGGCTAGGGCTTCCCTGGTGGCACAGTGGTTGAGAGTCTGCCTGCCGATGCAGGGGACATGGGTTCGTGCCCCGGTCCGGTAGGATCCCACATGCCGCGGAGCGGCTGGTCCCGTGAGCCATGGCCTCTGAGCCTGCGCGTCCGGAGCCTGTGCTCCGCAACAGGAGAGGCCACAACAGTGAGAGGCCTGAGTAACGCAAAAAAACACAAACAAAAACAAAAACAACAAAAATATTGGCTATATTGCCTGTGCTAAACAAAAGAACACTTATTTTTTATGGATGCATATAGAAAAATTATGGATAAAACTATTTGAGTCTTGGATTTCCTCAAAATAGTACAGCTGGGGAGGTATAAATGAAATAAGACTGGGATATTTGTTAAAACTTATTGAAGCTATGTGATAGGGTTCATTATATGATTATCTCGACCTTTTAATACATTTTAACTTATCTATGATAAAACAGTTTTTTAATAAACTATCTTTTTACAAATACCTCTAAAATATTAGGCACTATGCTAAATACCACACATACTTAATTTTAATTTTCACACCTAAAGAGAATTAAGTATAATTATCCCATCCTAGAGATGAATTAAGATCAAGAGGTTAACTATCTTGTCCATGGCTATCTGTCTACAAAGTGGCAACACTGACTTTTGGACTGACTTTGAGCTGACTCCAGAGTCTGAGCTCTGAACTAAGATATAAGATATATGCTATCTTATTCACCACAATTAAATTTGTCAGCTATTATCTGGAAAAATTTAGCATCAAATATGCTATAACTAAAATTGTGTTTAGACGATCTTCAAATATTTAAAAGAATGATAAAAAAATAACTACCCATTAAGGGAACTCTGTTATTTGGTGACATACTTTATAATTTCCTGATGGCCTTATAATGAAGCAATTCTAACTCCAAATATAACTTAAGGTTTTTTAATTCGCATGACACCTAGTCCTCTAAAATTTTCAGGCCAAATTATCTGTTCAAAATTGAACTTGCTCATTTCTAAAAATGAATCAAATCTTTTGTTAAACAAACAAACAGAAAGTGGCCCCACTAACACCTACCCTTCTGTAGCTATTTGGGGAAGAATAAAAACCAAGTTCCTAGGTGTTCACAGTGAATTGACTGGCACTTTCATCCTATTTAAAGTAAACTACTTTCACTTCAATGTCAACTCATAATACTGGTATTTAAGGCACTTGAATCCTACAAAACTCCATGTTCTAAAGACCTCCTGAACTTAAAATCAAATTCTCAATCACTCAGCCAAAATTTTGGCAGTCATTCTTTACCCCTTCCTTTCCTTCATCCCTCCAATCTAATTGGTGGTCATCAACCCTTATACAGGGTTGACCAAAAAGTATGTTCGGGTTTTTCCATAGCATCTTGTGGAAAAACCCAAAAGAACTTTTTGGCCAACCCAATACAACCCATCTCCCAACCTCTTCAATCTGTTCCCACCAATCCAGTCTTCCAGCAACTGTCTAAAGTTCACATCGATAATTAACCCGTAAGTAGTCTGTTTTCATTCTTGCCCTCCTCCAGTACTTTGCTCCACCAGACTGCCAAAGTGATCTTTATAAATCACAAATCTGACTGTGACCAATTTCCTCACAAGTCTTCAATGATCCTTCTTGAACTGCGGGGTCAAGTCCATACTCACTCTCTAGACCAGAAAGGCCTTCACAGGTCATAAAAAGCTCTTGTCTACCTTTTTGACAGTATTCCCTGAGCTATACAAACATATCCCATATCCCACTGATACCAAAATACTTGCAGCTGCAAACAAAACGCACTCATTCAATCATTCAGTGTATCTACTGAAGATCTACTAAATATCAAGCCCTATCTATACCTCCTTGTCTTTGTAGGTATAAGGCAGGACATAAGGCCATCTCTCATGGAGCTTTAGAGGGGAGATAGACAATAAAACAAACAAAAACTCAAAGAAGAGCAAGATTTCAGACAGTGTAAACTCTGTGAAGACAGTAAAACTTCATGATTGATATGAAAAGTATCCTAGGGGTAAATTTAAATTAGGTGGATAAATGTCAATGGACATAAGCATTTGAACTGAGACCTGAATGATATGAAGTAACCAACCATTCAAAAGTCCTGGGAATAGAAAGCTTCCAACAAAGTGAAGTAAGTGCAAAAACCCCATGGTAAGAATGTACATAGAATGTTCCAAAAACAGAAAGAAGGCTAGCATACTGTAAGTGTAATGGGCTAGGTGTTATATAGTACTAAATGAGGTCAGAGACCTGGGTGGGACTTATACAAGACCTTCCAAGTCTGAGTGTTAAGCAGTTAGGTTTGGGGTTTCCCTGGTGGCGCAGTGGTTGAGAGTCCGCCTGCCGATGCAGGGGACACGGGTTCGTGCCCCGATCCAGGAGAATCCCACATGCCGTGGAGCGGCTGGGCCCGTGAGCCATGGCCGCTGAGCCTGCGCGTCCAGAGCCTGTGCTCCGCAACGGGAGAGGCCACAACAGTGAGAGGCCCGAACCGCAAAAAAATAAAAGAAGTTAGGTTTTAGTTAAGGCCAATTAGAAACTACTGGAGGGTTTAAGTCAGAAGATGATGTGATATAATTATGATTTAAAAACTAATTCAGGGGACTTCCCTAGTGGCAAGGTGCTTAAGAATCTGCCTGCTGATGCAGGGGACACGGGCTCAAGCCCTGGTCTGGGAAGATCCCACATGCCGCGGAGCAATTAAGCCCATGCCACAACTACTGAGCCTGCGCTCTAGAGCCCACGAGCCACAACTACTGAGCCTGCATGCCACAACTACTGAAGCCCCCGCACCTAGAGCCCCTGCTCCGCAACAAAGGAAGCCACCACAATGAGAAGCCCATGCACCACAACGAACAGTAGCCCCCACTTGCCGCAACTAGAGAAAGCCTGCGTGCAGCAACAAAGACCCAGTGCAGCCAAAGTAAATTATTTAAAAGAAAAAAAAAAGGGACTTCCCTCGTGGCGCAGTGGTTAAGAATCCACCTGCCAATGCAGGGGACGCAGGTTTGATCCCTGGTCCGGGAAGGTCCCACATGCCGTGGAGCAACTAAGCCCATGTGCCACAACTGCTGAGCCTGCGTTGTACAGCCTGAGAGCCACAAGTACTGAGCTCGCATGCCACAACTGCCGAGGCCCACACGCCTAGACCCCGTGCTCCGCAAAAAGAGAAGCCACCATAATGAGACGCCCTCGCACTGCAACGAAGAGTAGCCCCCACTCGCCGTAACTAGAGAAGGCCTGCATGCAGCAACGAAGACCCAACGCAGCCAAAAATAAATAAATAAATAAATTTATTTTTTAAAAAAAGAAAAACTAATTCAGCATAACATGTAGGAACAGATTGGAGAGGGACAAGATAGAAGACGAGGAGAAAGACTACTTTAGAGGCAACTATAGTAGCCAAACTACAGACTATTGCACCTTGAACCAGAGTATTAGCAATAGATGGATAGAAATGGCAGACTTCGGACACACTTTAGAGGGAGAGCCACCAGGACCTACACCAGGATGAATTGACTCATACCTCCATGCCTTTGCACACACTGTTGCACAATGATCCTTCTAAATTCATCTGCCTAGAAAACTTCCAAGTATCCTTTAAACCCCAATTTAAATCTCATTGCTGCATAAAATCTCCAATTTGCCCAGCCAATTAGTTGTTAAACCATCTATATCCCTAGGGAATATATGTCTAATCTGCTACTTGCCACTCTGTATTGTTACTCATTTCTTCCTCACCAGCTTGCAAGGGCACATAAACAGGGCCAAGTCTTAATTCTTTGGGAACTCCTCCAGTGGACAGTTTACACTGACTCTATCAAAAAAGCCTCCATAAAGCTCAATAAATGTTTGTTGTACTTATAAAAATTTCTCTAGAATTGATATTCAGAGAGCTACAAAAACTGTTAGTCTAGTTTTCTTAATTTTCTAAACTTCTCTTAAGTCAGATCATCAGAAGGAAAGATTTATCTCTCCAATCTAATTTTTATTCTTACCATACCTTTTCAATATTAAAATAAACCTCACACATCCTTCTGGAAAAGTGAGATAAATAAAGGTATATAATTAGCATATTTTAACTAGTAAATACAAATAGTACGGATAACTACCTTATAGAAGGCAGCATAGTCTGCTGAAATGTTTGTGCAAATACTGGCAGTAACCTTTTCAAGTATATGGGTGCCATTTCTGGATCTCCTTTCGGCTCATTACATTCTTCTTCATCTTTGTTTGTATCTTTCTTTTTCTTATCATCTCCTTTATTAACTGGACACATCCAATCACCTACAGACAAATATTGTTCAATAAAATACTTTGCTGGAAAATTTTTCTTTCAATGAAAAAACATTGAAATGTACTATAAAATCAACTATAATTACCCTAATTAACAACAGTCAAACAAATTAGGATGTTGTATCTATCAACGGCGTTTGTAAAACTACTAAAGAACATTAGTACCTCCAAGAAGCTGAATCACAACTTAAGGAGATAATTTTGGATACTTCACTTGATTCCATAAAATATTTCACAGAGACTCTGCATTCATCTACTCTGTGAAAACTTAAAAATTTGGTCAAACTACTTTGTCTATGCAATAACCAACTATTCTTTATGATATTCACACCCCCTTAAACTTGTGATTTGGCCTTTTTGGAATCATGCAGCCACAGTCTCAAAGAACACAGAATAGTACACTGTTAAATGTTTATCAAATATAAGTTTGTGTGTGTGTATGTGTGTGTGTGTGTATGTAATTATTTGACTTCACAGAAATGATTTCTTTATATAATGTTAACATGTCTACAGAAAGCTACTTCTATGGAAGTGAAGCTGAAAAGTAATAGCAGATGGCTTAAAAGGAAAGATATTACCACTCACCTGGAGACTGAAGAATAGCTACTACTTCACTATGGCCCCTTTCCCGAGCTTTATCTAATGGAGTTTTCCCATCTTCATCTCTCAGATCGGGATTTGCACCATGCCGTAAGAGAGTCTAGAAAAGAAAAGCATTTAATGTGGATATAATAATTAACACCTTATTTCTTCCAATATCCAATTCTGCAACCTTTAGATTGCACTGACATACTTCAGACTGCAGACTTACAGAATTAATCAAGCAGGTACCAATTCAAATCTCTGCCTTTGCATACAACACCTTAAAAGTGGTTTATTTATATCTTGAAAAAATTATAGATTAATGTCACTTGGTTATTTATTAACATCTCAAATGAAGTACGTTCACATTTGAACCTGTCAACTGCTCCAGTCAATTTCCTTACTTTAACAGAGGTACTAATATTCAGTTTGTGGTATGGTAATCATCTTCATCATTTCGTGTATACTGCCAATTACCAAGTTAAATTGATTCTTCTAGAATGAACTACCAAATTTAGGTCTTAAATACTAATTCGCACTGTTCACCTTTTTTTTTTTTGGCCACACTGTGTGGCACGTGGGATCTTAGTTCCCCAACCAGGGATCAAACCTGTGCTCCCTGCAATGGAAGCCTGGAATCTTAACCACTGGACTGCCAGGGAAGTTCACCAATTTTTAATGGACACTGGACTCTCTCCCCAGCAGACTGTAAGCTCTTTTGAACAGAGAACACATCTCATATTTCTCCTATCAGCCTCAGAGCTGCAGCTTTTGAATTTCGTTATAACACAATATATCTGACAAATAAGTGAGTACATACATTCATCAGAAAAGTATGCAGTACTGGCTAAAAATTCCAAACTGCTGGAGTTTGAATCAGAATAACTCAGTATTTCATCAAATCTAGGATGCCACAGATACTTATAATCTGATATAATCTGACAGAGATTATAATTAAGTACTACTAAGAAAGAAAAAACAATGCCAATTAATTTTGCAACAATGCTTTCCTATTGCTTGGATTTTTTTTAACTTATTGAAAGAACTTTTATAAACTTAGATTTTTTTTCATGTATTACTTGGACAAACATAAATTTAAAAAATAAATGAAATATAATAAGATATTTCTGTAACTTCACATTCTGAGCACAATTGTTCATAATTTCTTTTTGATCCGAAGTCACCAATATTTGTGTTTCTACACACAATGCTGTCATCTGTGCCATAAAGAGTTTAGTGACACAGCATTACTGAGCGTGCTCTTCTATCAGAAAGGATTTTTCACTCAAGTTACTAAAATCCATTTCACAATTTGTATTGAATTGACAGGTAATAATAACTATGCTGCAATTTCTATCTGGCCAATAGCAATTATAAGACTTTCCTAGTTAAAAGATGTTAAAATGTGTATGGGGGGGTGGGTAATATCTTAGACTCAATTAAAAAACAGGAGAACCTGTGAAGAATGATAAAACATGTTAAATGCTTAAGACCCTGGCTGGCACAAAATAAGTGCTTGGTGAGCACTATTATATCATTATTAGTAATGGCAGCTATAGCTCATTGCAGGCTGATGTATAATTAAGATGGGTTAAGGTTAGATACAATTCATTTGGCTCCTTCTCCCACTCAGCTACCCAAAACTGCAAAACAGTAAGGGTTTGAAAAAAAAAAAATGCCTTAATAAAAATTTTTACCACCCTTAGGAACATCATTCTCTAAAAATTAACCAATTCAAACTGACAGAATTCGAGCTTGAAGAGACCACCTAGAAAGCTAAGTTGTTAACAAAAATCTTCTTACAGTGTATAAAGACAATACTAGCAATACTGTGACAATAGTAGCAGCTACCATTTAAGCATCTACATACAATGTGCCAGCTACTATACTAAGTGCTTTTCATGTATTTTTTCCTAATTATCACAATAAGCATGCTAGCAGGGACTTTCCTGGTAGTCCAATGGTTTAGACTCTGTGCTTCCACTGCAGGGGGCACAGGTTCGTCCCCTGTGGAAACTAAGATACCAAATGCTGCGCAGCGCAGTCAACAATAAATAAATAAAATACTAGGAGTGTATATACATTTTATTAATAAAACTGTAAGTCAAACTTAAGAAACTGGTCCAAGGCCAGACAGCCTTTTTTGTTAATGAGTTGAGACTTGAATCCAGGTGTGCCTGACTTCTTAGCAAATATGAAAAATTCCTTCACAATATGAAGATTCTTGAGACCTAGATCATACATTTGGTTCAACCCTTATCATTTGACCTTTCTGGACCTCAATTTCTCCTAACTGTACAAAAAAAACTCTACAGTAACGATGTATGGAGATTCCTCAAAAAATTAAAAATAGAACTACCAGGGACTTCCCTGGTGGTCCAGTGGTTACGAATCTGCCTTCCAATGCAGGGGACGCGGGTTTGATCCCTGGTTGGGGAACTAAGATCCCACATGCCGCAGGACAACTAAGCCCGTGTACCACAACTACTGAGCCCACATGCTGCAAGTACAGAGCTCATGTGTTATGGAGCCCACACTCCACAACTAGAAAGAATCTGCACCCCGTGGTGAAAGACCCTACATGCCGCAACTAAGACCCGATGCAGCCAAATAAATAAATATTAAAAAAAAAAAGAACTACCATATGACCCAGCAATTCCACTCCTGGATATTTATCCAAAGAAAATGAAAACACTAATTGGAAAAGATATGTGTACTCCTATGTTCATTGCAGCATTATTTACAACAGCCAAAATATAAAAGCAACCTAAATGCCCAACGATAGAGGAATGGATAAAGAACATGTGGTATATATATATACACAATGAAATATTACTCAGCCATAAAAGAGAATGAAATCTTGCCATTTGCGACAACACGCATGGACCTAGAGGGTATTATGCTAAATGAAATAAGTCAAACAGAGAAAGACAAATACTGTATGATTTCATTTATATGAAGAATCTAAAAGACAAAACAAAGGAACAAACATAACAAAACGGAAATAGGAAAAAAAAAAAGAACTCTCCAAAGTCCTTTGCTAATCTAAGAGTCAAAGATATCATGTTCTTCGGCAAATAAAATATTTGCCATATTGATAAACAGAAATAAGAGAAACATGTATAAAATTATTCGTTACCAAGAGTAAGAAATCGGGAAA
The DNA here is from genome assembly GCF_964270905.1 of Leucopleurus acutus. Classification (NCBI taxonomy): domain Eukaryota; kingdom Metazoa; phylum Chordata; class Mammalia; order Artiodactyla; family Delphinidae; genus Leucopleurus; species Leucopleurus acutus. The sequence continues at coordinate 66,748,297 of NC_139142.1, read as the reverse complement.
AAAACAAGTTTTCAGCAATAGATGACTGGCTGAATAAATCTGCAGTACATTCACACATGCTAAGTATACAGATGTACAAAAACTCTCTATATACTAATAGGGAGAAGTCTCAATGTGTATTATTAAATGAAAAATGTGTATTATTAGACGAAAAAAAGCAAAGTATAAATCAGTGTATATGTTACATTTTGTATAAGGAGAAAATAAGCATACATATTTATTCTTGCTTGCATCTGTATTAAGAAACAATGAAAAGATAAACAAAAAAACCCAATCAAAAACGCTTATCTGTAGTGGGGATAGGGAAATGGAGCAAATGGAGATAGCATGAAAGCATGGCTTATCAGAATAAAAGTTTTCATTTCATTCTAATTTCAGAACCATGTAAATGTTAAATATCAAATTAATAACTTAAAAACCTGGATTTTACCTTTGCTACTTGAGGTCTTCCAAAACATGCAGCATAATGTAATGATGATGACCTCTGACCTCTATTAACATCAGCACCTCTTTCACAAAGAAATTCTACCTGTAAAATGATGGAGCATCATCAAGTTGCCTTATTAATATTGCCATCTTTGATTTAAAAAATTAGCTTTTATTTATTAGCTTACCATTTCCTGAGTTCCAAAAGCAGAGGCCCAGTTTAATAGAGTCTGACCCACATCATCCATAAAATTTACTTCAAAGGCTGGAAATTTGAAGGAAAAAAATAAATCTTTTTAAAAGTCAACAAGTAATAATGAACTTTTCTAAAGTGGGAACCATTTAAAGATTGTTATTAATAATCACTAAATACACAGCCAATTTTAAACATTCAGGTCGACTATAAAGTAGTAAATAATCAGCAAATGTAAATTCTGCTAAGAAAAAGTATTCTAAAATTTTTATTTAAATTAAACATAAAATAAGAAACAAAAAAACAAACACAATAAAACTCAAGAGTATTAGTTTCCTCACACCGTAACTGAGGAAAAGAAACTAAACCACATCGATAATCAAAAGAAAACAAAAGTCTGATGACACAGAAGCATTTTTCACCAACTTATATTTGCTGATCACCTCATGAAGCAGTGTAAAAAAAACTGACTATATATAATGATAATTCACTTGTGTCAGTTTCCATTAATCTTGAGAAAACAACAGCCCTAATTTCAATCTCCACTTAACCTTAGAATTGGTATGAACTCCTGGCAATAGACAGGTTAATTTCATTTACTTATTCAACAAGCATTTACTCAGATCTTACCATGCACCAGGCTGATAATTTATATACATGGGGAGAGGAGAGGATATAGAATACGTTGGCCATTCTATTTTCTGGCACAACTGCTAAAAATTAAAAAAAAAAAATTAAAAATCTAGAAACTAGAAGTTGCCTATATAATTCCTTATCTCACAGTTTTCTTTTTATATTTTAAAAAATATTTTCCAACCTCCTGTGTCAATTGCATCTATGAGTGCATCGGTATCTTTACTTCGAATACAGTCTATAAGCTGCCGATGTGAGCGTTCCCCAGAACTATCCAATCTCCGTAGTCCTGGGATTCTGCCTGTGGATCCAGCACTAGACTTTGGCAAAGCCTTTCGTCCTTCAAATAATAGCACCAAGAGAAGGTCAACCAAACGCATGGTATCAAGCACACATCTTTCATCACCCTGCAATGCACTTTCAATTGAATCTGGAAGTTCTGACCTCAGGAGATCCTAAAAAGAGAATGGGAGAAAAAAAAGTTTTAGCATACTTGCACTACACCAAAATACTTCTTCTGAAAGATTAAGTAAGATTCAAAAACACTCTTACGTGCGTTACTACTGGAGAGCCTCTGCAAAGTGTTGAGAGCAGACTTACAATTGTAGACACCTGGTTACTCAATTTGGAATCTGCAGCTGTGGAAGGCGCTCCTGTGGTGCTGCGACCTGGTTTGCAAGCTGACGATGGCCCTGATACAGTACCACCAGCAGCAGCCATTCTAGACAATAGCTCCTCAGTTAATCCGTGCTTGGCTAATGGAGCTGGGTCAACACCACGACGGGTAAATCGGTCTGCTAGTGATGCAAAACATCGCAGAGCTCCATCTGAAACCTAATGATATAAAGAATATACATATGGATAAAATTCACTTAAAAAGGACCAGTACTGTTTATTTCAATACTGAGACTATTAAGAAAGGCAATTGTAGCAAAGCATACAATCTGTCTAGGTTTGAATACTGGCTCCACATTCTGATAACTGTATAACCTAAAGATGTTACTTAACTGTTCAAGGCGTCAGTTCCCTTATCTGTAAAATGGGAATAGTAACAGTACTTATAATTCATTGTCTGAGCTCAAATGAAATGATATATGTAAAGAATCTAGAGGAACAGTAAAAGCTCAACAAATATTTACTATTATTATGTACAACTTTGCCAAGATAATCGATGGACAGCAACTGAAAATAATTAACATCTAAATGGTAAAAAGCATTAAAAGTCAAGTTTTATTTCCTAAAGATGCTAATATAACAAGTTTACACATATAAAATTTCAAATACTGTTATTTTATTTTAATGAAAACTACCCTTTTAAGCCAACAAAATTGTGCTGAGCCAACAAATTACACTGGGTATAAGTGCAGCTTTAAAAATTATATACTTCTAAAACGTTTAAATTTTAAGAATAAACACATAACACTTTTATAATTTAAAACATATCACTGCCAAAACAAAAAGAGATTATCATAGAGATCTAAGATAAAAGAAAGAGAAGATGAAAATTATCTCTAGCTCATCAAGCAAAAAATTCAAATTGCACTAAGGTTGAACCTTAAACAACACAGGTTTGAACTGCATGGGCCCACTTACATGTGGATTTTTTTCCCCACTAAATTCACACTACAGAACTACATGATCCACAGCTGGTTGAATCCACAGCTGCAGAACCCCAGATACGGATGGCCGACTGGAAAGTTATGTGCAGATTTCCAACCGTGCGGAGGGTCGGCACCCCTAACCCTCACCCTGTTCAAGAGTCCACTGGATATCGTGGTTATAACTAGTGGACGCTATAAAATCACGTTTTGAAAAGAAAGTACACAAGAGCAATGTAGTTACCTGATGATCTTCATGTTTTAATAAACTAGACAGAGATTCTACACAAATTTCTAAAGAAGAATCTTGAGGTTCCATTTTGCCACAGAGTCTTGATACCACAGCCATGGCAGAGTGCAAGGTATCTTTATGAACCAGGTGTCCACTGTCACGAATGAAGGTAAGCACACAATTCAAACCACCAGCCTCGAAGACCGCACCTGACTCACGAGTGCATATCAGTTCTAACACCTACAACAGTAAAACAAAATTCACAAAAGAATACAGTAAGTCCAATTTCAATTTTCGAGAATGACAGAAAACACAATACACCCTCCAAATTGATTAGGAGACACATTTTAAAAAGGGCAGGGTCTGAGAAAGGGGGGGCAGAAGCTGTGTCTGGCTGTGAAGATGGCAAGAAGTAGTCCCTGAAGCAGCCCAAGAAGGTGGCCAAGGAAGATAAGGCATTCAAGCAGAAACAGAAAGAGCTGCAGAAGAAACTCAAGGAGCTAAAAGCAAAGGCCATGGGGAAGGGCCCCCTGGCTACAGGTGGAATTAAGAAATCTGGCAAAAAACTGTTCCTTGTGCCTGAGGCAATGGTGATCCTTAATTCCATTCTTGTTTAACCATCTGGATTCCCTGCCATAACATGCTGCTACCTACAGCTAGAATGAAGTGTTGACTTGGAGCCTGTTGTACCTTTAAGAATAAACTTTTCAGGAGCTCCCCGGTGGCGCGGTGGCTAAGACTCTGCACTCCCAATGCAGGGGGCCCGGGTTCGATCCCTGGTCAGGGAACTAGATCCCACATGCATGCTGCAACTAAGAGTTCGCATGCCACAACTAAGGAGCCAGTGAGCCACAACTAAGCAGCCCGCCTGCTGAAACTAAGACCTGGAGCAATCAATAAAAATAAATAAATAAATATTAAAAAACAAGAAAAGAATAAACTTTTGTTAAAAAAAAGTGAAGCAAAACAGAAGAAATTAATTTTAACATATTTTATTTAGCCCAATATATCCAAGGTGTCATTATTCCAACATGTAATCAATATAAAAATTATTGGTATTTTTATGTAATAAGTCTTCAAAATCCCATGTATATTTTATACTTATAACACACCTTAATTTGGGGTAGCCACATCTGAAGTGTTCAGTAGTCACATATAGCTACCATATTGGACAGCATAGGTTTAGGCGGTGAAACCTGCATGACAAGCTGAGAACTACAAGTAATTTAGCAAAAGTTTATAAAGGTCCTAGACATTAAAAAAAAAATTCAATAAACGCCAGCTATTACATTATTCATCATCCTCACACTTACTCTATGAATATTAAGACATTAAAAATCACTTTTAATTTCTAAATTATATTGATGTTTAATGCATTCAGGTAGAACTGAAGAGTTAACAGGGTCCACAGGTCTTACAGGCATACCAGAAATTTAGACTTGATTCTTTAAGCAAGAAAAATGTTTAAGCGGGAAATAATATGATAAGATTTCCAGTTAATATCTGTGGGAAGCAGGGTACAGGGAGAGTGTAGAGGCAAATGCAAAAATTCAAGCATTAATATTCATGAAAGAATGAGGGCTTAACTAAGGCAATAACAGCAGGGACAAACAGAAGGAAATAAACCAGAAAAGCACTTGATCATTAATTACACGTGTGGAGTAGAAAAAAGGAAGTAAAAGATAAAGCATAGGTTTCTGTCTTGAGCGACTGGCTACAAGTTGATGTCACTTATCAAGAGAGGAGTTTATCTGTAATCAAAGACAATGAATTCAAACATCCAGTTGAATATATCCAACAGGCCTTTGAATATGGAGTCTAGAACTCAAGAGAGAGGTCAGTTCTAGAGATAAAGATGTGAAGGGCATATATATATATATATATATATATATATATATATATATATTTTTTTTTTTTTTGCGGTACGTGGGCCTCTCACTGTTGTGGCGTCTCCTGTTGCAGAGCACAGGCTCCGGACGCGCAGGCCCAGCGGCCATGGCTCACGGGCCCAGCCGCTCCGCGGCACATGGGATCTTCCCGGACCGGGGCACGAACCCGTGTCCCCTGCCTCGGCAGGTGGACTCTCAACCACTGCGCCACCAGGGAAGCCCATGAAGGGCATATATTTATATATGAATGGTATTGATGCTCACAGATGAGATTGTCTAGGCAAAGTTTATACAGATTTAAGAAGCTAAAAACAGGACCTTAGGAAATACTACCATTGAAGAATGAATTAAATAAGAATAATCTGCAAAGGAAACAGAGAAAGGGAGAGCAGGGTGTTAACAGACAAGAAAGAGTTTGAAAATATAGGTCAGTGAATAAATGCAATGGAGTAAAACCCCAGTCCTGGAAGAAAAATGAAGTGATGTGATGTGATCAAGAGAATAAGAGGGGGGAAAGCTCTGAACAGAAAAACAAATACCTCTTCCTCTGAGGCCATAGACAGAAATAAATCTATAAACACAGAATCAGAAAGTCAAGATATTAACACCTACAAAAACAACTCTCAAAGCATGGGGAAGACATTTTCAAGGGTCCTTGAAATTATAACTTTTTTTATAATAACACTATAACAGTTAATTGTCTTTTTCTTTCCTATTCTCTCAGGAACGTAAGGCAGTACTTTCTAAATGTTATATGAAGTGTGATATAGTAACAGGCTGAATGCAGAAGCACATATTAGGATTTAGCTGTCTTCTATTAAACCACAGATTTCAAATGAGACTTAACAATGTTACTCTTCTCACTAATTTTCTCTTCGTTCAGGACACAGTGATTTTCATTAAAAATGTAATGTATGTTAACACATAATGAGTTTGTTATTTTTATGATAAATGAATAAATACTTTTAAATTCTCAGTTTTAATATCTAATATGGTAAATATAAATAGAACCTTCATAAACAAAGGCTCTTTGCGGGTCCTCAATAATTTAAGACTTGTAAAGGGATCCTGAGACAAGAAGTTTGAAAACTGGTGACCTCGAGAAGCAAGAATCATAAAAAGAATGAAACAGGAATCAAAAAAGAGAATCAGGGCTTCCCTGGTGGCACAGTGGTTGAGAGTCCACCTGCCGATGCAGGAGACACGGGTTCGTGCCCCGGTCCGGGAAGATCCCACATGCCACGGAGCGGCTGGGCCCGTGAGCCATGGCCGCTGAGCCTGCGCGTCCGGAGCCTGTGCTCCGCAACGGGAGAGGCCACAACAGTGAGAGGCCCGCGTACCAAAAAAAAAAGAGAATCACATAAAATCTAAATGTGTTCACCAAGTACTTCCAATAAACTACTCACCAGTACTGATGCTTTTAGAGTAACATAAAGTTTATAATTAGTCCCATCAGGAATAAAACAAAACCACTAACTCTTAACAGGAGTACAGCAAAACAATTAAATTCATGGGCCCTAGAACCAGACTTCCTGATCTTCAAATTCCTAATCTTTGAATCTTAGCTCTCTGCCACTAACTACTTGCATTATCCCAAGCAAGTTACTTAATCTTGGTATGCTTAAATTTTTTTCACCTATAAAACAGAAGTGATGATATTAGCGGCACCTACCTCATACAGAGTTGCCATGAAGATTAAATGAGAGTTAATACATGTAAAGTGTTTAGAATAATGCCTGGCATTGGTGGTCAGTGTTAGTTGTCATGGTTCCTGTTGTTACTGCATGCATACAAAATCATTTTGGATAAGAACAGAAATAACCTATCTCAAAGTGTTAGTGGCTACCAGAAACCAAAGAGCACTGAGGCAACACAGAAAAGCATTATCAGTGACCTACAAGTTTCCTTCAAAGATAAGATTTCTTTTCCCAAGCCATATGGGATCTCCTTTGGTACATAAGGACTGTGACTTCCATTGTTTTCAACCACGGAAAGATTTTTTTTTTTGCAAAATATATTTTTTACTCTCTAAGTGATCTTCAAATGGTCCAATAAATAATTAAGACTTACCTTTACACATTGTTCAGCTAAGTCTCTGCTTGTCCTGTTGTTAAGTTCGACTACAACCAAACGATTGCAAAGTGCTTTTATAGCTCCATCTACCCCAACAATCCTTCGGGTGCATTCTGCAGATACGTCCAGGTAGTATGTTATGGCACGGGCTGTCACCTCTAGCACATTGTCTGGAGCACTTTCATCAAGAAAAATTTTGCAGAGGGCTGGTAAGAAAGTGCGAGGAGGACACCTGTAGTGAAAGAAATCATATTTCACCTAGGATTACTAAATTCTTAACATCAAAAAGTCACCAAAGTAACAGATAATAAAAACTATATCATGATACATCATGCTCAATACTGCTTCTGCATATATATTAGGTAATATTTCTCATATTGCTTTTGCTTCCATAATAATAATCACAGGCTAATTTCATCATTGCTGAGAATATAAAGTTGTAAACAGTTTAAAGTAGCAGAATTAACATGAAACCATGTTCAAAAAAAATTGCTATTCAATACTAAGCTCAAACATCAACTCTGTAAAACCTTCCCTAACCTCCCCAAATAGTCAGGTGGTATTTTCACATGTTCCTAAAGCCTCATAAAAACAGTTCCCACATTGTTTAATGTATCATTTTATTTCCTTATTTACATTAAGAGTTCCTGAATGCCAGGGACATTGTTCAATTCATGTTGTATGGGAACAAATGCTGATTTGGGGTTTAACAGACCAGAGTAATACATAGAACAACAGCTATGTAGCATTTCTGGTCCTGATTTGTAAAGTAAAGATAGTATCTAAACAATATCTACTTTATATGGATGTTATGAAGATTAAATGAAATTATATACATTAAACACTTAGCTCAGTACCTTGGCACCATATTAAACTAATTAACGTTAGCTCCCCTTCCCTCCTATGAATAGCTAATACCTGCTATATAAACCTGCATGACAGTTTTATCAAAAGAACATTTTGCATTTTTTAATCAATATTTTATCAACACTTAAATTATAAAAGAGCATAATTTAATTTAGTAGAGATCTCAGTTATATGCCATCAAATACTTTAACTTATCTGCACAGACTAAACTTCAAATGAGCTACAGATAACACAAAAGGCACTACAGTCATCCCTCGGTGTTCAAGGAGGAAAGATTTCAGGGTCCCCTGTGGATACCAAAATCTGTGGATGCTCAAGTTCCTTATATTAAATGGTACAGATACAGAGGATACGTGGAGGGATACAGAGGGCTTGCTGGACTCTCAACGTTTCGGTGGAATTATTTTTCCTCCAATTTTTAGTGTGCACATATCTTCAGTAGCTTTTAAAAAATATCTGTAATGTATGAACGTCAAAGTAACTCTAACCTTTATTATCTGCTTGAATGATGTTCACTTAAGGGGTCCAGCGGCAGGAATATTATCAAAGATTTTAGAAGACCTCTTGCATTCAGTAACTGACCAGTCACCGATTAAACACAGGTGGTTTTTATTAGCCAGCATCACTGGCAACCTAGGTCACATAGTCACTATAAATTTTCTGAGGAGGAAATGCTTTAAGATTAGGTTATGGAGATAGTCTGATAGTTCTCAGGTAAGATCAGAAGACTGACTAGCATATCAGAATCTTAAAGCATTTTTGCTGCTCTCTACATTGGCAATATGTTAGTAAACCAAAGAGATAAGATTGTAAAAGTGTTAATACTACTGAGGAAAAACATACTCTTAAAAATAACGTTTTTTGCCTTAGAAAACAGTAGCTTTTGAAAAAAGAACAAAATTTTGAAGTTGATAGTCCTCACATCAAATGACAAGAATGGATCTACCATATGATTTATATTAAAAATAAGAAAATATCCATCTATCTTATACAGTACAAAAACTGGACATCAAAACACAAAATCTAAGAGAAATGTTCAGTATAACTATCTATAATTCATGGGGAAATGTGGTATCTGCTTATTTGGGGAATAACTATGATCCCTGCTGTGTTCCCTAAAATGTGATGAATCTCCTGAACAAGTATGGCTAAGGGGCCAATGAAAAAAAAAAAACAAAACCACAAAGAAAGAAGTTCTAAACATAGGTTCTCAGCTGTTAACTGTAATCAATTTTATTTCTAAGAGAAAAATAAAAATATCCTGCATACATATTTTAAAAGAGCTTATTTTATGTCAGGTATAATGAAAACCTGCTTTGTGAACTTTTTAAAGGTATGGTACAAAACATCTGTTGTAACTTTTGGCTATTAGACAGGAAAAAATTTTTGTTTTTCTAGCTCTTGAGTTACTTTTAAAACCATGAGAAGTATTTTAGGCATATTCACTAATTTTTCAATTTAGAACCAAAGCAATTTACAAAAATCTCAACAATACAAATTAACTATAAAGTGAGCAAAAAAAGTAGAGAAAAACACATCGATAGTAATTAATGAATTCTGAAAAGTACAGAATAATTGAAAGAACTATAGTTATATTACTTGAAAGTTCATATTGCAACTAAAACAAATTACTAACAAGTGTTGTTGCTTAACATACTCTGCTGGATAACCTGCTTTAAGACAGTCACTGTGATATAAACATTTATAAGACCTTAAAACTGTCTTTTCACTTGTTGGTTAGTAACAATTTCCTAGAATCATTTTCAAAGAAACCCTGTGTTGATAGATACTTCACCTGGGCCTTTAAATTCAACTTGAGCTTCATGGCTATTCAGGAAGCACTTGCCTATCTTCTAGGAACAAGACCCTCGCGTTCCTTGCCCTTCCTCCTGGGCTACAACCACAGCCACAACTTCCCCAGGTCTGTATCCATGTCAACAGAGATTAACTAAAAAACTAATTTACATAATCAAGAAAACTCATTATAAATCTGTGATCACCAATATTAAATAAACACAATGCCCAATAATTCTGCTACATTTCTTCCAGTGTCTGCAATGAGTATCTCACACCTTTTCTTCAATTTTCTCTTGGCTTAGTGACTCCCTTAGTTTTCCATTCTAGCCTCAGTCCTAAACTCCCTTCTCTTCTCTAGCTCATCTCATCTATTCCCTTTGTTCATACACCATAGCTATAAATCTCATCCACATACCATGAAAACTCCCAAAATGTTATCTCTACCCCAGACCAACTAAATCACTATCTCCATTTAGAATTATCACAGGCATCGTAAAATGAGCATATTCAAAACAAATGTGCCTCCACCTCCAAACCACTGCCTTTGTAAATATCACAACCATCCAGAAACCCAGAAACCTGAGAATCATCCTCAGTTTTCCCCCCCATTTTCCTCACATTACACATCCAATCCATTAGTTAAATCCCACCAATATTCCCTCTAAAATATATCGTAAATCTGTCCACTTCTCTCCACATCTTTTACAAACATAATCTAAGCTAACTTCAAACTCTTGTCTGAACTACTGAAATAGCCACTTAGACATTCACATTAAGAGATAGGTTTAGCACTAGTGTTGAGGAAAGTATTTCTAGAGGGAGAAGATCAGTCTGGAATAAGGTGTAAGAGCATGAGCAACATAAAGAGGGCATCTATGCAGGGGAATGCCCCAGTAATGGGCAACTGACACAGACAAGGGAAGTGATCAAATGAATAAATATATTGAGGATAAAGGGAGCCAGATATCTCACTGGACTGGAGTTGGAAACACAGAAAAGAGAAAACTAGAATGAACCCTGTGGTGTTAGATTGGAACTGGGGGTACTGGTATGAACTCATGGTTTTCAACAGACTGACAGAAAGATAAAGATACATAAAGATGCTAATGTGTGTGCTGATCCCTCTGCCTAAAATGCTTTTCCCCCTACTCTTCCCATGGCCGGTTCTTTGTCATCCTTCTGTCAGCCTAAATGTTACCTCTTCAGCTTCAGGCTTACCTTTACTAACTACTCAAAACAGGACTCCTGTTTTTTGTCTTAATTTACTTTGACAATTTATATTTATATTTCATTTTTTGTTGTCCACTGTAACTCTCTCCTAAAAATCTGTAAGCTCCTCAGGAACAGAGATGTATTTCACACAGCACCCAACACGGTTCTCTGCATATGGGAAGATACTCAAGTTTTATTTGTTGAATGAATGATACCAAGAAAAAGTAAGAACTTTTTTGCTTATGGAAAGAGAAACCAAACAAAAAAGAATTCCATCAGCTCCCCTACTGATCTGCCTCTCCACCCCCATGCCCAACCCCTCACTAATATGTCTCCACCCCTCCACACACATGCCTTCATCCTAGACCAACCCCCATTAGGTCTCCTTCCCCTGCCCCACACCTTCCCACAACACAAAAAAGTGAATCCACTTTTATCTCTCATTTCCCATAGAAAGCAAAACACCAAATCTAGACTCTAGTCTAAACTGCTCTCTTGAAGCCCAGAATTACAGACCCAACTGCCTCCTTTACTCATCTGTCATACCTAGAGATGTTTCAGGAACCATCAAACACAACCTGCCAAAACCAAACAAAGTTTCCCTACCAAAAACCATACTATTTATTCTCTAACCTGACATCCAACCACTCAAGTAAAAATCATAAAATTCTTCCAAACTCCTGTTTCTAAAATACAAAAATCAACACCTAATCTTGATGGTTCTACCTCCTAAATCTGTTTAATATCTTAAATTCCAACTAGAATCTCTCACTAGACTTTCCAGATCCTCGTGGCCTTGAACAGGTCCCCTCTGCAAGAAACATTTAGCCCCTTCTCCTCTTTTTCACTTGTATTCCTTTTTCAAGGAAACTTTTAAAATTAAATGTAAAAAATGTTAGGAACACTCAGGTCAGAGAGTACCTCCTCTTGGAAGCCTGCCTTAGACAAACCTCACCACGCATTCTCAGTTACGTTCCTCTTGGGTGGTTTCAGAACATTCAGTGAAACCCATCTATCAGAAGCTTCTGTCAAACTATATTTTCCCATTTATCTGTCTCATCCATGACAACATGAGCTACTTGATAGCAAGGTCTGTACCTTATCTATCTCTGTTCTCCTACAACCAAGCCCAGTACTTGTTATCTAGTGGACACTCAAATATTTGATAAATGAATACATGAAAATAATCCCAGTTTCAAAAAATTCAGTTTAATAGAGAGAAATATAATTTAAGTAAAAATAAATATAATCAGTGCTGTAATAAAAACCTGAAAGAAGGAGTTTCATTAAAAGTTTTTTTGGGGGGAGTTTAATATCCAAAATATATAAACAGCTCATACAACTCAACATCCAAATAAAAACCAACCTGACTGGGACTTCCCTGGTGGCACAGTGGTTAAGAATCCGCCTGCTAATGCAGGGGACATGGATTCGACCCTGATTGGGGAAGATCCCACATGCCTCGGAGCAACTAAGCCCAAGTGCCACAACTACTGAGCCTGTGCTTTAGAGCCAGAAAGCCACAACTAAAGAAGCCTGCATGCTGCAACTACTGAAGACTGCACGCCTAGAGCACGTGCTCCACAGCAAGAGAAGCCCCTGCTCGCTGCAATTAGAGAAAGCCCATGGGCAGCAATGCAGACACAATGCAGCCAAAAATAATTAAAAAAACAAAACAAAACTCCAACCTGATTAAAAATATGAGCAGAAGACCTGAATAGACATTTTTCCAAAGAGGACATGTAGATGGTCAACAGGCACATGACAAGACGCTCAACATCATTAATCATCAGAGAAATGCTAGTCAGCCACAATGAGATACCACCTCACACCTGTCAGAATGGCTATCATCAAAAAGAACACAAATAACAAATGTTGGTGAGGATGTGGAGAAAAAGGGACCCTTGAACATTGTTGGTAGGAATGTAAATTGGTGCAGTCACTGTGGATAACAGTATAAAGGTTTCTCAAAAATGTAAAAATAGAACTACCATGTAACCCAGCAATTTCCACACCTGGGTATATATGCAAAACAAAAAAAGTAATTTGAAAAGATACATGTGGCCCAATGTTCACAGCAGCATTATTTACAACTGTCAAGATACAGAAGCAACTGAAGTGTCCATCAAGAGAAGAAAGGATAAAGAACATGTAATACACACACACACACACACACACACACACACACGCACACAATGGAATACTACTCACCATAAGAAAAGAATGAAATTTTGCCATTTGTAATAACATGGATGGACTTGCAGGGTATTATGCTAAGTGAAATAAGTCAGAGAAACACAAATACTGTATTATACCACTTATACGTGGAATCTAAAAAATAAAACAAACTAGTAAATCTAACAAAAAAGAAAGAGACTCACAGATATAGAGAACAAATTAGTAGTTACCAGTTGGGAGAAGGAAGGGGGAAGGGGCAAGATAGGGATAGGGGATTAAGAGGTACAAACTACGATGTGTAACATAAATAAGCTACAAGGCTATAATGTACAGCACAGGGAATATAGCCAATATTTTATAGTAACTATAAATTGAGTGTAACCTTTAAAATTGTGAATCCCTATGTTGTACACTTATAAATTATTTAATATTGCACATCAACTATACTTCAATTAAAAAAAAAAGGTGTGAGACGGAAAGCTCAGCTCAGGGGATTTGGGGAAAGGAAGACCTCACAAAAAAAAGGAAGAAGTTTGAGTTAAATCAAGGTATTCTCTGCCTTGAAGAGTTATTGCAAGAACCTGGGATAAAGTATATAAAATATAGTGTTTAGCACATAAAAGATGCTCCATAAACCATAGGGTAGAAGTTTGCCAAGCAGACAAGCTCCTGTCTTCTAAGTAAGGAGAAGAGTATATGCAAAGGATGGAGGCTTGAAGAATTATATACTGTGGCAGATTGTATTTTCCAACGATATCCACATTATTTCCCATCCCACATATCCATAAATTCTTTTTTACAAGGTGACTTTGATATTCTTTCTACTGAGAGGGTTTATGTTTCCAGGCAGGTTTATGATTACAGTGGAAGTTATCACTTTGTGACTTCTAACATTAACTCAATTCTACTGGATTCTCTTAGGACTCTTGCTCTTAGAACACAACCACCATGCTGTAAGGAAGCTCAATTAGCCACATGGCAAGGCCAGTAGATGTTCTAACAAATGCAACTAAAAGCCAGTATTCAAGTGCATGTGAGAGAACAAGTCATCAGATGATTCCAGTGCCTGGTCATCAAGCTTTTGCTATTTACAAGTAGGATCACACTACAAATACCATCCTATAACTTGCTCGTTTCTTTAATCAATATGTTGTGACCACCTTCCCACATTAATATGAATAGGTCTAGTTCAATCTTTCTAATGTCTACATAATAGCCAATATAATGAATAGCCATGCACTGTTAACCATTTAGATGGTTTCCAGTTTTTTTACTACTTGAAGCAGTCCTTCAGTGAACAATATTGGGAGTATATCTTTGCACATCTGTACCAGTATTTATGAAGGAAAGATTTTGAGTATTTCTTTTCTTTCTTTCTTTCTTTCTTTCTTTAAATTTAATTTATTTGGCTGCATTGGGTCTTCACTGCTGTGTGTGGGCTTTCTCTAGTTGCGGCAAGCGGGGGCTACTCTTTGTTGCAGTGCACGGGCTTCTCATTTTGGTGGCTTCTCTTCGTTGCGGAGCAGGGGCTCTAGGCGCGCGGGCTTCAGTAGTTGTGGCACGTGGGCTCAATAGTTGTGACTCGCGGGCTCTAGAGCACAAGCTCAGTAGTTGTGGCGCACAGGCTTAGTTGCTCTGCAGCATGCGGGATCTTCCCGGAGCAGGGCTCGAACCTGTGTCCCCTGCATTGGCAGGCGGATCCTTAACCACTGCACCACCAGGGAAGTCCCTTCAGAAGTATTTCTGTGAGTACATTTTTTGGTTTGACAGATATTATCGAACTGACTTCTAAAGAGGCTATACCACTGTATACTCCCATCAGAAGCATTTTAGAGTACCTATTACCCCACTCCTAGGCCACTAAAAATGATATTACCTTTACATTTGTGCTAAATTGATAAATATTTTTTAAAAACTTTATTTCATAAAATTTGGCTGGCTGTGAGAGAATTTAATAAACTTTAAAAATGAAACACAGAATATTCAAACCTCCACCAAGAAAACAAAAATAATCTAAAGATGTATACATATACATATACATAGACCAATACTTTCAGGATATACAAAATCTCTGATTAGAACAGCAGAAGTTATAAATAACTCCCCCCCAAATTCAACACTCACATTTTATTTCTGTATTTCCAATACAGACTTTATTTCTGTATGAACATGTACTTAAGGCAGATACAAAATAAATTAATTAATTACACTACCAAACTGGGAATATATTAACATTATTTTAAAAATTCCATTCTGGGGGACTTCCCTGCTGGAACAGTGGTTGAGAGTCTGCCTGCCAATGCAGAGGACACGGGTTTGAGCCCTGGTCCAGGAAGATCCCACACGCTGCGGAGCAGATAAGCCCGTGTACCACAACTACTGAGCCTGCACTCAGAGCCCGCGAGCCACAACTACTGAAGCCCACGTGCCTAGAGCCCATGCTCCACAACAAGAGAAGCCACTGCAATGAGAAGCCCGTGCACTGCAACGAAGAGTAGCCCCCACTCACTGCAACTAGAGAAAGCTCGCATGCAGCAACAAAGACCCAACGCAGCCAAAAATAAATAAAATAAATAAACATAAAATTTCCATTCCGATTTCTCTTAAAAGATAAAATTCAGGGGCTTCCCTGGTGGTGCAGTGGTTAAGAACCTGCCTGCCAATGCAGGGGACATGGGTTGGAGCCCTGGTCCGGGAAGATCCCACATGCCGCGGAGCAACTAAGCCCGTGCGCCACAACTACTGAGCCTGCGTTCTAGAGCCAATGAGCCACAACCACTGAAGCCCACGCACCTAGAGACCGTGCTCCGCAACGAGAAGCCACCGCCATGAGAAGCCTGCACACCAAAACGAAGAGCAACCCCCGCTCAACGCAACTAAAGAACGCCCACGTGCAGCAATGACGACCCAACGCAGCCCAAAATAAATAAATACATAAATAAATAAATTTATTAAAAAGAAATTCACTAACCTACTCATTCATTCCTCCAGGGAATAAAAACTTGTAACATTATCTTCAATTAGATTCTCCTGCAATCAACTGTAAAGTTCAAAACAATCAAAAACCACAAGGTCTGCTACCAATAGCAGTTCCACTTTGAAATTACTCATGAGAAGGTAATTATATATGAACATATTTTGTCAGACTTCTAAAAACAATTAAATATTATTAATCCAAACAGATAAGCAAACTTTGGTTTCCTCTTACATGTAATTTTGAAGTCAGCAGTTCAAAAAAACATACCATCAGGCAAAAATGCATGTACAAAGATGCTCACTGTTGCATAACCTATATATCTAATAACAAGGGTATAATTAAGCATATGACGCATCCATATGGCAGATTATGCAGGTTTTTAAAAGCTGTTTACTAAGAACTAATGATACAAATACATAAAGAAAAGGGGGACTTCCCTGGTGGTGCAGTAGTTAAGAATCACCTGCCAATGCTGGGGACACAGGTTTGAGCCCTGGTCCGGGAAGATTCCACATGCCGTGGAGCAACTAAGCCCATGTGACACAACTACTGAGCCCGCGTGATACAACTACTGAAGCCCACACGCCTAGAGCCCGTGCTCTGCAACAAGAGAAGCCACTGCAATGAGAAGCCCGTGCACCACAGCAAAGAGTAGTCCCGCTTGCCACAACTAGAGAAAGCCCACACACAGCAATGAAGACCCAACACAGCCGAAAATAAATAAAGAAATTAAAGAAAGAAAAAGGGAAAAATATATCCATTTTGGTGTTTATCACATAAAAATATGCAAAGAAACTAGAGCAAAAAGTTAAAATGGCTTATTTCTAGATGGTGCAATTATAATTTTCATTCTCTAGATTTCTGACTTTTCTAAATTTCTGAAACAAACCTATTTCATAACTCCCCAAAATAAACTTAAAATCTGTTAACCGAAGTAAGCTAGACAACAGCAGATGGATTGGGGAAGGAAGTCAAAACATAATGACCCACGTTGGAAGTGAGTTTCAAGGGCTTTTTTCCTTTCCTTTCTTTTCCAGCTTTGATCCCTGGACAGGCCAACTCCTGAAACCACGTAGCAGGGGGGTACAAAAGAACTCTGAGAGGCCCAAGAAAAGGGGCCTCTGTGAGCCAGAGGGTATGAAGAGAAATTCCTGGGGTATCTTCCTCCCAGTCTGGCCTCAAGGCCAGACCCAGGTGAAAGCCCCAAACAAAACTCTGAGTGATACATGCACAGTGGCACAAGCATCTAAGGCCCTGGGAGAACTGGGAACTAAGAAAAGGAGTCCCTATAGCCAAAAGAGCATGAAAGGAATCATGCTATTTTTTTTTCTGTCTTTTCTCTTACTACTTTCACACTGGGGGCAGTCCCAGTCCCAGAAAGTATATGACAGCACAAGGGGGTTGAAGAATGGGTGGGGAGTGGGGGAAATGTGGTTAAAACTTCAAGAGATCCCCAGTTTTCTAGCTAGAACACTAGTAAAAAGGGTTCCTGGTAACTGAAAATTGTGGGGGAAATCTCAGAGAAAAAGGAGCTAGAAAAATGATCCCTGACACAAGTTCTGAGCCCACCTCTGAATATATGGAAGACAAAGATAAAAAACAATAGCAAACACTTTGACAACTGCACTATGACGTAATCCACCACCCAAGCAAGTCCCAGACTAAACTCTGAGTGACACATGCACAAAGTAGACCCAAACACCATAACAAAGGCTTTGAAACCACTGACATTGGAACCACCACCCACAGAGAGCAGGACAGAGCTTGCAGTCTAAATTTAACCAGGTTGACTGCATGCAAAAGAAAACAACAAAATCAACATTCTCCAGAGGGTTCTTATAAAACCCAGAGTCTCACAATATAATATTCCAAATGTCTTGGATAAAATCCAAAACAACCTGAAACACACAAAAAATCAATACAATATGATCTATCCAATTCAAGAAAGAAGACAGTCAACACATATAAGCCTGAGACAACCTAGTTGTTAAAATTATCAGAGAGGACTCTAAATCAGCTATTATAACTATACTCCACGAACATTCCTGAATGTGAACATTCTTGAAATGATTGGAAACAGAAGTCTTCAACAGAAAAATACAAAGTATGAAAGGAATCAAATGAAAATTTTAGAAATGAAAAAACAGTTTGTGGGGAAAAGAATACTTCACTGGATGGGCTCAAGAGCAGAATGAAGATGACAGATAAAGAGTCTGTGAATCTGAAAACAGATCGACAAAAATTATCCAGTCTGAAGAACACAGGGAAAAAAACTGGGGGGAAAAAGGGGAACAGATTCTTAGGGATATGAGGGAGCATATCAAAAAGTAACATTTGTGCCACTGGAGTCCCAGAATGAGAAAAAAATTGGTACAGAATACAGATTTGAAGGAACTTTCTGTATTTGGTGAGAGACATACAGATTTAAGAAGCTCATTAAACCTGAAATAAGACAAATTCAAAGACAACCATGTACAGACAAATCATAATCAAACTGCAAAAAATCAAAGGTAGAGAAAAAAAGATCTTGAAAGCAGAAAGAAGAAAAACAACACAAAGAAACAAAGATTAGAATGAATGCAGATTTCTCATCAGAAACCATAAAAGCCAGAAGATAGTGGAACAACATCTTTAAAATGCTGAAAAGAACTGGCACTACACAATTCTATATCCAGCAAAAATATCTTCACAGCATGAAAGTAAAATAAAGACATTCTCAGATGAAGGAAAACTAAGAGAACTCACCACCAAAAGACTTCTCCTAAAAGAAATGCTACAGAAAGTTCTTCAAGATGAAAGGAAATGACACCAGAGAGATACATGGAACTTCAGGAATGAAAGAAGAACAACAGAAATGACAAATATCTGGGTAAATATAATAGATTATTTTCCCCCATTAAACTGCTGAAAGCAAAAATTACAACATTGTCTCTTGAGGTTTTCAACATATGTAGACAATACATATGACAACTGTAACACAGGGATAAAGGAATCTACATAGTTGTAAGCCTTCATCATTTCACTTTAAATGGTTAAACGTTAACTCTGAGTTAACTGCAATCCCTAAAGCAAACACTAAAAAATACAAAGAGACAGAGTCAAAAAAAACTATAGGTAAATTAAAATAGAATGCTACAAAAATATTCAAGTAATTCAAAAGGCAGGAAAGAAAAAACAAAGACACAAAAAAAGAAACAGAACAACAAAAAAGCCAAATAAAATGTTAGACACATATGTAAACATACCAAAAACTACATTAAATGTAAGTGGTCTAAACTCACCAATTAGAAACAAAGATTGTCAGGCTGGATTAAAAAACACAGCCAACTGCATACTGTCCACAAGAAACTCACGCTACAGATGGGTTAAAACAAAAAAGTGGAAAAAGATATAGCAAACAAACACTATCAAAAGAAAAGCTGGGGGCTTCCCTGGTGGCGCAGTGGTTGAGAGTCCACCTGCCGATGAAGGGGACACGGGTTCGTGCCCCGGTCTGGGAAGATCCCGCATGCCGCGGAGCAGCTAGGCCCGTGAGCCATGGCCGCTAAGCCTGCGTGTCTGGAACCTGTGCTCCGCAACAGGAGAGGCCACAACAGTGAGAGGCCCGCATACCGCAAAAAAAAAAGAAAAAAGAAAAGCTGGGGTAGCTGTATTTATGTCAAAGTACACTTCAGAACAAGGAAAATTATCAGAGATAAATAGGGACATTACATAACGATAGAAGGGCCGCTTTAACAAGAAAACTTAACAATCTTAAGACATCTAACAGGGCTTCAAAATACATGAAGCAAAAATGGAGAGAAATGAAGCTAAATAGATAAATCGATAACTATACTTGGAGACTTCAACACGCCTCTCTCAGTAACCTAAAAAACAGACGGAAAATCAACAAGGATATAGACTGAACAACACTGTCAATCAACTTGACCTAATTTGACAACTGTAGAACATTCTACCCAAAAACAGAAGAATATATATTCTTCTCAAGTGCATATGGTCCATTTACCAAAAATAGACCATACTGTGGGCCATAAAAAAAAACCTTAATAAATCTAAAATAACTGAAATAATATTAAGTGTGTCCTCTGACCACAATAATAACACAAAAATATCTGGGAAATCCCCAAATATTTGAAAATTAAGCAACATACTTCTATATAACCCAAGGGTAAAAAAGAAAGTTTCAATGAAAATTTTAAAATATTCTGAACCAAGTGAAAATGAATATAGAACATCAATGAAAACATAAAAGAAAAATTTATAGTATTAAATTTATATTAGAAAGGGTCTCAAATCTCAGCTTCTACCTAAGAAACTAGAAAAAAAAAGCAAATTAAACCCCAAATCAACCCAGAAGGGAATAATAAAGAGCAGAAATCAATGAAACTTAAAACAGAAAAATAGAAAAAAGGAATGAAACTAAAAGCCGATTCTTTGAAAAAATTAATAAAATTGATAAATCTCTAGCCAGATTGACCAAAATATAAAAATTACCAATATCAGGATGAAAAAGATAATTATCATTTACAGACAGTTCTGGGTGTACCCTGATGCTTTTGCAAAAATGTTCCTATAAAAGCGTTTCATCTTCAAGGAATTCATGGAAAAGACTCTGACAAGTACAGGTTTCTGGTAACTGACTATACTGCTGAACTGAATGAATAAGCATTTTCAGAACTCTAATGGAAAACTGATGAATTATAAAAGTGCTAACAAAAGATCAAGATGAAAAAAAATTAATTACATGGGACTGAGTGAACTGATGAGGATGATTATAATTTTTGTGGCTTTCTGTTTGAATAAAAGAAAAAAAAATCCCACAAGGATTCAGAGGCAAAAAATATACAAATCAATTTTCACTGCAAAGTAAAGGAGTTGTTACAGTGGAGGATTACTGGACTGAATGTCAATATTATGACATAGTATGAGTGTGTTTCGTGTTTGGTAATTGCAATCACTGTTGCTTTTGTTGTGGTCCTCCATTTACAATGCTTGTCGTCAGTTTATTTATCTCTTGTAAAGATAAAATACAGTGTGTGTGTGTGTGTGTGAGAAAAAAGAAAAAGAGAATTATCACTGCAGACCATATAAACATTCAAAGGATAAAAAAGCATACTACAAACAACATTATGCCCATAAATTTT
Source organism: Leucopleurus acutus (assembly GCF_964270905.1). NCBI lineage: Eukaryota > Metazoa > Chordata > Mammalia > Artiodactyla > Delphinidae > Leucopleurus > Leucopleurus acutus. The sequence continues at coordinate 66,727,078 of NC_139142.1, read as the reverse complement.
AATTTATATTAAATAGACCAATTCCTTGAAAGACATACTACAATTCACTCAAGAAAAATTAAGTAACTCGAGCAGTCCTCTATTACAGAAATTGAATTTAGTAAAAACCTTCAAACACAGACTTCCCTGGTAGCACAGTGGTTAAGAATCCACCTGCCAATGCAGGGGACACAGGTTCAATCCCTCGTCCTGGAAGATCCCACATGCTGCGGAGCAACTAAGCCCGTGTGCCACAACTACTGAGCCTGCGCTCTAGAGCCTGTGAGCCATAACTACTGAGCCTGCATGGCACAACTACTGAAGTCCATGCGCCTAGAGCCCATGCTCTGCAACAGGAGAAGCCACCGCAACGAGAAGCCCGTGTACCACCACAAACGGTGGCCCCCACTCGCTGCAACTAGAGAAAGCCCACACGTGGCAATGAAGACCCAATGCAGCCAAAAATAAATTAATTAATTAATTTTAAAAAATCCCCTCAAACACATCAATTTATTCTCTTATGGATTGTGCTTTTGGTGTTTATTTAAGAATATCTGCTTAACCTGGGGTCACAAAGAATTTCTCTTATGTTTTCTTCTAGAGGTTTTATAGTTTTAGGTTTTATGTTTAGGTCTATGATTCCTTTTGAACTTATTTTTGTACATGGTGTGGGGTATAGGTAAAGGTTAATTTTTTTCTTTTTTGCATATAGATACCAAGTTGTTCCAGCAGCATAAAAAAATATCCTTTTTCCACTTAACTGTCATTGCACCTTTGTTGAAATAAGTTGTCTAGGTATGAGTCTATTTCTGAACTCTCTATTCTATTTCATTGATCCATTTACCTTTATACCAATACTACACTGCTTTGACTACTGCAGCTGCATAATAAGAACTGAAATACAGTAGTATTAGTCCTCCAAACTTATACTTCATGTTTTGGCTAGCTAGGTCCTTTGCATTTTCAAATGAATTTTGCAATCAGTTCATCAGTTTCTACATCTTGTCAGATTTATCTGTAAGAACTTCAGAAGAAATAAAAACTCAAATTTACACAGAAATCTGTATGCTAATGTTTATAGCAACTTTGGTTATAATCACCAAAACTAGAAAAACCCAAATGTCTTTCAAGAGGTGAATGGATAAACCATCTGCGGTACATCCATAAAATGAAATACTATTTAGCAATTACTGTTATACACATATAGATGACTCTCAAATGTAATATACTACAAGAAAACTCAAAAGGCTACACACTGTATATATCATTCCATTTATATGACATTCTGGAAAAGTCAAAACTATAGCAACAGAGAAAAGACCACTGGTTGCCAGGCACTGGGGTTGGGGGAGGGTTTAACTTCAAAGGGAGAACTCTAGAGAATTTTGGGGAATGATGGAACTGTTCTGAATTTTAGTTGTGGCGGTAGTTACACAACTGTATCCGTCTGCCAAAATCCATATGTAATTTAAATTTAAGACAAAATTAAATAGCATACTTATAATAATCACAGTCCTCCCTGAATAGTGCTAAAAGAACAAATCTATGGCACAAATAGATGCATCACAATTAAAGGATTATTAAAACTTTTAAACTTGCTAAATATTTACCTCTTACATCATAGGTAGAAATTATTTTTACATATTAAACCCAGTACTATACTATAATACCAATTTATAGACCCAAAGGTGTCCTAATTAGGAAACTTTAAGATCACTCAATCTCTACAGAACTACGGTCAGATGAGTCAACCACACAAATGAGATTTAGTAGAATGTTCAGATGAATCCAATTTAAGCAATAGTTTCCAAAATGCTACCTGCAATGATGAAAGAATCTTTCCCTAATGGAAACAGAGATAAGTAACTTAAAACAAGAGCAAAAAAAGCTTCATGAGGTTACAAAGAGAAAGAATTTCTCTTAGGAACTGTAATACTTTCTATACTATTACTACCATATGCTTTTTCCAGACTATACGACTTGGACCAAGATTTCAGAAGATTTACAATATAAAGAAATTTAACTTTTTTTAGATAAAGGAAGTTATCTATCGTGGCGATATTTTACTGAATATAGTCCCTAAATTGAGCGTTTCATTTACTAAAAAAAAAACACTAAAAATTTTAACTGTAAAAGATTAATAAATTTTGTTTCTTGAAGATAATAAATAACATCTTTTGATCCATTTTGTCTTTTATTCCATTCTTGCCCCTGCCCCCAGCCTTGACTCTGTATTGCTTAACTTACAATAACTCTTGGCATACAGTTAAAAATTACAGCCTTCCCTCTCAAAGAAAAAGGAGTAAGTCAAATTCCAATATGTAGACTTGTTTTTCTCCAATTAAAATACACACACAAAACTGACAATTCATTCAACAAATATTTATTGAATGCCTTTTGTTTTGTTTGTTTGTTTTTGGGTTTTTTTTGGCCACACTCTGCGGCATGTGGGATCTTAGTTCTCCAACCAGGGATCGAACCTACCGTGTCCCCTGCAGTGGAAGTGTGGAGTCTTAACTACTGGACCGCCAGGGAAGTCCCTTACTGAATGCCTTTTGGTGCCAAGCACTGTGCCAAGTGTTGGGGGTAGGATACAAAGATGAGAATAACAGTGCTGGACTCTGAGGCATTAAAAGATCTAATGACGGGCTTCCCTGGTGGCGCAGTGGTTGAGAGTCCGCCTGCCAATGCAGGGGACACGGGTTCATGCCCCAGTCCGGGAGGATCCCACATGCCGCAGGGCGGCTGGGCCCGTGAGCCATGGCCGCTGAGCCTGCGCGTCTGGAGCCTGTGCTCCGCAACGGGAGAGGCCACAGCAGTGAGAGGCCCGCGTACCGCAAAAAGAAAAAAAAAGATCTAATGACACGGTCAACAAGTACTATGCAAAGTATACATATATATTGCTGTAAACTAGAAGAGTGTTTTGCTTTTTACATTTTTAAGGTGACAGACACTTTGAAAACAAAATGAAAGCTCACTGAAGCTCATTATCTATGAGCCCCCTAGAGCACTGACAGAGCATGCTTCTCATCTTCCAGCACTTCTCTCTGCTGTCCACTGAAAAGCACATATATAGCTGCTCTGTTTACAGAAATTCACTTATCTAACTTTTCAGGATTATATGTGTTTGATACAATGAGCATTCTCTGTGCAGGGAAGGCTAGGCTGCAGGACTGATAAAAAAAAGTAATTTCACTTCCCTATTACTCTGCCACTGGGTAGAAGAAAATATGGAAAAGGCAGGTACATTAATGGAAGTGGGTAGAGAAAACATCAATACATATCGATGCGATCACTGTTTCTCCTTTAGAGAAGAACACGATGCTCTTCCTCCAGCAGACTCCTCAACCAGTTTGACTCCAAAAGTACTTTCTATAAGCATTTTAAGGACTATGGAAAACAGGCACAATATAAAGAATTTCTTCAATATCTAGATATTAGCTACTGTACAACAGCAGTATGTTAGCAATGGAAAAACAAAAGTAATAGTAATATGTATGCGTGAGATGCAGCAGAGGTATTTGAAGGCATTTAAATTTTATTCACTAGGTAAAGAACACAAAAGATTTTGTAAAGAGGAATAATACAGTCAAATCAGTATTTTTAGACTATAGTCAATTATACCTCAATAAAGCTGGGGAAAAAAAGACCATAAAAATATTTTAAGCCTGGAAGTCTGCGTATAGTTAGCTTATAGGAAGGGATATCTGCTATGAAGCCACAAGCACTGCATGAACATAATCATCTCCCCATACCAATCCTAGATATTACCATTGTTTTCAATCTCCTACTTCAGGGAGAAAACAGACGTCATCAGACAGAAATTCCTTCAACTTTTTACCATCAAACCTAAAACATCTTCCTTCTTCCTGTGTTACAACAAGGAACACACTACCTTAAATCTATCTCTCCACCAGTGGACCAAAGCTTTAATACTCAAGGTGGGATTTTCCAACCAACAACTTCAGCATTATCTGAGAGCATACTAGGAATGCAGCATATCAGGCACCACACCATACCAACTGAATCAGAATTTGCAATGTTAACAAGATCCCCACGTGATTCACATTATGCACATTACTCCCAGTTTCTCAGAATCCTTATACTATGAATTATCCATTCTCTCCTAACTTTTTTTTTTTCTCTAACTCTCTGACCTCTAAAAGAAAAAGCCCCACACTCCCATTCCAATACAACTTCTCAAAAATTTTTCCATACTCCCTGTCTCCATTTCTTTCTTCAACTCATTCAAATCTGGCCCTCAAGCCACTTCATTCAGCTCTCATTAAGATCAATGATCTTGGGACTTCCCTGGTGGCACAGGGGTTAAGAATCCACTTGCCGATGCAGGGGACACAGGTTCAAGCCCTGGTCCGGGAAGATCCCACATGCCGCGGTGCAACTAAGCCCGTACACCACAACTACTGAGTCTGCACTCTAGAGCCTGTGCTCCGCAACAAGAGAAGCCACCGCAATGAGAAGCCCGCACACTGCAACGAAGAGTGGCCCCCGCTCACCGCAACTAGAGAAAGCCTGCGCACAGCAATGAAGACCCAACGCAGCCAAAAATAAATAAATAAAACAAATAACTTTATTAAAAAGAAAAAAGATCAATGATCTTGGAAATGTTGCTAAATCCAAAGGACACCTTTTAGTCTTCACCCTACTTGACCTCTCACGAGTATGCAACATAATTGTTCTTCCTCTTCTTTAATCCCTCTCTTCCCTGCGTTGATGTGCACTAATGCAAAAGCAATGGTGGATAAAACTGCTGGTGCTTTAGCATGAATCAAGGCAGCGGCACTAAACTGTACCACTAGTAATGGTATGGTATTCTTCACTGCCAAGCTCTAGCATGGGGGGAAAATTATTTATTTTACTAAACCTCAACCCTTGAATACATATCTTTTTAATATCCTACTTAAGGAAACGGAAAGTAAGCATAAAGCACTTCTGCACAGGAAGAGTACTTGTACAACTGTTGGAGAGCTGAACTAGCCACTTTTTTTCATGCAACATCATTTTTACTTGAAAGAACTTCAGGCAAATTGTGGTTATTCAGACTTGGATATCTGGCAAACATTTTCTCAAAAATTAACCAAGTAAGCCTTTCACTTCAAGGAAAAACAACTGACAGTATTTGTTGCCAATGATAACATTCAAGCTTTCAAGCAAAAATCACAACTTGTACCTGCCACCAGGAGCTTGACAGAGCTTCCCAATATTTAAAGACCTTTCTGATGAGATTAGTAGTCGCAATAACAAATGTGAGTTTGTGATACTGTAGAATGACATATGGCAACATTAGGAATATCTGTATAACTCAGTAGACCAATACTTTTCACATGACCAGTGCATGATCTTTCAAACTTAAACATGGGTTTAAAAAAACCCACTCAGGGACCTCCCTGGTAGTCCAGTGGCTAAGGCTCCATGCTCCCAATGCAAGGGGGCCTGGGTTCAATCCCTGGTCAGGGAACTAGATCCCACATGCCGCAACTAAAGATCCTGCGTGCCACAACTAAGACCTGGCACAGCCAAAAGAATAAATAAATATTTTTTAAAAAACCAACCCATTCAAAGTACCAGAGAGACCAACAGATTTTAATGTACAAGAGTATATGACAAGTTCACTGATATTTCAGAACCCACATTATAACTAACCCTTCAGAAACTATCACTTGCCTATACACTACTATGCATAAAATAGATAGCTAATGAGAAACTACTGTATAGCACAGGGAACTCTACTGAATGCTCTGTGGTGACCCAAATGGGAAGGAAATCCAAAAAGGAGGGGACATATAGCTGACTCACTCTGCTGTACAGCAGAAACTAACACAACATTGTAAAGCAACTATACTCCAATAAAAATTAATTAAAAAAAAAAGAAACTACACTCCCCCCCTCAGTTTCGTATGATATCAAAGAAGAATATCCATAATTACACGCAAAAAATCATTACAACATTCCTCCCTTTTCCAGCTACATCTATGGGGGGGGATGAGTTTTTTTTCATATATTTCAGTCAAAACAATATAATGCAACACAATAAATGCAACGCAGATATGAGAATCTAGCCACAACCACACTCATGATCTCAGCCCCTCAAAACATGGGAGTTCCTTGGCAGTCCAGTGGTTAGGACTTGGCGCTTTCACTTCAGGGGCCCAGGTTCAATCCCTGGTTGGGGAACTAAGATCCCACAAGCCATGAGGCGTGGCCAAAAAAACCAAAAAACAAAAACAAAAAACAAAAACATGGTCCTCTTCCAGTGTTCTCTCTCACTGAACGGCATCATCATCCATTGTAACCTGAATCATCCATGGTACCTCCATGCAATGAAGAGTAGCCCCCGCTCGCCGCAACCAGAGAAAGCCCATGCACAGCAACGAAGACCCAACGCAGCCAAAAGTAAAATAAGTAAATTTATAAAGTAAAAAATTTAAAAAATAAAAATTTCCTTTAAAATTGTTTCAATATAATAACACTTCTAAAAAATGCCATTACAAACACCTCTACTATATGTTACTACTTAATGGAAGACATGATAGTTGATTTGACTGGTAGGTATGACTTACTTTTTAAAATACCAAAAGTAATTCTCAGGTCAATGAAAACCCTCTAATGAAATCTATGAATGTTCAAAAACCTATTTCACTTTTCTATGAATCTGACCAAAACAAGCGTTAACAGAGCAGCAAAATTATTATGTTCTCAAAGTTTGCCAATAACAATAACTACTTGAAATAAAGGAGTCACTAACAGACTGTGATTTGGGAACTTTGTTCATAAGGATTTTTATCATAATAGTACTGTCTCAATGGGATTTACAACTAAGAATTATTAACTATTTATTAATTCATCTTCATTAATCATTCAAAAATGAAGATGATTAAAAATGCTTTGTCAATTTAGTAATTCAGCCTTTATTCTCATCTCAAAGAAATTAAGATAATTATACCAAATTTTATGTCAACAACTCAAACATTTTCTACTAATTACTTCAAAATGGCATTAGAACAAATATAGAAGCATCTGAGTTTTCATTTACTTATCACCGGAATTCAAAATTGTAAATATAAATGTAAAATAAACAATGAAAACCAAACGTGTTCAGCATTCAGAAGAACAGTTAATCTAACTGGGTAAGTATCACATAAGAGGAAAAACATGGCATTAATGGCCAGTCTAGTACTGATTCCTTTACATTTTTGCACAAATTCTACACAACCTCTAAATAAAACTGCTTAAACTCTCCAAACATCAAAGTCTGTTTCTATTATTCCGGAAAGTATGCTATATGGTTAACATCCAATTGATACCCTCTCCAAACTGAAATTTACAAAGCAATGATTTGCTTAACAAAGTACAGGGAATTCCCTGAAGGTCCAGTGGTTAGGACTCAGCACTTTCACTGCAGTAGCCTGGGTTCAGTCCCTGGGGGGGAACTAAGATCCCGCAAGCCATGTGGCACTGCCCCCCCCACCCAAAAAAAAGGTACAGTGTCCTAAGACTTAACACCAATGAAGAAAGGGCAATTGGGAACATATGTTCATTATCATCTGCATTTTCATGTCAATTTAAGCCAATTACTTGATACAGAAATAGCCACCTTTATTCTCCAGCTCATGTTTTGAAATTGAATCAATCAAGCTATGGGTTAAAATCAGTATTCCCTAATTCCTATTCATCCAATAAACATGCATTTGTGTCATCACAGTTATCATTACTAGAGTTAGTTCACCTACCAATTTTTATTTCTCAGGAAAGTGTAAATGGAAAACTGCAAGAACTTTTTAAAAGATAGTTTTAAAACTCACTAAACAAAATTCTACACAAACTGAAATCAGCAAATCGTTGAAAACATGTTATGTAGATGTCCCTACAGCAACCCCAAAGGAAGATGATGAAGGGATGTACTTACGTTTCAAAACAACGATCCACGTTGTCAGACATCAAAAGCAGCATGCATAGCTGTTCAAGGGCTATTAGTTGCATGTCCCTTTCATCTCCCTGTCCCATCTGTAGCCATTCCAGCAATGTATCTGGATCCACGTCTGCCATGTTGTTTTTAAAAGCTTCTTTGCTCAAATTTAAAAAGTAAAGGCAAAAAGTCCTCTAAATGTCCAGGACTGATCAGCGTGGGTTTAAAATTTTTTTCTTTTACATCGGCTAGAGCCAAATTTTTGTGGTGTCCTCCTAGGAATTAGAAAAGACTCATAAGTATGTTTCGATAGCGCGCTTAATGCAGTTTTTCAACTTTCCTTATTCCTCGGGTTTAACTTCATACATTGTACTAAATAAAAACCAGTTTTGCACAAGAGTATAAGCTGATTAGGTTGCTGCTTAACTGGAAACCAGAGCCGTCTTTGTCAAAGACAATCAAACAAGCTTCGGATCCCACTACTGCTTATCACTAACGTCTGCGCCAAAAAGCAAACAACACCTTACTAAAAAGGTTCTTTTTTTTTTTTTCCAGCAAACTTCTTTCCCCTTCCTCCACCCAAAACCGATCTTCTGATAAGGGTTAGATTCAGTATTTTAAGGAGACTAAGCACTTTGATCCAATTCCTCCCCAAATTAAGTTTCTACTTTAAAATTACCTCCAATTTCATAAATTCTACTGACTTCTCAATTTATTTACTGCTCTTCTTAAGATGTCCAAATACAAATGATAATTAGATACAAGATCTATCTATGAATAAAGACTTTATTAGGAATTTTGGCAGTCTTGACAACTGTTCTTAAAAGTTTAAAAAGAAATGCTAAAAGTAAGTGCAATGGACTAACACGTTACGGATCAGAACAGAGGCCAATCTACGGTCCTCCTTCCCCGGCCCCACAGAATGAGGCAGTTAGTTAAAAACAACAACGACAGCAGCAACAACATCGGAGAGGCAGCCCCAATAAGCATTACAAAAGCTCGTAAGCGCCCTGACGGAAGGACAGCTTTGGGTCCCACGTAACCCAGCTGCAGGTGTATAAATCGAGCGGCAGGTCCCGCTGGGCACCCAAAGGCGGCGATCTGCAGGGATGACCCAACACTCCGGGCCCAGCCGACTCCTCACCGGGCGGCGCAGGCACCGCGCTCAGGTTTTCCGGCACCAAACCCGGCTAAGTTAGGTACCTGTGTCGAGGAGGAGGGGAAGTTTGGGAGGAGGAGCAGCAAGCCTCTCTGCCTGAGACGAGGCCGCCGGGGCGGGCAGGGCGATGGGTCTCCCGGGAGCGGCGCCCGTAACTCCGAGGCCCGGCGGGACGTCCCTGGCCCCGCCGGGCGGCGAACCCTTCTCAAGGACAAGGGGGGCCAGCCATGAGCTCCAGCTCGGAGAAGCCGGGTCCCTACGCGGGCAGGGCCGGAGGAGGGGAACAAAGGGGCTAAGCGGGTGAGTCGGCGGCAGCCCCGCCGACCTCACCAGGGTCCGGGGTCTCGCTCCCGGCCCGCGGCCGTGCATCCCAGATGCCTGCACCACGCCTGGCCTTTCCGACCGCCCAAGGCGCTCCCGCCTCCCCTTCCCTCAAGCTCTTACCCGGGCCTGTCGTCCCAAACCGCCCCGGTCCAGCTCCAAGCAGGCCGCGGGCAGAGCAAGGCCCGGCCGCGGCCCTCGAGTTCCCAGGAAGCTGCAGGCCGCGCAGGTCGAGCCGGGCAGGCGGCACAGGAAAAGCCGCGTCTCGTCCCTCCCCTTCCTCCACCAGGACCTGGTGACAGGGAAGCGAGAGGTTCCCCAGACCGGCGGCCGCCAGCTCACGTCCCGTCTTCGGCACGCGTCTCCTCAGGCCCTGCAGCTGCTCAGAGCCCCGCGTGGTGCTGCCGGCGGCGGCGGCTGGGAGATGCAGCGTCCATCGCGATCCGGGAGGGGGATGGGTGGAGGGTCGGGTGAGAGCTGGGCGGGGAAACTGCGGAGGGCAACCGTGCGCGGCGGGGGCGGAGCAAATATGCTCTCCCCGCTCGACCCTGCCGGCCGCCACGTGGGGCGCTGCGGAGACCAGTCGGCCCACAGCGCTGGGGCGCCTAGCCGGGGCTCCGGGCGACCGGACGCGTCGTCGCCGCTACCGGGGCCTCGGACTCCTTCGACCTCGTCGGCTGTCGCTTTTCTGTCGTACGCCCTGCGCCTTCACGCTTCGCTGTCAATCCGAGCGCACTCCCAGCACCCCGCGCACACGGGTGCACGCACGCTCAGCGTGTTTTGCACGGTGTGTACACATTTGACGTGCTCCAGCTGAAGGCCCCGACGCCGCCCGTGAAAGCTGCGGCCCAGGCGACCTCCGCCACGAGCTTCCCCTCCTCTCGGCTGGTCATCCCTCCTCGCGCACGGAAGTGCGTCGGGGGAAGATAAGCGCCTCCATTCGGTAGGCAAACCGCCCGGCAGTTCACCAGAAAGGAAAACTTTCACCACGACCCTGGGAGGTAAATATTGTCGAGTATCCTCTCCATTGTACAGATGAGAGAGAGCACTGCGGCTCCCAAAAGCGTGAATCAGGCCCAGTGGCGTCCCCAGTAGAAGCAGCTCCTCGAGTGTGCTTTTGAGTTCTTCTCTGCGTTGTAGTCTCCAATATGTCCATTATTATTACCTTCAAACGTTTTATTTCACACGCGTTGAAAACAAAATATGCCTGCTTATGGGACGGGCTTGGAGACATTTAGGATGTAATTAATTGGAAATGTGAATATAGCTTTTTTTAAAATCAAGAAATGAATCCATTGGTTTGTGAGATAAGTAAACCCATGCCCCGTACACCCACTGTACTATCACTTTTTCATATTTTAAACGAAAATGAGTATTACATGATAGTATTTGAGTCGTGTTCCTTTAAGCAATCAGAGAAGCTGCTACATATGCTTGAGAACTAGTATTTTGGAAATTACAGATTTGCACCTCAGATATCTATAGGTACATGTCCCATTGTAGCAGGTAAGTGTTCCCAGGTCTCCTGTTAATAGGTCAAATTAAGAGAAAAGAGTGGAGGATTCCACTATCTTGCCCCAAGTACAGCACATGAGAATAATTATTTGTGAGCTATGAATGTGACTTGGAGCTGCCAGGAAAATCTTCAAGGAGGAAGTGGCATTCCTTTTGGACTTGAAGAATGGGTAGAATGTGAACACTTCAAGGGAGGAGTAAGAATACAGGCAAAGCCTGATCTGTTCTGAAACAAAGGAAAGAGGACCTGTGCCCCAAGCAAAAACCAGCATTAAGCAATGATATAGAAGATAGAAGCTAAAGTAAGCGGGGACTTAAATGTGTGGGATGCAGAATTTAGGCTGAGGAAGCTAACAAGTTCTGGACTAGAACATTGACTGGAAAAATTATAAAAGTCTTACAAAGATGTATAGGGCAAGAGTGTCCAGAATGGCTAAAAGGAGCTACCTAGACAAGGAGATTAACTGGGAGATAGCTAAAATCCTACAGTAGTGGAGAGAGAAAGGGCCTAGTTTTTGGCAATAAGAATGGAGAAGAAATCTTTAAAATACTTTTTAAAAAAATAGATCAGAATTTAAATAATTATATAAAGGTATAGTTTCCTTTATTCCCTCACCATCTCTATTTATACCACCCACTTCCTACCTGGAAAATTAATGGCTGTAGTATTCTTTAAAGAAACCTTATCCAAAAATGCTGACCTTTTTTGTGATTTTATTATTGAATCATTTTTTAATCGAAATGAGATCCCGGAAAAAGAGCATTAAAGGAAAGGAATAAAGCCCTGCAGAAAACAGGAGACCCAGATGAAGGCAACTGACCGTGCTTGATATATGTCCCAAGAAACCAGGATATATTTACATGTTAATATTTCACCTTGATGTCAAAATCTAAGAATAATGAACTTTAAGAATTGCTATGTGCCAGGCAGTGTAAGGTACAGTGAGTAAGTCACAGACTCATCTTCAATAAACTATAAAAGTCTAGAGGAAGGTAGATGTATTCACATCCACTGTGTCTGGCTCCATGATCATACTTATTACATAATATTGTCAGGTACACTGGGACCATCAAGGAGGTAATGATATCTTGGAAGGCTTCAAAAATAATGTGTGAACCATGTTTGGAGCTGGCCAAACATTACGAAGACCACGTGGAGAGGCATAGAGATGTGGAGAGGACTTCTCTTGGGGGAGGAGAGGGAACAGGCTGCCTTCTGGTATAGGCCCCACTTTCATGAAGGAGCTTCAGTATATACACAGCTGGAACCATTCAACAAGATCAAAAAGGAAGACGTTCATTCAAATTTAAACTCTTATCCCACTGATTGGCGTTACAATGAAGTAATTTTTAAAATAAATCTTATGAATAACACAATTATATGACACTAAGTTTTTTATGTATCGAAAGCATTGTTAGCTGTAAACATTTCAAATACACTACAAAAAATGTCTGGGCATTTCTTGAACTTTTAACTGGAAATGGGGATGTCTGTGGCTTTCCTCAATTTCTGAGAGGCTCTGAATATGAAAGAATGTAATCAGTCATTTTGGAAGAGTAGGAAATTAATTTGGCTGGAACCTAGGGTGGAGGTAGTGGCTGGAAGAGAACATTGAGGTTAATTGGAATCAATTAGCTAAGGGTCTTGTGCTAAGGAGTCTGAACATTGGGTGAACAGTGTTGTTCTTTGGGTGATGGGGAGCTTTTGGACATTTTAAACAAAGGAGTGCTGTAATGCAAACCAGGTTTTAGGATGATTAAACACCTTAAAGTTAAAATTGATTTCTATGAAGCTTTACAGTTAGCAAGAGACTTTTACATATATTATTTAATCCTCATATATAATTTTATTATATATATAAAAATGATCTAACAGCGTAGGTATTATTATTATTATTATTTTTGGTATTATCTTTATATAAGAGGAAAAGCTCAGAGAAGTTAGGTGACTTGCTCAGGGTCTCATAGCTCCTCAGGGACCGGTCTCGTTCTGAAACCCAGGCCTTCAACTCTTCGGGCTCTTAAGAGTTTGAAGGAATGTTAAAGATAACCTACTCTGTCTTCCCTCGTACTGAAAAAAAAAATGTACTAATTTGTCTGCCATCCCTGACTTGTTATCCAGCCTTTTCTATGATATTTCCAGTGTTGGGAAATGATTATTTCATGAGGCAATGCATTTTACCCCAATCTATTAGCTCCAATTATTAAAAAGTGGTGTGGTAGAAGCTGGCCGACCAATATCTGAAACCCTGTTCCCATTTTACTACCTGGGTGAACTTGGATAAATTATTTGATCCCTCCAAACCTCAGTTTCCTCATATGTAAAAAAGGATGACAACAGCTACATAATTAGATGAACATTAGAAGAGTTGAAGGAGATTGCGTATGCAAAGAACCTAGACCACTAATTTTCAACCTTAACTGCACATTAGAGTCACTTGGGGCACTTTTTTTTTTTAATAGACTATTTTTTTAGAGCAGTTTAGGTTCGCAGTAAAGTTGAGCCGAAAATACAGAGAATTCCCATACACCTCCTGCCCCTGTACATGCACAACTGTCAAAATCCCCCACAGGATAGTACATTTGTTACAATTAACGAACCTAGGTTGACACATCATTATCACTCAAAGTCCATAGTTCACATTAGAGTTCACTTTTGGTGTTGTATAGTCTACGGATTTTGACAAATATATCATCACACATATCCATCATTATAGAATAGTTTCACAGGCCTAAAAATCACCTGTGCTCTATGTATTCATCCCATTCACCCCTAGCTCCTAGCACACTAATCTTTTTACCTTGTCTGTTGTTTTACCTTATCCAGAATGTTATATAGTTGAAATCATATAGTATATAGCCTTTTCATGTCGGTTTCTTTCACTTAGTAATATGCATTTAATGTTCTTTCATGTCTTTTCATGGCTTAATAGCTCATTTCTTTTTAGGGCTGAATAATATTCTGTTGTCCGGATGTACCAAAGTTTATTTATCCATCTACCTACCGAAGGACATCTTGGATGCTTCCAAGTTTTGGCAATAAAAATAAGCTTCTGTAAACATCCAGGTGCAAATTTTTACATGGACATAAGTTTTCAACTCATTTGGATGAATTCTAAGGACCATAATTTCTGGATTGTATGGTAAGAATATGTTTGTTTGTTTGTTTTCCTTCCAGTTTTACTGAGATATAATTGACATACTGCACTGTATAAGCTTAAGATGTACAACATAATTATTTGACTCACATATGTCATGAAATGATTACCACAGTAGGTTTAGTGATCATCCATCATCTCATATAGATAACCACATTAAAGAAATAGATTAAAAAATTATTTTTTCCTTGTGATGAGAACTCTTAGGATTTACTCTTAACAACTTTCATTTATAACATTCACCAGTGTTAATTATTGTTATCATGTCATAAATAACATCCCTAGTACATATTTTTCTTTTAACTGGAAGTTTGTACCTTTTGACTACCTTCATCTAATTCTCCCTCCCTCCCACAAGAATATGTTTACTTTTTATTTTATTTATGTATTTATTTATTTTTCTGTACGCGGGCCCCTCACTGTTGTGGCCTCTCCCGTTGTGGAGCACAGGCTCCGGACGCGCAGACTCAGCGGCCATGGCTCAGGGGACTAGCTGCTCCGTGGCATGTGGGATCTTCCCAGACTGGGGCATGAACCCATGTCCCCTGCATCAGCAGGCGGACTCTCAACCACTGCACCACCAGGGAAGCCCAAGAATATGTTTACTTTTGTAAGAAACTGCCAAACTGTCTTCCAAAGTAGCTATACCATTTTGCATTTCTTTTTTTTTTTTTTTTTTTTGCTGAGCTGCATAGCTTGTGGGATCTTAGTTCCCTGACCAGGGATCAAGAGCGCCAAGTCCTAACCACTGGACCTCCAGGGAATTCCCCCCCATTTTGATTTCCATAAGCAGTGAATGAGAGTTCCTGTTGCCCAACATTCTCGTCAGCATTTGCTATTGTCAGTGTTTTGGATTTTGCCCATTCTAATAGGTGTGTAGTGGTATCATATTATTGTTTTAATTTTCAATTCCCTAATGGCATGTGATGTGGAGCATCTTTTCATATACTTATTTGCTACCTGTATATCTTCTTTGATGAGGTGTCTGTTCAGATCTGTTGCCCATTTTTTAAGCATATTGTTCATTTTCTTGTTGAACTGTAAGTGTTCTTTGTATATTCTGATAGTAGTCTTTATCAGATGTGTCTTTGTGAATGTTTTCTTCACCTGGGGAACTTTTAAAATGTCAGACGATCAGGTCATATCTCAGACCCCTTCAGTCAGGGTCTCTGAAGGTAGGATCCGGACATCAGTATTTTTTAAAAAAATGTTTATTTATTTATTTATTTTGGCTGCACTGGGTCTTAGTTGCGGCTTGTGGGATCTTTGTTGCGGCATGCAGACATCTTAGTTACGGCATGTATGCGGGATCTAGTTCCCTGACCAGGAATCAAACCCAGGCCCCCTGCATTGGGAGTGCGGAGTCTTACCCACTGGACCACCAAGGAAGTCCTCGGACATCAGTATTTTTTAAAGTCATTCTAATGTGTAACCAAAGCTGAGAACCACTGACCTAAATCAATACAATAATAATACTTAAATATAATTACAATGACACTATCATTATTATTATTGCTGCTTAATTTTCTTAGGCACTTATCATGTCCTAACACTCTTCTAAATATATTACAAGTATTAATTCATTATGGACATTAGCTACTTTGATGTACTATGTTGCCTTGGCCTGAGTTTTGTTTTCCTAATCTATAAACCTAAGATAATAATAGAAACTAACCCCTCATAGAATAAATATATAAACAAGATAATGCATGTAAATGCCTACCACATATTAAACACTCAAAAGTGCCAGCTATTAATATTAATTACATTATTAGTTGTGCTCTCTAATATGGCATGCTAGGTCTGCTCCCTCTTCCATGGGACAGGTCACCACAATTAAAGACAGCAGTCATGATTCCACGTCCTTTTTTCTCCAGGCAAAGTAAGTCTAGTTCCTTCAACAGCTTTACCCTCCTTGGTCATGGTCCAGTTTCTCCTAAAATTCTTTAACTTATTCCTAAGTCTAAAACTGTGCTTTAAAGGTGGTCAGACCAGGACAGAGGAGTAGTCTTCTGTTGCATTGGGTTGGGAGGGTGGTAGTCACATCACTCGTTAGGCTCATACAGAGTCTGCAGTAAACTAAAGCCCTTACTTCTTGCTACCTGAACTGCCAAGCCAGCTTTTCTTCAGTCTTTTAATTTAGCGGTTAATATTTTTGTCCTTAATGTTTAGACTTATTAAATTTCGTCTTGTTGATTCTGCATCGGTACTGCATCCTGTGGCAATCTCTTTGAATCCCAATTGGGTAGTGAAATGTATCAGCCATCCTTCCAAATTCTTTGTTAGTAGTTGATTAGATAAAGGTGCGACAGAACTTGGCCAAAGCAAAGGCACTGGTATGTCACAAACCTTTCACCAAGCAGTTTTTTATGCATTAAGTAACATTCTCTTGGTGTAGTTGTTCAGGTAACTATGACTTTACCTAACAGTATTTATCACCTGACCCACTTACATCCTTCTTAGCAATAAGAATTTTAACATACTTTTTTTTAAAAAAGTGACAATACTAAGAAAATGAAAACCAAAATTGAGTCTTGTAGTACAGAATGAACATATTTGTATCCAAGATTTTAAAGGAAATGTTGTCAATTGCCTTCTTGAAATCCACTTATTTCAACTATGACATCCCAATAATAACATTTGGGGAAGTTGGGTAAAGTATATATGTAGGAAGTCTTTTTATTTTTTTTTGCATTTTTTTGTGTTTGAACTTATTTCAAAATTGAAAGTTAAAAAAATAAGATAGTAAGTTTAGCTTGAGATGACTAATTCTTAGTATTGCTGTCTTCTAGGAATCATCCTTCTTTTCTAAAGATTTCAAAAATGATGTATTTATAAATATATTCTAAAATTTTGACAATTTTTTACAAGATTCAGTCTATCCATCATATGTCCCTTGGTAATGAAGACAGAAAACAAATAATAGTTGTAAAAGTTGTGTGTTTTATGTTCCTAGTTAGTTGTTCTTTCTCCAAGGCTAAAAAAAAAGGTTGTTACTCTTCATTAGCATGCTCAGGTGCATAATAAGTACTTTATAACTTAGTTAAAGGAAAAGTAGGATCTGATTTATGAAAATTCATTCAATAGAAGACTTTCAAGAACCTAAGTTCTGTAAAGAAGTCTATTTTCTGGGACTTCCCTGGTGGCGCAGTGGTTAAGAATCCTCCTGCCAATGCATGGAACATGGGTTCGATCCCTAGTCCAGGAAGATCCCATATGCCTCAGAGTGACTAAGCCCTTGAGCCACAACTACTGAGCCTGCACTCTAGAGCCCACATACCACAACTGCTGAGCCTGTGCACCACAACTACTGAAGCCCACGCGCCTAGAGCTCGTGCTCTGCAACAAGAGAAGCCACTGCAATAAGAAGCCCGTGCACTGCAACGAAGAGTAGCCCCCGCTCACCACAACTAGAGAAAGCCCACACACAGCAACGAATACACAAAACAGCCAAAAAAAATAAATTAATAAATTAATTTTTTAAAAAAGAAGTATAGGGGGCTTCCCTGGTGGTGCAGTGGTTGGGAGTCCGCCTGCCGATGCAGGGGACGCAGGTTTGTATCCCGGTCCGGGAGGATCCCACATGCCGCGGAGCGGCTGAGCCATGGCCGCTGAGCCTGCGCGTCCGGAGCCTGTGCTCCGCGACGGGAGAGGCCACAACAGTGAGAGGCCCGCGTACCCAAAAAAAAAAAAAAGGAAAAAAATAAATAAATAAAATAAAGAAAGAAAGAATTATATTTTCTTATTAGATATTTTAAAAAGTGTGTTGGTGAAAAACATATAATAATTGTATAAATTTGAAGTTTCTCCTATATATTTGCTATTAAGGGATTATTGTTAATTGTTTTTAATGTGTGATAATGATATAATGGTTATATTACCAAAAAAAAAGAGTCCTTATTGCTTAGACAAGCATACTAAAATATTTACAGATAAAATGATATGATGACTAGGATTTGCTACAAAATAGTTTGAGGGGATAGTGGGTAGAGTACAGATGAAACATAATTGGCCATGCACTGGGGATAACTATTGAATCTGGGTAATAAGTACATGGGGGTTCATTATACTAGTGTCTGTAGTTTTGTGTGTATTTGAAAATCTCATAATAAAAATGATTTTTTAAAAATATATGGGAGGTCTAAGAGGATAAAGGAAGCAATACTGACATTTTGAGATAATCTTATGGAAATGTTTCTTAATTTTAAGTTACAGCATCATTTAACCTTTTATCTATGGAGAGAGCGCTATAGTTATTTACTTAAGCTTTTTAAAACTCAATATAGTTCAAGTAAGTTTATTCTTATGTTTTTGTTATATAATAAATTAAAGAGGTAACATTATAGGGGATAATGAAAGGAACAGATATTTTTAAAATTAACTTACAAACACTTATACAGAGCTTACTATGTGTAGGCACCCTTTTAAGTGCTTTGTAATTACTAACTCATTGAATCCTCCTCACAACCCTACAAGGGAGATAATGTTATTTTCTCCATTTTACAGATGGGGAAATGAAGGCCTGTAAAAGTTAAGTAATCTGTAAGATCACACAGCTGGTAAACAACAAAGGTGGATTTTGAATCCAGAAAGCCTGGCTGCAGAAGCTCTCTCTCTCTCACTGGGCTAAATGAACCCCCCCCAACACACACACACCATGATAAAAAGAAATACACCTTGAGGCATTAAGCATATAGAAATTATAGCACGAGTGCAGAAAAATAAATACACCAGGATATTTACTGCAGCATTTTTATACTTACTGAATATTGGAAACTGCCTACATGTCGCATCAATAGCAAAGTGAACAAATCTGCACAGATTCATTTAACCTGTGCAGATATTTAAAAGGAGATTGACTTAGAAAAATGAAAAATATTTAAAATTAGAATAGAAAGTTACAGAATCATAAACATTAAGATCCCATTTTTAAATTCTATATATAATATGAATAAACATAATGTAAGAGGGACTTCTCTGGTGGTCCACTGGTTAAGAATCTGAGCTTCTGCTGCAGGGGGCCAAGGTTTTGATTCCTGGTTGGGGAACTAAGATCTGGCATGCTGTGCAGTGTGACCTAAATGAATGAATGAATGAATGAATGAATGATACATCAAACTGTTAAATGGTTTTCTCTGAAAAGTGAATCAGAAAAAAGGGAATAAGGGAGAGCACTTCGATTTTTATTTTATAATTTCTTTTTAGTGTTTGAATTTCTTTTACAATCACTTTTGCAATTAAAAACATTTTTTAATGTAATACATATATACAGTGTAAAACTTGGGAAGTCCAATAGAATAAAAAGAAAAAACAATAATAATCACCTACCACCTTGAGGTCATTATTATTAACATTTTGATAATATTTCCATGACCTTTTTTCCTATATAGAAATATATACATACACAAAATCATACACATTATATATTGTGATCGTATTAAATAATATGAAATTAATGACAGTAAACAAGTCTTAAGCCCTTTTCTTGGACTTCTTACATCACCAGAGTCCAAAATTCATCTACCCAACACCATCGCAGCTCATGTGTTATTCAAGGAGTCCTTTTTATCAGCTAACTAAAGAAGCCTGAGGGCCAGACTTTGATTATCTGAGCTAGGAAAACTAGCTGCTTTCCTTCAGCCTTAAGGATTAAACTTACACTTTCAGAGATCAGTGTGTCTGCCATAGCAGATGAGTTAAAAAGGTGAGCAGTTATTCAAGTAAAGCTCCTTAGCAGAAAAATCCATCTAGGTCATTCAAAACCAAAGTACTTCCCTCGAGGTCATTTGCCAAAGCTTATCTGAATCCTTGTCTAAAACACCTTGGAAGGTAAATCAGAATTTAATATAAACTTGGAGCCCAGGAAATATGTTTGATTTACTAGGTAAATGCCAATGGCTTGATAATACCTGCAGACTGTATATATGTATTATTAATGTGAGAATGTGCATATGCTGAGGTAATCTAGAGATTAAGGCAGGCAGCTTCTTGACCAAGGAAATTAACCACCAAGCTTTCATGGAAATGATATCTGTTCTAGTTTTTCTTTGAAAATCATCATTAGATGATTTCAAGATTTTTTTATTATTCACTTTCTTTAGTTTTATATTCAATTTTCTGATGTGTGCATCATATATATCATATATACACATATGTATATATTTAAATATATAAACTTTGTATATACACATGTGTGTACATTAAATATATGTATATATATACTTTTAATAGTAGCTTTGTGGAAATATAATTCATATACAATTAATGCTTTTAAAGTGTACAGTTCAGTGGTTTTTATAACAGTCCCAAGGCCTTTTATTTTTTTTTTAATACCTTTCATGCCGTGAATTCATAGGGAATGTGTTTCAGCAGTTCAGGCTCCTTTTCATTGGTTTTTACAAAGTTTGCTTCTCTGGGTGAAACAGGCTGGTGCTTTAGTTGAATCCAAGTACCACTGTCTTTGGCTTCCTTCTTTTTCTGATTATTTTCCTTCACATGTTTCAGGAAGCTATCTTGGCTCTTAAGAATGTTTAATACATTCAGTATATACGTTAATTCTCTTGGCAAGATTCTTGCCCTTAACTCGTTTGTTTACAACAATGCCATGCTGGGTAATATAGTAGACTCTTCCAGTTTTGCCTTGGTAACATTTGTGGGGCATTCCTCTTTGAATAGTGCCCATTCCCTTGAGGTTTACAATATCACCTTCTTTGTAGGTTTGCATGTATGTGGCCAAAGGAACAACAATATGTTTTCGAAAAGGCCTAGAGAACATATAGAAGGTGCTTCTCTTCTTTCCATTTGTGTTTGTCATTTTGGTGAATGACTGGAAGATGGCAGTTCCAGCCAAAAGTGTCTTTTTTAATAATAGCCATCCTAGTGAGTGTGAAGTAGTATCTCATTGTGATTTTTATGTGCATTTTCCTAATGACTAATGATGTTGAGCATTTTTTATGTGCTTATTGGCTCTTCATATGCCTTCTTTGGAAAAAAATCTGTTCAGATTCTTCATGCATTTTAAGATTGGGTTATTCGTTTTTTCATTGTTGAGTTATGAGTTCTTTAAATATTCTGGATATAAGTCCCTTGTCAGAGATATAATTTGCAAATATAGTCTCCAATCCTGTGTGTTGCCTTTTCAGTTTCTTTTATTTTTTTGGCTGCGTTGGGTCTTCATTGCTGCGTGTGGGCTTTCCCTAGTTGCAGCGAGCAGAGGCTACTCTTTGTTTCCGTGCGCGGGCTTCTCATTGCGGTGACTTCTCCTGTCGCGGAGCAGGGGGTCTAGGCACATGGGTTTCAGTAGTTGTGGCTCTGGGCCCAGTAGTTGTACCGAACCCGTGTCCCTTGCATTGGCAGGCAGGTTCTTAACCACTACCTCACCAGGGAAGTCCCTCAGTTTCTGGATGGTGTTTTGTGAAGCACAAAAGTTTAAAATTTTTATGAAGTCCAATTTATCTATTTTTTTCTTTTGTCACGTGTGCTTTCAGAATCTAAGAAACCATTGCTTAATTCAAGATCGTGGATATTTACATTTATGTTTTCTTCTAAAAGTTTTATAATTTAAGCTCTTACATTTAGGTTTATCATTTATTCTAAATTAATTTTTGTATATGTTGTGAGGTGGGAGTCCAACTTTATTCTTATTTGCACATGAATATCCAATTGTCTCAGCACTATTTGTTGAAAAGACTGTTATTTCCCCATGACTCGCCTTGGCACCTTTGTTGAAAATCAACTTACCATGAGTGTAAAGGTTTATCTGGACTCTCAATTATGTTTCATTGATCTGAATTTCTGTCCTTATTCCAGCACCACCCTGAGTTGCTTACTGTAGCTTTGTAGTTTTGAAATCATGAAGTGTGAAGTCTTCAATGTTGTTCTTTTTCAAGATCATTTTGGCTATTCTGGGTTGTTTGCATTTCCATATGAATTTTAAGGTCAGCTTGTCAATTGTAAAAAAAAAAAAAAGAAGCTCTGAATTTTTTTTTTGAGACTGGTGTCTGACTTTTATTTTATTTTATTTTATTATTATTTTTTTTTTTTGTGGTACACGGGCCTCTCACTGCTATGGCCTCTCCCGCTGCGGAGCACAGGCTCTGGACGCACAGGCCCAGCGGCCATGGCTCACGGGCCCAGCCGCTCCGCGGCACGTGGTATCCTCCCAGACTGGGGCATGAACCCGTGTCCCCCTCATCGGCAGGCGGACTCCCAACCACTGCACCACCAGGGAAGCCCCTGACTTTTATTTTTTAAATTTTTATTGGGGTATAGTTGATTTACAATGTTGTATTAGTTTCTCCTGTACAGCAAAGTAAATCATTTATACATACACATATATCCACTTTTTAAAATTTTTTTTAGATATTTATTTATCTTTATTATTATTTTTTTTTTTTTGGCCGCGTTGGGTGTTTGTTGCTGTGCGTGGGCTTTCTATAGTTGCGGCAAGTGGGAGCTGCTCTGCGTTGCAGTGCGCGGGCCTCTCATTGCGGTGGCTTCCCTTGTTGCAGAGCACGGGCTCTAGGCGCGCGGGCTCCAGTAGTTGGGGCACGCTGTGGCACGCAGGCTCAGTAGTTGTGGCTTGTGGGCTCTAGAGCACAGGCTCAGTAGTTGTGGCGCACGGGCTTAGTTGCTCCGCGGCATGTGGGATCTTCCCGGACCAGAGATCAAACCCGTGTCACCTGCATTGGTAGGCGGATTCTTAAACCACTGCACCACCAGGGAAGTCCCTTATGTTTACTTTTTTTTAATATTTATTTATTTGCCTGCTCTGGGACTTAGTTGTGGCATGCAGGATCATTTAGTTGCAGCATGTGGGCTCTTAGTTGTGGCGTGTGGGATCTAGTTCCCTGACCAGGGATCAAACCCAGGCCCCCTGCATTGGGAGCTCGAAGTCTTAACCACTGGACCACCAGGGAAGTCCCTATCCACTCTTTTTTAGATTCTTTTCCCATATAGATCATTACAGAATATTGAGTAGAGTTCCCTGTGCTATTCAGTAGGTCCTTATTAGTTATCTGCTTTATATATAGTAGTGTGTATATGTCAATCCCAGTCTCCCAATTTATCCCTCCCTGCTTTTCTCCCCTGGTAGCCATAAGTTTGTCTTCTACATCTGTGACTCTATTTCTGTTTTATAAATAAGTTCGTTTGTATCATTTTTTTAGATTCCACATGTAAGCAATATCATATGATATTTGTCTTTCTGTCTGACTTACTTCACTTAGTATGATAATCTCTAGGTCCATCCATGTTGCTTCAAATGGCATTTTTTTTTTATGTCTAAGTAATATTCCATTGTGTATATGTACCACATCTTCTTTATCCATTCATCTGTCGATGGACGTTTAGGTTGCTTCCATGTCTAAACAAGCTCTGATGGGAATTCCCTGGTGGTCCAGTGGTTAGGACTTGGAGCTTCCACTGCAGGGGGCCCGGGTTCAATCCCTGGTTGGGGAACTAAGATCCCACAAGCAGCGTGGTGCAGCCAAAAAAATATAAAATTTAAAAATAAACAAGCTCTGCTTTTGATAGAGATTACATTGAGTATGTACATCAGTTTGGGAAGTATTGCCATTTTAATAATGTTTCCCAATTTATAAATATGAGATATCTTCCATTTGTTTAGTTCATCTTTAATCTTTCAGTAATATTTTATAGTTTTCAGTGTATTTTGTACTTATTTTAAGTCATGGAGATGTTTCCATGTATACTTGAGAAGAATGTGCATTCTGTTTTAGTTGGGTGAATGTCCCTTAGGTCTAGTTGGTTTATAATATTGTTCAAGTCTTCTCTTTCCTTACTGATCATCTGTTTGGCTGTTCTAGTCATCATTGAAAGTGGAGTAGTGAAGTCACCAATTATTATTGTTGAACTATCTCTGTCTCCCTTCAGTTTTATTAGTTTTTACTTCATGTATTTTGGGACTTTGTTGTTAGGTGCATATATATTTATAGTTATGTCTTCCCAACAGACTGATCCATTTATCATTATAATATATCCTTCTTTGCCTCTAGTAACAATTTTTGTCTTAAACTCTACTTTTTCTTGGGCCATATGGCTTGTGGGATCTTAGTTCCCCAATCAGGGATCGAACCCGAGCCCTCGGCAATGAAAGTGCAGAGTCCTAACCACTAGACTGTCAGGGAATTCCCTTAAAATCTATTTTGTCTGCTATTAGTATAGCCACTCCAGCTCTCTTTTGAGTACTGTTCTGTATGGTGTATATACTTTTGCATTCTTTTCCTTTCAACTTGTGTTTTTGAATCCAGTTTGTCTTTTATAAACAGCATATAGTTGAATCATTTTTTTATCCATTCTGCAGATTTATGCCTTTTGATTTAAGTGTTTAGTCTGTTTACAATTAAGGTAATTATTGATAACATAGTTCTTACATCTGCCATTTTGTTATTTGTTTTCTGTGTGTTTTATGTCTATTTTATTCCTCCATTACTGCTTTCTATTTTGTTAAGTAGTTATTTTTTGGTATATCATTTCAATTCCTTTGTTGTTTCTTTTACAATATGTTTCTGAGTTCTTTTCTTAGTGGTTATGCTAAGGATTAGAGTTAACATCTTTTTTTAAAAAAAGATTTGTTTATTATTATTATTTATTTTTATTTTTTGGGGGGGTGCATCAGGTCTTAGTTGCGACATGCAGGATCTTCATTGAGGCATGCGGGATCTTCATTGAGGCACATGGGCTTCTGTCTAGTTGTGGTACGCAGGCTCCAGGGCGTGTAGGCTCTGTAGTTGTGGCGTGCCAGTTCCAGATCGCGTGGACTCTGTAGTTTGCGGCACGCGGGCTCCCTAACTTAGGCACGTGAGCTCAGTAGTTGTGGCGTGTGCACTTATTTGCCCTGCTGCATGTGGGATCTTAGTCGCCTGACCAGGGATCGAACCCACGTCCCTTGCATTGTAAGGCAGATTCTTTACCACTGGGCCACCAGGGAAGTCCCTAGAGTTAACGTATTAATTTTAAAATAACCAAGTTTGGATTAATACCAACTGAATTTCAATAGTATACAAAAATTTTATTCCATATAGCTTTATTTCCTCCCTTCTCCAGCTGCTATTATTGACATACAGTTACAACTTTGTATATCATATACCCATCAACTCAGTTTTATAATCGTTGCTTTATGCAGTTGTTTCTTAAATAAGTTGCAAGAATAAAAGGGTTACAAACAAAATACATTCATACTATCTTTTATGTTTACCTATGTATTTACCATTGCTCTGTACATCATGTATTGGCTTATTTTAGGCTCTTATTAAAATTTTTCAAAATATTCAGTTGCATCTGCTGTTTCCCTCAGTTGTTTTCCCCTCTCAATAGTTTTTACACTGTAATTATCTAAAGTAATGTGGTTTAGTGGAAAGACTGAGTTTTGAATCAAGAGTCTTGTCACCTACTAATGGCTTTCAGTCCATTGACTGATTTTCTAATCCAGATTAAGCCATTTAGTCACTATCCGGGCTTCGATTTCCGTAACTCAGAAGTGGAAAGAGTAGCATTTGGCCGTATTTGACTGCTGACTTTAAATGTACTACTCTACCAAGTATAGGTCCTACCACAGATGAGAGAAGTTCTCTTGTAATTCTAGTCTAGCAGCTAATGTACAGAAAGAAGGTCAATACCTTTATAACATTATAGGCTAGTATTCCAACAAGAGAGAGAAAATGACTGAGAATAAATAAAAAATTATGAAAACTGCTTCAGATGATCTGTTGCTATTTGCAATATGCTTTGTAAAAACAAAAATCCTTCAACTTGCAAATTGCTTATATTTCTATGAAGAAAATATAAATAAAATAATAATCTTATGAATACTCCCCAGTATTGTAAATACCTATTCCTTAGCTAAATTCATTTTAAAAATCCAGTCATAGCCCAGCATAGGGATCAGGAAAACTTGAGTCAGCCAGCTATTTGAAGTGAGTTTGGGGGGAAAAAAAAAGTATATCTGAATCTTAAGAGTATATTTAATATGTTTTCTTAGTCTCCTGTTTCCTGAGGTCTACTCTTCCTATCAGTTTTTTGTTTTATTTGTTTTTAGGGAAGAAAATAATCATATTCACCTTGGAAGTAAGCCAGAGCCAGAATCACCATCATTTAGAGTATAACCCGTAAAATCTATTCTGGTCATTTTCTTTGCCCCCACTCAAACAATAGTAAAAATAAGGTTGAAAATAATTCCTTAGGGGCCACAGGTGAAATTCTTCCTCATAGACATTTAATTTGGGATTGAATTTTTAGCAGGGATGCCAATTACACCTAGAACAATAAGGTAGTTCTTGGTGATTCACCAAGCAGAAGGTGTTTTGGCCTTTTGCTCCTGTTGGAAACAAGTCCAAGTTGGAAACACCTTCTACACTCAGGTTTTGTCAGTTGATGAGGTTCTGACCATGGTAATTTCTGAATATTGAAAGAACAAGTCAAAGTAGATGATCTGGTTAGTGTTTCCTAGTATTATTCAGACCCGTTATACAAAGATACTTATTCTAAGGAACTTCCTTTGTCCTTCTTAGTCTTGAGGAAATGCGACTAGATTGACTGGAATGTAATCTTGCTAACCATTGCATAACTTTCCATATGATTCTACCTTGTCAAAGGGAAGCTAGCCTTTGCCTTACTCTATTACACTATTTAAAAGCATACTCTTTGTAACCAAATAAAAAAGAAATATATTTTGCTATTCTTTCACACTCAAAAGAAGGTGTAGGTGGATATCCGTGTTTTTTTAGCTAAAGAACCCCATGTCCTTTCATTAGTGGTCTGGAATCTTGTTAGCAGACGAAATTTGCACGTGGCCTTTGTATTAGCGTTACTGTCACTCTGTGTACGTATGGGAGATAGAAGACTCTAAAAATAACTAATCTAGCTTCAGTAAATGGACCGAACTGTGTGTGCTGCATATTCCCACAGACTTAACGATCTGGGTAAGATAATATTTATTCTCAGAACAAATCACAATTGAAACCCTTATTCTCCTCTCATTTGGAGTTTTTTTTTTTTCCCTCTCTTTCCCCCTAACCTGAGAATGGCTGCAGGGTTTTTTTAAGAGGAGCTTGCAGTCTCAAGAAAAAAAGCACAGAAACGTCTCTTCATAGTGGTTTCTTCAGTCAAATACATTCTGTATTGTAACATTGATAAAATTATGACAGAATTTTAAATAATACGGCAATTGCTTTTCCCCATTTGACTTATTTTAGTCACTGATAAAATGTTCCTGCTTCAGAGATTTACTTCTTATCGATGGCTTAATAGAAACATATGAAAAGTATTGATTTGTTTACCTGTTCAGGTTCTTAAATTCTAAATCTTAAAAATAAGTTTATTTGTAGCTATAACTCATAAGTGTCCAGCTTTTCATTTCTTTCAGAAATAAGGCAGAAGGTGGTTAATATCCTCATCTGCTTCTCATTGGTCCTCATAGGTTCACCCCTGCTCCCCTCTCTCATGTTACACAACATTAGGGAGCCTGGAACATAATGTCAGCATCTTTCTAAAGGCAGTGGGTGATATTTACACACTTAAGCTGCTGGCACTGACAGGGTGACTGGAGTCAAATGTAAACCATGGCATTTATCATTCCCAGTCAAATATATTGTGCAATGAGTAGCAATGGGCACTGTGTGAAAGGTTGCCTAATAAGCTGCCCTAGTCTTAGGATTAGTCAGCATCTTGCTGTGAGGTGTGTGTGACCAAGATATTGGAGGTTGTTGGAGATGGAAAGGCAGGCTGGCCAATGATAGGAAAAAGGAGGGGCAGCTCAACTCTTGGCAAACAATTGAATCTTAGCACAGTGCATTTGTTTTCTGAGGTGCAGAGGCTGAGAGGCTGCTGAGAAACATCTGAGGGAAAGATGTCGTTTTCTGACTTTTTATTGTTTTTCATGAAAACTTTCCCCTGTGTAAAATCTTAGAAGCCAGTGTAATTTCTGGTCATGTTAATTTATAGTGGAACCAAAAAATGCTTTTTGGGGAAATCTTTTTTTTTTTGTAATAGAAAGTTTAATTATTAAAAACAACATGATCACACTAAGATAATTAGAAAAAGCAAGGGGGGAAACGCTCATAATCCCTTTTACTAAAAATAATCATGATATCACAGTAGCATACATTTTTATTCTTTGAACTGTTTTACAGAGTTGTAATCATCCAGTTAAAAGATTTTGTCACATAATTTTTGGTAACTTATCATAAGCTTTTTTTTCCCCATAGTGCTACATACCATGTTTAAAATAACTGAATAATATTCCATTCAGCGTATGGATGAACCAGTGTTCACTTTAACCATTCCAATAGGCTGCTTCCATTTTATGCTGTTGTTACTGATATTATAAATAACACTGAAATGACTATAATTTAAAATACAGCTTTTTTAGTATTTTTTAATTTAAGGTGATTTATATCAAATACAAAATTTATATAAAGCATATGTGAACAGCTTAAAGGTTAATAATAAAATGAACCACTGAGTATCCACTTCCAACTTAAGAAATAAAATATTGCCTGTAACTTAGAAGCCCACCTGTATGCTTCTCTTTGGTTGCATCCTGTTCTCTTTCTCTCCTACAAAAATAACCACTAGCCCAAATGTTTTGTTTATGACATATATTTTTTTATATTTTAGATTTTTCCTTAGATAATTTCTAAGAGAATTTAATAATTAATGTAGATGGGGTTACATGTTTATCAGGGCTAGTTTCTGATGTTGGTAGAGCATTGGCTTACATTTCTCCTTCAGAAGTTGTCAGGCTTGACACACCCCAGTAGTCAAGGCAGGCCCATAGACCAAAGAAAAATTTGCCTCCTAAGGAGGTGCACCCTGTGACAGCTCCCTGCAGTATGAAGATATTATGGATTAGGACTGAGAACCTTTATCGTAGAGAGAGATGATTCTGGTTTACTTACATAAAGGTTACCCTCCCTCCTCCCAGTCCTTTCTCCATTCCCAGTTATTTTGGTTTTAATATATCATTTGTATGTTGTTATTTTAATCACTCATTCATTTAAAGCAGTCAGTTCTTTTTTTTTTTTGCGGTACGCGGGCCTCTCACTGTTGTGGCCTCTCCCGTTGCGGAGCACAGGCTCCGGACGCTCAGGCTCAGCGGCCATGGCTCACGGGCCCAGCCGCTCTGCGGCACGTGGGATCTTCCCGGACCGGGGCACGAACCTGTGTCCCCTGCATCGGCAGGCGTACTCTCAACCACTGCGCCACCAGGGAAGCCCCAGTCAGTTCTTTTTGTTCAACATATTGGTGTCTGTCTTCTGGAATAAATGCCAACATATTTATGTTCAACTTTACCTAACCCCAAGCAATCAGATTGGTCAGATTGATCTTCTCAGTTTTGAAAATGGAGAAACTAAAAAATTTGAAAATAATTGGCCAATAATAGAACCAATAAGTATGGTTAGCTTTTAGGTCAATAGGAAAAATCCCAGACTAGTGTTACTGATCACCTGCATCAGAATCAGTTAAGATATTTAGTAAATTCAGAGATTCCTGGATTCACTTGAGACCTACCAAATCATAATCTCTAGATTTAGAGTCCAGAAATCTATAGTTTATTAAGCACCCCAGATGACTTTTCAGTACCCCAAAATTGAGAAGTACTACCCTAGATCAGGAGCTGCAACCAAAGAAAAGTGCTTTAGTAAATATTCCCGTATTCTCTAGTATGTTTCTATTTGTTTAGCACTGAGATGTGGGGTTGGGTGACCACATAGCAGTCCTTTCTGTAGGAACCCATTGTGATGTATTTTGCTGGATGAGAGTGGAAAAACCCAGTTCTTTACTCCACTACTATTAGAAATTTTAATATGAGAGGAAGAAGTCTAGGAATCACCTTAATTATTTATAGCAAATTAGCGTAGATTTTCATTGACCATGGCCAAGAGCAAGAATGAGATGTAGGAGGAAGCCTGTGAAGGCATTTTGCCTGAAGCAAAGACAAGGGTTCAGTTATAGTTTGTGCAAAGCACACTCTGTTTTCTTCTCAGTATTGAAGTACTGCTCCTGTCTGTGACCTTGATACTCAAAACTGTTTTGCATGTAACCATTGTCGTGCATAGCACTGGTTCTACAATAATCTTTGAAGCAGAAATCTTTATGGTTTCACCAAGTCTGGAGGCACTTATAAAGAAGAGAAGTGGGGCTTCCCTGGTGGCTCAGTGGTTGAGAGTCCGCCTGCCGATGCAGGGGACACAGGTTCGTGCCCCGGTCCGGGAATATCCCACATGCCGCGGAGCGGCTGGGCCCGTGAGCCATGGCCGCTGAGCCTGCGCGTCTGGAGCCTGTGCTCTGCAATGGGAGAGGCCACAGCAGTGAGGCCCACATACCGCCAAAAAAAAAGAAAAAACAGAAGAGAAGTGGGGGAAAATAAGTTGTTGAAAGCAAAAACTAAAAGACAAGAGTTGGAGAAATGATATAAAGGTAGATACAGAAAGTTAAGCAGAGTCAGGAAAGAAGTATCACAAGGAATATGGGAAACACTGCCATTCTTCAAATTCACCCTCAATGTAGCTTGAGATATTGCTAAGCAAAACCCTTCTGAGAATTAAACCTGAGAACCTAGTTAATAAACATTTGCTGTCTGGAACAGTGAAGGAATTCCCTTTAGCTGAAAATTAATTGCTCTATGAAAATGATCATTACTAAAATACTTACTGCTGAAACTACAGGATATTTGACAAAGTTTCTCTGCCTTCTTTCATCTAGTTTTTCTATCTATGCTGTCATAAATTTGCCATATTTAAGAACCCAGCAATGATAATAGGAATATTACACATTTCAATATTTAATATGTTCAGACTCTCTTAAAATTTGAACATAATATTTAACCCAGAGAAAATGAAGTAGAGATGAGCTAATTGGTGCAATGTCAAATATGCTGCAAATATACTAAGAATGTTCAATTGTAGAAATAAGAATAGTAGTAACAATATGAATAAGGGGGAAGAACCAAATAGTAAACTATATGCATATCTTGCATTTTATGAGGGTCATTAAAATAACACCTTAAATCAGAATATCATATTCAAGATATCTTTTTAATGTTTATTTGTGTACTTGATGATCTGCACTTTGGTTTAAGTTCTGTCTCTAGAATACAGAAATGTAACAGATAGATCTCAGTAATATTTATGGAGAGTAACTATGAGGACATGATAATATAATGATAAGTAATAATTTAGGAGTTAAGGAATTTCAGACCAATAACCAAAACATCATACTGATCTATGAAACACCAGATAAAGTTGGGATAAAGCAAGATTTTCCACTTTATTTAACCTTATAATGGGAATTCTAGATGTGGTTCAAAAACAGAAATCAGAATACTTAGAAGAAATGATAGATGAATATGAATCTGTTGCCAGGTTGGAGTTTTCCTAAACAAAACAAACAAACAAAAAGCCGACAAAGAACAATGATGGCAAATGAATGAAAATAATAACTTTGACTACATAAAAACATAAACAAAATATTGAAGAATAACAAAATAAGAAATCAAAGTGACCTACAAATGTGAAAAAAATGTTTAAATCCACTAGTAATTAAAGAAATTCAAATAAAAACAATGAGATATTATTGTTCTACCATCAAATTGCTTGAGATTTAGAATGATAAAAATATTCAGCACTGGGTAAGCACAATGAAATGCGAACTTTTTTTTCTTTTTGGCTGCACCACATGCGGAATCTTAGTTCCCCCACCAGGGATCGAACCCACACCCCCTTTAGTGAAAGCGTGGAGTCTTAACCACTGGACTGCCAGGGCAGTCCCGAAATGGGAACTTTTGAACATCATTTGTGGGAATGCCCTCTTTGATGAGGACTTTGTTTCAAAACCCTTACAAATATACATATCCTTTGATTCAGTCATCCTTCCACTGGCATTTATTCTAAGGGAAAAAATAAGGGCATCAATAAAGATGAACAGGAATGTTCAGAACAGCTTTTTATACAATATTGAAAAATTGAAACAACCAAAATCAGGAGAACGACTAAGTATGTTATAGTTAATTCATAGGATACAATAATACTAAATGAGCATCAAAAATCATGTTTTGCTCACTAATGATATAAGTGAAAGCACTAAAAATAGTAGATAAATTCTGATTCCAATTTTTAAAAGTTTATACATATTTGTAGAAAAAGAATGGATGATATATACTAAAATATTCATGATTGTTTTCTCCATGTGTTGAGATTCTGAGTTATTTTTACTTTATTTTACGCTTTTCTAAATTTCCTACAATAGACACATATAATTTTAAAAGCAAAAAATTTTAAGTTAAAGAACAATAAGGGTTAACCCTCTTCATGAAGAGAATGGCATTCAAATCCTTTACTAAATCTTTTGCCTCTGACTCACAAGGAAATCTTGCTTCTAAGCAGATCCTGATCTATATGAAAATAGGAGCTGTTTTAGATATTTAAAGTTTTCCTGAGAAAAGAAGCAGAAGATAATACAATGAGTAGCTTTTTCACCTGAAAGAAATTTTATTCCATGCTAGACTACACACACAGATACACACACACACACACACACACACACACACACACACACTCCTATGCCTAGATCCTTCTGAACTCCAGATAGCATTTGAACCACAGAGAATAGTAGAGGTTGTGGAATACACAAACCATAAACTTCCTTAAGGATCTTCCTAATACTAATTCTGATTCTGAAGCTGGCACCTCTCCTCAACACTTGAATTTTGGTGAAATGCTATGGACAAAGCAAACTTCTCTGTTAATGATAAACTCATGGAATTATTTTTTTTTAATTGAAGTATAGTTGACATACAGTATTAGTTTCATGTATACAATATAGTGGTTTGACATTTATATACATTACAAAATGATCTCCATAATAACTTGTAGGGGAGCAAAATTTGCCACCCCAAATTGTGTTTCGTTGGCATGAGGATTCATTTAGGCTGATTTTTTTTTTAATTTTTTAAAAAAACTTATTTATTTTATTTAATTTTTGGCTGTACTGGGTCTTTGTTGCTGCACGCGGGCTTTTCTCTAGTTGTGGCAGCAGGGGCTACTTATTCATTGCGATGCACGGGCTTCTCATTGCGGAGCATGGGTTCTAGGCACGTGGCCTTCAATATTTGTGGCACGCAGCCTCAGTAGTTGTGGCACGCGGGCTCTAGAGTGCAGGCTCTAGAGCGCAGGCTTAGTGGTTGTGGCACATGGGCTTAGTTGCTCTGCGGCATGTGGGATCTTCCCAGACCAGGGCTCGAACCCGTGTCCCCTGCATTGGCAGGCGGATTCTTAACCACTGCGCCACCAAGGAAGCCCTAGGCAGTTTATTTTTAAGGCTGAAAAGTCTCAAGAAGAACCTTTGACCTTCCCCCTAACTGCCTAAAAGAATGGATAGAGGGAGGACCTGATGCAGGAAGGGAGCTATTACCTAAGACAGCTACAGTATGAACTAGGTGTGTGGACAGGGAGAAACCTAGCAAAGTCTGTTTGTTAAAACTCCTCTCTGTCCCATTGTCTCAGCATGGCCTAGCAAACATTTGTTTACCAAACACTTCCTTTTCCATCTCCATGTCAGTTGTCTTCCTCCCCTTTGAGGTCCCAAATCACTGCCCCCAGCATCCTCTTTTGTCTTTAGCTGAGGATGGTATTTAAGGTGAGGGATTTGGCCATTTTGATGAGTTACTCAGTTCTCCTAGGTCTCTCCCATTTATACATTTTATTAAACTTTTGTTTGATTTTCTCTAATCTAGCTCATGTCAATTTAATTCTTTGACCAGCCAAAAGAACCTAGAAGGATAGAGGAAAATTTTTTCCTCCCAGACAAAGTTTAGTACCACCTGACACCATATAAAGTTATGGAATTATTATCAAAGATCTAACCAGGATGTATTAAACTCTTAGTGATAAAGAAGTAGGAGGTGTAGAGGAGGAAAAACTTGTCTTGACCCTCATAAGGTCCCTGGCTGGGCCTGAGTATTAAACTGACAAAGACAGATTCGCAGGAGAAAAGCATACACATTTATTTTATGTAAGTTTTCATCACATGGGAGCCTTCATAAGGAAATGAAGACCTGAAGAAACAGTTAAGCCTGAGAGTTTTTATACTAGGTTTGTTAAAGCGAGGAAAAGTCATGGAAAACTATGGTAGGCTAAAAGGATATGAGCTCAGGGTAGTGAACTGGAGAAAGCCTAGCAAGGCCTATTCATCTGGATTCTTCTTGGTGTCCCTCCATCTTCAGAGACAAGGATGCTTCTTTCCTCTGAGTATAGGGAGGGCTTCTTTCACATGAGGGTCTTATGACCTGCTTCAGGGGTAAGTGGGGAGGTCAGATAGTCCTTCCTGCACTTGCCATTTCTAAAATTCATTCTTAAAATATTCAATATGGGTAGTGTGTTCTGAACCCTGTGAGAGGAATGTAGAAGGCCCTCTGGTGTCTTGATTTTCACCTGTGCCAGTACATATCCAAGTTTTCTCTGGTCTCTAGTGAGAATGTCTGAGTAAGATTCACAACTGTCAGTTTTGAGGGGAAATCTCTTCTGAGATTATATCCAACCTACTATTTTTTAGTTTTACCATATCTCTTCTTTTAGGAAAGTATGGTGATATAGTGATATGTTGGCTTTTTTTTAAAGCTCTTATATGTCTAAATAAAAAGTTGGCAACCCTGTGCCTATTTTCTCCTACCACCTCCAATATTTCTTTGGAAATCTGAAACCAGATTCAGTAAGTTCCTTGTAAGCCTCTTCGGGTCAACTTCTACTTTTCAACTTACCATAGGAAAACAGCAGCTGAGCTTTTCAGCCTTAATTGATCATTGAGTCCACCACTATAATAAAAGAGAAAATCAGAAATCACTGTCACTTCTGGATGTCTGGTTAAAAGAAGCCAGAACCAGAGAGTGGTTCAGTCATTATAAACAGATTTTATTCAAGAACTATTGCAATAGGGGAAGAGAGACTTCGGTGTAGAACTGGGCTCAGTTCCACATACAGTGTGATCAAGTGAGGATTTATAGCCAAGGAAGAGTGTGAGAGTCAGTGGATGGCATATCACTAAGAGGAAACATCAGAGGTAAGGAGGGATTCTGACTAAACTGACTTAATAGGATTCTTGCTGAAGGTAAGCCAGCGTGATCAGATGTAAAGGGTGTGGGATACTCTCTAAAGTGACTCAACAGGATTCTTGCTAAAAGTGGGTGATGCAAAGACAGACATGGAAATCCAAAGGTTAAGGCCTAGTCAAGAAGAGTATTCAGAGGACCCTGACTAAAGTTTGGTCAAGGAGAGAGTCTTTGTCAGTCTCTCAATAAGAAGAACGAAGATGCTACAAGGGAATGATGGCCTGGTAATAAGAAATTACTTCAGAACAATATGTGTCCACCTTTCCACTGGCACCCCTCCATACAAAAGTAAATTAATTTCAAAATATACTCAGCACAAAGATAGAAATGCCTCCAGATTAGCATAAAATAGCCAACCTCTTATAAAAAATTCTTATGTGTATGTATATCATTATTTCTAATTTGTCTATCTGGTTCTCTAGCCTTGGGTTCAGTTCCTCATTCTGCCACTGAAAACCTGCATGGTCAGTTAATCTCTCTGAGCCTATTTCCTCATATATAAAATGGGGATAATTAGTTTGGCATTTTTTATCTCACACTATACTTGTGAATGTAAGATAAGAAAGAGTAGATAGAAACTCTGTAAATTGTAAAGTGCAATGTGAATGTGTGTTATAATTTTAAAAACGTAGACAAAATGCATTTTTTTCTCACAGCAGACCATCTTTTATAATTAGAATACTTATTAAAATTTCAGTGAAATCTTAAACCATCTTTGAGCTCAGTGGTAAAATTAGGTAATAACCTTCTAGGACCAATGGCCACTCCAACAGATTTGGAAAATAATGTGATTATCTTCAGAAATATCCTCCTTTAAAGTGTTCTGCATCACATAGCCTTGTTTAGGCCAACCATGGGAAATTGCCCTTTTTAGTAAGTCAAAATGGTAGAAAATCACCTATTCCATATGAATCAACCTGTACTAATATATCAATATATACAGGCAAAATTCAAAAAGAATCCAAGACCCGCTAGGAGTCTCAGGGGCTTCTCATAAAGACCTCAAGTGTCCCTCCATGACTGTACAATGCTCAGATTTTAGGAGCTGGATAAATATTGCCATTTTTATCTTATAAATGAAAAAAACAAGATACAGATTTGTATTTCTATCACATAATCAAGTTAGCACAAGACTCATTTTGATAACTTCTGCATCCTGTTCGGACCTTCTTGCACAGCATGGTTGGTCAGTAAAAGTTTGTTGAACGGACTTAACCACTCTTCTCAGAGTTGCAAAACTGCATGTCCAATTGCATGCTATTGTGAAGGTTCTGCTGGTTCTTTAAACTTATTATCATATGTCCAACCAGTTCCTTCTCCAGTCTTTTCTCAAACCAGGATATAAGCCTGAAATTCAGCTCTCTCTATTTTTCAAGTTTCCACCTCAAATCATCAGTCAAGTTCAATCCATTCTACCAATTCAGTGTCTTTCCCATTCATTGGGTCTCTCATTGCTTAGTTCAAGTCCTTTGCAAGTTTGCTTGAGCAGTTGCAGGCTTCAAACTGCTCTTCCTGTCTCCAGGATTGATTTCTAACGTTCTGCCTAAAGGATCATGCTTGCTTTGTTACCGAGTCCAAGCTCGCTCTCCTTGCCGTACGACAGGCCAATAAATGGGGAGATGAGTGTTGAGGCAAGGAATTGCGACTTTATTCAGAAAGCCAGCAGACCAAGAAGATGGTAGACTAGTGTCCCCAAAAAACCATCTTATTGGGGTCTGGATGCCAGTTTCTTTTATAGAACAGAGAGTGGGAGGAGGTGAGGAAGTAAAGTAAAAAGGCCGTTTATCTTGCAAAATATCTCCTTGCTTGGCCGAATTGAGGAGGGGATGTGTTAATTTCTTCTTTTCTGCAGTCATTCACAGGTGGACAGGGTCAGAATGTCTCTCTGTGAGCTGAACAAAGGCACTGTAGTTTAACAGGCAGAGGAGCAGGGTTTCCTGTGGCAGGCCATTATGTATGATTATAATAACAAAAGCAACAAAAAGCAAAGGTTAAAATCAAAGAAACAGATCCAACATGGAGTCAGATTTTGCCCTTCACTGTTGCATGTTCACTTTATATCTCCTGTAGCATCCAAAATAGGATTTCAGTAAATGTTTGTTGAATGAATGGCTGGGATTAAGAATCAGGAGATGCAGAAAGGGTCATATATTTGTGGAAGTTCTTTTATATGTATGGTACTATACATCAGTTCATTTAATCTTTACAACAACTCGATGCAGACACAAGATTTACTTTCTATTTAAAAAATTTTTATTGCACTAACATTGCTTTATAACAACAAGATGTATTAATCTTGTGTGTGCATTCTTCCCTCTTTGATCTTTAGAGAGAATTTTGTCCTTCCCACTTTAGTTTCTTCCCTCTCCTCCGCTTCTAGGAAGAATTTTCTCCCTTCTACTCTGGTTCTTCGGGCTTTTTTTGTTTTTGTTTTCTTTTTTGACAACTAATCATTTAAAAATAGATATTACTTAAAAGAGTGAAGATTGGGAATTACCTGGCCATCCAGTGGTTAGGATTCTGCGCTCTCACTGCCGAGGGCTGGGGTTCAATCCCTGTTTGGGGAACTGAGATCCCACAAGCCATGTGGCACAGCCAAGAAAAAAAAGAGTGAAGACTGAGAGGGATTCTAATTTAATTTATTCTGGGAAAAAATCTAAAGGGGAAAAATATCAAGTTGCTGGTAATCCTTTTCTTGAGTCACTGAGCATTCAAGTTAAACTGACATGACTTTGGCTCCAGATCTATGGGGGTTGAGGCATTTTTAAGATCCATCTTTGGAGAAAAATTAACTTTACAAAGGCTCTGCCAAATTTCAGATGATGTGAAGGTCCTTAGGTTTTTGTGATTCAAGTTTAAGAGAATGGAGAGGGGGAGTCTGCATAGGTCCAGGCTGGGGGAAGCAGGGTAGGATGTTGGCTTGCGGCAGGGTGGGGGGGGCAGGGTTCCTTTGTTATGGAGAATGCAGTCCAAGGGCAAATTGGAGAGAATTTGAAATTGAAAATAATATTCATAATAAAGAACTAAGGGGGTTGGGGAGGGAGAAAGAAGGTACAAATAAAACACTAGCCAAGCTGACTAGGGATGAGGAGGGATTTGTGGAGGTTTGGAGAATGGGCTTTGGAGCAGCTTTGGGAGAATGAGAAAGAAGAAGAAGGAGGGTTTTAAGTATTGCTGTGGGTGACACATTGGATCTTTTAAAAAGGATGTTCATTGAGAAAAGCAAGTAAAAAGATGGGAATTCCTCTTGAAAGAGTTTTGGCTACTAGGCCTTGTTTCTTTCAGTATGAAATTGAGCCATGTGGAATCCACATTTAACAGAAAACTAGGGCTTGGAGAGCCAACCTTTTACTAACATCACACATACAGTAAAGGGCTAAGTCAGAATTTGAATTTTTATTTTTTTAATTAATTAATTTATTTATTTAAATTTATTTATGTATTTATTTTTGGCTGAGTTGGGTCTTTGTTGCTGCACGTCGGCTTTGTCTAGCTGTTTGTCTTTGTCTTTGGCGAGCGCGGGCTACTCTTCATTGCAGTGTGCCGGCTTCTCATTGTGGTGGCTTCCCTTGTTGTGGAGCATGGGCTCTACGCGTGTGGGCTTCAGTAGTTGTGGCACATGGGCTCAGTAGTTGTGGCTCTCGGGCTCTAGAGCACAGGCTCAGTAGTTGTGGCACACGGGTTTACTTTCTCCGCAGCATGTAGAATCTCCCCGGACCAGGGCTCAAACCCGTGTCCCCTGCCTTGGCCAGGTGGATTCTTAACCACTGCTCCGCCAGGGAAGTCCCTAAGTCAGAATTTGAACCCAGTCCTCTCCAGTTTCAAGGTCTTGTCAGTTTTTCATTCTCACATGCTACCTGTGGTTCAGAAATCTGTTGAATCACATTTCTACAAATTCCATTGAAATTGTGATAGGAAGCATTGCTCCTAGTACTTATTCCTCATTTATGAGCTTTCTACCCGAGAATCTTTTTGTTTCAGGGATGGTGGGAGGTCAGTTAGTGAATCCTTTCCTTGCCGTGCTTTCTGGTTTTCGTTTATAATTTCTAGTTCAGTCTTTCTGCTTAAGAACATCCCCTGATTTAAAAGACCTTCAGAGATACACCTGAAAGTAACACAACATTGTAAGTTAATTATACTTCAATAAAGTAAAAATTAAAAAATATATATATATATGTAAAAGACCTTCAGAGAGATAATAATTTCAAAACCTAAACTCTCCCCAGGGATAAAAGAGGAAACATCTCTGCAAGTGTGACCTATTTACAAGCATCACAGGCTCCCACTCTGTCTGGGGAGGTGACAGTATTTTGAATCATAAGGAAATGGAAAGATCTGAATTTAAAAGACTCTAGGATACATTGTCTCAAGAGTTTGGAAATACAAGAGTCATTGGCATATAATACCATTAGAAACATGGACAAGATGAAATAATCATAACTGTGATGAAGATGATGATGGTGATACCAGCCATATTGAGCGCTGCTTGGAGCAGGCACTATGCAAATTGCTTTACATGTGTGCTAGGTAATATTTTGAGATATTAACTTTTCTTTCTCTTTTCCCCCATCCTAATCAGGCAGTTAGTTCTTATCCTCAGAGGAGGTATCAACACAGATAATAAAAGTGGCCTAGAAGTTTCTCTGTCTTTTGCTTACCTTGAGTCTTTAGAAGAACTTGGAGAGTTTATGAAGGTAAAAGGGAGAAGTAGATTTGTAAGAATAGCTAGAACAGTGGTTCTCAAACTTCTTGATTTCAGGACCTCTTTATGTTCTTAAATATTATTGAAAACCAAAAAGTGCTTTTGTTTACATGTTACTTTCAGATAATTTGTGGATATTCTTTTAGGGTATGTTATAGAGAAAACCACAGGCCACAAATGGTGTCACTTATGCTGAAGCTTATGATACCAAACCTAGACTAACTACCTGATGTAATAGTAGTTTTGACCTTACCCAGGAATGTAATCTTAATCTGCCAGTCTGGAATTTTCTAGTCAGCACCAGTGAGGTAATCAGTCACATGGGTCCTCTCTATATCACCCTCCTCCCCTGAGAAAGGAAGAACAGGTAATCTGCATGGTAGACCCTCATCCTTCCCCTAGAAAAAGGTGACCTGGCCTGAAACAATCCTTTCTTTTCCTTTGTTAATAGCTTCCTTGCCCCACCCTCCTTCTGCCTTTAAAAACCTTACATTTTGTTCAACCCATCAGAGTGCCCTTCTGCTTTCTAGGTGGGATGCCCTCCAATTCATGAATTGTTGAGTAAAGCCAATTAGATCTTCAAATTTACACAGCTGAATTTTTTTTTTTAAACAGGTACTATACTAAAACTCAACAAGTGGTAATTTATAGTCTAGTTGCAGTATGGAATCTGACACCACATAAATGAACTTTTTGTCTTTCATTACATAAAAATCCATTCATCTGTGTTGAACTTAGAATGGATCCTCTACCCTTGCATGAATTTGCTGGCCATTCAGAAAAATATTGGCTCACTGAGTGAGTTATGCAGATCTTCCAAATGTTAACATGTTTCACTATATAATATTAAAAGATGACATTGGTTGTCACCATTGATCTCATCAGAAAAGTTAACACATCAGGAAGCTGTACAGGTTTTCCAAAAAGCTATATTTTATCATTGGCAACAAATGTCACTTGCTTATTTCTTTATTTTTAACTAGCAGGCTCACTTTGTTCCTTTGGTAGAAAATACCAGCCTAAAGCCCAGGGGCAAATAAGATGGCTGTCTGTTAGTAGTTCTTTTAATTAAAAAGAAAAAAGGCGGCTAGTTTAGCTCACAGCTCAATTCCTCTAGTGC
Organism: Leucopleurus acutus; assembly: GCF_964270905.1. NCBI lineage: Eukaryota > Metazoa > Chordata > Mammalia > Artiodactyla > Delphinidae > Leucopleurus > Leucopleurus acutus. The sequence continues at coordinate 66,686,073 of NC_139142.1, read as the reverse complement.
TTTGTGGCAGAAGTGCAATGTAGCAGAAGGACATTCTGTGTATTTCCCATTTCACCACACAGTCATATCAAAAACATGTGTATACAAGGGTCAAGATTTAATAAAAATAATACCTTTTACTGCTTCATCAAGGGCATTCTTAAGTGAAACTGTTTTGTTCTTTACTGCAAGTGTGTGGTAGAAGAGAATACAACTGTTACTATAGTTTGGTACTGCTGGGGAGGAAAAACTTTTCCTGTACCCTTTTAGATTCTGTGCTTGAGAGTCTTCAGAGTAAACTGACAACAAGTTAGCAAAAGAAAAGACAGATTTTTATTCAAGTAAGGATACGCTGGAGTTCACAGAAAATGTGACTCAAAGAGGTGGAATTTGGATGGAATTAGAATTTGGGACATATATAACACCTTACTAAGGGAAAGAGAGAGAAACGCGCTTAAACGAAAACAGTTGACTTCTTAATAAGGGTCTGGGGAGAAAGGGCACTGAGGGGAAAACAAATGATCTTTTGGAAAGCTGAATGGGCTCTTAGGAGAAAGTCTGTGTAGGGGTGGGTGTGGCGACTTATCATCTACAGGGATAATAGTTGCTCCAAGGCAAGGGATTTATGACAATTGAGTTCTTTTCTTTTTTTAATAAATTTATTTATTTATTTGCTTTTATTTTTGGCCGTGTTGGGTCTTCATTGCTGCGCACGGGCTTTTCTCTAGTTGCAGCAAGCAGGGGCTACTCTTTGTTGCGGTGCGTGGGCTTGTCATTGCGGTGGCTTCTCTTGTTACGGAGCACAGGCTCTAGGTGCTTGGGCTTCAGTACTTGTGGCATGCGGGCTCAGTAGTTGTGGCTCAGGGGCTTAATTACTCTGCGGCATGTGGGATCTTCCCGGCCAGGGCTCGAACCCATATCTCCTGCATTGTCGGGCAGATTCTTAACCACTGCGCCGCCAGGGAAGTCCCAATTCATCAGTATTTTAAATGATAAACTTTGTGTTCGTGCAAGAAAATTCAGCAGTAAAGAATGGTATGACGTGATTTCCTGGTCCCAGTCCTTACTCACCATTAATAGTTTCTCATATATCCTTCTGGAAAATGTCCATGCTTATACAACCAAATACATGCACACACACATACATGCTTCAACAAATAAAACAACTTGTTTACAAATAAATATATATGATCTATTAATAAAATCATAAATAAGAGCATAATATGCATTCTATTCTGCAACTATTTTTAACAATTAAGTGTTTGTTGGGCATTTTCACACAACAGTACAATTGATTCGCTACATTTAAAAAATTAGTTTCATATTATTGCAATATTTATATTAGTATGCTTTAATCATAGCCTTAGCAACGGACATTTATGTTGCTCATATATATTTTTAAAAATAGGTATTACTTAAAAAAAATAGGTATCACTTAATTGGCCTCCAATATGTTGCACCAATTTACACTCCTGCCGATGGCATATGTGTGTGCCTGTTTCTCAGCACCCCTATTGTCACTGAGGATTATCAAAACTTTAAAAAATAGATTTAAAAATTTATCTAAGTTTGTCTTTTGCAGTAGAAATGTATATGCATTGGAAATGCATGAAGTCAGCACATTTACCTGAGTAGACAAATTGAAGAGTCCCACATCAGTGTAAGAGTAAGGTAGTGGGGAGTCATTAATTTGTTTCTCTGGTTTATTTTCCTAAGATTTGGGACTTAGAAAGCATTTTCTCATACAGTGCTCCAAATGGTGAGTGGGTTCACAGGCTAGATGGGGATGTTATACTATAGAAGGTACTAGGCCTCTAATTCCAGCTTCCAGGGTACTTGTAGTTAATATCCCCAAAATGTAAGGCTGTGCTGGTAGTTTGAGACTCTAATCACTGTTTAACCATGTTTTTTTTTATTTTGTTTTGTTTGAAATACATTCAGACATCCAATTTGGGAGGTCAGAAACACACTTCCCCTCTATTGTAGTTATATGGCGCGTACCCACCACCTCACCTCTCCTACCTTCCTCATACTGGGAGACAAGTCTTACCCAGAGTTTTGGATCTCGGCAGGCGGACATGCCATCTTACACACTACCCTCGACTGAATGTGAAACAACCTGAGAAACACAGACTATTCAATGGGAGAAGGGAGAAGAGGAGTGAAGGAGGTAGATAAAAATCCCCCTTGGCTATGGAGAAAAGGCCGAGGGTTTCAGTTCCCTTGTTTGAGGCAAAGATGGCACAGAGCCCCAGGAATAGGCTTAAAATAGTGATCCTGGCAGGGCATACAAGACTTCTGAGATTGATCAGAAAAGCTTCCAGCTTATGAGATCTCCAGTGTCTTTTTTCAGCCAGCAACTGGAATAGCAAGGTAAGTCATTTTTCTAATTTCTTGATATACTTCTTATCAACAAATAGTTTTTTCAGACTTCTTGGGTGAGAAAGCAGAGTTCTCTCCTACGCTGAGGGGAAGGAACCTGTTTCCTGGAAATAGCTCTGCCATATTTCACCAGAAATACCTCATAGCCTCATTGGTTGTATTTCTTAAGGCTCTGATGAAGTTCTATGTTCTCAGAAAGAGGGGACAAGTAAATACAAGTCCACTTCAACGTTCTGAACGTTCTGAACGTTCTGAATTCCTGGGTGCAGAAAGTATGTATACTCTCATCTCTATACGCATCACAGTATTTGTTTCTGGCACTGAGAAACAGCATTCAGTGAGCCCAGAAACACTTGGATTTTGTACAACTTTTTTTTTTTTTAACGAATCCTTATCTTAAAATGTCTATCAACTTTCTTTAACTTTTTAATTTTTTATTGTCTCTTTTAATCTTTTAAAAATTGAGGAATAATTGACTATCAACTAGTTTTTTTTAATAAATTAATTTTATTTATTTATTTTTGGCTGCATTGGGTCTTTGTAGCTGCGTGGTCTTTCTCTAGTTGCGGCAAGCGGGGGCTACTCTTTGTTGCCGTGCGTGGTCTTCTCATTGCGGTGGCTTCTCTTGTTGAAGAGCATGTGCTCTAGGCACGCAGGCTTCAGTAGTTGTGTCCCACAGGCTCTAGAGCGCACACTCAGTAGTTGTGGCACATGGGCTTAGTTGCTCCATGGCATGTGGGATCTTCCCGAACCAGGGATAGAACCTGTGTCCCCTACATTGGCAGACAGATTCTTAACCACTGCCACCAGGGAAGCCCTCAACTAGTTTTTAAAATTTAAAATCACAACTTCTGGTAGCAGGTTTAAAGAAACTAATTAAAGCTAAGTATTAAAGAAATTCAGATGGCCATCAAATATTTGCCCTCCAAAAAGAATGCCAGCCCTAACTGATTTCATTAATGAGTTCTACCAAATCTTCAAAGCATACTTAATATCTATCTCATGCAAACTGTTCTAGAAAATAGAAAAGTTCAGAAATGGCCAGTTCATTTTGAAGGCCAAAGTCTTTTTTTCATTTGTTCATTCATTCATTTATTTATATTCAGTTTTTTAAAATTGAGGTATAATTGACATATAACATTGTATAGTTTTATATAATAGGTGTTGTACACCTGTTAGTTTCAGGTGTAGAACATAGTGATTTGATATTTGTATATATTGTGGAATGATCACCACAATAATTCTAGCTAATAACTGTCACCATATATAGTTGCAAAAAAGTATTTTTTTTCTTGTGATAGGGACTTTTCCAGAGGCCAAAAGTCTTGATTCAAAAACTAGATAATGGACTTCTCCGGTGGCGTAGTGGTTAAGAATCTGCCTACCAATGCAGGGGACACGGGTTCTATCCCTGGTCCGGGAAGATTCCACATGCCTTGGAGCAACTAAGCCTGTGCACCACAACTACTGAGTCTGAGCTCTAGAGCCCGCGTGTCACAACTACTGAAGCCCGTGCTCCGCAACAAGAGAAGCCACTGCAGTGAGAAGCCCACGCATCGCAATGAAGAGTAGCCCCTGCTCGCCACAACTAGAGAAAGCCCACATGCAGCAACAAAGACCCAGTGCAGCCAAAAATAAATAAAAAATAAATAAATTTATTTAAAAATAAGGACAATACATGAAAAGAAAATTATTGACCCCAAACACTTATGAATGTAAGTGCAAAAAAAAAATCTAAATAAAGTATTAGCTAAACAAATCCAAAAAAAGTATTTAAAAAATCATACATCAAAATCTAGTAGTTTATTCTAGTAAAGCCATACTGGTTCAAAAGTGGAAAATCTACCAGTGTAATTTACTACATTAAGAACCTGAAGTAGAAAAATCATTATCTAAATTGAGAAGAAAACACTGGATAAGTCTTAGTGCCTATTTATGATTTTTTTAAAAAGCAAGAACTCTGAGACTTCCCTGGTGGCTCAGTGGTTAAGAATCTACCTGCCAATGCAGGGGACACGGGTGTGAGCTCTGATCCGGGAAGATCCCACATGCCGCAGAGCAACTAAGCCCGTGCGCCACAACTATGGAGCCCGCGTGCCACAACTACTGAAGCCTGTGCGCCTAAAGCCCATGCTCCGCAACAAGAGAAGCCACCCCAGTGAGAAGCCCCGCGCACCGCAATGAAGAGTAGTCCCCGTTCGCTGCAACTAGAGAAAGCCTACAGGCAGCAATGAAGACTCAACGCAGTGAAAACAAATTAATTAATTTAAAAAAAAAGCAAGAACTCTTAGCAGAGTTGGAGTATAGAGCTTTCTTAATTTGATAAAGATTTTATACCAATTTCAGACACGTCTTAAAGATTGAAAACAAATCCTTGTTAATTTACCACAGTGCTTGTAGGGGAGGAAAAATAATTTTTCCTCTACCCTTCTGAGTTCTTAGCTGAGACCCCTGAAATAAAAGGCAGATTAACAAAACAGAAGAAAAACAGAAGTTTATCAACACGTATACCTCATGGATACATGGAAGATACCCAGGGAAAAATAAGTAATCACTGAGGTGTCTTAGAATTCAGGATTAAATACCAGTTTAATAGGGAAAGAGGATGGGAGATGTAGGCATCTTAGGGATGAGTAAATGATTTTTAGGAAAGGTGAATGGGCCTTTAGAAAAATAAATGTGAGTGACAGTTTGTCTGGGTGTGGTTTCAATTTCTAGTCTCCTCTTCTGTGATAAGAATCAATCTTCCCTGGTTGATTAAATTCGCAGGGTGGGGATTTATGACAACCAGGTTTCTTTTTGGAGGATCTGTCTTTAGGCAGAAAAGGAGAGTTCAATGAAAGCCTACCCCTGCATTTGCTGCTTTTCAAATGCTAACAGCTCAAAATAACCAATGTACCAAAATGGCACATTTTGGAGTGGCATGTTCTGAACTCCTACAGTCATATTTTGGGGTGGCATTATTCTCCTACCCATCATGCTATAAGGAAGAGAAAAGTTGTATTGGTTTATTTTATCAGTTTTCACATACAGGTTCTGTGAAGATGATTTGTAGAGTGTTGAAAACATAAAAACAGAAAAAATTGTTGTGGACTTTTGTCATTTTTTTTGGTTGTCCAGTTTCCAACTCTTCTTCCTTTATGGGAGAAATCCTTTATTGTTTATAATCATGTACATGAGATGCAATGCTCTGCTTCCCACAGTGGAACCTTATGTGGGAACATCTTCCTTTTTCTTGAACTGTAGCCCTTCTGCAGCCAGTGTGAGATATGATCTTGGCTTAGCCAATGAGATGCTCCTGCCTGGACCCTACTCTAGCCAGATGGCCTATGATGGTTCGATTGTGCTAGCTGTGGCAGTGATCAATGGGGGCAATGTCCAGCAGCTTCCTACTGCTTGGTCTTCCAGAGCTGTCTTGACTCCTGCATGTCTTCTGAGTTTGGTGTTCCTTTCCCATTGACTCATTGAACCCATGAGAGCCTTCAGTAAATTCTCATTTTTCTTTTCATTTAAAGTTTTATGTATATGCAACTAAGAACCTTGACTGATACACCTTTCTTTCTGTCACCTAGAAGCAATTCAGTTAATGTTTTATTCTATTTCTTTCCATATTTTTGCTTTGCATTTTTTATATAATTACGATCAAGCTCTCTACTTTTTTTTTTTTTTTAAGAACAATAAACACCTTTATTACATGGACTAAGATAGGAAGGAGGAGGACTCATTTGCCTTTCTGGGCCTTGATTTTCCTTAGAGCTCCAGCTCCTTGCCCTCCAGCACATAGCCATCTGCTTGGCCACACTGGCCTGGTCTAAAAGTGATGCATGCAAGAATCTTGTCCTGCTGGAACTGCTCCTCTAGAAGACTGCTGATTTGAGCATTCTTTTTCCTTTCATCATATTTCTTCTGAATTTTCTTTGTTTTTTGTTTAAAATTTCTTAGACATACAAATGGCCAACAAACACATGAAAAGAGGGCTTCCCTGGTGGCGCAGTGGTTGAGAGTCCGCCTGCCGATGCAGGGGACACGGGTTCGTGCCCCGGTCCGGGAAGATCCCACATGCCGTGGAGCGGCTGGGCCCATGAGCCATGGCCACTGAGCCTGCGCGTCCAGAGCCTGTGCTCCACAATGGGAGAGGCCACAACAGTGAGAGCCCCGCATACCGCAAAAAAAAAAAAAAAAAAAAAAAACACATGAAAAGATGCTCAGCATCACTAATTGTTAAAGAAATGCAAATCAATACTACAGTGAGGTATCCCTTCACACCCATCAGAATCGCACCGTTAAGAAATCCCCAGACAATAAATGCTGGAGAGGGTGTGGAGAAAAGGAACGCTCTTGTACTGCTGGTGAGAATGTAAATTGATACAGCCACTGTGGGGAACAGTATGGAGGTTCCTTAAAAATCTAAAAATAGAACTACCATATGACCCAGCAATCCCACTACTGGGCATATACCCAGAGAAAACAGTAATTCAAAAAATGCACACACCCCAATGTTCATAGCAGCACTATTTACAATAGCCAGGACATGGAAGCAACCTAAATGTCCATCAGCAGTGGAATGGATAAAGAAGATGTGGTACATATATACAATGGAATATTACTCAGCCATAAAAAGGAATGAAATTGGGTCATTTGTAGAGATGTGGATGAATCTAGAGACTGTCATACAGAGTGAAGTAAGTCAGAAAGAGAAAAACAAATATCATATATTAATGCGTATATGTGGAACCTAGAAAAATGGTACAGGTGAACTGGTTTGCAGGGCAGAAATTGAGACACAGATGTAGAGAACAAACGTATGGACACCAAGCAGGGGAAGCGGTGGGTGGGGGGTGGTGGTGTGATGAATTGGGAGATTGGGATTGACATATATACACTAATATGTATAAAATGGATAAGTAATAAGAACCTGCTGTATAAAAAAATAAAATAAAATTCAAAAGAAAAAAAAAAAAGAAATTCCTTCCCAGGTAGGATTTAAAGAAGTTAAAAGCTCTCCTCAGCTCCATAGATGAGAGGTTAACAAACCCAGAGGCCAGGGGACAGGGCAGGTGGCCCAGTCTTGCCAATTATGAGAACTTTGGCCACCTGCCAGGGTGGACAAAGCAAACCAGCACATATCTTTTAATTTCCTCACAGTCTATTGAGTAACATATAATAGATACTCTTCAACTGAAAGAATTTAAAGTCACATGCCTAGAGCCGCCTTATTTAGCCAGTCTCTCGCATGTTGACCTCTTATCACCAAAAATATTTCCTGTAGCTATTCATGCTATTAGATCCCTTTACTGCTGTTGTGGGTATGTGTAAACAGGAATTCTCATTTGAGTCATGATTAGTCTCCAGATAATTAACTCATGAACTTGTGGCTAAAAGTTTCCTTTGTTAATAGCCTTAGATTCTACTAAAGTAGAGCTAACAGAAAGGGGAAAGAAGTAAATTTGGTTGGGGGAAATACTACTATTTGGCACATACTTCTTAAACCAGTTTAACTTCATTTTACTGTATTTTTGATTGGCCAAGGGTGGGTAAGAGACTACATAACTGCTATCTTAATTTGTTGAGTTAGAGAAGTTCCTTGATTTGTTTCTAAGTTCCTTAAATAGCTTGTATTAATCTAGCTCTTTTGACTTTCTCCATGTAGGTTCATCCTATCACCACTCAAAAAGTATTTGGGGCTTGTGTTTTGGATCCAGCTGTTTAAGAAGAATGACTGAGAAGGAAATTAGGCCATAATTCTAGAAGGTGAGATTGAAATAGGTGTTAATCTTAAACATAAAGACAAAATGAAATGAGGCACACAGAAAAATGAGCAAGGTGATTATGAAATTTGCTTTTAAATTAAATATAAATCTACAGCAAGCTGCATCTCTTTTCAGAGTCAACTCAGGGTCAACCTCTGTAGTCCTGTGCAGTGTGGTAAATCCACTCAAGACCTAGAGTTCAGCTGTCTTCCCTATCGATTCAAGTTAAGCTAAGATCCTTTTTTTGTTGCTGTTTTTTTTTTTTTTTTTTTTTTGGCCGTGCCACCTGGCATGCAGATTGTTAGTTCCCCGACCAGGGATCAGACCTGTGCCCCCTGCAGTGGAAGTACAGAGTCTTAACCACTGAACCACCAGGGAAGACCCTAGGATCCTTTTCTTGAAACTCATGAAAATAGGACAACAGATTCAGTTGTCGACATTAGCAGTGGCAGTCACTCGCTCTGTTGCTGTTGGGTTTTTTTGGTTTGTTTTTTGTGTTAAAAAAATGTTTTTTAAGCTTTTATTAGAAAGTTGATTTCATATCCTCTCCTGCTGGAGTAAGTCTATATCTGAGGATGCTAAAAGCCTTGCTGCCAAGCCAGTTTTGAATGTAGTTTAAACTGGGAAAGGAACCTTCATTGGGATGGTGGCCAAGAAGCTAGTCAGTTGTAGATATAGCTTAAAAGGTCATTGGCTCACTTGCAAAAATGCTGGCAGCCTCAACATTTGCTACAAATTCCTCTCATTAATCCGTTGTTTTTGAATTTCTTTCCCACTGAGAAACCTAAGAATGTCTCTTGCCTGAGTGTACCATTCTCAGCTGATCTGCTTCCCTGAGATGTTAGGAATGATGCCCTGCAGCATCCCCCGTGAGTCACAGCTCAGGAGGCAGGAAGCCTTATGAGTTCTTTGCATATAGCCACTACCCTGTCTCTCTGTGACTCAGTCCACACTCTCAAAAGGGCATAGACAACATGCCTTGAGAAGCACCTGAGGCTTTGACCCAGAACTGTCAGAACCAGAAAGGGTCTCAGATAGCCTGTCCAAGAGGGGAACTAACCATCCTGGCTCACCTGGTACTGAGTTTCCTGGGACACAGAACTTTCAGTGCTGAGCCTGGGAATTCTAGACAAATAGGGATAGTTGGTCACACTATGCTCAACTATTTAGCAGAGAAGAAACTGAGGCCAGGAGGCTGACCTGCCCACACGAACAAAATTAGAATCCAGATCCATTGGTGCTAAGAGTTCAGTGCTCTTTCTATACTGGTACTTCCTTATATGCGCATAGTGCGTTGCACACTATAGGTACTTAAGATTCTACTGTGGTTGTTTTATGAGTTCAAGGGAAGTGCTTTTCACAGATATGATCATTTCTAATTAGCAGTGATCTCACTCAAGGTCATCATTAGTCAGTGGTCTCTACTTCTGGACTCTGAACAGAATAGAGTTAATGAAGGGGAGGGAAATGTAATGAACAATAATAGAAGTGGTTAAGAAAACAGAAGGATTGGGCTTCCCTGGTGGTGCAGTGGTTAAGAATCCGCCTGCCAATGCAGCCCTGGTCCAGGAAGATCCCACGTGCCGCAGGGCAGCTAAACCCGTGCGCCACAACTACAGAGCCTGCGCTCTACAGCCTGAGAGGCACAACTGCTGAAGCCCGCGTGCCTAGAGCCCGTGCTCTACAACAAAGAGAAGCCACCGCAACGAGAAGCCCGTGTACCACAATGAAGAGCAGCCCCCGCTCGCTGCAACTAGAGAAAGCCCACGTGCAGCAACAAAGACCCAACGCAGCCAAAAATAAATAAATGAAAGAAAGAAAGAAAGAAAACAGGATTGTGCAAAGATGGAGAGACCTATGTGTACAGGTTGGCTGAGCAACACTGCAGCAGGGGACACGTAGAAATACAATATGGGGTATAAACACCGAAGAGAAGGGTACATTATTTCCCTGTCCTCAAAGAGTGTGGTAATGACTATGTAATGAAAATTATATCACTGATGTTCATGGTTATATGTTTTCCAAGGACTTCGAAAGAACCTAACTCCCAGCAGTATTTGTCCTTCTAGGTCTGAGATCTGCCCTGTTTTTCTTACCAGTTCTCCCCTGGATACTGAGTTTTCAATAAAGTAGCATAAATTACTAGGGATCATTAGTCTGTTATACCTAGATCTTTATGATCTCTTATCTAAACACTGCTGTATCCCATTCAATGCTATAGTCTTCTCACCTGCAAGAGGAACTGGTGGTATCTGTATGAGGGAACAGAAAAAGCATTAGGAATGTGACTGGCTGATGATTAAGTCTAGAGAAATGACTGTTGGAAACAAGGGTCCAGGAACATTATTTATTGTGGCCATCTTCAGCAATTCATTTTGTGGGGTAGTGCTAGGCACTTGAATTCTTTTATCTGGGATGGAACTCAAGGAAGTGGCACATGGAAAGGGAGCAGCATAGACAAAATGGAAGTGACTAAGGTGTTTTGACACCCATTAAGATGGGTGTTAACCCTCAAAATGGAAGCCAGATAACTACTTTTCTATTCCACCACACCTTTTCCTGCTGGTGACCAGAGACAGAGTTACCTTTTCTTCTGACTAATCCCTAAAAACACAGGTGAACAGAGGCACAGCTGACCTACTTTGTAAATATTTATTGTAGTGTTAATCAGCAAATTTACTGCAGGCAGAGGTCTAGTGACCTCACAGCCATTCTGTTTTAGGCTGAAAGCCACAGTGGGAGCTGACCTTAGTTAGGGTAGTGCTGCTCCAAAAATGGACTTGTGACCACCCATCAGAAGCAAGATGCAAAACAAACGTTGTTTAAAAATGCAAATTATTGGGCCATACCCCAGACATTCTGAATCTGATTTTCTTTTTCTTTTAAAATAAACTTTACAATTTAGAATAGTTTTTATTTTTTAATTTTTTTTAAATTATTTTATTTTTGGCTGCCTTGGGTCTTTGTTGCTGCATGTGGGTTTTCTCTAGTTGCAGCAAGCGGAGGCTGCTTTTCGTTGCAGTGTACAGGCTTCTCATTGAAGTGGCTTCTCTTGTTGCAGAGCCCGGGCTCTAGGCGGGCTTCAGTAGTTTTGGCGCGTGGGCTCAGTAGTTGTGGCTAACGGGCTCTAGAGCACAGGCTTAGTAGTTGTGGCGCACGGGCTTAGCTGCCCCGCGGCATGTGGGATCTTCCCGGACCAGGGTTTGAACCCGTGTCCCCAGCATTGGTGGGTGGATTGGGGAAGCCCTAGAATAGTTTTAGATTTACAGAAAAGTTGTGAAGGTAGTACAGAGTTGCCATATACCTAAACACTCGGTTTTGCCTGTTATTAACATACTAAGTTAATATGGTACCTTTCAACTAGTGAACCAATATTGATGCTTTATTATTAACTAAAGTTCATACTGTATTCAGACAGCCTTAGTTTTTACCTAACGTCCCATTTCTGTTGCAGGATCCCATCCAGAATATGATACATTATTGTCTCCTTAGGCCCTCCTTGGTTGTGATAGTTTTTCAGACTTTCCTTGTTTTTGATGACCTTGATGGTTTTGGATGGGGTCTTCGTTGCAGTGCGCAGGCTTCTCATTGCCGTGGCTTCTCTTGTTGCGGAGCACGGGCTCTAGGTGCGCGGGCTCAGTAGTTGTGGTGCACAGGCTTCTCATTGCAGTGGCTTCTCTTGTCGCAGAGCATGGGCTCTAGGCATGTGGGCTTCAGTAGTTGTGGCACGTGGGCTCAGTAGTTGTGGCACACGGGCTTAGTTGCTCTGCGGCATGTGGGATCTTCCTGGACCAGGACTCGAACCTGTGTCTCCTGCACTGGCAGGCGGATTCTTAACCACCACACCACCAGGGAAGTCCTCCCCCTTTTTTTGAAAGGAAATTACTATGTGCAACCCCTTGAGGGGTGGGGAATTAGGTTTCACATAAAATTATTTGGAATTCTTCTACATGGGAGATTTGTCTATTTTCCACCATTTATTTATTCAATAATTTATATTAGGATAGACTCATGGACATTTATTTTATACTTTTATATGTCCCCATTGTTGAATTTTTTTATTTTTAATTTTGTTATTAAAACCACTACCCCACCAGGGAAGCCCAGTAACTCCTTTTTTAAAACTTCAGATATAAATCGGTGTGAGTTCTCTAGGGCTGCCATTACAAAGTACCACAATCTCGTTTTAAACAGCAGAAACTTATTCTCTCATAGTTCTGAAAGCTAAAACCCCAAATCAAGGTGTTGACAGGTCATGTTCCCTCCAAAGCCTCTAGGGGAGGATCTTGCTCCCCCAGCTTCTGGTAGGCCAAGGCATTTCTGGGCTGTGGCAGCATAATTTCAGTCTCTGCCGCCATCTTCACATGTCTGTCTTCCCTCTGTGTCTGTGTGTCTCCTTGTCTTCCAATGGCGTTCTCCTCTTCTTACAAGGACACTAGTCAAATTGGATTAAGGTCCCACCCTACTCCAATATGACTTCACTGTAACTATTTACATTTGTAATGACCCTATTTTCAAATAAGGTCACATTCTGAGGTACTAGGGCTTAAGACATCTATTTGGGAGACATAATTCAACCCATAACAAATTCACATACCACAGAATTCATCCTTTTAAAGTGTTCTTTTCTGTGGTTTTTACTATATTCACATGGTTATGCAACCAACACCACTATCTAATTCCAGAACCTTTTCCACATTCCAAAAAGAAACCCCATACCCATTAGCAGTCACCTTCCCCTCCAATCTTCCTCAGCTCCTGACAACCAGTAATTTACTTTGTTTACATGGATTTGCCTATTCATAAATATTTCGTATCAATGGACATTTCATAAAATGGAACCATATAACAAGAGGCATTTTATGTCTAGCTTATTTCACTTAGCATACTGTCTTTAAGGTTAATCTCCACTGTATCATGTATCAGTACTTCATTCCTTTTATGGCTGAATAATATTCCATTGAATGGATATACCAGTTTTGTTTATATATTCATGAGTTGGTGGACACTTGGGTTGTTCCCACTTTTTGGCTATTATCAATAATTCTGCTGTGAATATTCATGTACAAGTTTTTGCATGACTTTTTAATTCTTTCATACCTAGGAGTGGAATTGCTGGATCATATTGTTAATTATGTTTAATTTTTTGAGAAACTGTCAAACTGTTTCCAAAGCAACTGCACTAAATTCTCAGCAGCAGTATAAGAAAGTTCTAATTTCTACACGTCCTCCCCAACACTTGTTATTGTCTTTTTGATCACAGCCATCCTAGTGATCAAGTGAGGTGGTATCTCATTGTGGTTTTGCATTTCCCTCATGAATGAGGATACTGAGCATCTTTTCATGTGTGTATTAGCCATTTGTATGTCTTCTTTGGAGAAATGTCTGTTTTAACTCTGCCCGTTTTAAAATTGAGTTGTCTTTTCATTGTTGAGTTTTGAGAGTTCTTTACATATGCTGGATATTCTCTCTCTCTCTCTCTCTCTATATATATATATTTAGCTATGATTTGCAAATTTTTTTCTCCCATTCTGTGGGTTGTCTTTTCACTTTCTTATAATGTTGTTGTTTTAATATGTATTTTTTATTTTGGCTGCATCGGGTTTTAGTTGTGGCATGCAGCATGCAGACTTCTTAGTTGTGGCATGCATGCGGGATCTAGTTCCCCGACCAGGGATCGAACCCAGGCCCCCTGCATTGGGAACACAGAGTCTTACCCACTGGACCATCAGGGAAGTCCTGTCTTTTCACTTTCTTGATGGTGTCCTTTGAAGCACAAAAGTTCTTAATTTTGATGAAGTCCAATTTATCTTTGGACTTCAAAGATAAAGCCACTTGTGCTTTAGGTGTCATATGTAAGATAAATGGTTTAGGCATATGTTTGCCCAGAGACAGACAGTAGGTGATTTCTGGAAGTTCCAGTACTATGTTAAGCATATAAATCAAACAACTAAAGGAACATTTTCATATTGTAGAAAATTCTACAAAAATTTTTATACAAAATTGAGAACTCAGAACGGTCACATTATTACTGAAAAGAGAAAGCATTTGCAATGAAAACTATAGCAAATGGCAGAGTCACAATACAGCTGACTGGGGAATAGGAAGTACATGTTCTAACCATTTCTCATCTGATATTGACTCAAGAGTGTGTTGACTGCTGAAACAAAAGCATTTCCATAATTTAGCAAATCTGTTTTTACGAAGCTTTTGTGTTTAAACGAAGGCCTAGATGATGTGTTTCTAGTACCTGACACTACTAGGGAGGAAAAGGTAGGAGAAAACAAGTCACCCTGGCAATTCAGGGAGCAGGGAGCACTCTTCCAGCATTTGATTGCAAACTACAAGGCCCAAAGCTTTGTTAAGATTAGAAACAAGTAACTAACAGAGAAATATTGGGACTTATAGGCTCGTTGTTCACCAGAGAGCATCAGTTTTGGTTGCATATGAATGTTTTGGTTTTTTTTTTCTGAGGACACTTGTACTAGCCCAATAACAACACTAACAAAACTGCTTTTGCTGTGTCACTGGCATACTTTAAATTGCTTTAAAAAATATCTCACTTGTTTTGTTCTTTCTTGGAATGTTTTATGTTATAAAGCAGTCCACTACTGCTGATAGGTGTGTGTATATGCGTATATATGTGTGTGTGTGTGTGTGTGTGTATATATTGTGTGTGTGTGTCTAAAGTTTTTTTGCATCTAGATTTTTTTTCAGAGAAAAGTATTAAATTTTGATCCCATTAAGCAAAACATTGTCAACATTAGTTTTTCATTGGTAGCAATGACCTCTTAAATTTTCTTAATAGAATCCTTTAAAAAAATAAGTATTCTCTGAAATATTTTGTCAGAGAACGATATGTGGATATGTGCTAAGAATGCCTATTAAGTAATTAGAATTTTCTCCAAGTAGTCAGTGGAATCATTTTATAATGTCCTAAGTAGAACAGCCAGGAGTCCTGAGCAAACAGAAAGGCAATTAAAGGAAGCTAGCTCCTTTGAATTTACAGAACCTAGGATTGTATTTGTGGTCTGTACTGGATACATTCCAGCTCTACATCACAACACAAAATTTCCCATTTCCTCAAAGCTAAAAGCCGAGGCATCAGCTAAGTAGATTGATAAACAGAAAAGTCAAGATAGGCACAGTTCATTAAACTGTCAGCCAGCAGTTGAATAACCATATTTCTGATAAATTGAGGTCTTGCAAGGGTTAACAAGTTATTTGTAAAGAGGAAAGTACATTCAATTGATGGAGAAAATGCAATATATGTAATTACCTTGATTCTACAATTATGTTAACAGGACTCTGAAAGATACATATAGGCAGACTACTGAAGCTTTAGGACTGTTAGCATAATATATAATCATTAAACGGCCAGAAATGATTCAACATTTTAACTATAGTTTTTGGGTAGTATAGACTTTATTTCATATATTGTTAGTTTTGTATTAACATTATCATAGTTTATTAGCTTGAGGGTTGAAATTTCTTCCCTCAAAATGTAAACTAATATTGTAATAAAAAGACAAAGCGAATTCTTCTCTTCAAAATTAATGTTACAAAAGACTCTTACGTTATACATTTATTCCGTCAAGTATGTATTATTCTCTAAGCCTGTGCCATATGATATTCCTTCCAGGAAGTCCCTCTCAGAAGCGTCTTCCCTGGGTTCCCATAGCACTATCCTTGTATCTCTTTTATAGCACTTATTTGTATCTTTTAAAGTGCCTTAATGTTCCTTTTAGGTGGGCGGTGAAGTTTGATTTATAGAAGTAGAAATTTTGCTTTGGATGCTCTATTTATAGAAATCTGGTCTTTCTGATGTTACTCTATAAGTCTTTCCGTGATAAGCTTTTAAATAGTGGGTTAAATAAAATGAGACTCAACTAGTAGTTTTGGCTGTATTTCTTCCCTTAGAAAAACATAAAGCTCAAGCAAACATTATATATACCACTTTGTTTCATCCAGGTTGCTCATCAACACATTAAATTTGTAAAGAATTACCAAGTTGAAGTGCAACTGCTTTATAACAACTGGAGACATGTTAAAATAAAACAGATGTAAAGAATTTTTGATGTGTTTTTCAGTCTTAACTATTCACCTTTAAACAAATCAGAACTTATATCAACAACTAATCATGTAATCATTATTCCCATTGAAATTGTAGACATCACAAATTTTTCCCACTTTTTCCTGTTGTATTAGCCAGAAAACTTTCGGTGGCAATTTGGAGAAATATTAAATGAAAATATCTTCAACTAGGAGTGAAGAAAGCTCTGGAAGGAATGTGGAACAGTGAAAGAAGAGAAAAGCTTTACCTTGATAGAATCAGGACCACCAACGGACCTTTTCTGTCTCTAGCTTGGAACCTGGGATCAGAAAGGTGGGTTCAAGTCTCAGCCGTTAAGCCTTAATTTCTGTATCAGTAAGGGTATCTTTACTAATTCAATATTGTATTAAACAAGATGATACATTAAAAAAAGCCTATAGAATTGTGCCCAACTCTAAGTTCCTAATTCCATGACACTGGACATATTTTTTTGCAACTATTGATATTCATATAGCACCTTTAAATCCAGACAATTCAGGATACCAGGTCATTTAAATGAGGAGCAGAAATCTTAATGTTTAAGAACAAACTAAATGAAATAAAAAACAATACAAAAGAAACAAAAAAATAAAAAAAACTATATCCTGAGAATATCCCAGTCCAGCATTTGCCTTGGCAAAGGAATAAATTTCTCAGCTCAAATTCATCCTACACCAGTACAGTTCAACAGTTTTTTAAGTGTCTAGTTGATGCCACACAGGCAGTTACAGAAGACAAAATTTCTCCCTTTAAGACACAGTCTAAAAGGGAGTATTAAAATGCAATGTGATGTTCAGTGCATAGAATAATATATAAAGTACTGCAGGAACACAGATGAAGAAGCAGTTACATTTGCTTGGTTTGAGAGGAGGGTAAGAAGCGTTAAGGAGTTATCAAGGGGAAGTGACATTTAAACCAGGCCTAAAAGGACTGGGAGTCAGCCAGATAGAACAAGGGAGAGAAGGGCATTCAGGTGAAGGAAACAATAATGAGTATACAGTCAAATTCATAGAGATAATTAGAAAGACAAAGAATGCAAACCATTGCAAAGAATGTTCCAAAGAAAGGGCTCACCTCAGAAAACAGGCTAAGTTTCAGAGAAAATATTATTTGCTCCACAGAAATGATTTTCTGCACTCTGTGAGACTAACCAGTCATCTTTTGTGAGTAAAATAATTTCAAATACAAGAATGATAAAGAAAATTAGCTTTATTTATGTAAATTAGAAAAACTGATTGTAGTGTTAGAATTTGTCAAATGCTTTCATTCTGAACGATTTACAAGTGTATTTATATACAAACATAATAAAATAGAGTACCATCACATTGCTTTCTCTTGACTCCAAGTGTCTCTCCATTCTGAACATGCCCCTCTCACTTCGGGTTTTAATTTTTAACAGGGAAATGCTCTGTTCTGACACAGTGCTTGATTCACACAGTATAACACTGAAGTGGAAGGAGAGTCAATGACCATCAATAATTAAAAATTATCCTTCAACCAATATGACTTTATCATTAGATTTTTTTCTATATTAAAATATGTTTCATGTTAAAAAAAACATACTTGTATTCATTGAGGATCTAAATTTGTTGTACTAAATTTGACATTTATATAAACCCACAGTTAATTTAAATATAGATATGAATCTATATTAAACTCATTGGTATGAATGTTTGCCATAAATGAAAATGATGAAAATTATTAGGAACAGAGGTAAAAGAAAATCCATGTGAGAAATTGAAGTGGAAATGCCCTATTCTATTTAAAATGACTAAAATTTCAATTTTCTGAACTCAATACAAATAAAACCAATAGATGGTAAAAAGCCATGATATTTATAGACACCAAATCTTAAGTCACACTGTAGGGCATTAATTAATTTGTACTATTACATATTTTAGATAATTCTAAACCAAGTTTCCTAAATAGCTTGCCAATCATTTACGTTGTTTGAGAAATCCAAGAAAGTCTAATACAATTATTGAATAAGGCCGAATTTTAAACTGGCAATCGAGATACAATATAAATGCAGATAATTTATATTAGAGTCAGATTTATATATGTCATAGTACTATGTGTGTATGGACTATTAGAAGAAATAAACTTTGTTTTTAAAGCAGTGGTTGGTTTTCTAAGTTTAATTCTTTAGCACTTTATTGAAATTCCTGGCAAGAATTCTGACAGAGCTCTGTGATTTTATTATATGAAAGAAAGAAAAAAAGAAACCCACAAAAAATGTTAAGTTTGCTGTGACTTTTCAAAGCAATTTAAGTTAAAACAAACAGCCTCCAAGTGCACTTGTGTCTAAAATGCCACTTTTGCCCCCAAAGTGAAAGAAATGATCAAGTATTGCGTTAAGGTGCTTACTATTCAAAAAAAACATCAGAGGAAGTTGGTCTTTAATTGGATGCTTGAATTCTTTCCAGAGTTCTTAGTATGTTTAGATGTTGGTATCTTGAGTTTGACACTTTCTTGATTGCCCTTTATAGCAGCTTCAAGGCGGGCTTTCAAGGCTGGAGAGGAAGCCATTACACTTTTAAAAACTGATGAATACTGAGGCCCAATCTGCATGAGATTTTGCAAAGCAAAGTCATGTAGATTTCTCATTATGGAAGTTGCTGATCCCAGAGCATTCTCATCCAAAAGGAAGGAAATGAGGATGGGCAGAAGACAGGCCACCAGCTGAGAGCCTGGAAAGTAAACAAATGATGTAAGCCCCAGGTTCAGGGATGTAAATGTTTCTTATACACTTGATCTGGACATATTTCCCCTACTTGAAGGGAAGCAGTTCTTCCAATCTCTTCTCCCAAATTAATACAAAACAGTATCAATACTGTTGATTGATTAACATCAACACCTGCCCTTCCACGAGTGTGAAAATATAATGCTAAGTGACTAATGGGATGTTTTACAGTTTAAATAACATTAAATTTCTGATTTTGGACAGATTCTGATTTAGTATGCATTTAGTGCTAGCACTTACGATGCTGTTCCTCAGCAATGGCTACCAGTGCTTCCAAGACCTTTATGCCTTCTTGAAAGATCTGAAGCTCAGTAGTGTCTTCAGGTTTTCTTTTGTCTATTTCCTGCAGTTTTTCCACGATAGAGGATACTAAAGAGTAAATGTACGGGTAGGAAACAGCTGGATTCGGATACTGAAAAATGGAAAGTAGGAGCTGATAGGTCTTGATTTGTACCTAATCAGAAAAAAGACAAAAATAGTATAAACTGTAAATATAAATTTACATTTATATTAAAATGTAAGTTTTAATGTAAATTTTTAAAGTAAATTAATGTAAATGAAAAAAATTTAAAGCCTCCCCTCCCACACTTAAATTTATTTTATTTCTAATTTATCTTTAATTTTGGAAGTCCAAGCACTAACAGATATTCAAACTTGCATGCTAACAGTGGTTGTGACAGCTTGGAGTGGGAATAAAGTGGTTAATTTTTCTTCTTTTGACTAGTTCCCATTTTCCCCCTCGTTTGTCTCTCTATAATGTAAAAAATCAAACAAACACACAAACTTGAAACATATTTTGGAAAATGTTTTAGATGAAAATCACATATATTTGATGCTATGAAGGTTTTAAGGAACCATGTCTGGACCATATTAATTATGTGTCATCACATACTGGAGGCACCACTCTGAGACTGCTACGTAAAGCTCCTGTTAGGCTAGAGGAAACAGATAGGGCAGGAGAACAAAAGGAGATGACTATACAGCAAATATAGAAACCATCCTTTATTCATTTGAATGATTATTTTTTTTCTGAGAGAAAATCTGGTTACTAAACTTTAGGAGTCTATTTGTGATCATGTGCTACAAACTTATTTTGTACCACATAACAGCATAGGAAATTAATTTAGCAAATAAAAGGGCCAGAAAGGAATGGGATTAATTTGTATATGCTGCTTTTGAAATAGGTCCCATTATTTTACAGTCATATACTGAAGGCACATGCTAGAGTCTTCCTTCCCTTTTTTTTTGAAAGGAAATCCACTGAAGTTCTAGGGATATATCAATTTTAAGATGCCCCTATTTCAAATTTAGGTTTTTTTTTTTTAAATTTTTTAAAAAACATTTTCTTTATCTTTCTCCAACTAACTACATTCCAACCTCAGGGCCAAAAAACAAGACCATTATTATTTGACTTTGTCAACCCAAGAACATGAATTAATCCAAACCTAAAAATAATTTTCAGTCTGGTACTTTCTGTTGGACTCAACAAAATCATAAGGAAAAGTTCTGCAAAAGCCTAAACATGTTCCTATTACAAACATCTATCTTCTAAACACACTTACCATAGGATCTTTTATCTCAAGAGTAGCCTTAAATTTCTCAATACAGCGCTTCTGAAGGCATGGGATCGTAGTTACTTCTGGACTGGTAGACAAAGTAAATACTGTGATAGCAGTAAGCAGACTGACTTCATCAAGTTCTTGGTGTGTTCCAGCTACTAAAAAGAAATAATCTATGAGAAACAGATCCCAGCACTGTCATATTTACTGTTATATACAGCTGTGAAGCTGTCTCTAGTTTGGTAGTAATTTCTTTTGTGTACCTAAGGATTACAGACAGTGATATGGACTGACTGACTAAGAATCCTGGCAAATGCTGTAGCTTTAAAATATGCATTTTAAGTAATTCTAGAGTCAAGAATTACCAAAGAAATTACAGTCTGCATAAGTAAAGACATCAGTAAATACTTATATACATTTACTAGGAATATGCATTAACTAGTTATGTGACCTTGGATATTTAACCCCATCTTCAGTTTTCTCATCTGTAAAATGAAAGTAACAGTACTTAAATTTATAAGGTTATGAGGATTAAATGAGTTAATCCTCACAAAGCATTCAGAATAGCATGTTGCACATAATGCTCAATATAAATTAGCTGTTATATTATTATTTTTATTGTGGAGAAATACAGAAATGCTTGGACAGTTGTTTTTTCTTTGTTAAGTTTAAAGTATTCATATTTTGATAATACACGTGTCAAGCGAAAATAACTTAGCACTTTGTTTGCTACATATACCATTTCTTAACAGTACAGAAAAATTTGAAAATATCTGTGTGTGCCACAATCATTTAAAGGAATTTTCTACTGGATGTAATTTACTTCATTTCCCAAAGTCATACTCTCATTAAATAATTTTAATGAACCTCTTGTGGAAAATCAATGTTATTTGAAAAGGAAAAGGTGTGGCAAATTCAACTCATTAAATTGTGTAAGAATGGATTACTACTTATGAAAAAAATTACATATATATGTAGAAGGTTTGGTAACATTCACTCATCAAATACTTAAGAAACATTTTCTATGTGCCAGCACTCTTTTTGGCACTGAGAATACAATTTACAGAGAAGATACAGAATATACCAAGAAGTAAATAAAGGATTTCAGCTAGTCACAAGGTCTATGAATATAAAAAATATATTAAAAGATAATAGAAAGCAACTCAGGAGTTGCTACATTGGGCAGTCAGAGAAAGGTTTAGGAAATTAGTGTTTGAGCTGACACCTGAGACACAGCAGCAGTGAAAGCAAAATACTATGGATGGGTAGGATTTATTTTATAAAAATAATTTTAAGGTAAAATAGGTGCATGGTTAACATTTAAATTATGACAGTATTATTATAAGCACTTTATATTTAATCCTCATTAGCATCGTGAGGTAGGTACACTTATTTCCCCCATTTTATGGATGAGAAACTGAGGAACGGAAATTCAGTCATTTGCCCAAATCACACAGTTAGTAAGGCATTCAGTTTGATTCCAGAAAGCATACTGTTAACCATGATGCCATAGTGCTTCACATACAGCCAAGTTATTCTTAGTCATTTATAGCAACTTGAAACTACAATAGCTAGTCTGTTTAGTAAAAACGTCTTTTTATTCTCCATAAGATAAAGTTCTCCTGCGTTCCTCTTCCCATTTCTTCTAAAATTCCCTTATTCTCCCAGCCCTGCCCAAATTCCATTATACCCATTCTCTTTTACCTACAATACATGCAAGGTTCGCTTAGCATTAAGCCCCATGGAGAGGCCTATGTGGTAAGGAACTGAGGCCTCCTGCTAACTAACAGCCAGTGAGAGACTGAGGCCTCTTACCAACAGCCATGAGCGAGTCCCCTTGGACCCCGGCCAACATCTTAACAGTAACCTCAAGAGACACCCCAAGACAGAACCACCCAGCTATGCTGCTCCCCAATTCCTGACCCTCAAAAACTGTCAGGTAACAAATGTTTGTTGTTTGAAGTTACTAAGTTTGGGAGCAATTTGTTATGTAGCAAATGTTTTCCCTATCAGCTCCTTCCTTAATTCTTCTCAGTAGCTAGTCCAAATCCTCAGTGTCCTAACCTCATTCTCTGACAGACAACAGAAAACCATCTCTGTGTGTGTGTGTGTGTGTGTGTGTGTGTGTGTGTGTGTGTGTGTGTGTGTGTGATGAAAGAGGCAAGCTCATCATAACTCAACCTAACAACTTATGCCTATTAACTTTCCATCCTTACCTCCTTTCCTCCCTCACACTGGCAGATTCATCCTTCTAAATGTGCTGTGAATTTTTTTCCTTTCTGCCTAGAAAAGGGATGCTGCTTCCCTCCCTAATAGTTCCAACTCCAACCCCATTTCCACCTTTTTTTTCCCCATAAGCATGAACTCATACTAGAGCCTCATCTAAAAAATAAAATAAAATAAAATTCCTTGACCCTGTATCTTCCTTCAGCTTTCTCGTCTCCCTGTCGAGAGGAGCCTGTACTTGATCCTTCCCCTCCCTTACTCCTCTCTTGTACCTCAACACTGTGAGCGTGATCTCCACAGTGTATTTTACACTGCTGACCACTCTCGAGTCATTAAAACTCTCTTTTCTTTGGCTTCTGTTTCTGCATTATATTCGGAATCTCCTCCCATCTTGTTGCATAAACCCAAGTTAGGTGATTTCAACCATCCCACTGACAACTCCCAAACGCATGCAGTCTAAAACCATCTCTAGCCAGACTTTCTTGAAGCCCAGACCGCTTCATATTTCATTCCACTTGATTATCCTGTAGGCATTTCAAAATAAACTCACTATCTTCCCCTGAAAACCCTCACTTTGGTATTTCTGTTAAGGGCACCATGAACACCCAACTCACCTTACCCCTTTCAACTCCTAAACCAAACTATCAGTAAATTCTGTTCATACTTGCTAAACATTTTAGTTTTCATTATTTCATTCCTTGTTATCCTTACTGCTACTACCTTGTCTCCAACAGTCTTGCTTTTTTCTCTATACTGCTGCCAGAGTGAGTCTTTAGAAATGCAAATCCCATCACTTTACTCCAGTTTTAAGAACACATGCCTATTGAAGGCAGCCCAAATTACCAATCATGCCAAACCTTCCATCATCTGGCCCCACTTACCGTCCAACTTCCATCTCTGCTAATCACCGTTCACCACCCTCTTACTCTTTCCCCTCAAACCCACATTCTCTCGTTGCTCTACTTGCCGTCCCCAAATGTACCATGCTATTTAGGTCTGCTGGTCTTAGATCAAAATGTTGCGTGAGAATCCTTTTCTATGATGTCCATGTGGAGAATGGAGAATGCTTTCTAATCCTTTAAGAAACTGACTGTTTTGAGAAGACTCTTGTGGTAGCTACAGAGGTGTAGCACTGAGCTCCCCTTCGTGAGGGCAGGTGCTGCCCAGCTGTGAGGCATGCAGTCAGCTGTTAGCTCCTCAGGGTTGGCCTCAGCCCCCGAGTTTGCTTGACTGGGATCACAGTCTTCAGGGGGCAGCCACATCTGAGGGAGTGTAGACACTGTTGTCCTATGGGAGGCACTGACAGGCAATATTCAGAGCCGCCCAGCAGGCATGCTGAGCTTTGCTGGATGCTGGCACTGCAGCTTGGCTTCTTTAGCCCAAGATTGCTTTCCCCATTCCCTTCACAGGCCTTGTTCCTTAATAAGCCTCTTGCTCCCCAAACTCCATCTCAGCATGAGCTTCCAGAGAACCCTACTGTGACACTCTGCCTGATTCACTCAAACAGAGCTGACTACTCTAACTTTTGCCATTTGGTCTTTTTTTTAAGTTTTGTTTTGATGTGGACCAATTTTAAAGTCTTTATTGAATTTGTTACAATATTGCTTCTGTATTATGTTTTGGATTTTTGGCCACGAGTCATGTGGGATCTTAGCTTCCCGACTAGGGATCCAGCCCATACCCCCTGCACTGGAAAGCGAAGTCTTAACCACTGGACCACCAGGGAAGTCCCTATCTCCTTTTTTTAATACTAGAAAGGCAGTGATAAATAAGACATTACTGTTGCCTTCAAGGAGCTCCTATGGTATTAATCATACCTTATGGCACTAGCCTCCCCTAGACTCCCAACTTTGGGCACAAAGTACGTGGTCAATAAATGCTGAATTCAACTGAAACCTTTTTACCATACAAAATAGAATATGGTGAATTGTGACACTGATAAACAGAACAAAGAAGGCAGGGATAGGGACTTCCCTGGTGGTCCAGCGGTTAAGAATCCACCTCCCATGCAGGGGATGTGGGTTCGATCCCTGGTCGGGGAACTAAGATCCCACATGCCACGGGGCAACTAAGCCTGTGCGCTGTAGAGCCCGTGAGCCACGACTAGACAGCCCTGCACGCTGCAACTACTGAGTCCATGTGCTCTGGAGCCTGTGCACCACAATTAGAGGGAAACCCACACGCCGCAACAAAAGGTCGCGTGTGCCACAACTAAGACCTGATGCAGCCAAATAAATATTTTTTTTAAAAAGGAGATAATTTATAATATGTCTAAACACTTTTTACAATTACCATGACATAATGTTGAAAATAAGACCTACTCAACAATAACAAAGGGAAAAACTAAGTTTAATGGATATTGAACATAATACTAGCTATCATTTATAGATATATGCCAGGTAAAAAGCGAGATGCTTTTCGCATGTTATGTTATTGCTCTAACAGTCTCCTGCAACACAATCTCCTTATTTTGTTAATGAGAAAACTAAGGCTCAGAGAAGTTGGATAACTTGTCTAGTCACTTAGCTAGTAGGTCCTGGAGGGACAGATCAGTCCTGTATTATATTTATAATGTATACCTTATGCAGTTTTCAGTACATTGTGCATATTAAAAAAGTTCTGTCAGCTAGACATGGATGATACTGTATTTTAAAATTAACATATTATTACATTTGAAGGTCTCTCACTGTCAACATACAGGCTGCCAGTCATTTAATTGCATTAACGTTAAAGATACTAAAATGAGGGGGCTTCCCTGGTGGCGCAGTGGTTGAGAGTCCGCCTGCCGATGCAGGGGACATGGGTTCGTGCCCCGGTCCGGGAAGATCCCACATGCTGCTGGGCAGCTGGGCCCGTGAGCCATGGCCGCTGGGCCTGTGCGTCCGGAGCCTGTGCTCCGCAACGGGAGAGGCCACAACAGTGAGAGGCCCGGGTACCGCAAAAAAAAAAAAAAAAAAAAGATACTAAAATGAGACCATAGATATTTTCTGTCTACAATACATATCCTCTAAACAAGTATGTAGTGAACTGTGGCCTCCTTTAGGTGAGACTGCCAAACATGATCAAGTAAATAGCTAATTCTCAAAAAACTGTCCCTCTTGCTTTTTAAAACAAACTGAACAACTGCTTCCAAAGAGCCTAAATTACCTGGATCCCAACAGTCAAGAACTGTTGTTAAAGCACTACGGAGAAGGTCAGTCCAAGCAGTATGGCTCTTTTCTGCTCGGGCCATGGGAGAAGATAATATTCCTTTCAGAGCCTGCAGGGAAGCTGCAACTGTTGAAGATAGCTGGCCCCCAGGTAACTTCACAGCAGTTTCTCTGAGGACTCCAATTGTGAGGTACAGTATAGTAGGGAGGATTGAGATGCTTCCTGTAATGTTTTTAAAAAACACTATTTCAGTCTATATACAGTTCCTCAAAGGAAATCACCAAATGAGTTAGATAATGTCAAAGATTTCTAGCTCTTAAGATTATTCTCCATTAGGGATTATAACTGTTAAGATAATTTAAATAACTTTAAGATTTTAAAGGGTGGATTAAATTTTGGCTATAATTGGAGATGTTATTTAAAGTATATCACAGTACCATTATCCATTGCTGTGTTATTTTTTTTTAATTTGGTAGTTGACAAACATTGAATTTATTTTTACTTTTTAGTGTGGTAAAATATATGGAACAAAAAATTTACCATTTTAATCATTTTTAATAGTTCAGTGGCATTAAGTACATTCACAATGTTGTGCAACCACTATCACTATCCATTTGGATTTTATATTAAACCCTTTTGAAGCAATTTGTAGTGAATCACTCAGTACAAAATATTAAAGTTTCCATGGCCACTAAGTAGTTAAAAAGTCACTTTGTTTAAAGTGAAAGAGAAGAGACTAAAGCTAAAATAGTCAATCAATTTTCCCAGAGGCTATCAATAAAACTCATATCGTATATTTTTGCCCCCAATCCTCTGCTAGTCACTTTTTCTGCTACTATTGGTATAAGACAGTGTGTGAGAACAAGGAATACAGGTTTAAAAGTTAAACTGAAGCTTAAAGTCATGTTAAAAATAGGACAGAATGTAAGTTGGTCAAGACACATTTAAGCAGGAATATGCTTACCAATTAAGAAGTATCTATTAAATACTGAGTCCCTATTATGTACTAGAGGATACAAAATTTCACTGGAAACAAGACATATGTCTGCATATATATTTATCTTCTCTTTCTATAATAATCAATTACATATACCTCTATATGACACATAAAAACTACGTATCTACATATGGAAGCTATACACACACACACACACACACCAAACAAACAAAAAAAAGAAAAACAAAACAAAACAAAACTCAATATGAGCCAGAGTTTTTAGGGAAGCCTTCACAGATGAGGTAGGGCTGGAGCTGAACTTGAAAGGAAGGCAAAATTTTACAAAGGAGAGAAGGGGTGGGGTCATTTCGGATCAAGTAACACCATCGACAATAGTACAGAACAGGGATATGCATGAAGCCTCCTGGGTGTAAGGTTCACACAGAAGGAATCAGGAGGCAGTTGTACTCTGCAGAGCCTTAAACACTATATTAAAAGCATGGACT
Organism: Leucopleurus acutus; assembly: GCF_964270905.1. NCBI lineage: Eukaryota > Metazoa > Chordata > Mammalia > Artiodactyla > Delphinidae > Leucopleurus > Leucopleurus acutus. The sequence continues at coordinate 66,658,749 of NC_139142.1, read as the reverse complement.
TGATTCAAAACAGAACTGGATATGATGAGAAGCTTCTGCTGTCACTGAGGTAGGGAAAGTCCATTAGATACTGTATACCAAAAAATGCCCAAGAGCTAGTAATTGCCATCGATGGGTTTACAATATTCTCAACCATGGAAGAGACTATCTATGTAGAGTACATGCTGTCTCTGTATTTACTTTCGCCCTTTTAGTAAAACAGATTACTGGAATATTGTAATGTTAACCTTAGAGGATTAAAGACCATATGCAAAGCTTTGGGGGTCAGCATTTGTGTAATGAGGAAAAGATAAGCAACCATTACCTCCATTATCTATCAAAACCATTTCTCTCCTTCCAGGTCAAATAAAGCAAATCAAACACCACAACATACCTTCAGGAGAGCACACTGCAGGAAGTTCAGAGAGGATAACTAATGCAGCGGAAACCAACCTACTTCCATCTTCCGACAGCATCTGTGGCTTTGTAGCTTTTACTCCTGGGCTACCTGTCAATTTAGGATTTAGCTCTGGGAGCTGTCTAACTAGAATGCATACACACAATTCCAGTGTTGCAAAGACCAAAGATTTCCCAGGCACAAGTCCTCCTGTGTCCTTTCCCTCTCCAAATTCTGGCAAGGTTTCTTTTTCAGCAGCCCCATCATCAACTAAAAGACAAAAAGAACAATGTTGAATAAATGCTTCAGGTTTGTTTTGCTTCTGGTAGATGGCAGTTTAGTTCATTTCTGTTGTAGGTAACACATTTAAATGGGTGAAGTCTTGGGTCTTAAAGAATGAAAGAGAAAGTTATGGAGGTAAAAGTAGTTGTCTTTATGTGGACTTCTTATTGCAATGGATCAAAAGAAATCCTCAGTGACCTTCTCAGCCTTAAAATATTGTCTGGTTAACTCCTTGCTGTTAAGGTGTGAACCTGATAGCTAGAGCTCCAGCACTGACCTTACCACCTTAATATTGGTAGTGGCTGGGCAGAAAGATAGGAACTGAGGTCCCTGATGTCTTTAAGAAGCTGCCATCTCAGCCCAGGACTGCCAACTTCTGGACTTCTTTTAGATGAGAGAATAAGTTCTCGTGTTTTAAATCTACTGTTATATTGCATTTTCTGTTATAGGTAGTCAAATGTAATCTTAAGTGATAAACTCACCAATACCAAATTTGACTTGTAAATGAACAATTTAATCACTTTGCAAAACTTAAGTTATTAAAGAATTGTCAGTAGTTCTTTCCATGTACATTGGTAAATACTTAAAAGTAGGTACTCAATCAGTATAAAGAATTTTTTTTCCTTCCAGGGCTGTTAAAATTCTAATTTTCCCAAGGAATAGTAGTTTAGCTACTGACAACATCCAAGCTAACACGAAGAGGTGCATGAGAGGATTTGAAGCCATACCTAGAGATTTGTACTATACACAACAGATTCTCAGAACGACATAAGACACATAAGCAATACTTAAAAAAATAATGATGCCGTGTGATTAATTTGGCATTATAGGAACATTCACCTTCTGCACTTCGTCTTTTCTCCTTCACATGTTCTTGAGCTGCACAGATAATCTGCCTTACCACTTCAAGAGAAGCCAGCTGAATGGAAGGTGATTCTCGGGTCAAAATTACTCGATGTAGTACATTCAACAACTCGATACCCAAGTCCTATCACAGAAAACAGGTGAGACTATATGGAAAATTACATACTTAAAAAAAAAATACCAATGTTAAATGCCATGACAAAATTCAGAGAAAGAAACAATGGTCCATAAAAAATAAAGGTGTTAGGGCAATAAAGTTATGTAACACTTGCTCCACTTTAAACCAACTCCAGGTTGGTTTTTGTCCAATCCTGTGGGAGATGGCACTATGACAAAAGATCATTTTCACACAGGTCCTAAAGTGGGAAAACAAACGAGATTTCTAAAACAAGATGAAAAACGTGGCTAAAAGTATATAAGGACTGCCATGTAGATTCCTAGATTTATATTAAAGTTTTCTGGTACTAATAAAGAATGATGGCGAAGTATGACATTAAAAGTGGATGAGTTATTAAGCACAGAATGAATATCTCTCTAAAGAATAAAATACACTGGACAAATACTATTTCATTTTCCCCTTTTCTATTGGTTACTCTGGTGGCTTTCTTTCATCTTTGAAAATAATAGTAAAACTGTCATTATGATACTTTTTTTTTTTTTTAAAAGATGTTGGGGGTAGGTGTTTATTAATTAATTTATTTATTTTTGCTGTGTTGGGTCTTCGTTTCTGTGCGAGGGCTTTCTCTAGTTGTGGCAAGCGGGGGCCACTCTTCATCACGGTGCGCAGGCCTCTCACTATCGCGGCCTCTCCCATTGCAGAGCACAGGCTCCAGACGCGCAGGCTCAGTAGTTGTGGCTCACAGGCCCAGTCGCTCCGCGGCATGTGGGATCCTCCCAGACCAGGGCTTGAACCCGCATCCCCTGCATTAGCAGGAAGACTTCCAACCACTGCGCCACCAGGGAAGCCCCTATGATACTTGTTTTAACATACAGAATAAACAAGCAGAAAAAGTTTAAAATTTATTCAAGTACAATCCAAGTCAGGCAGGAGCCTGATTAATACTTTAAACCTAATAAACGATAGTAGTAATAAGTTAAACAACTGTCTGTATAGAAAAGAAATCATACCATCCATTTTTCTTAACATCCAAGAGTCAATTTAATATACAATTCAATATACTGGTAGTACCTGATGCTAAGGGTGCCTGCCCAATACAGAGTTGCTCTTGGGAAAGCAGTTAAAGGAAGTGCCATTCTTTGTACAGTGATCCTTTTTTTTTTAGAACATCTCTATTGGAGTATAATTGCTTTACAATGGTGTGTTAGTTTCTGCTGTATCACAAAGTGAATCAGCTGTGTACAGTGATCTTTTAACCATGGTCACAACTGGGTCTGATATTAGTGTCTGACTCCACCTAGAGACTAGCCAGTCGTCTCTTAAAAAGACTTGGATAGAGAACTCAGCCAAGAGGAATACTACGTAACTGACAATAACTACGTGAACCAAGAAGAAACTCTCTCAGGGAAATGGGGTATAAGATACAGGTATATATGAAGAGCAGGGTGCACTGAAGCGGAAAGAGACAAAGACAGTATGATATAGAACCTTCCCATCATTGCAGTAAGTTCACATGAAGAGCTGCTACACGGAGTGGTTGGCTGGTGGCAGCAGAAATAAGTGCGACAGAAGCAGAGACAGAAAGGCATGACTGCTCCTGAGTCAGCATAGTTGCTGATGCCATTTCAGTTCTGAGGCCTAGCTGTGCAGTTTTTTAGTCTCCTTTTTACTTCTCCGTGTTTACTCCCTATTCACTGTAGTAACCTGGACATGTTTCTGTTCCTGTTCCTTGACATGTACAGAAGCCAAACAAGAAACAAGAAATCACCTGATCACTGCCAATTTTAGATCTGGGCCAAGGAACATCTAGAAGGGCCTGTAACGCATGTAAACAAGCAGTAATGCTTTCCATGGTTGCATCTGAACGTAAGGAACACAGAAATTCCACACTGATTCCTGTAGAAAGCAGAAAAAGAGAACGAGGCTTCTTTGAGATTCTTAGTTTATGAAGTTAAATAATTTTCTATTTTGATAAGATATACAAATAAACTTAGCAAAAAGGTAATGCAAATAAACCACAATGAATTTAAGACTAAACAATTAAGTGATAAGGCAACCTCTTAATAGTTTGTTTTTATCAACATATACACAAATAATAATCTCAATTAGGCTTGCTCACTACTGCAAAAATTACAATAAAATTGCACCAGAGAATTTAACATGTAGAGTTTCATAACTTTATTTTGACTAAAATTTATTGAGTGATTACCATGTATCAGGCATTGCACTTTAAGTATATCATTTCACTCTCACACTATCTGAGAAAGTAGGTACTATTATTACCACTCCTTTTTTTTCTTTTTTCTTTTTTTTTTTTTTTTTTAGTGGTACGCGGGCCTCTCACTGTTGTGGCCTCTCCCGTTGCGGAGCACAGGCTCCAGACGCACAGGCTCAGCGGCATGTGGGATCTTCCCGGACCGGGGCACGAACCCGTGTCCCCTGCATCGGCAGGTGGACTCTCAACCACTGCGCCACCAGGGAAGCCCTATTACCACTACTTTTAAGCACACAGAGCTTAAATAGTTTGCTAAAGGTCCATTACAATGGGGCACACCAAGAATTTGAACTGAGGTAACTGTACTGCACAGCTTATGCCCTGCCAATCTTCATTATATAAAAGTTCATTTTTATCTTTAAAAATTTTTTTATTTAAAAGAAATATTTATTTATTTGGCTGCCCTGGGTCTTCATTGCCTCATGCAGGATCTTCGTTGCAGCATGCAAACTCTTAGTTGCGGCACGTGGGACCTAGTTCCCTGACCAAACTAGGGACCGGACCCGGGCCCCCTGCATTGGGAGCACCCCCCTGCATTGGGAGCACGGAGTCTTAGCCACTGGACCACCAGGGAAGTCCTAAATGTTTGTTTTTAGAAAGCTCTCATCTCAAGGCAAGCGAAAACAAAATTTTAACATACCCAAGGAAATAAGAAATCCGGTCATGTTTGGCCTGGTAAGGAATAACAGAAGCTCTATGAACCATAAACCTTACTTAATCACTTGCCTTTATAACTCTCACATGTCACTTAAATCAATAACTTATTTATAGGTAATGATCTAATAACTTGTTTCCTCAGAACAAGGTAAGTATAAAAAATATTTATTCTGGAAACTCACTGTACCTAGAGAGATACTTCACTTTAAAAATGAAGTTCCAGGGCTTCTGTTGTGGCGCAGTGGCTGAGAGTCCGCCTGCCGATGCAGGGCACACGGGTTCGTGCCCCAATCCAGGAAGATCCCACATGCCGCGGAGCAGCTAGGCCCATGAGCCATGGCCGCTGAGCTTGTGCGTCCGGAGCCTGCACTTCTGGAGCCTGTGCTCCGCAACGGGAGAGGCCACAACAGTGAGAGGCCCACGTACCACAAACAAAAAAAAGCACGTGGAAAGAACTAGGCTTCTTTTGCAAATTTTACATACATTCAACTCGATGCTAAAGCCAGCCTGTAATGGCATTCTAGACTTAATATAATGAAATTTGCAATTTTATAAGATGTATACAAGCTTACTCACTTGTATACATCAAGGCTATCACTAATGCCTAATAAAGAATGAAGTAATAGCCACCAAGAGCTGATAGGCAGGGGGCACAATTCAAGAAAAACTCTGTAGGGTCAGAAGCTAGTAAGGTCTTTTACTGACCTAAAATAAGATGGAATCTCTCAGTGTAGACATCCTCAGGGGACTTTACTGGAGCCCCAGATGATGACCCCTGACACATGGAAGTTGGTGTTACAGGCCTTGAGAGATTAGGTGCTCCCTCATCTGGGTCAGCAACAACAAAGCCTGTGCTTGTAAGCCACAGTGCTGTAGCATGGAGGATAAACGCCCAGGAGTTGTAATAATGCGATTTTGCGTTTTCACTAGTCTCTGCTGTGTAGAAAGCACCACCTACAAAAAAGGGAAAGCAAACAGTTTCAGGAGGAATAAACGAAGAGATTAGCTCACACTACATTTTCCCTTTTATCTGTTACAAGATATAGACCATTTCCATCATCCCAAAATTTCCTTTGTGACCCTTTCCAGTCAGTCCCCTACACCTCAAGGCAACTACTTTTTTTTTTAATTTATCCATTTATTTTATTATTATTTTTTGGCTGTGTTGGGTCTTCGTTGCTGCGCAGGGTTTCTCTAGTTGTGGCGAGCTTGGGCTACTCTTCATTGCAGTGTGTGGGCTTCTCATTGCCGTGGATTCTCTTGCTGCAGAGCACGGGCTCTAGGCACACGGACTTCAGTAGTTGTGGCACGAGGGCTCAGCAGTTGTGGCTCGCAGGTTCTAGAGCACAGGCTCAGTAGTTGTGGCGCACAGGCTTATTAGTTGCTCCTCAGCATGTGGGATTTTCCCGGACCAGGGCTCAAACACGTGTCCCCTGCACTGGCAGGCAGATTCTTAACCACTGTGCCACCAGAGAAGCCCGGCAACTACTTTTTGACTTTTATCACCACAGACGTTTTGCCTGTGCTTGGACTTCACAGAAATGGAAAAATATCCAGTATGCACTTGTTTGTGACTGAGGTTTTTTAAAAAAATAAATTTATTTTATTTATTTATTTTTGGCTGCGTTGAGTCTTCATTGCTGTGCACAGGCTTTCTCTAGTTGCGGTGAGCGGGGGCTACTCTTCGTTGCAGTGCGTGGGCTTCCTCACTGCAGTGGCTTCTCTTGCTGCGGAGCATGGGCTCTAGGCACGCGGGCTCAGTAGTTGTGGCTCGCAGGCTCTAGAACGCAGGCTCAGTAGTTGCGGCACACGGGCTTAGTTGCTCTGCGGCATGTGGGATCTTCCCGGACCGGGGCTCGAACCTGTACCCCCTGCATTAGTGGATTCTTAACCACTGTGCCACCAGGGAAACCCCTTTTTTTTGATGTTGGCCATTATAAAAGCTTTTTTTCGGGACTTCCCTGGTGGTGTGGTGGTTAAGAATCTGCCTGCCAATGCAGGGGACACGGGTTCGAGCCCTAGTCCAGGAAGATCCCATATGCCGTGGAGCAACTAAGCCCGAGCGCCACAACTACTGAGCCTGTTTGCCACAACTACTGAAGCCTGCACGCCTAGAGCCCGTGCTCCAAAACAAGAGAAGCCATTGCAATGAGAAACCCACACACCGCAAGGAAGAGTAGCCCCCGCTCGCCGCAACTAGAGAAAGCCCGCACGCAGCAACCAAGACGCAACACAGCCAAATAAATAAATAAAAATAAATAAATAAGTTTAAAAAAAGTTTTTATTGAATTTGTTATAATACTGCTTCTGTATCATGTTTCAGGTTTTTTTGGCTACTAAGCATGTGGGATCTTAGCTCCCCAACCAGGGATCAAACCTGCACCCCCTGCATAGGAAGGCGAAGTCTTAACTACTGGATCACCAGGGGAAGTCCCTGTGACTAAGTTTTTGTTTAACGGTGTTTTCAGAGATTCATCCATGCTGCTACATTATCAATATTTTGTTATCAATGATTTTATTTCTCCTGAGCATACAACTGTTGGGTCACAGGGCTGATGTATCCTTACAACATTATAAGAAATTTGCAGGCTAATTCTTAACTTTTTATTTTATTATTATTATTTTTTGCAGTATGCGGGCCTCTCACTGTTGTGGCCTCTCCCGTTGTGGAGCACAGGCTCCGGACGCACAGGCTCAGCGGCCATGGCTCACGGGCCTAGCCGCTCAGTGGCATGTGGGATCTTCCCGGACCAGGGCACGAACCTGTGTCCCCTGCATCGGCAGGCGGACTCTCAACCAGTGCGCCACCAGGGAAGCCCCACTTTTTATTTTTAATCACAAAATATTTTAAAACAAATATGTGATGTGTATATGCGTGTTTAGAAGGTGAAAGACTTATAGGATCTGAAAAGAAACCAGAGTATGTGTATGCATGTATAAAATAGATACCTATTTACCTATCTCCAAGATTAACATTTTGTCTTTCTTAAATCTCTTTCTTAAAAAAACAAACAAAAAACTCCTAAAACTTTGTACACCACTAATTCTTGCCCCTCCTTTTGTAACCACTTTCCTCAAGTCACTGTGAATCACTCTCATTATGGTCTTACACTTTCACTCTAGACGTTTGTATTCATAAATAATAGATGCTGTTATTTCTTGTGTGAGTTTCCTTAAAAGCCTCATACTGTGTGTATCCTTTTTAAACTTGCTTTCCCCCCAACACTACGTTTTGATGATTTATGTGTCATTAACATTTGCTGATAAATTATGTCAATAAATCAATTTATTTCCATTTTGTTTCCATTTTTAATGCTATTGAAAGGTACAAAGTACAATAAACACTCCACATATCTCTTTGTGTATAATTCCAATTAAGATTCTAACAGAACTTGATAGGCTGACCCTAAAATTCATAGCAAAGAGTAAAAACAAATAATAGCCATTTTGGAATAACATGAAAATTAAAAGCAGCTACCAAATATCCAATCCATAAAATGCAATATTAATAACTGACTATAAAATTAGACCCCTAAGGGAATCTAAAAAAGAGTAGATATATGTATATGTATAACTGATTCACTTTGCTGTACAGCAGAAACTAACACAACATTGTAAAGCAACTATACTCCAATAAAAATTAATTTAAAAATTTTTTTAAATTAAAAAATAAAATTTGATCCCTATCCTCATTCCACACACATAAATTCTAGCTGGACTAAAGTCCAAAATGTAAAAAGCAAAACTGTAAAGCTTATATTTCTTTATGACCTTAAGTTACAAAGAAGTATTAGGCACTATACAAAAACCATAAACAACTGATTATATTACTTTTAAAAAGATAAAAGAAAGAGCAAACTACAGGCTGAGAGAAGATACCTGCAAGATATGGAATCACAAAGGAATAGTATTAAACATATGTAAAGGATTAATAAGTCAGTAAGAAAATGTCAAATAGTAGAAAATGGGCAAAGATTATGACTAGGTGATTTATGGAAAAAGAAACTTAAACGTCCCATAAACCAATGAAAAAAGATTCCCAATCTAGGAAATAAACCAATGAAACTCTTTCATACTCATCAGATTGACAAAAATTATTAACAATGATAACATATAATGATGGGAAGATGTAGAAAAACAGAAGCATGTTGCTGTTTGTAATGTATGTTGTTTGTATGCAATGTATGTTGCACATACATTGTTGTAACCACTTTGGAGAGCGATTTGGCAGTGTCTTGTGAGGTAAGACGAGCATGCCTTATGACTTAGAGATTCAACTTCAGGGTCTCCACCCTGAAGCAACTCTCCCGTGCTTATTCTATGAATGAAAATTATTCTGGGAAAATGTTTCAGATAAACATTACCTGCTAACGGAGAAATTTTGAAAATACACGTTATTGACTGTCATTCTAGGGATTATGTAAATATTTTCCCCCCTTACCTTCAACAGGAAGCTGGGAGGCAAATTCTGAAGGCAAAGTTAGGAGAGCAAAATCCTGAAGCGCAGCAAGCCAGAGCCTACTTAATGTGCCAAGATCTGCGTGGACTAAGTCAAGCAGCCCGTCTGATGAAATCGACCCGTTTCCGACACTCTCTTCTGAACAGGTAGTCTTCAAAGGTTGTTTGTGGTTTTTATGTCTTTCTACAGCAATTATGTAGACCTGTATAAAGGTTACTTTATAAATAGGAAAATCTCGTACCCACTGAAAAGGTGTTAACAATATTTTTATCTTGCTGAAGAGGCAGACTTACCTTGAGCCTGCCTCCTGGACTTAAAATGCATTGTGATACCAAGAAGGTATACATATGTAACCACACATACAAAACTAGGGTAGAAAGATCCAAAAGCATTATCTTCAGTGAGATATATTAGGGATAATAAACATTTGACAAATATGCTACCACCTTGCAGTTTACAACCATGACAGCTATAATTAAATGATCATGGTACTCTTTTTTACTAAGCCTAGACATGGCCTTGTAATCCATTTCAAAATATGGCTACAGGCAGCCATCTCTGAATTGAAATAAGCTGAATATCTTCTTTCAATGTTACCACTAAATTACTATAAAAAGTTTAACTATATAGATTTAACATGGACTGCAGAATGTTAAAGTATTCAACATTGTACATAATGTGTACTATCTCTTTATCCATAACTCCAAAATCCAAAAAGCTCTGAAAAATCTAAGTTTGTCGGCAAATCAATCTGGTGGCAAAACACAAAAAAATTTATGTGAAGCTATTTATACAATGTGAATATTCAAACATTTCACACAGATATATTTAAGTGTTTGATTACAGATTCTATTGTATTGTCCCAGACATCCTAGATGAATACATGAAATATGCATCCAAATTTTAAATCCCAAATATATCTGGCTCCAAGGATTTCAGATAATTATGGACCTCAATTACATGGAACTTGTTGGCTAGTCATTACTTTCACTAAGGAGAGAATAGGAGAAAGTAATGGCTTAAGCAAGAGTATAGAGTTTCAAATTATTACAAAGAACACTATATAAGCACAGAGTAATTTACAAAATAGGTTACAGAAGTTATAGAATCTCTGTCTGCTCTATTAAAAGCATATGTTTAAAGCATTTAGAGTTGACTGTTAAAGATCATTAGATCCAACTTATTAAATCTAGGCAGAACTACTTCCTGAGATTTGTCAACACTAAATAATGACAAAAATAGACACTTTACAATCTTCTGATTTTAATTAGCCCCACTGAAGGAAACCCTTACTTATATGTTGGTTAATTCTCTCAGTTGCAATCTGAGACTATATACTTCATTAAAGTGATACATGAACCAAGACTGGCCAAGTCTGGTAACTGCTGAAGCTGGATGACGGGTATATATGAGTTCACTGTACTATTCTGTGTAAACATTTCCATCGTAAATTTTAAAATTATATAGCTTTCTTCCTGATTAGAAAAGTAAATAAAGAAGAGTTAAGCACTTCCCTCTAAGATTTCTCTAATCTTAGGAAATAAACCAACTTAATATTCAAGTCACTTTATGAAAGAGCACTAAAAAATATTAACATATGTGTTACAGAGTTGATAGAATAGATGAGCAAACCCACATTTCCAATAATTCAGGTTTCAATAAAAGTTGATTTCCACTGGCTATTAATGTCTCTCATGACTGCCCCTGCTTAAAGCAGCAGATAACAGACAACAGAGGGCACTTTAGAATCCTTGGCCAAAATATCAATTAGCATATAAATACACTTCATATTGAAAGTCTTCTGTCAAACTTAAACATAGACTTATTTGTGTTTTAAATAGCTAACTTCAGTTTATGGCCTAAGATGTTTATTAACAACTTCCAAAATTCTACAAGTACTAACCTCTGCCCAGGCTTTTAGCACAGCTAAGATCTCCATGGTAGAAGCACTTTCATTATATAAGTGACTTAGAGCTTCTTTTCCAACCTGAATTTTTGTTAATGATGCAACAAGCAACTGATGAACTCTTCGGAGATCATTAAGGTCACTTACAACTCCACTTGCTATCCAGGCACTGCAAACCTAGTTTTTTAAGAAAATCAAAGGTTATATTTAAAAATTATAAACACCCCCTTTGTGAGTTCAGCAAAACTCACCCATATCTCAGGAATCTGGTCATTGAAATCATCTTGCTATCAAGAAACCCCAAGGGATACTGGTGATAATGATAGTCAAAGCCAGCATTTCAAAAGGGAATGAAGTCTTAAGGTTGAAGAAAGGAAACTGTGCTAATAAGTATATAAATCAGAGTTTCAGATGTTATTAACATAGTGAAATTAAGCCATGAAAGGCATCACTTTCATAAATGTTTGGATTAACATCTGAATTATATCTCCAATCTTGACTATCTCATCTTATTATTATTTTAAAAACAGCGATTAATTGCATGGTTAATTATTTTATCTTTCTTGAAAGATAAATTACCTACCATTTAAACCTCAATGAAGATTTTGATTCTTTTGAAGATATTTTTAGTTTTAAAAACAAAACATCATTAATAATTCTCCAATTCAAAAAGTTTACTCAATTATCAGAGGTTATCTATAAAGGTTTTCCTGGGTGTCACCATATTTCTCTTTTACTACAGAAAATTTATTTTTCTTTTATATTTATTTAGTGTGCATCTCATTTCACAAAAGATTTCAAGTGGCTTACAGCGAGAACACATATAATAAAAACGATGATAAATTAGACCCAGGACAACACACTTCTATGAATATTTGAAGGCTCTCAAACATTTCCTAAATACAAATGAATTTAGAAATTTGAAAATACTGAGTAAAATTATAATTAATTTAATTCACATCAGTTCTGCTTTTAATTATTTCAGGCCATTCAGGTCTGGATATTGAATGTCTGACAACCACACCAAGAAAAGCAACTATTTAAAACTGTATATTATATGGCTCTCAGCTATATGAAAAAAAGCTCAACCTCACTTGAAATACAAATCTAAACTATCCTGAGATACCCTTTTTACTCCATCATATACACAAAAATCTAAGTTTGACAACTCACAATGCTGCTGAGACTTTGGGGAAATAGGCACTTACATACAGTGCTGGTAGGAGTTTAAATTGGTAAACTCCTGTAATATACTCTCGAACCCAGCAATTCAATTTTAGGGAATTTATCTCACAGATATGCTTAGACCCAGTGAAATGACCTATGCAGAAAGAAGGTCATTCACTGCAGCAGTATCCATAATAGCAAAAGACGAAAAAACCCATATTTCCATCACTAAGGAGCTGGTGACATACCCATATATTGGATTACCATGCAGTTATAAGAAAGAAAAAGTTCTCTAAACTTAAAAAGTAAAGGAAAAGGGGCAACTGAGATTAATGGTTAGACAACTATAACGTAGAACCTTGGTATCAAATACTAACTGGAGAGCTGCTTCCTAAGAGAGGGTTTTTCTTAAAATTTATCTTTTTAACCATTTACCTGACATGCTTTGGCAGTGACATCAGGTGGCGTCTCTGAGGTGAAGGCTGGTCTAAGTGCCGCTCCTACCTGGCAAGACATTACAGGCTCATTCAAGCATCAAAAAGTAAGATAGCACAAACTTTTTCTCATTTTAATGTTATTTTAAAATTAGTTTTTTTTAAAATTAGTTATTTATCATATGTATTATGAACATCTTTTGTTTTTGCCTGCCCTGCATATCTTCCCATTTTTAGCTAAGTGCATCCAAGTTTTCCTTTGGGGAACTCTCTCTCTCCACAACTCTCAGCCCATGTTGTTGCTATGGAGTTGTGAGCACTGTCTGGCTCCAGGGACCCACACTGGGATAATGAAAGCTCTCCTGAGGACATTTGCTAGGAGTACTAGGAAAGAAGCTCTCTCTTTAAAAGACTCTGGAAGCTAAGAGAGCCATCTTGATACCACTTGGAGAGGGCAAACTTGAGAATAAAGCCAGTGCAGAAGAAAGCAGAGCCAACTACGGTTCCTGAAAACAATTTTCCTTTTCTCCTTAAGTGAGTGGTAATTTTATTTCTATCATTTGCAATTTTAAGAGCATTAAAAATATAACAGGGGCTTCCCTGGCAGCGCAGTGGTTGAGAATCTGCCTGCCAATGCAGGGGACATGGGTTCGAGCCCTGGTCTGGGAGGATCCCACATGCTGCGGAGCAACTGGGCCCATGAGCCACAACTGCTGAGCCTGTGCAGCTGGAGCCTGTGCTCCGCAACAAGAGAGGCCACAATGGTGAGAGGCTCGCGCACCACAATGAAGAGTGGCCCCCGCTTGCTGCAACTAGAGAAAGCCCTCGCACAGAAACAAAGACCCAACACAGCCAAAAATAAACATACAAATAAATTAATTAATAATAAATATACATATATAACAGAGCTCCCTTTAAGTAAGCTGTATTATAATATTTTAGTCTAATGTGATTAGTTGTATCTAACTCCTGTCCCTTCCTTTTGCTCTTTCCCTAAACACACATTGGCATTACCAGCTGGGAAGATGTGATGGAGCCTGCTAACCAACTGGTGAACTGCTCTGGATTCCCTAACTGCCAGCCATCAGAAGCTGCCTTTGAATCATGAGAGGTATCCTTGGATGAATGCTACTGAAGGATTACATGTGATGTGTGTGATACAATATGTGATGATTTTGTTATCTTCCTTGTTCCTCCTAGGCTGCTTAATGCACCAGTCAAAAAAACACCAGTTAAAAAGCTTACAGAGGGCTTCCCTGGTGGCGCAGTGGTTGAGAGTCCGCCTGCCGATGCAGGGGACACGGGTTCGTGCCCCGGTCCGGGAAGATCCTACATGCCGTGGAGCAACTAAGCCTGTGCGCCACAACTACTGAGCCTGTGCTCTAGAGCCCATGCGCCACAACTAATGAAGCCTGTGCGCTCTAGGGCCAGCGTGCTGCAACTACTGAAGCCCGCGTGCCTAGAGCCCGTGCTCCGCAACAAGAGAAGCCACTGCAATGAGAAGCCTGTGCACTGCAACAAAGAGTAGCCCCTGCTCGCAAAAACCAGAGAAAGCTCACGCACAGCAATGAAGACACAACGCAGCCAAAAATAAATAAAATTAAAAAAAAAAAGAGCAGTGCCTATTCCACAGGGTTATTGTTAAAGATTAACTTAGTAAATGAATGTTAATTTTTAAAAAAAGCCCTTTATTCCCCCAAAATTACCAAAAAGGTTTTAATTATGAAAATTAACCTTTAGTGTTATAAAAGACCTGTTTTATGTATTATTTTGCTTTTACATGAAGATTTCTTCTTTAAACATATACTGATTATACTGGTGATATATTAGCAGAGATACATACTCATTTACGTATTAAAAGGTGACATGCCAATTAGTTTCACAGACTTTTAATAATAATAAAATTCTCTAGCAGAAAGAGCTTACGTTGGCTTGATACTGTTCCAGAATCACATGACCTGGAAACTCTGGTTCTGGAATAGTTGCAAATCGCCGAATAACAACTAACAGTGTTTCAAGGCCAGAAAGACGGAGCTGATCACTGTGATCTGTGGCAGCCATAAAAGCCATGCGAATTAAGTCAGCAAGATGTAGCACCAAAAAGTCATCTGCAATATTAAAAAAAATCTTATTAAGAAAAAGAATACACTGGAACTAAGATTTACGTTAAGTGATAATTTTTCCTCCTTTTAATTTCATTATCTAGACTTTCTTTTAAGTACTTCTGATTTGATTTACATTTTACTTTAAACTGGCTTTACTGCACCAGTGCAAATACTCACATACAAACAACTATCCCTACATAATATACTATACATATATACATATATATATATATATACATATATACATATATACATATATAATATAATATACATAATATACAATGTAATTATGCAGCTATTCAAAAACAAAGGCAGAATTAGCATCCTTTAAAAGAGTACTAATAGTACCTTCAGTAAAAATTTTGTTCAGACTTTCTGATAAAAGTACATTAGAAGGTACTTAGGAGACTGGGTTTTGATGAATTAGGCAGTAATTTAATCATCCTCTTTACATCAAGTTGAGGCTAAAAGACTTAATGTCCCTTTAAAAAAAGTTTTATGTGGTTCTTTATGTGGACTACATTACCTTACTTTTTTGCATGTCCTGCCACACACACAAATGATGGGAGCATAAAAATATTTCTAGCTGTGAAATTATAAATGATAATTCCTTTCACGCCTACAACATATTCTTTGGTATAATAATTCTACTGGGGAGAGACATAAGACAGTCATTTAACACTGTTCCAACAATAAAATGTTTACAGGTACAACTAACCTTTACCTAAAAAATATGTGAGACTAATTCAAAGAAGTATACTAGTTATAGGTCACACTGAAGAAACCAACTCATCTTAGTAAGTGCTAATTAGTTTTAATTGGGAGCACAGGAGTCAGTAAGCACGTATATCAAAATAGTGCTCATCACAAATAAGAGACTCAATAAATGCTTGCTTGAAAAACAATTAAAATAGAAATACTTAATTCATACTCTCTGACTGACCATAACATCTTGCCTTATGATTCTTCTGTCAGGTAAAGAATATTTCCAAGGCACTGAGACATGAGCATTGAGTCTTTGAACATATGTGCTTAAGTGATTTTAAAAAATTAGACATTAAACCATAACCCACACGCATTTAGGTAAAAATAATAAAACTGAACAATAAAAGGTCAAAATGGTCTTACAACTCAGTTTACTTTACATTGAGATAGACTTAAATATTTTCTAGGTAATATCCTTGAAACCAAAATAATCTATGAGCAAAACTGCTCTAAGTTACAATTCAGAAAATAAAATTTAGAAAATAAAATTTGGCAACTAGCTAATGTACATACTACTTTCCAAGAACATGACTATTCTCTATAAACTTAATATATCACATATGTCCACTAAACAAAAGTGAATGCGAATTTAAGAAGTTTAATCATTAAAAATGTATTTGAACATTAAAAGTATACTATAGGCAGACAGCATTTCAATGTATATCATTTGGTCTTTTCATTATTATGCCACTTACTTCTTGAATCCCTTTTTTTCATTTCTTGTGCTAAAGCGATGTCAAAATGTGCACTGTGTGCATTCTCACACTGGTTAATTATCCTGCAGACACATTCAGCAGCAAAGACTCTTGTAGCCCATCGCGGATTGGTAAAAGGATGAGGTCTGCCATCATTTCTGATGGTCAGAACTGAAGCATCATCCCCTTTATCTCCTTCCTCTTCTTGCATTGTATCCACACAAGTTACAGTTGTAAAATCTTTTATCAAGGGAGAATACACATAATCACAATCAGTTGGAAGATATATTTATAAAGGGACACAATGACTTCAAGTACAGACTAGAATTACTGTTGATCAAAATGACTACTAGTAACAGTGGTATCTAAAGAAATGCTAAAAAGAACTATTCTTAAAAAATGACAAAGTTGTTAAATTATATTTAAAGTGAAAACTGAACATGATACTAGAATAATTATCAGTCCCCTGTATGTAGATGGATATGCTTAAGGAAGCTCAGAATTCCCTAGTAGGGAGTGTGGTGGATAGAACTAGAGATGTTGTTTTAACACTGGGGCCTTGAATGAATTTAAGAAGGTTCCTGAACCCACTAAAAATGTCCAAAAATGTTTTTTTCAGTACAGACCCATTGCTGTAATTACAGTCTCAAATTGTCCTGATGGCCAGAGCCATTAAGTAGTAAATTATTTCCCCTTAATATTATACTAACTGCTAACTTAACTGTTTAACTCGACTTAAATTGGAACTTATGCTATAAAACAAACCAACTTGTTTTCCTTAAATTATCTTGTATGTCAACATTTTTTGAGTGTGATACAATAGATAGCAATGATGTTACAAATAAAGTTAAGGTGAACTCCTGTCTTAAAACTGAGAAGCAAACAGAGACTGAAATGTGGGTTTTCCTAATAAAAAGGGATAGAGGCAAACTACAAAGGATAAAGAATAAATGGTGAAATAAAATTGAGCTATTAAAAATTTTAAAAAATTTTTTTTAAATTTTCTGGTAAGATACCAGAAAAGTATAATCAACCTATCTATGCACATATATTTTTTTATTTTGAAGAAGTCCTTCTAAGTTCTTAAGTAGTGGGGATAGAGGAGAACATTGAAGAAGGAAAACATGTAGAGCATAATGGTTGAAAGAGCAGGTATAAATCACTGGAAGAGTACCAAGAAGAACAGAGGTAGACAGAGAAGACTAGTTTTAAAAATGACAAAAATTTTATGGTACCTTTCTTCCTTTCACATAACTTAACTCAGAGACCAAAGTGACATTAAATTATAAGGCTTAAGTAACTGAGTTGAGAGCTACTGAAATATTATGAAAAGTTAAGATTTTAAAGTCATGTAGGCTAAGGTTTGAATACATCTGTGTGTGTCTTTGGGAAAATTACTTAACCTTTCCAAGTCTTGTTTTCTCTCGTGTAAAATGGAATAATACTGCCTACTCATAGGATGGTTAAAGGATTAAATCATATAAAATATGTACAATACCTGGAACAGAATTGGTTTATATCCTCTTTCTTCCTCATTTATTTTCTTAGTCCAGGATATAAAGTTTAAAGACTCTAACACACTTTCTCACTAATAATTATCTTGTACTAACAAAGACATTAGAGAAACAACACTATTAATATATTTAAATTAACATTATTAAGAGTAGAGAAACTGGCTTGCTCAAAATGTCATAACTCTTGGTGAGTTTTCTATTAAGTTGATTTGAGGCAACACCTCAAATATTTCTCATATGTATGAAAATAAATGATGGGGCTGCTGTAAGTTAGGCTATCCCTTTTATAGCATAAATAACAATTCTAATTTTTAGTTTGTTTTTCACAGGAAAGTCATATAAGACAATTATAAGAAAAAAAAAAAGTAGGCTTTTAAGTGTTGGACTAGAATCTCCATTAAAAAAAAACAACAAGCAATTATAACCCAAGTATCCAGATTGATAAACTGTCACTAGCAAACAATTTTAGATAATGCTCTTACTTTTAATTTTATTATGTTGGCTGGTAATCACCAATACTTACCAGCTGATGCAGCAAGTACATCTTTACAAAGCTTTAACCAAAAGGAGAGTTTATCCACTGCCATAGATGTGAGCATATGGTTTAATGTCTCTTTGATATCATGGCATAATCTCCCATCTGTCTCTTTGTCAAGTAAGGTCAATAAGGCCCCTTCAAGGCCTACTTCTCTGATGTTAGCATCTGACAAGAAGAAAATCGATGATCTAAGTAATACAGAAAACAAAACTGCCATATGAGAAGCACACACATTCAGTAGTTATTAAAATTATTACATGCAAATATATTCTAAAGAACTAGTCCAAATATTGCACCTCAACCTACTGAGGTCTATTTTAGTTCACAATTCAAGTTTGGTAATTATTCACAACACTGCAAAGTTATTTTTTATGCAATGTCATTGAAAGATAAATCTTTATTAAGAGTTAACTAATATGTTTTCCTTAAATTAGGTAAACATTTAAACCCAATTAGCATTCTAATACTTATAAAAATACTTTCTAATACTTTATAAAAAATACTTTCTAATACTTATATTAAAAAAAACCCAATACTTATGAAAATTTATACAATGTTTCTTGGTATGATTATTTTATCTTTTCTTTAAAGTTAATTCAAATAAATAATCATAATTAAGTTTTACGTATTCTGGTACAAAAGCTTTACATTTATTAACAGAGTAAAACTCAGACAGAAAACAACTATTGTATGGAGAACAGTGTTTAATTACTGCAACTAAACTACAGTGGATCTAAAGAAGACTACTGAATTAATATAAATTACTACACAATATTCTCACTGCAAAGTAATAAATCATCTCAAAAAAGAAATAAAAACCTTGATCTAGTGTCTATTTCCTCTAATTCTGAAAATGTCAAAAGAACGTATACATTTTCTCTTGAAGATTTAACTCATTTGGCAATTATGAAAGCATTTAGTTCTAAAGATTATGCTACTATTTTAAAAGAGGAGTTATCTTTTAAAGATCAGAAGGAGGAGGTAGGAATGTTTCTGATTAGGAGTCGGAACAGCCCAATGTAATGTGTGAGTCATGACTGGATCATAAATTTGGATGGGGGTGAGAGGGGTAGGAAAGAGTATTATAAAGGACTATAATGGGAAATTTGTGCGAGGACTGTACATTCTAGGAAGCTACTAAATTAATGTTGATTTTACTAGGTATGGAAATAACGTGGTCATGTAGGAGAATGTCCTTGAAAAATGCAAATAAGTATTTAGGGGTGAACCATCATGATGCCTGCAACCTGCTTTCAGATGGTTTGGCACGAGGTTTGTGTGCGTGTGTATATATACTGAGAGATATATAAAATGAGTATCGTAAAGATAGTAGGTGAATCTATGTGTTCACTGCACATTTCTTTCAACTTTTCCATGGGTTTGAAAAATTACAAAACTTTTAAAAAGGAATATGAGTTCTTCACTATAAATTTTTCTTTTATTTTTGGCTGTGTTGGGTCTTCATTGCTGAGCATGGGCTTTCTCTAGTTGCAGTGGCTTCTCTTGCTGCGGCGCACGGGCTCTCTGCACGCAGGCCTCAGTAACTGTGGCATGCAGGCTCAGTAGTTGTGGCTTTCAGGCTCTAGAGCACAGGCTCAGTAGTTGTGGCTCATGGGCTTAGCTGCTCTGCAGCATGTGGGATCTTCCCGGACCAGGGCAGGCGGGTTCTTAACCACTGTGCCACCAGGGAAGCCCCTTTACTATAATTTTAATCACACAGCTAATTCAATAATTATGTACCAGTACAGTTACATAATAAAATCCTAAAGCAACAAATACAGATAATTCCAGTGGTGAATATAAGTTAAAGGTCATTTTGGGGAGAATATCACACATTAACCATGTTCTGCAACCTGTCTGATGACTATAACAGTTCAGCAATGCTGATAAGCTCAAGTCAGAGCAAAGGTTTTAATATAATAAAAAAACTAATTTAAAGAGCACAGCATGACAGTATAATACATTATAGATCTGAGAGCTTTAGATATTGGAAAGGTTTATGAAGTCTGAGACCTAAAAGTGTGACAGCACTTGGGAAACTATATACTTTTAAAGTGTAAGATATTACCATTACTATTTTTATAGGCTGTTTGAATTTATATGCATGTTTGAGTTATTCACATAATTTTTAAATGAAGAGACATACTTAAAACAAATCTTACTGGCCAAGAAATCCTTTAATTCAGCTCTAAAATATAGAAAGGGTATAAAAATCCTTTAACTTGAAGCAGATTCATCTATGAGAAATTTTACTGAATGAGATTTAGGGGGAAGACAGGCGTATATGATAAAATGACTTCAGCGCTAAATCCAGTTTCAATCCATTATTGTAAAAAAACTCGTTTGAAACCAATGGCTCTCAAACTTCAGTACCATTATCATTATTGTAGAAAAATAAGTAAGAGATTGCTGGGCTCTACTGCCAGATTTCTGGCTTAGCAGATTTAGGATGGGGTCCAATAATCTGCATTTCTAACAAGTTCCAAGGTGAGGTGGATGTCGCTGCTGTAGGGGGCCTAAGATGGAGAACCATTATCTAAACCAGTAACATCACTGGGTGGAATGATAATCATTGTTAGCAATTATCACTTGTAGCAGGTTTAAGACATTATATACTAACTTCTAAATTTTGTTTTAAAAACTCATGTTTATATGGAAGATTTAAGATTAAAACAGTCATCTGAGCTGGAGATAATACTGATAAAAAGAACTACCTGGAGTCAACTCTTCTCTGCTATCCTTAGCAAGCATAACAGCGTGTTCTGAAACTTCAGCTGCTTCTCTCTGAACAAGCTGACGTAAACAAGCCAGTACTGCTCGTCTCAGTAACAAATAGGGACTACAAAGATTCACCTGAAAAACACCATTTGGGAAGTAAAAGAGCTGAAATTCTTGGTGGCATTCAATACATCTAACAGATATTCACTGGACCCCTCCTGATTGTGTCCAGCCCAGTGATGGGCTGGACACAATTTACTAAATACACAGAAACTTCAACTATCCTAGCACATATTTTTTATTATATAACTTAGAAACAGCTTAAGGAGTAATACATGTATTTATTAGGCAATATTCATAAACAAATCCAAGCAAAAGCCTCCTGACAATGTTAGAAGACATAAAATTTATATGAGTAAAACAGTTTTGAGAGACAAAAGAGATACAATGGAGAAAGAATTTATTTGCAGCTTATATATATGTGCTCATGGAACTATAATGTTTTATGAATCTCTAAGTAGAAGTTTATACAAATCCATATAAGCACTGTAGCATACTGGTTAAAATGGAGGCTCTGGAGTCAAACTGTCTGAGTCCTAGATCCATGACTTACTAGCTGTGTGACCTTGGGCAAGCTATTTAACCTCTCTGTGTCTCAGTTTCCTCATTTGTTATATGGAGATAACACTACCCCCATCTCACAGGGCTGTTGTGAAGTCAACACAAAGAAACATGCAAAAGTGCTTAGCACAGTACCTGGCAAATAGTAAGCACTCGATAAATGTTAGTTATTATTAATGCAGCGTCTATCAGTAGTAGTTTATTCAGATGTCATACATAGTAAGTAAATGCATTTTCAAATAAAGGCAGAAAGAGTCTTACTCAGAAAACATATTCACCGAAAATGCTCTCTAGAAACAACATTATAGATAGCAATTTTTATACATGTATATCTACTTATATATGAATATACATATATGTACATAGATATGTAAATGTCTTAGCAATAGAGAATATTTCTGCTCAGAATGATAGGCTCAATACATATTTTTACTGAGAAGTATTTAAACCATGTAAATCTCAATAGGTTGTGTCTACCTAGGGTAAATGATACAATTGGTGATATACCTTAAATGAGCAATTAAAACAAGTCAAAGGTTTCTGGATACCAATTGTTAATGATTTCATAAGTAGAATAAAGCCTAGAGATTTTGAAATTTATTTTGTCCTAACTATGAAAATAACGACCAGTTTGGTGTGGCTTATGACAATAAATGTTCTTATAATAGTGATTTTTCTGAGCAAAATTTTAGAAATAATGGCATAATTCATATATGTGCCTTTAGATCTGGTTTATGCGTCAAAGACAGGACTGAAGTAGGTGAGTCTGTTGAAAAGACCAGAGGCAAAATTCTGAGGAAAACAGTACGTAGTGGCAGCTGGTTTGTGATATATGATACATGCAAAGAGAGCTAAATCCTTAATTTTATCAGAAGATAAAAGGCAAGAAAAGTTTGTGAATATATTAGCAGTGAAACATACAGATGAGAACTGCTTTATAAATATGTTCTATTATACCCTCAAGCTATATCATGAACTCAGAAGTGGAAAGACAGGAATGCCATTCACAAAGTCTCAAGGTCATGTCATTCTAGTCATGTTTAAGAACTCTGCTGTTAGAAACTAGTATACAGGATAACAGAGAAGTTAAAATGTAAACGATTAGGTTAATTCATGCCCAAGATTACGGCTATATTTAACAACAATGACAAAAAAGCACTCAAGACAATTTTAAAGAAAAGTTAATAAATCTATTAGTTACTTTAACTGGAGTTTTACAAGCATATAATACAAGGCAGGTGCAGCGTTTATTCAGGCTGGTCAAACAATCTTTTACAAAAAGCATGCTCAAAAGTACTCTTTACTTGTTTGGTAGGAAAAATATTAAAAGGCCGTCACACAAAGCAAAATGGGACGCTTAATATTTCCATGTCATTCTCCAGCATTTATATTGGGAAGAGGAATAGAGTGGATTAAGGCAAACAAATCAAGCAAGCAAAATACAGAAATTAAACCAAACTGTAATTACAATTCCTTTCTGAAATGAATACATTAAATCAAAATGATGCAAAATTAAGTGCAAGGAGTGAGTGCACCAGCTGGAGAAGGTTAGGGAGGATTTGTTTACATGGGTATTAAATAAACACCATGTAACATGCTATACACACTGGACTTTGCATTAATGGTTAGCTTAAACAAAGAGATGCAGAGGAAAACAAGAACATCTACAACCAAAAAAAAAAAAAACACAACACAAAGAAACAGCACTGCAAACCTCAAAAAAAGTTAGGAATCGAGGGTCAGGGACCTACCAACACAGAATTATCCAACAAGATCTCCTGCACAAAAAACAAATGACAGACTGGTCATGACAAAACCAAAAGATAAATACTAGGATGACTTTGACAACAGTCAGCTAAGCATTAAAATGTAAATGTTAATAGAGCTATCATTCAAACTGGCTTAGCTTCAGCTTTAAAAAATATGCCATAAATACTTCATTTTCCAACTTAACATATGAGTTGAGGTAAGATTTTAAAAACAGTCAACTCAAGATGTAAAGATATAAAAAAATACAATAATTTCAAAATGCACATTTGTGTAATTAGGTTTTCCTTTGGAATCTTTCATTAAGCCTCAGTAACAAAACCAGAACAAGTAGACATGAGTGTGAAAGGAGTGATCTGGATTACATTCACATGAACAGGTGTCCAGCAAGGGACCAAGTTAATGGTTTACCTCATCACAAGTTAATTATAGATTTCTTACTCTTGGAAGCCAAGTTTTAAAACTGTGAGTAGTCAGAATTGCGAGTGTAGCTAACGCCAGATTCAGAATGGAAGTTAAATAGCATGCAGTTAGAAGAAAACCCTTTGCAGTAAGATTCCTTCCTAATGATTAAATGTATTCTGAATACTCAGGGAATTTCAGTTAATATGAAAACACTTCATGCTAAATAAGTTCTATGTAGAAAAGAAACCTGATCATAAAGTTGTTAATAGGAAAGCAAACGCATCTTTTTTTAATAAATTTATTTATTTTATTTATTTATTTTTGGCTGCGTTGGGTCTTCGTTGCTGCCCGCAGCCTTTCTCTAGTTATTGCAAGTGGGGGCTACTCTTCCCTGTGGTGCGCGGGCTTCTCATTGTGATGGCTTCTCTTGTTGTGGAGCACAGGCTCTAGGTGCGCGGGCTTCAGCAGTTGTAGCACAAGGGCTCAATAGTTGTGGCTTGCGGGCTCTAGAGCACAGGCTCAGTAGTTGTACCACACGGGCCTAGTTGCTCCACAGCATGTGGGATCTTCCAGGACCAGGGCTTAAACCTATGTCCCCTGCATTGGCAGGTGGATTCTCAACCACTGTGCCACCTCAGGGAAGCCCCAATTTTCTTACTACAGGGCATACTTTAAAATACAATAATAAATTTAGAATAAAAGCTTTACTAATCAAAATATTAAAGATACAAAATTAACACAAGTTTTGCTAACACAAAATTGCTAGTGATAGCAATTTCTGAATTTAATTTCTGTATAAGAAAAATCATTTTATAGCTTAAGTATTATGAGTAACATGAAGAAGACCTGTAATTGTTACTTCTGATTTTCTCAGTTGCTCTGAATGTACCTAAAAAAAAGATCTGAGAACAGTCTCTATTCTTCTTTGTATGTAACCTTCTCAGTCTGGTAAAAGAAAAGACTACCGAATTTGATCAGATCTAATTCACAATGAATTAGTAGTTAGTCTTGCTTTTTATTTCTCAATAAACTTTACTTAATAAATGAATTCATGTATCAGTTAAAGAAGAAATTTTAAAAGGGTATTAATGGAAATTTTCTACTATGTTCAAGAAGAAAAAATGGCAGTATTGTTTTTATTTATTTATTTAGGCTATGTTTTGTCTTCGTTGCTATGCACGGGCTTTCTCTCTAGTTGTGGCGAGCGGGGTCTACTCTTCATCGCGGTGCATGAGCTTCTCATTGCAGTGGCTTCTCTTGTTGCAGTGCACGGGCTCTAGGCGTGTGGGCTTCAGTAGTGTGGCATGCAGGCTCAGTAGTTGTGGCTTGCAGGCTCTACAGCGCAGGCTCAGTAGTTGTGACGCACGGGCTTAGCTGCTCCGTGGCATGTGGGATCTTCTCGGACCAGGGCTCGAACCCATGTCCCCTGCATTAGCAGGCGGATTCTTAACCAGTGCGCCACCAGGGAAGTCCCAGTGTTGTTATATTTAAACGGAGAGTAGAAACTTAGATCAACTTGCAGAGTAGTGGGTATTTTTCAGTAATTGGTATTGGCAATTGTTCTTCAAATATAAAGAGTAATATTCCTGGGGAAAAGTTGCTGAATGATAAAGGTAAAATTCTTTTCCAGTAAGTGCTGTTTTCTCTAATACATGTTTAACCCAGATAGAAAACAAAGTTTCTATCAGAAAAGTCAGTCATGTCCTCTCTTTAAGAGTCTTACATAATTATGACTATGAAAATCAATATGGAGATAAATACAATTCTATGTTTAAGTTACATGTTAAGAAAATAAAAACAATTACAATTTACTGAGTGGGTATTAAGTGCCGAGGACAAGTGCATTTATAGGTGGCATCTTGTGTAATCCTCATGTTTTACAAACACGATAACTGAGGCTGGAGGAGGTTATGGGACGTCCCTAAGGCCACATAACTAGGAGGGAGCACAGCTAAGAGGGTCCATAACTACAAAGTCAATATGAAATAATGAAACGAGGACTGGACAAGGAGTTCAGAAACCTGGATTCTAGGCTTAGAGCTACTACTACCTAGGTATGTTACCTTGGGCAAAATATTTCACTTTTTGGTCTTTAGTTTATATTTTTATTTAGAAGGTTGGTTTTACTGATTTTTGAGGTTCTTTCAAGGCATGAAATGCATATTTTGTCTTTAGCTTGAAAATGAAAGGTCTGTCTAAAGTAATGATTCTCAACTCTCATGTTACTAAGGGGAGTGTGCTGTGAACATTACAGGGCCAGAAAAAGTTGAAAAGCAACGGTGTCAAGTTTTTTGGGGTTTTTAAAAATTTTATTTATTTATTTATTTTTGGCTGCATTGGGTCTTCGTTGCTGCGTGCGGGCTTTCTCTAGTTGCGGCGAGTGGGGGCTACTCTTCGTTGCGGTGCATGGGCTTCTCATGGCAGTGGCTTTTCTTATTGCAGACCACAGGCTCTAGGTGCATGGGCTTTAGTAGTTGTGGCACATGGGCTCAGTAGTTATGGCTCGCAGGCTCTAGAGCGCAGGCTCAGTACTTGTGGCGCATGGGCTTAGTTGCTCCACAACATGTGGGATCTTCCCAAACCAGGGCTCAAACCCGTGTCCCCTGCATTGGCAGGCGGATTCTTAACCACTGCGCCACCAGGGAAGTCCCCGGTGTCAAGTTTTAACTCCAAGTGTAACTCAACCTTTTCAGGTAAGTCCAGATAGAAACTGGTGACGCTCACGGTAAATCTTAAAACCACTGATGATTACGAACCATCTCATCAGAACTTTTTTACTGATCACCTTCACCTTTCTATATTCATTAGACACACTATTAGAACCCAGATATTGATGCATATGCTGCTAGAATATTAAGGAAAAATATTATTTGCCCATCTGGGATGAAAAGAACTTTATATGTAATAATTTGGGAAAGAGGAAGAAGAAGTAGGAAAAAATAGATGTTACCACATAAATATTTCCAGGTCCTACAGCATTATATACTACCTGTGATATTAGCACTCAGTATGCCTTTACTGATTAATGAATCAATATTCCAAATACTAAGTTCAATATATGAGAGGTTTAAGATATGATTATATGAAGCTGCCCCCCACCGCCCAAAGAAGACCAGAAATGAGGGAAAATAGCTATTGTACAGTCTAGAGAATAATTAAATTTAAATTTCCAATAATAGAAACTAAGGACATATACAATTTTATACTCACACAGAGGCAGCTGACCAGGCTAGACAAGTTGACATGTCGTGGAGCAAACATGTGAAGCTGCTGAAGGCATGAGATGGCCTGAGCTTGGACAAGGCAGTCTGGGTTATCTTGCATCACTGCACAACCCAACAGACAGGAAGTCCTTAGGGTAGAAACGGAAGTACTGTTACCTAAAATGAAAGCAGAAAGCTTTTAATAATTGGCCTATAAAATCATTACCCTTTAAACATATATTACTGGGCTTAAAATTTCTTTTTTCCCCCAATCTGAAACTTAAGGTTCTGTGAAGTAAATTTCTTCTCCAAAAGCAGGGATAATCCAGGTTATAGATTTTTAGATTATGTTCGTTATTTTTAGTCTGAAAGATTTATGGTAAAACAAATCATTAGGCAAAGAAGAACCTACGACTATCTTCAGTTTACATCAAATTTTCATGAAAAGTAGAATTAGAAAATGCTAATAAACTTCACCCTGCTTGTACTGAGAGTTGCTTTCATATATTAAAATCATGTACTTTGCATTTGAATAGATCAGAATAACTGAGTTTGGGGGCTTTGTCATTTATATCTTAAAAGAGATAGAGTTCTTTAAACTATTCCATTTCATGTCTGTCATTTTACTTGTTAAGGGAAGCATTTTTAGGACATATCTAATCTTTCTAAATATGGTACTCCTTATCTTTTCAAGGTAAGAAAAATAAGACTAGCATTTATTTTAACAAAATATACGGAGCACCTACTATGTGCCAATCACAAGGGTTTTTCACATTTTCTTTTATTTGAAGAGGAAACTAAAGCTTAGAGACATGAGGATTTCCCCAAAGTCACCCAATTAAGTAATAGTTGGTGAAGCTTAGATTAAGTTTCTATGTTTTTTCTATCATGTCGTCATCCAGGAGTCAAAGTCTTCCCAAGACTGTTCTCAACATTCTGCCCATATATTTGAAAAGAGCATTCCGCTAAACTTCACTTTACTGAGAAATGTTTGAGTCAATAATAGGAACTGAATTCATTTTTACGCATATATTTTTATGTAAAACATCACAAAAGCAGCTATGCATACCTTGTAGTTCTGGACCCAGTGTAGTAATAAGGGCATTCAAACAGCGACCAAGGCTTTGGTGAACTTCAGCATGAGTAGGAGGCACATTTAACAACAACATAATAATAAGAGAAAGGGTTGGTTCTGCATGTGTATAATAGAGTGGGCCAGCAGAATCAATTATCAATGAGAGAGAATGCAGTGCCCAGGTCTGTGAAGACAGAGAAAAACAATTTAAAATGTTATAGCAGCATTAAGAAACATAAAACACAATGAGTTGTTCTTTTGTTGAAGCAAGTGATAATGTAATAGCACAGTAAAGTATTTGTGTGTTATTACTAACTTGGAGAGAGAAATGGAGAACTTCAGGAGTTTTAAGAAAATTTTTCTCTTTAAATATCCAATAAAAAACAATCGAGACACAAATGCTTAATTTAGAATGGCATATGTGCATATATCTCAGCACTAAGAATTCCATACAGTGTTTGGTTCTTTAGCTAACAGCTTGAACTAAATCTGGTTTGTTGAGAACTGTTTAATGTTTAATCTATATAGAAAATGAAAATTCAAGTTTTTAAAAGATTCAACAATATCTACAACTACATGCAACAACTACAGACAAATCTCTTGAACACAGTGTTGAAGAAAGCCAGACATAAAAATGTACATACCATATGGTTCCATTGATATAAAGTATAAAAGCAGGCAAAACTAATATATGCTGTTGCAAATTAGGATAGTGGTTATCCTTGGTGGGACAGGTAGTAACTAGAAGAGAACATGAGGAGAGTGTTTGGGGTATTGCTCTGTTTCTTGATCTAGGTGCTGGTTACATGGTGTATTCAGTTTCTACACTTTATTCACAGAGATGCACACTTCTAACAGGTGCAGTGTTATAAGTATATAAAAATAAATATATTTATAAATATAAATATTATAAATATTTATATTTATAAAACAAATATACATGTTATATATAAATATGTATTTATATATTAAACAAACAAAATGCCTTTGAGCCAAATCTTGCCTGCCACCTATTTTTAGAAATAAAGTTTTGTCGAAACACAGTCATGCTCATCTGTTTACATATTATTTATGGCTGCTTTCCTGCTATAATGGCAGAATTGAGCAGTTGACAGAGACTGTATAACATGTAAGGCTTAAATAATTTACTACCTGGCCCTTTATAAAGTAAGTTAGGCAACTCTGGTTCAAACAAGACTGGCCATACACTGATAACCACTGAAGCTAGATGATGGGTATAAGAGGTTCCTTATAGCATGTTCTCTACTTTTATGTATGCTTGAACTTTTTATAACAAGAAGTATCTGAAGAGTCCTCCTTTTAGGAAATCAACTGAGAAACTTTTACCCCTCTTATCAATAGATGTATATGAAAAGCTTACAGTACTTTAAATGCTACAAAAATGAACTCCCATTAGTTGAGAGATAGCAGCAATCAAGAAGAGTCAGATTTGATGACACTGGATGCCATGGAAAGAAAAATTTAAATTAATCAACAAAAGATAGTCAATATAAAAGGATGTGTGTTCAGAACAGACTTCTTGAAGGGGAAAAGGAGAAATATAATAAACAGAAGCAAAACGTACTGTACTAAAGGAATGAAGAAGAAAGAATGGAACACCTTATAAATCAACTCAAGTAACAGATGATGTGAAAAAAAACTATTAGTAATATGGTAACTCAAGAATGAAAGCCATGTTGGATGTTGAAGTTTAACAGGAAGGTGGTTAAACTGGATGTTGGAATACTAAAAAATGTGGATTATCAGAAAGGAATAGAAACAGAGGAGAGCAATAGGAAAAACATTAAGTGCAGATACGAGAATGACATGTGTGGGAGGAAAGTAGGAAGATCAGCTTAGGAGAAGACCAGTACTTTGGGTTAATAACAGAGAAAGTTTCTGGGTCAGTTGATGGGACTTCAATGAGAAGTTGATTTAAGAAGCAATATGCAGGTCTTCCCTGGTGGCGCAGTGGTTGAGAGTCCGCCTGCCGATGCAGGGGACACGGGTTCGTGCCCCGGTCCAGGAGGATCCCACATGCCACGGAGCGGCTAGACCCGTGAGCCATGGCCACTGAGCCTGCGTGTCCAGAGCCTGTGCTCTGCAACGGAAGAGGCCACAACAGTGAAAGGCCCACATACCGCAAAAAAAAAAAAAAAAAAAAAAAAGAAGCAATATGCAGTTTCCCCAGCTTTTCAGTAAGGAAGTGGCAAGATGAAAATCTTTCAGGAAAACATTTTTGGCTTCACATCTAGGGAAAGTTGAAAAGAAAAGAACTTAAACATAAAGTGACCAGGTAGGCGGCTACTGTAGTAATTAGGGACACACAGGGGGGACAGAGATACAATAAGGGGATTAAAAAAGCAGGAAGAGTAACAATCATTCAAGATGTGATTAAGATATCAGGAGAATGATGATTGACAGAAATGGGTAAGATATGTATAATAATATGGTAAAGTGGTTAAGAACATGAGTTCAGAGTCCATGACTTATGTTCTTCACCTGACTCCACGATATATTAGTTTTTTAGCTGTGAGCAAGTACTTAGCTTCTATAAGCCACAGTTTTCTTTCTGTATAATGGGAATATACATACTAGATTACTGTGAGGATTAAATATGTTCATATGTTTAGAAGAATGTAATACAATGCATGGTACCTGTTAAGCTCTACAAAACAGCAGATGTTATTTTAAGATGGAAGGGAGATCCATTTTCAGAAAATGATATTGAATTTGACTTTAGACACTGAGTATGAAGTAAAGATACTGAATTTGAATTTTAAAAATCCATCAAAGTTAACAATGGCTTTGATTTTATTATGGAGCAAGAATTATTTTATAAATTAGTAATGGTCAATAAAAACATAATCTGCATTATCTACAAATCAAGAATTTCAAGGAAGGTATCACATGAAGTACTTACCTGCACATCAGGAGAAGTGCTGTCCTGAGATAAAGTGTAAAGGATTCCAACACAAGAATTCAAATGTTGAGAAGAACTTATTCCTCCCAAGTACCTATGTAGGGATCCCAAAGCCAATGAGTGTCCTGTTCTGGTTACTGCGTCCCTTGCTGATTTCAGTCTGTGATTAGGGAAACAAAAATAAATGACAATTACTGAAACAAAACCAATGCATGCACAGTCACTTAGGCAAACTTTCTGTATGAAGAGTTGCAAAATTCAGAAATATATTTACCGTTAACTGATAAAAAAAATTCTGAAATAACCTGAAAGGTATCTTTAAAAGAAAAAATTTTAAATAAAAATGTCTTTACCATTATTAACAATTATTTAAATATAAGCAATTTCAATGTCTCTCAGAAATACACACACACTAAATTCATATGGCAGGCATTATTACTTTATCATGAAGTTACACTCTAAAAACTCTCATTGCTGAGATACTCTAATTCCATATAAAGAGAGTTCCAACTCAAGAACTTTGATTTAAAAATTAAATATAGTAAGAGAACTCATTACTTATTAGTTTTCTTATGAATCGTATACTAGTTTAAGCGCTTTATATTTGGTCCTTTAATCTGCTCAACAATCTTGAGATTCACACTACTGATATTATCAGTTCCTTTTAACAGATGAGGAAATCAAAGTGACTTAGTCATTTTAGCCAAAGTGACTCTTACAAAGTAACCAACTATTAAATGGAAGAGTTGGGATTTGAACCGAGTTAGTAATCTGACATCAGACGTTGAGCTCATAACCAAATCAAGATACACATATTCAATAGACTAGAAGGTGAAAGCGCTGCCTGCATTACTACCACCACTAATCATATAGCTTTATATATGTATAACTAATATAACCATGAACTTTATTTGCAGTTGTTTTTTTTTTCATACTACTTTCATGTTTATTATCTCATTTACCTTAATATTCTTAGTAGGCAGGGTAGCATTAATAACCTTCTATATGAAATAGAGGATAACTGGTTGAGAGGATTAAGTAACATGCTCACGGTTACAAAGCTGGTAGAAACAAAAATATAGTTTATGTTTCCTGACCTGCAGCCTTCTCTCTTCCCATTAGGTTGTTCTTACTACCTATCATCTATATTTAACATGATAAAACTCCATAAGCTTCTTACTCCCAGAGTCCACTGATGGCCTATTACATCACTCATACAGATAGTGATCTTCCTCATATAAAAACTAAAGCCAAACAACTAGTAATAGTTTTATGTTCCAAAACAAGCAGGCCAAGGCGGGGTGGGGGCGAGTTCTCCTTTATTTTAAAGTATATTTCTCAATTTCTTAAAGTTAATTATCAGAATGAAGTTTCATAAGTTCCAACAAACCAACAAGCTACACCCAGTTTTGACACATAGTCCATGAGTATTAAGCAAGAAATTCACTTACTTGTCAAAGCTAACTTGAGCTAATACAGCAGTAAAAGCTCCATCATCAACCACTTGGGCTAATCTAGCCCATGCCTCTGCAGCTGCACATCTCAAGAGGGGGCTGGGACTTTCTAAGGCTCCCATCACCAATGCGAGGACAGGTCTTCTCATTTCTTCTGGACCCAAATGTCCCTTAGAGCCAGCCACATACTGAAATATGTAAAAAACAATCCAAACTTGCAACTCTAGTAAATTCTCTTATCCAGTTTGGAATGTATATTCTGGTTAACCAAATATGTTCATATTTGGTGATTACTCCTTTAAAAAAAAATCAGAATACCAAAATCCACAGTAAACATACATAATTTTTCTCATGAAGTACTTTAGAATTTTAAACCTCCAGGCAAACAATATGGTAATCAATTATCACTGTAGTATATATGTGTTCAGAAGAACATTAATAGGGATTTCCATAAAATAAATGATCAGTGAAGCCTATTATATTTTACTTAGAAACCATCAGCCATAAATGCAACAATGAGCCAGATTTGGTCCATAGGCCATAGTCTGCCAATCCCAGATCTGGGATATTAGGGTTGGTAGGTTAAAGCATGGTTCTAAGCCAAGATTGTAAGTTTGATTTCTGACTAACAAGTTTTATATGGAGAAAAAATAAAAGGGGAGGGACTTCCCTGGCAGTCCAGTAGTTAAGACTCTGTTCTTCCAATGCAGGGAGCGCGGGTTCAATCCCTGGTCAGGGACCTGAGATCCCACATGCCATGCAGTGTGGCCAAAAAAAAAAAAAAAAAAAAAAGGTAAAAGGGGAATTACAAATCCTGAAACATTAAGAAAAATCGGGGGGGGGGGGAACCAGCCCTTTAAAAACACCTTCCCCAACCTACTTAGTTGGCCATACATTAGGGAAGAAAAATAATAAAGCAAACATGAATTTTTAAAAAACAGAATTACCTTCAAGAAACTAGAAACTGAAGAAACAACATGTAACTGAACTACTTGTTGACGAGCTCCTTTTGTATGCTTTATACTGTCCAAAAGCTGTTCCAATATGAGAAGCCTAAAATCAGAAACAAGATTTAAAGATAAAGTAAGTCAAAGGACAGTACTGAGTATCCACTACAAATTTGTTTTGCTGCATTTTGTTGGAACTACTAAAATGAGATAAACTGTTGTCAAACACACTGAAGCATTTTAGG
Organism: Leucopleurus acutus; assembly: GCF_964270905.1. NCBI lineage: Eukaryota > Metazoa > Chordata > Mammalia > Artiodactyla > Delphinidae > Leucopleurus > Leucopleurus acutus. The sequence continues at coordinate 66,625,236 of NC_139142.1, read as the reverse complement.
AAATGAAAATATCACAACCAATGCAAAAATATTTTGAATATGTATCATTATGACCGTGGGGGAGAAGCATTATTTTGTGAAGAAATAACAACAAAAGTATCACTTAATACAGATTTACCCGGGCAAATTCAGCTATTTCAGTAACTATTTTCTAAACAAATATTTTGTAAGTCACTTGCGTCAACATTTTTGCTCTTAATAACAGGACATAGTGGATTCAAATACATTCCTTCATTTTAAAGGTAGCACTGACTTCAGATAATGAGAAGCAGCACAGCCTTTCGAACCCCAACCATACCTTAAACATGTACTTGGGATCATACTATATATAACACAGTTTTTACACTTGCTTTTCTCACTTAACATTACCTCTTTAGCACTTTTCAAATCATTTTTATTCTTTGATAATTTTCAGGAAGCCAAATTTTACTACACAAATACTACAATTTATTCAACCATTCTCCTCCTGGTGGAGAGCAAATTTCTTATTTTCACAATTCTAACTATGATGAATATATGCACATTACTTTTGGTGTGGGGTTGAATGTGTCCATGGGTTTTAATGTAGCTTCCATAAATTGTTTTTCATGTCCTTTTTTAAAATCCATTTGTTGAGATTAAAAATATGTAACCATGAAATAAATCACCCCATTTTTTTTCCCACCAGTTTCTCCAGTGTTTAGAAACATTGCTTCAGAGCTCTGAACTTCCTTTCCCCCACTTCTCTCCCTTTAAATCAGGAAAACTGAAATGATTTTTAAGAATACTTCTTCCGTTGTGAACTATCTTGATGGTAGGCATAGACCTTATAATTTATCTTCATCTCTCTAGTATCTGGGTTTGTCATGTAGTCAGCAGTCAAATGTGCTTGTTGAACAATATAAAGGACAGTTGCACCCAGTGAGTGAAAACAGGGCATGACTGGCTGAAGATGGCACATGGGTATACTTTTACTCAACTCTAACGTACTTGCAATAGTATCTCTGAGCCTGTAACTAAATATCGTTCTGGTGAGGCCACAAGACCCAAATACAGTTTTGTTCCAAATAACAATTCTGTTATCAAAACAGAATAGATATGGGTATTGTGCTTTAAAAAACCCAGCTGTGGAAGAAGTTAAGTCAGAAAAAAGGGAAGGTGTGAATTTACATGTGTATGACTTGAGGAAAGCAATATACATAAAATCAACTCAGAGAATATAATAAACATGGTGGATCACTAAAAATTTGGGGAAAAACCACAGTAACTCTAAGTAGTCTATTTAGTTAAATATTCATTTCCTTATTTCAAGGTTAATTCTGTTCATCATAATAAACCTGAAAAACTCAGAAAAGCACAGGAAAGAAAAATAAAATTCACCCATAATTCCACCATCTGGAAAGAGCCACTATTAACATTTGGCATCTTTTAGTCTCTCACCGGTCCCGTTCCCACCCCAGGTATATGGATATCATTTTTAGAAAACTGGGATCACAGTGTATATACTTTATTAGTAACTCTTTTTCATTTCCCTAAACATTAATCCCATCTTATTAATTACTGCACTGAAATAATTTTTTTTCTCTTTTTTCTCTTGGCCTCCTGTGATATTTCTTTTTTATTTTAATTGAAGTATAGTTGATGTACAATATTATATGTTACAGGTGTACAATATAGTGATTCACAATTTTTAAAGGTTATACTTAATTTATAGTTATTTAAAAATATTGGCTATATTCCCTGAGTTGCACAGTATATCCGTGTAGCTTATTTTTTACGTAATAGTTGGTACCTTTAATTCCCTCCCCCATATTGCCCCTCCCCCTTCCCTCTCCCCACAGGTAACCACTAGATGGTTCTCTGTATCTGTGAGTCTGCTTTTTTGTTATATTCACTAGTTCATTATGTTTTTAGATTCCACATGTACTGAAATAATTTTAAATAGCTATTAGTATTATATGGTCTGGCAATACAATACCTTATTTACCCAGTTCCCTAGTTTGGGACATTTAGGCCATTTCTAATTTTTATTATAAATAATTTGATTAATGTATCATATAAAAGTTTTTTCTGCCTATTTTCCAAGATTATATTTAAGTCATTATGTTTCAAGAATACATTTATGCCCAAACTGCCTGCAGGAAGAAAAATTAAGGATAACCATATGGTTAGCCTTATGAATTTAAAACCTAAAACATCATTATTAGATCACATCCTAGTCACCTGCTATAATGGAACTGTGTCATGTTGAAAGTAGTAAAAATACTTAAGGTTAGAGCTTGAGAATTTTGTTACATTATAATAAAACCTGACCTGTACTATTTTCTTGCCCACATTCATGGGCCAAAGATTGTAAATGAGACTACCAGAGCCCAAAATATTTTTCTCCACCCCTTACCCCCAAATTCTGACAGAGATCACAACAAAACATTCTGAATCTTCAGGAAGATGGAGATGACCAGTTTTCAGCAATACTGAATTGGTATTCCTAAGTAGTATCAATTATAACATATAGTTATTAGTTCAGAATGAAATTAGATATTAAAAGTTTTGAGTCTGGATGAAATAAAAACACATAGGTAACTGAGTAAACAGCAAAGACATAAAATTTGAAAATGCTGATTTACCTTACTTATATTTTCAGAGAGGGTGTATAATGGTGAAAATTTTCACTACTGAGAACTATAACTATCCTTTCCCTCTCTCTTCATCAACTCACAATCTACATTATTTTATAGCATTTTTAGCAGTGGTTCTCAAACCTGGCTGTACACCAGAATCACCTAAGGAGTTTTTAAAAATTTCAGTGCCCAATGTATTACTATTATATATTACATTACTATTAAGTCAGAATCTACGTTTTAAAAAGTTGTCCCAATGATTGCAATGTACAGTCAAGGGTGAAACAATCTTCAGGTGAATTAAGTAATTCATTCTTTGCAATTAGGTGCAAAATACATTGAAAAGTAACCATAAACAACACATACACAAGATCAGTAATAACTTCTTCTCTGTGTAAAATATCTTGATATTCCAGAACTTTAAACATTTTAGTGCTTTAAAATTATCGATGCGAAGTTCTCTTATTTTTAGAATCCTATAGTCAAAATAAAGATAATTAGGGACTTCCCTGGTGGCACAGTGGTTAAGAATCCGCCTGCCAATGCAGGGGACGCGGGTCTGAGCCCTGGTCCGGGAAGATCCCACATGCCGCAGAGCAACTAAGCCCATGCACCACAACTACTGAGCCTGCGCTCTAGAGCCTGAAAGCCACAATTACCGAGCCCGTGTACCACAACTACCAAGCCTGCACTCTAGAGCCTGCGAGCCACAACTACTGAGCCTGTGTGCCACAACTACTGAAGCCGGCATGCCTAGAGCCTGTGCTCCGCAACAAGAGGAGCCACCAAAATGAGAAGCCCGCACACCACAACGAAAGGTAGGCCCTGCTCGTCGCAACTAGAGAAAGCTCATGTGCAGAACGAAGACCCAATGCAGCCAAAAACAAACAAATAAATAAATAAATTTAATAAAAAATAAAGATAATCAACTGATTTAAAGACAATTTAATTTCTAAGTACACAAATAAAATATGAAAAACCTATTTCTAATCTTAGGACAACGTCATGTTAACTACAAGAGTTTCTTTTAAACTGTTTAAACACAAAGATAACCACGATAACAAAATGCTTTAAAATATTCACTTGTTGTTGAATACAGGTACTTTGATTAAGATATTTCTTCTCTAGAAATGCAAATCTATGGCCCAAAGAAGAAAGGTCTGCCATTTTAAACAAGTATCATACCTAGGATAACAGGAAATTAGAAACTTAACTTTCCTATCTATGTTTCTCTGTGGTGCTCTAAGGGCACCCATTGGAGACTGCTGATAGTTGCTGAATCTGGGATCCTGCCAGACAACTTCCTTTAAAATTCTCCAAACCACTGCCTACTATTTTTATTCAGTTAGAATCCAAACAGAATGTTTTGCTTTCACCAGGTCTCAACTTTTTTATTAAACAAACAAAACCTCTCCTCCCTTGAATATTCATTCTATATATTATTTTCATCCAGGTGGGATAAAAAGAAATTTGACACGTTTTAAAGTTTATTAAACTTTAAACAACAGAAATAAGAAACTATTTCCTTGAGACTATAATTAGGCAATAAATCTGGGAGAAATAAAAAAAAAAGAAAACCAAAAAAACCCCCCACGTTCTTTAGGAGAGTAATAAAATCAATTTTTTAAAAGGAAAGCTTCTAAGAAGTATACTTTTCTTTTTCACTTCTTATCTGAGACCTATCAAAAAGAGGTTAATGGAGTCATTTAAAAACATGCTTAATTTAAATCTTTTGCCCACAAGGCTACCCCTGTTCCATCTACTGTAGTTACTGCTGTATTAATCCAAATTATTTTAAACTAACTGTATGCACTAGATAATAGTACAGTTACAGACTAGTACAAATCTCATCCTCTCCATCAATTCTTCTTTGAAAATTCCAGTTCACTGTGATTCTCCTCTCATCTTTTAGTGCTATAGCATTCATTTATAATTTAGTCATATACTGTCTTAAAATACAACCCAAACTTTATAGTTACAGTATACACAGTGAACTATAGGCTACAAATTTCAAATCATCTCTTGAAATTAATCTCAAAATATACATGTAACATATAATACTGAGTAAAAACTATCAATACTATCATTTTAAATGAAGATATGAAGCTATTAAAAATCAACATAAATGTTATTCATTTTTCTATCCACTGAAAGTAAACTATCCAAAAGCCTGTTTCAGAAATGTGTTGCCGACAAGACTCAAATATTTTTGTGAGTCTTCATCAGAGACCAAGGTAACCTCCTTACCTAATTGGTATTCTCTGGAAGACAACAGATAAAATGATATAAAAGCTATGAGCTAGTCAAATGCGTGTTGCTTGTCTAGCATGAAAGAGACAGAGAATGAATGGGAATGAATGAGGATAGTTAATAATTTACAAACTGTTAACCAGCACAGCCCATGGGAGAGATTCACTTCCCACATAGTGTCTCAGATAGAAATTTCCTGGATACTAGCTATCAGAAGTGTTTTTTGATTCCCAAGAAAGTTATTATCCTGTTATTAAGAAACTCATTCTCAATGAGAAATCATTAGAAGCTTTTTTTTTTCTTAATTTTATTTATTTTTGGCTGTGTTGGGTCTTCATTGCTGCACGCGGGCTTTCTCTAGTTGTGGCGAGCAGGGGCTACTCTTCATTGTGGTGAGTGGGCTTCTCATTGCGGTGGCTTCTCCTCCTGCAGAGCACAGGCTCTCAGTGTGCGGGCTTCAGCAGTTGCAGCACGCAGGTTCAGTAGTTGTGGTGCACGGGCTTAGTTGCTCTGTGGCATGTAGGATCTTCCCGGACAAGGGATTGAACCCGTGTCCCCTGCATTGACAGGCGGATTCTTAACCACTGAGCCACCATGGAAGTCCCAGAAGCCTTTGATTTTTAAAAACCAAAGTTCATTTTGAGTGAAGTGAATCCACCAAATTGAAGACTAATCTGTTTTAATCTAATTTTTGAAATCTACTAAAATGAAGACTAATCCCTGGATCTATGATGGCTTGATAAGGCCTCCAAGGTAAGAAAGCCTATGAGACCTTGTGTAAGCAGAAAACCAGTGTTTTACTTTGTAACAATAGCTCATAAATCACTGTTCTTGTGACACTGAGTTTTTCATTTGTATTTTCAGCTAGATGAGAAGCTAATGTGGGAAAAGCATTGCATCCACAATAGTGCCTAGCAGTTTTGTTTAATCTCATCATTGACTTAATTACTTCTTATTAAATATTAGCCAGGTGAATGAACAAGAGCCTTTAATCTTACCTTCACCTGTCATCTATAAGGAATCTTTGATATTAATGAGAACTTCTGACAACATCATTCTTACCCACCGGTTCTCTATTATGCATTCATTGAACCAATTACCAATCTTGAAATGTTATTTCAGGATAAGTGAACTACTGAAGATGGTTTACCTTTGAGCTTCTCCCACATGAGCACATACAACTCCAAAGAGCTTGACTGCAGAGCTAATAACTGATAGTGTTGGAGGTAAGGGCTTAGGCACCGAATCTCCCTCTACATCTTTCTCGTAAATAGAATAAGGGTCATATTCGAGACTTCCACAAGCAATACCATTACCAAGCAGGAGCTAAAAGAAAAAAAAATTACATATAAGGTTTTAAAACCACTGTTCAGGACTTCCCTGGAGGTCCAGTGGTTGGGACTCTATACTCCCACTGCAGGGGGCACGGGTTTGATCCCTGGTCGGGGAACTAGGATCCCACATGCCACAAGGTATGCCCCAAAATAAAAATAAAACCACTGTTTACAGATTGAATCAACCCAAAGCGTTATTGAAAAATGACCATACCTGCTCTTCAATAAATCTATGGTCAGTATCTTGTAGCAAAGGACTTAATATTAGAAGATCATCCTGATGACAGAGGCGTGGAAGTAAAAATGTGGATGCTGCCACCTGTATATCAGGGGCAGTCAAGTCAGCAGCCAGCTCTCTGAGGACAGCACAAAGGTATCCTGTTGAATCACAGAAAAAGGGCAATTAGCAATTTAGTAATAGCAGTTAACTGGTCCAAGAATGGGGTTAAAAAAGCCCAGGCTGAACTTTAATCTACATATCAGCTAACTTTAATCTATCACAGCCAAAGCTAATATATCTCCTCCTTGAGGATGTCCTACCGATGAATGGCTCAACTATGTGTTGCTGGTCACAAGGATAAGAACAGACATCTCAAAGTATATGTGTATGTGATACTGAATAAATACTACACCCATTTTATTTAAATGACATAAAGCATAAAAACAGAATGAAAAAAGAGGAATAGATACAAAGGCAGAAAAAGAAGGCATAATAGTATGACACCCTAACACCCCACCACCCCAGCGTATGACTGTCACTCATCCTAATCAGCTGGATTAACCTCATTCACCTATACTCCCAATCTACTGTCTCACCACTCCCCATATTATTTTGAAGCAATCCCTGGAAAGCATATCATTTCATCTATAAATATTTCATCATCTATCACTAGACTTGAGGACATTTTAAACAATCTCATTATCACAATTTCCTGTTTTAAAAATCACTAAACAGGGACTTCCTTAGGGGTCCAGTGCTTAAGACTCTGCACTCCCAATGCAGGGGGCCTGGGTTCGATCCCTGGTCAGGAAACTAGATCCCACATCCCACAACTAAGAGCCCACATGCTGCGACAAAGATCCCACATGCCGCAATGAAGACCCTGTGCAGCCAAATAAATACAATGAATAAATAAATAAAAATCACTAAACATCAAATACACCTTCAGTGCTCAAATTGTCAACTGCTTCATTAATGCCTGTTTTTGTTTGCTTTTTATGTTTGAATCCAGACCTAAGTGAAGTATACATGTTGTAGCTACCTGATATATCTTAAGTCTCTTTCAATCTCAAGTTCTCCCCTCAACTTTTATTGTCTGTAATTTATTTGAAGAAATAAGATTATTTGTTCTATAGAAGTTTTTATAGGTTACAGCCCCCAAGGTAATTTAATTTGTTCCTTTAATGTCTGCATTTTTTTGTAAATTGGAACCTGGATCTAGGGAGGATTCATCTTTTTTTTTTGGTTTGTTTGTATTTTGGGTGCCAACCTAGTTCATAGGCAGCACTGAGATTTTCCTTGAGACATGAGACAACGTATGGCTGTCTCTTTTACATATACGGTTGGAAAAACTGGTCCAATTATCACACTGACCTAAGTTACCATTTCAAAGATATTTATCCTACTTTCTGATGGATTCGCAATAGAAAATTTTATCCACCTAGAGCATAAATGACTTTTGCTAGCTTGTAACTTAAGTACTTTAGGAAAGTGTAAAAATCATCTTGGAGAAACATTCACTTTTGGTTTTAAGCAACACCGTCAGAACGAAATGAAGACTTGACTGAGTCTACTTATTAGAAGTGACAGGATGAGTTAGGAAGGGCTCACCTCCCATTATTTTCTGTATTATTAGTAGTGGTAAGAGTAGTAACAACAAATATTTATTGAGGATGTCATATGTGTCAGTAAATGTCCTAAAAGCTTTACATATAGTTTTCATAACCACCTCAAGAGGTCCAGTTAGTACTGTTATTTTATTAGGTAAGGAAACAGGAACAGAGAGTCTGTTAATTGCCCAAGGTCACACAGCAGTTACATGGCAGAGTTTGACTGAAACACAGGCAGTCCAGGCTTCAGAACATAAGCTTTTAACTATCATGCTCATTCATACATTCAAACTGTGTTTAATATAATATACAAAGATGTCATTATATATAATCCTCCCTTCAAGAAGATAGAAGAGTTTCCCTGGTGGCGCAGTGGTTAAGAATCCACCTGCCAATGCAGGAGACATAGGTTTGATCCCTGGCCCGGGAAGATCCCACATGCCATGGAGCAACTAAGCCCATGCGCCACAACTACTGAGCCTGCACTCTAGAGCCCACGTGCCACAACTACTGAAGCCTGTGCTTAGTAGTTCAGGCCTAGAGCCTGTGCTCTGCAACAAAAGAAGCCACCAAAATGAGAAGCCTGAGCACCACAACGAAGAGTAGCCCCTGCTCGCCGCAACTAGAGAAAGCCCGCGCACAGCAACGAAGACCCAACGCAGCCAAAAATAAAAACAAATAAATAAATTCATATATATAAAAAAAGAAGATATAAGATACTGGACACACACATGTTAACTATAAAATGAAGGTAGGAAGTACTAAGTTTCATAGAGGATGAAAAGAGAACTGCTGAGGTTAGAGAAAGGAGAGGTTACACAGGAATTGGGGACAGCAGACAGGGATAATAAAAACTTAATGAAGCAGACGAGAGTTGCTTAAAGGAATGTCTGTTAGTTTAATTACCAGTATACGATACTCAGAAAAATAATTTTGTTGGTAGTACAATACGCAAGGTATGTTTGGTACTACAGCTAAATGTGACAACAGTGGTAAATCTCCATTTCTCATTTAAAGTGACTGACTGCTGGCATAACTCTCCCTGAACAAAGTACTCAAAGATGATTCAATTTTAAAATGCAAATATGCCTTTGTTGTAGAAATACATCACTTTCTGATGCTAATGAGGAGCAATTTTCAGTGTAGAGAAAATTAAAATACTTGAAAGGAGATCCATAACAAAACTAAGATAGGAAATAAAAATTAAGAACCCAATTTTCTTTTTTTTTTTTGAGGTACGCGGGCCTCTCACTGTTGTGGCCTCTCCCGTTGCGGAGCAACAGGCTCCGGACACGCAGGCTCAGCAGCCATGGCTCACGGGCCCAGCCGCTCCACGGCATGTGGGATCTTCCCAGACCGGGGCACGAACCCGTGTCCCCTGCATTGGCAGGCGGACTCTCAACCACTGCGCCACCAGGGAAGCCCTAGATTTTCCTTTTTCAACAAGTTAGTTCATAGTAATTCCTGACTTCATTTCCCAGTGAACACTCTGGAACTCATTTTAAATCTATACACTAGTATATTAATTATTCCTTTAAGACTTCTGATTGCATTCCCAAACTACAATTCTGAGAAAACAGTACAAGACTTTGTTTTTCTCTTTAAGTCCTGCAAGGGACTTATATTATCATTTATCAGAAGATACACTGTGGATTTTAAGTTGATATCCTAATATTCCTATATGTTTAATGAAGACTTCAAAAAATCAATTTTTTCATCTGTAGTTTGAGACAGACCTATCACTAAGCTTTGTCTATTTATTCTCTACTAGGTTACTTATAAATGGATTGGCAGCACAGCATGAAACAGATCTCTGTTATCTTGATTCTACTATTTACTGGATACATAAACTTGAGTTGGTTTTTGTAACCGCTTTGTGCCTTTATCTGTCAAATGAGGAAAATGTAACTAGCTCACTGTATTATCCTAAGATAAATGGGGTAATATAAACAATTTCTAGTACACCACCTGGCATACAGAAATGACTCTTGATACAGTTTCTGAGAAAGGGCAATGTACAATGTATCCACTTTTTTTCCAGAGAAGTAAATACAAAATTCTTATTTTATATCAAACATTTTGCTAGGTACATTTGTGAACCAGGAAGAGAGGTGGTAGGAATAATATCACTCACATAATGATAAAGGCCAAGACAGAAGTTATAAGTTAGTATCAATATTTTGAACTACTGTGGTATATATTATATTGCATTTATTTGCAGAATAAAGATATAAAACAATAAAAGCAGTATTTTTACAAGAAATAGATTTTAAGAAACATTGACTTAATATGGTTGGTTGAAAATGATAAAAATTAAAAAAAAATAGATGCTCCCATTAGAGACAATTTTCAGCTTTCACCTCTTAAAACAAGCATCTTAAGTTATTCAGTAGTAGTAGCAATGCATTTTCTTAAAACTGTATTTTAAATTTACAAGAAAAGTTTTAGAACTAATTGTAAAATAGGGGCAAGTTTATTTTACCAAATGCAGTATTCTAGTATTCCAAAGCCATCCTGGGCCTAATAAAAGCAAAACCTACATTATAAACTTAATAAAATCAATTATACCTTGGTATACTGTTCAAAATTAAACTTCTATCTGGGCAGAGTTAAGAATGGAATAGTGGAAGGAAACGTATATAACAGATAACCACTCTAGAAGGAAACTAGGAGTGGCCAAATTTCTAATAGATTTGAATTATATATTCTGCAGAAAACCCTGGAGTAGAATCAAGCCCAATCTTTGTGACTCATTCTCTCCCACACAGTGAAACTAGGGACTTTTTCTCAGAAGAGAGAACACCGCAAGAAATGAAGTAGTAGTTTTTTTTTTTAATGTATTTTATTTACTATAAAATCGTGAACACATGGGTTAAGACTGAACTCCCTAAACCTCCTAGAAACAAAGCACTAAATAACTGCCATATAATTCATTCGTTCAGGTATTACTTTCCAGGCACTGTGTTAGCCACAAACAGTAAAACATTTTGGTATAAGGCACATACCTTCATAGGTCTCAGGAGGTAATAAAATCAACAATTCATAAAGCCTCTGTCTATAAACTACTGATGGTGTTTTCAACGGACTTCCGTATGTTTTTAGTATTGAAGAAAGCCTTAAAGTAAAAGAAAAAACACATCTTAAGTGTGTACGTTATACAACAACGTATAAATATTCAACATGTTGACATATAAAGTAGCTATATATTATTAGTGAACATTAGCACTGCTTTTATTATTTTTTATAATGTGTGACTTTAAGTTAAAAGAGGAATTATAAGCATCACACATGAAAACTATTTTGCTATCTTTTCTACACACTTCATAAAACTATATATTCAGCTAAGATTTCTAAGGCTGTATCTTATCTAGAAGTTGCAACTCTTACTAAACTCCAAAATTTACAACACTGCATTTGTGAAAAATAAAATCTATTACATAGAAAAGGAACAGGCCAAAGAAACAAACAAATTGAAGACACAAATACCTAGAGAAAAATCCAAGTGTCTGTTAGAAACTTGATCTGGAATGTGATCACCAAATAAAAATGAATCCACAAAATCATAAAACAAATTCTCTTTTAATAAAGCACAAGCTAAGCCAATGTTTCCCTAAAAGTTCCAGTCATGAAATCTCTTAACACTTCCTGTCTTCACTCTCTTCTTTCATGTTCATGGACTTTTTTAAAATCTTCTATTCATTCTCACTACTGGTATTAAGACATCATTTTACTGATATTCATTCAACTAACAAATATTTATTAAAGGATTACTACTCTTTGCCAAGGTACCATGTTATCAACTGGTGTACAGTTTTCATCCCCTGTAGCAATACACAAATTCAATGGAATTACTTTTGTTGTGCCACTGGAATAAATCCACTATGCTGTTATGGAATGAGGTTTCCAGGTACTCTAAGAAATTCTGGCAATGTTTATTCATTTGTATTTTCTAGAAAAATACTGCTTGCTTTTACTCGTTTCTAGATGAAAAGAAGAGTTATCTTTGACTTGTCATTTTATTAAAAGAGAAAAAGTGGGTTCCATTTTTTATCTTTCAGGTTAGTAAACAACATTTATAAAACCTGGGTAGAAGGTTTTTAGTTATGAAAGTTAAGAATAAATCCACTGTAATTTTGTACTTCTCTAAAACAAGATTGGAAGAATTACAGCTGACATATGAAAACTATTTAAATCATATTGACAAGACATTAAGAAATTACAAATTGTATCCTTAAAAATCCTGCAACATTCATTTAGTTTAAATACAACAGAATTTAGTTCAGAGGGTTGTTTGCATGCGTGTGTTTAAAGAAAATAAGATGTATACAACAAAATTAGAACTTAGGAAAGCATTCCTAGGGGTTTCTGCTTCTATAAGTAGGGCAGATTAGAGTCTCTGAAGGGCCTTACTCTATAAATACACTTAGATCCTGGATAAAAGATAATTAGCATTGCTAGACTTGAAGAAAGGGACTTTTCCAAGGCTTAACTCCCACCCCACCAAACAAACAAACATAAAATGCATGAAACAAAACATGAGCTAAAATCAGAGTGGGAACACCAATACCAACAAAAGAACTTCAATTGAGCTTGTGACCCTGGCAAGGTAGTGTTGATAAATGGGATCTCCTGAAGGTAGTTTAAATGGTCCCAGGTCCTGGCAGAGGCAAAGGCCTATTGAATTAAACCCAGCTGAAGAGAAAATTAGTGAACTGGAAGGGACAGCAGAATAAATCACCCAGAAAACAGCAGAAAGAAAAGGAAAAAATATATATATTAGAAAAAGATTAAGAGACATGGAAGACAATACAAAAAGACTGAAAATTTGTTTAATGACAGCTCCGGAAGGAAAGTTTAACAAGAACAGAAAACAGGCAATATTTAAAGAGATAACAGCCACTTTTCCAGAACTCCTTAAAGACATGAATCCAACGAAATATACAGCAAATTGGATAAAGAAATTCACAAACTGCCAGTTTAAAGCAGAAATTGTGAGATTCAATTTTTAAGAACTCCAATTATATGCAGTTTATGATACACCTAAAAACACAGTTACATGGAAAAAGACATACCACACATATAATACTGTAAACATTTGACTTTAATCAAAAAGTATTACTAAGGACGAAGAGAGTTATTGTATAATGATAAAAGATTCAACTCATCGGGAAGATACAATTACTTTCTCAAAATATGAAAAAAGAAACATAAAACTTTGGAGAAAAACTGATAAACCCAATATCACAGTGGAGTTTAACACATCACTCTCAATTATTGATAGGTTAAACAGAGAAAAGGTTAGTGAAAATAGACGGAACAATGTGACTAAAAGAACATTTGTATAGAGCAAGTCTCAACAAATTTAAAGGACAAGTAACATACAGATCATATACACTAAGTACAATGCAATTACGTTAACAATCAGTAACAAAACTGCAAGCTAAAAACTGTTGCATACATTCAGAAACTTAAAAACATACTTCTGAACAACTTCAAAGAAATTATAATGAAATTTTAAAACACATAAAATGGAAAAAATAGAAATAATAATTTCAATACTTGTAGAATTCAGCAACTGGATCCTTACAGGGAAAATTATGGCCTTAGCTTATACTAAAAGAATTAAAAGAAATTCAGTGAGCTAAGCATTCAAATTAAGCTGTCAGAAGAAGAACAAGAATTTAAGAAAATGGGAATAATAACAAGCAATAATTAATGAAATAGAAAACAAGTTCAAGTTTCGTTCACAATGGCGGAGTAGAAGGACGTGCGCTCACTCCCTCTTGTGAGAGCACCGGAATCACATCAGGACCCAGGGGGAAGGAGCAGTGACCCCATAGGAGACTGAACCAGACCTACCTGCTAGCGTTGGAGGGTCTCTGCAGAGGCAGGGGGTGGCTGTGGCTCACTGAGGGGACAAGGACACTGGCAGCAGAAGTTCTGGGAAGTACTCCTTGGCATGAGGCCTCCCAGAGTCCGCCATAAGCCCTAGCAAAGAGCATGTAGCCTCCAGTGCTCGGTCACCTCAGGCCAAACAACCAACAGGGAGGGAACGCAGTCCCACCCATCAGCAGACAAGCGGATTAAAGTTTTACTGAGCTCTACCCTCCACCAGTTCCTCCAATCAGGAAGCTTGCACAAGCCTCTTAGATAGGCTCATCCACCAGAGGGCAGAGAGCAGAAGGAAGAACTACAATACTGCAGCCTGTGGGATGAAAACCACATTCACAGAAAGACAAAATGAAAAGGCAGAGGACTATGTACCAGATGAAGGAACAAGATAAAACCCCAGAAATACAAATAAATGACGTGGAGATAGGCAACCTTCCAGAAAAAGAATTCAGAATAATGATAGTGAAGATGATCCAGGACCTTGGAAAAAGAACAGAGGCAAAGATCAAGAAGATGCAAGAAAGGTTTAACAAAGACACAGAAGAATTAAAGAACAAACACCTAGAAGAATTAAAGAACAAACAAGCAAAGATAAACAATACAATAAATGAAATGAAAAATACATGAGAAGAAATCAATAGCAGAATAACTGAGGCAGAAGAAAGGATAAGTGACCTGGAAGACAGAATGGTGGAATTCACTGCCATGGAACAGAATAAAGAAAAAAGAATGACAAGAAATGAAGACAGGCTAAGAGACGTCTGGGACAAGATTAAAAACACCAACATTCACATTATAGGGGTCCCAGAAGAAGAAGACAGAGAGAAAGGACCCGAGAAAATATTTGAAGAGATTAAACTTCCCCAACATGAGAAAGGAAATAGCCACCCAAGGCCAGGAAGCACAGAGAGTCCCATACAGGACAAACCCAAGGAGAAACATGCCGAAACACATAGTAATCAAATTGACAAAAATTAAAGACAAAGAAAAATTACTGAAAGCAACAAGGGAAAAATGACAAATAACATACAAGGGAACTCCCATAAGGTTAACAGCTGATTTCTCAGCAGAAACTCTACAAGCCAGAAGGGAGTGGCACGGTATATTAAAAGTGATATAAGGGAAGAACCTACAACCAAGATTACTCTACCCGGCAAGGATCTCATTCAGATTAAACAGAGAAATCAAAAGGTTTACAGACAAGCAAAAGCTAAGAGAATTCAGCACCACCAAACCAGCTCTACAACAAATGCTAAAGGAACTTCTCTAAGTGGGAAACACAAGAGAAGAAAAGGACCTACAAAAACAAACCCAAAACAATTAAGAAAATGGTAATAGGAACATACATATCAATAATTACCTTAAATATGAATGGATTAAATGCCCCAACCAAAAGACATAGGCTTGCTGAATGGATGCAAAAACAAGAGCCATATATATGCTGTATACAAGAGACCCACTTCACACCTAGGGACTCATACAGACTGAAAGTGAGAGGACTGAAAAAGATATTCCATGCAAATGGAAAGCAAATGAAAGCTGGAGTAGCAATATTCATATCAGATAAAATAGACTTAAAAATAATGTTACAAGAGACAAGGAAGGACACTACATAATGATCAAGCGATCAATTTAAGAAGAAGACATAACAATTATAAATATATATGCACCCAGGGGCTTCCCTGGTGGTGCAGTGGTTAAGAACCTTCCTGCCAATGCAGGGGACATGGGTTTGAGCCCTGGTCTGGGAAGATCGCACATGCCACGGAGCAACTAAGCCAGTGTGCCACAACTACTGAGCCTGCACTCTAGAGCCCGTGAGCCACAACTACTGAAGCCCACATGCTTAGAGTTCATGCTCCACAACAAGAGAAGCCACTGTAATGAGTAGTCCACACACCACAATGAAGAGTAGCTCCTGCTCGCCGCAACTAAAGCCTGTGCGCAGCTATAAAGACCCAATGCAGCCAAAAATAAAAGAAATTAATTAAAAATAAGTAAATAAATAAATATGCACCCAACACAGGAGCACATCACTACATAAGGCAAATGATAACAACTATAAAACAGGAAATTAACAGTAACACAATAATAGTGGGGGATGTTAACACCTCACTTACACCAATAGACAGATCATCCAGACATAAAATTAATAAGAAACACAACCTTTAAATGACACAACAGACCAGACAGATTTAACTAACATTTATAGGACATTCCATCTGAAAATAGCAGATTACACTTTCTTCTCAAGTGCACATGGAACATTCTTCAGGACAGATCAAATGCTGGGTCACAAATCAAGCCTCAGTAAATTTAAGAAAACTGAAATCATATCAAGTATCCTTTCTAACCACAATGCTATGAGATTAGAAATAAATTACAGGGAAAAAACCCATAAAACACAAACACACGAAGGCTAAACAATATGTTACTAAATAACAAGAGATCACTGATGAAATCAAAGAGGAAATCAAAAAATACCTAGAGACAAAAGAAAACGAAAACATGATGATTCAAAACTTACGTGATACAGCAAAAGCAGTTCTAAGAGGGAATTTTATAGCAGTACAATCCTACCTCAAGCAACAAGATAAATCTCAAATAACAATCTAACCTTACACCTAAAGGAACTAGAGAAAGAACAAACAAAACCCTAAGTTAGTAGAAGGGAAGAAATCATAAAGATCAGAGCAGAAATAAATGAAATACAAAGAAAACAATAGCAAAGATCAATAAAACTAAATGTTGGTTTTTTGAGAAGATAAACAAAATTGATAAACCTTTAGCCAGACTCATCAAGAAAAAGGAGAAGACTCAAATCAACAGAATTAGAAATGAAAAAGGAGAAGTTACAATGAACACTGCAGAAATACAAAGCATCCTAAGAGACTACTACAAGCAACTCTTTGCCAATAAAATGGACAACCTGGAAGAAATGGATAAATTCACAGAAAGGTATAACCTTCCAAGACCGAACCAGGAAGAAATAGAAAATATGAACAGACCAATCACAAGGAATGAAGTTGAAACAGTGATTAAAAATCATCCAACAAACAAAAGTCCAGGACCAGATGGCTTCACAGGTGAATTCTATCAAACATTTAGAGAAAATCTCACACCTATCCTTCTCAAACTCTTCCAAAAAATTGTAGAGGAGGGAACACTCCTAAAGTCATTCTATGAGGCCACCATCACCCTGATGCCAAAACCAGACAGAGATACTACAAAAAAAGAAAATTACAGACCAATATCACTGATGAATATAGATGCAAAAATCCTCAATAAAATACTAGCAAACAGAATCCAACAACACATTAAAAGGATTATACACCATGACCAAGTGGGATTAATCCTGGGATGCAAGGATTCTTCAATATATGCAAATCAATCAATGTGATACACCATATTAACAAATTGAAGAATAAATACCATACGATCATCTCAATAGATGCAGAAAAAGCTTTTGACAAAATTCAACAGCCATTTATGGTAAAAAAAACTCTCCAGAAAGTGGGCAGAGGGAACCTACCTCAACACAATAATGGCCTTATATGACAAACCCAAAGCGAACATTGTTCTCAATGGTGAAAACATGAAAGCATTTCCTCTAAGATCAGGAACAAGACAAAGATGTTCACTCTCACCACTATTATTGAACATAGCCTTGGAAGTTTTAGCCATGGCAATCAGAGAAGAAAAAGAAATAAAAGGAATCCAAATTGGAAAAGAAGAAGTAAAACTGTCAGTCTTTGCAGATGACATGATACTATACATAGAAAATCCTAAAGATGCCACCAGAAAACTACTAGAGCTAGTCAATTAATTTGGTAACGTAACAGGATGCAAAACTGATGCACAGAAATCTCTTGCATTCCTATACACTAATAACAGAAAATCAGAAAGAGAAATCAAGGAAACACTCCCATTCACAACTGCAACAAAAAGAATAAAATACCTAGGAATAAACCTACCTAAAGAGGCAGAAGACCTGTATGCGGAAAACTGTAAGACACTGATGAAAGAAATGAAAGAAGATGATACAAACAGATGGAGAGATATACCATGTTTGTGGACTGGAAGAATCAATACTGCGAAAATGACTATACTACCCAAAGCAATCTACAGATTCAATGCAATCTTTATCATATTACCAATGGCATTTTTTTTACAGAACTAGAACATAAAATCTGTATAGAGACACAAAAGATCCCAAATAGCCAAAGCAAATTTGAGGGAAAAAAACAGAGCTGGAGGAATCAGACTCACTGACTTCAGACTATACTACAAAGCTACAGAAATCAAGACAATGTGGTGTTGGCACAAAAACAGAATTATAGATCACTGGAACAGGATAGAAAGCCCAGAGATAAACCCATGCACCTATGGTCAACTAATGTATGACAAAGGAGGCAAGGATATATAATGGAGAAAAGACAGTCTCTTCAATAAGTGGTGCTGAGAAAACTGGACAGCTACATGTAAAAGAATGAAATTAGAACACTCCCTAACACCACACACAAAAATAGACTCAAAATGGATTGAAGACCTAAATGTGAGACCGGACACTATAAAACTCTTAGAGGAAAACATAGGAAGAATACTCTTTGACATAAATCACAGCAAGATCTTTTTTGACCCACCGTCTAGAATAATGGAAATGAAAACAAAAATAAACAAGTGGGACCTAATTAAATTTAAAAGCCTTTGCACAGCAAAGGAAACTATAAACAAGAGGAAAAGACTACCCTTAGAATGGGAGAAAATATTTGCAAACGAAACAACGGACAAAGGATTAACCTCCAAAATATATAAAAGCTCATGCAGCTCAATATGAAAAAAACAAACAACCCAATCAAAAAATGGGTAGAAAACCGAAGTGGACATTTCTCCAAAGAAGACATACAGATGGCCAAAAGGCACATCACTAATTATTAGAGAAATGCAAATCAAAACCACAATGAGTTATCACCTCACACCAGTCAGAATGGCCATCATCAAAAAACCTACAAACAATAAATGCTGGAGACGGTGTGGAGAAAAGGGAGCCCTCTTGTACCATTGGTGGGAATGTAAATTGATATAGCCACTATGGAGAACAGTATGGAGGTTCCTTAAAAAACTAAAAATAGAATTACCATATGACCCAGAAATCCTACTACTGGGCATATACCCACAGAAAACCATAATTCAAAAAGACACATGCAGCCCAGTGTTCATTGCAGCACTATTTACAATAGCCAGGTCATGGAGCAACCTAAATGCCCATTGACAGATGAATGGATAAAGAAGATGTGGTATATATATACAGTGGAATACCAGCTATGAAAAGGAACGAAACTGGGTCATTTATAGAGACGTGGATGGACCTAGAGACTGTCATGCAGAGTGAAGCAAGTCAGAAAGAGAAAAACAAATATCGTATATTAACGCATGTATGCGGAATTTAGAAAAATGGTACAGATGAACCGGTTTGCAAGGCAGAAATAGAGACAGAGATGTAGAGAACAAATATATTGGCAAAAGGGTGGAAAGCCGGGGGTGGGGGGTGTTGGTGGGATGAATCGGGAGATTGGGATTGACATATATACAGTAATATATATAAAATGGATGACTAATAAAACCTGCTGTATAAAAAAATAAAATTAAATTAAAAAAAAACAAGTTCAACATAAGCAAAGTTATTCTTTGTACAGGTTAATAAAAGTTAAATCTCTCATGAGATGGATGAGGAAAAACAAAAGAGAAGGCATACTGAAAACTAATCAGGAATGGATGAAGGGACATTATAGATATAGCAGAGATTAAGACGATAAGAGAACATTAAGAAAAATTTCATGCCAAAAAATGTGAAGATGAAGATGCAATGGCAAAATTCCTGGAAAAAATCTAACAGACAAGCAAAGCAAACCCACAAACCAGACCTCAAATAGTTAAAGCAATTAAGGAAATGAAATATGTAGTTAAAAAAAAAATTCCCACAAAGAAAACAGCCGGTCCAGACTGTTTTACAGACAGGTGGTTTCATGTGACACATTATTCCAATCTCCTAAAAGCTCCTCCACAGAACTGGATGAAACATTCACCTACCTCACTCCATGAGGCTAGTATAACTGATGAAAATCTGAGGAGGGCATCCAAGAAAGAAAATTATAGGGCAGCCTCACTGATGAATGTATGTGGAGAAATCCAAACATAAGCAAACCAAATCCAGAAGTTTACAAAAAAAGATAATTAGTTCCAAGCTCAGTTTATCCCAAGAATGCAACCAAGTAAAAAATTATAGTCAATAAAATTTTTTACATTAAAGTTTCAGATTAAACCACTTTATAAAACATCAAAACTCATTCACGATAAAAAACCAAACCAAACAAACAAAAAACCAAATCAAAACAAAATGTGGATAACTATGAAGAGGATACTTTCTTAATCTGATAAAGAGCATCTACTAAAAAGCCTGTATCAAGCGTCATTCTTATTCGTGAAACATGAGAAACATTCCCTTTAACAAGCCACTTCTCTTCAGTTTTAAGTGGTAGTCATCTAGTTAGCACGTTAAGAGGAAAGAGAGAATACAAATGAATATATGAGTAAATATCATAAAGGGAGAAATCCTAAAGAAGCTACAAACAAATGCTTGATATAGGAAAATTTAGCAAGGTGGTTGGATATAAGATCAATTACATTTTTTAATACAATAGCAATAAAGACATTATACACACACACACATACACACACTCCCACATACTTATTTAATAACTGCAAAGAAAAATATGAAGTATCTAGCTAGGAATAGATTTTTTAAAGACATTAAGACTTTTACATAGAAAAAATTTTATACTTTGTAAACAACCTCAACAACAGAAAAAATTTTATACTTTGTAAACAACCTCAACAACATGTTTATGGGTATTATAGAAATACCAATTATCTTCATGTTTATCTATAGATTCAATTTAACTCTAATTAAAACTTCAACAAGAGACAATCAATTGCCAAAAAGGGCCAAATTATGCCTAAAGATGAATAAGGCCTAAAACTTTATTCTAACAGACACTAAAATTTATTATAAAGACAATGTGGTATGGGCACAGAAATGGGCAAACACACAAATGGAATACAACAGAGAACACAGAAACAGACCATGTCTATATGGCAATATAATACACAACAAAGGTGAATGGCAGTCACCAGAGAGAGGAAGCTTGGATTTCTTTAGTAAAGTATGGGACAATTTGTTATCCGTATTAAAAAAGAAAATGAAATTGGAACCCTACCTCACTACAAACATAAAAATAAATTCCAGATAGATTAATGTCTTAAATGTGAAGGACAAAAACCTTAAACATTTTAGAGAGAAATAAAAGAAAGTATCTTTATAACCCTGGAGAAAGATTTTTTAAATCAAAAGACAGAAAGTACTAAGCAAGAAGTAAAAGATTGATAAATTTGACATTTAAATTAAGAATGCCTGTGGGGCCTGGGTTCAGTCCCTGGTTGGAAAACTAAGATCCTGCAAGCCGTGTGGCACAGCCAAAAAAAAAAAAAAAGAAAGCATGTCTATTAATCAAAACACAATCTTACCTAAAAATAGGTAAAGATATGCATGAATTGGGATTTCACAGAAGGGGAAATAGTGAGGAACAATAAACATATAGAATGGCACTTAAAGCATCAGGAACCAGATATATAAGGTAAGATCATAACAAGATACCAATTTACACCTAATGCATTAACCAGAGTTAATGTTTAAGTGCTGGTGAAGAAGTGGACTGAAGGGTACTCCCATATACTATTGATATATATATGCAAAAAGTTTGGAAAATAGTTTGGATATTTCATTGACAGGAGGGTAAACTGCTGTACATTCACACAATTAAATATTATACAGCAACCAAAAAGAATGAACAAGCTGACACATAGAGGAAGTTTAGAAATATCATGTTGAGTAAAACAAGCAAGTCTCAGAAACACTATGATACCATTTGCCTGATCAAAACCAAACAAAACTAAACAAGGTACTGTTTAGGGAAACATGTATATGTGATACACTTTTTAAAAATGCAAGAGAATGACAACTTTAAAATTCAGGATAGTGATTACCTCTAAACTAAGGCAGAAAGAACGGTAGTAGAGAGGAGCACACATATAACTTCAATAGTATCAATGTTCTTGTCCAGGGATAGCTAAATCCGGCCCATTGCCTATTTTTGTAAATAAAGTTTTACTGGAACACATTCATTCATTTACAGATTAACTATGATTGCTTTTAAGCTACAGCAGAATTGAATAGGTACAAAAGAGACTGTCCGGGCCAAAAAGCCTAAAATATTTACTCTCTGGCCCTTTACAACAAACCTTCATTAACCTCTGTGCTAGTTGTGCTGAATTCACAGATTTTCACTTTATTATGACACTTCATAAGCCATAATCTTAACTGTATTTTTCTGTATACATAAAATGTCATATCATTAAATACTTGTTTGAAAGACTTTCTCTAAACTGTACATTTTATTAACTGGGAAATTATAAGTGACCAGGACATAAATTGGATTTTTTAAAAAATGTAAGTCAAATGTATGAAAATATAAACAACAAAAACCTGAAACTGTTAACAAGTATCTGGTTCTTAAGAACACAGAATAGCACTAACAAACCAATCAAACGCATACCTGAAAAGGTTAACAGGTTTAATATTTAATTTCTTGGTTAAATCTGACTGTATGGAAGATACATTATCCACCAAATAACTTTCCTTCCCTTTTAATATGTACTTTTCTTTCAAGATCCTAGCCTAAAAAAAAAAAAAAAAAAAAAAAAAATCACGTAACTAAATGTTTGCCTTCCTCTGCAAATGGAAAATCATTCACCAATCACAGAAACCTGGCATTATTAAGGTACTTAATAAGATACTACATAACTAGAGGGTAACTGATTGCTATTAAAAATTTTTATCAAGTCTAAATAGCGATCCTTACAGAGTTAGCAAATCCACAGCGCAAGGAAGTGGTGGAAGAAGATGCTGAATTACTTCCTCAGTAAGGAGATCACCACAGTGGGAAACAAAGCTCTTGATAGCTGAAAAATACAACAGACTTTTACTTAGCAGAGTGTAATGAACCATGAAGAAAGCATTCAATTATGGTAAGGCATTTGTATTTTTGTCAGAGGAATAAAGAAAGGTGCTAAAATCAAAAAAATTCTTGAAACTCTAGTAAAATAAAAGGAAACTAGTGTCTTCTACTTCCGATCAAACTTAAAAAACCAAAACAAAACAACAATCAAAAAAAACCCAAACTTCCTAGAATTACTAAAAGAGACCAACAACCAAATTAACAAAATGTTGCTTTCCTGGGATTTTACTCAGCCCTTGAGCTCAGAAGTAGCAGCTTAGACCCTCAAGTTTGCCAGTTCTACACTAGTTCTAAAGAACCAAGGCTGACTTTTAAGTCAGCATGTTAGGTTTTATAGATGTTACCTGAAACACACAATTTTTTATAAGGAGTTATTTCATATGTAGAATAAAGTGAATATTTAAAAGTTAGATTCAGTTTCAAGGAAGCACTGATTTTGGTTTTGTTTGTTTATTCATGGCATTTTTACTCCTAAAAATGATGGTTTTTAAGAAAACATGCTTCAAAAAAAAAAATCAGTGCTTCCATGTCTTTTCAGGGAACCCACAGCTCCTTAAGCTCAAATTTTCATGGTGGATGCTATTTTTTAATGGTCTATGTGTTGTAAAAGGGTATAACTTTCACATATAAAAAACTAAATGGAAACCATACTTAGTCAATGCTAATTAAATTCAACCCTAGAGGAATGAATGCCTACGTAACACAAAACAATCTTAACATTTCTCAACTGATCGCATTATAATAAAACATGCATCCTAAGGATAAGGACATGTAAATTTGGTTTATTACATCATACTTCTGTTATAATCACCAACTAATCAATTATGTTCAGTAAAAAAAATCCCCAGAGCATATTTTTCCCCCCAACTTAAATAAAACATACAAATATATGTAAAGTTAAAGGATGGAAAAAGCCAGAGGAAAAGGAGAGAAAAGACTAAACTCAACCTACCACAGAGAGCACCAGCTCGTCCTTCCAAGGTTACCTGCCATGTAAATGAATCTCCTCGGCTCTTTTCTGTTCCTAGATCTTTCGGAGACACTGGGAAGACACACTTCCACAACAGGAGAACTCGAGCAAGGTGATGATTGACAAACGCAGGACCTGTAATTTATTCAACTTGTCACTTGTAAAGGAACCCAAAGTGGTTATTCTTTAAAACCCTTCCCTCTTAAAGTAAACGTATTTTAATCTACTACTGCTGGATTACTTTGTCACTCTAGTTCCAATGAATGTACTACTGATCAATGACTATCTGAAGGTACTAGAGTACAGAGAGGAAAAACAAGGAACTAACAGTAAAGTCTGGGCTCTGGTGTCCTCTCTCCTACTACTGTTGTGACCTCTTTGAGCCTCAATTTCTTTTAACCGTAAAATGAAGCCAGAACTACCTGCACTGCTTACCTCCAAAGGTTTGTCCAGATCCAAACAACAGAGTGTACTTTAAAGTAGCCTGAAAAACTAATGTGCTACGTAAACACCAGGTACTACTGTTCGTAAGAAATAACATTGTATCCTGAAAGTAATTCTAACTTTTGATAGCAACTTTGTTCCAGGTCAAAAATCAGATGTGATATGTCTAAATGGAACTTTTTTTTTTTAATATTTCAAAGCAACATTTAAGAACTGAATACACAAACCCAGTAATGAAAGGCAATGTACTGTACAATGATAGCTTTTTATAGTTGTCCTTTGGTACCTGTGGGGGATAAGTTCTAGGACCAGCCCCCCCCCCCCCGCCAGATACCAAAATCTAAGGACACTTAAGTCCCTTATATAAAGTGGCATAGTACAATCTGTCCTCTATATCCGTGGATTTGGAACCCACGGGTACAGAGAGCTAACTGTAAGTATTTGATAGCATGCAGCATTATCAGTTAAGAAAACAGAACTACGACATATAAAAACCCAAACGCACAGCTTCTCCCCCCAAGTAATATTCTTTAAAATTCTGGGGTTACCTTAAAATTCTCCTGTAAGTACTCCCTACTTCTTATTTCCATGTTCTGCTGACTGCATGCTTTTCTTCTGCAGTATGGCAGCACAGCATAGAACTGTACTGGGCTCTGAAGGAGACCACCTAGGTTAGGTTAACATCCTGGCTCCATCCACTTACTAGCTATTTAAACTTGGATAAGTCACTTAATCATTTTGTGCCTCAATTTCCTACCTATAAGTGGGGATAACAACAGTATGTACCTCATGTGACAGTTTCTGAGGCTTATATGAGTTTATATAGAACAGTGCTCCACCCATGATAAGCATTTATATATCTGACATTATGTAGTTATCATTCAAAACTTGTCTTATTTGCATATGAAGAGGTGAGAGCATAACGGCAAAATGAAAGGGCAACATGAAAGGGCAACAGCAAGCCAATCATTATTTTTTTTAAGCATGCAATTTAGTATATTAACAAAATAATTTCATTTTTCTCCTGACGTGCTTTTTAGGAAGAGGCCCTAGGCTAATCCCTACAGCAAAATAAACCTAATTCACTCCTTGCTCACTACTTTCTTTGATGAAGTAGTACTAAAAACATCCCATAGAATTGGGATAAAATAAGGAAACTGGAGTAAGGCAATTAAGAGTAAGTGACTGTAAGAGGTTTCACATGCACACACAGGCATACTCATATAATGGGCTGTGGAAATAGAGAAAATTCTGAATGCAAAATTTAGTCAGATACCAAAAAACAAAGTAAGGATGAAGTCACTGGGAATACCCACAGTTGACAAAAGTTCCATATATACTTGCCATTGTACCCTTAAGATACCTCTCTAACTCAGGAGTGAACAGTGTAGCATCACGTCCCAGAGAGGTAACAAGATAATTTATTTCAGAAACATATGTAAACTAAGTTACTAAAAATGTTTGTAGTAATTACAAAGTTAAAAAAATAAACAAGAGTAAGTTCATTCACACCAAGAATAATGTTGGATCTAACAAAAACCAAATACACATTGTAAATACCTGCAAGTGAATCAAAGGTGTTGTATGTGGCATCAGATAAATTGGGAAGTATAGCAAAAAGGGGTTAAAAATGTTGGAGTTCACATTTGAGGAATGGACTTAAATGTGGTCTGTGAGTTTACATTAGTTCAGAACAGTGAATTTTTTAAAAATAATAATGAAAATTGTAAATGGTGGAGGAAATGCTGAAAATGCAAAACAGGTGTTAAAACTGCCAGGCAAAAATTAATAAAGCACTCAGACCGTCATCTAAATTCCATTTCCCACAAAATATAATCAGAGCTCCTTGGAGAACTGACTCGTTGCAAGCTGAGGCAGAAATTATTATTTTTTTAAAAATACATATACATAACTTTAATCACAGTTAAATATATACAACTATGCCAATCTCCTAGGTGCCTTCTGACCAGGGTCCTCTGATCCCCTCCCCCTAACATCCCACTCCTTGGAAGTAAGTCATTTCTAGAATTTTGTATCTAACTGCCCCTCATTCTAAGGCAGAAATTATGATGTAAAAGCTGGGACATCTTGTCATGCCAAAAATAAAGATGTTATCAAAGAACACTAGTTTCATATGAACCAACTACTAGGGGCTCCCAATGACTAAAGATGAAACAATTTGAAGATCAAAGAATAATGACTGCAGTGTTGTTGGTGGGAATGTAAATTGATACAGCCACTATGGAGAACAGTATGGAGGGTCCTCAAAAACCTAAACATAGAACTACCATACGACCCAGCAATCCCACTACTGGGCATATACCCTGAGAAAACCATAATTCAAAAAGACACATGCAGCCCAGTGTTTATTGCAGCACTATTTACAATAGCCAGGACATGGAAACAACCTAAGTGTCCATCGACAGATGAATGGATAAAGAAGATGTGGCACTTATACACAATGGAATATTACTCAGCCATAAAAAGAAATGAAATTGAGTTATTTGTAGTAAGGTGGATGGATCTAGATTCTGTCATACAGAGTGAAGTTAAGTCAGAAAGAGAAAGCATGCTAACACAGGGGCAGGACAGGAATAGAGATGCAGACATAGAGAATGGACTTGAGGACACAGGGAGGGGGAAGGGTAAGCTGGGATGAAGTGAGAGAGTAGCATTGACATATATACACTACCAAATGTAAAACAGATAGCTAGTGGGAAGCAGCCGGATAGCACAGGAAGATCAGCTCTGTGCTTTGTGACCACCTAGAGGGGTGGGATAGGGAGGGTGGGAGGGAGACACAAGAGGGAGGGGATATGGGGATATATGTATATGTACAGCTGATTCACTTTGTTATACAGCAAAAACTAACATAACATTGTAAAGCAATTATACTCCAATAAAGATGTCAAAAAAAAATAATAACTGCATTCAACTGAAACATATAAACATATAAAAATCTATGAGTTTATAAAGATATCTAAAAGCAAAACCTCACTGATACCCTTTGAAAATTACTAGCAACCAGTAACACATTCTAAAAATTGATAATAAAGTGAAAGAATCATGCATTAAGGAAAAAAAGCCCAAGAAAACAGCAAATTAAATAAAACATCAACTTAATTTTTATTCCTTTTTGGTATGTTGAATATGAATGTGCATTAAAACATGTTGTGCTAATCTCTTTTATAAAGGAGAAAGGATCTCTTGTACTCTTCTTCCAATGGGATTACCCTGTTTTGAAAGCTTTTGTTCATTAAAATATTGCCATTTATTAAGTAGTTTATCTTCCCCTTTAATTAACCAAGAATATCAATACAGCAGGCATGAAACACCTAGCCAAAAGCAAATAAAATCTTGACCACTTTATTCCCATCACATTGTGAAATCATGATCTATGCCAGGGGCCAACAAACATTTTCTATTAAGGCCCATGCAATAAACATTTTTGGCTTTGAAAGCCATACTGTCTCTATTGCAATTACTCAATTCTGCCACTGCAGTGCCTAAAGGCTATAGACAATATGTAAACAAATAATTATAGTTGTACTCTAATAAAAAGTTTACTTATGCACACTGAAAACTGACTTTCATATATTTCTCATGTATCACAAAATATCCTTTTTGTTTTTAAACCATTAAAAACATAAAAACCATTCTTAGCTCACAGGCTGTATAAAACAGGTGGCAAGCCAGATTTGGCCCATAGGTTGAACTCAGATCTAGTCCAATAAATCTCTTTAATCATCTCAAAAACATTACTTAAAGTGGCTCTTCATTTATGATTATTTTAATTAAGCTCCTTTTAGATCAAATTACTTCAGAGGTGTCAAAATGATTTATTGGTCAAATCCATCTAGTTTCATATCCTAGCAGTAAACCACACAACTATACAAAGAGACTTAAAAGTATAGCTTTTATAAAGTAATAAAATAGAGTTTTAAAGTTACAGGATGTAAATATAATAGTCATGATCATAAAATAATTACACTAATAAATAATAATTTAAATTTAATAAATATAATTTAAACATGCCTTATCCCCGTCAATGTAACTACCTTATTTTTTTTTTTTTTTTTTGCGGTACGCGGGCCTCTCACTGTTGTGGCCTCTCCCGTTGCGGAGCACAGGCTCCGGACGCGCAGGCTGCTCCACGGCATGTGGGATCTTCCCAGACCGGGGCACAAACCCGTGTCCCCTGCATCGGCAGGGGGACTCTCAACCACTGCGCCACCAGGGAAGCCCGTAACTACCTTATTAGTGTGACCAAATTCTCAGAACAATTACAGAATTGGATTCATGGGCCATCGCATGTTCTCTTGCCTATCCTTATATTGTAGAAAATTTTTTTTCTGAAGATAGATGGGAATGATTTTGGGAAAAGCCAGACTCATTCAGAGTTTAGCGTGAAAGTTGATCAAATTGGCTTATCCTACTTAAGGTTCATAAATCGGTCTTGAAGAGAATTTCAAATAAAGACATCTGAAAACATTCTAAGGATTGGAGTAAATAAGTATATGGCTTCCTAAGGTGACTGCTAGGAGAAAAACGTTTATGTGGATATTTAAATTCTGGTATATATTAAGTTACTCTTGTCAAATCATACATTAGAATATTTATGCTCAGAAAACACCAAGCAGTCTGTAGTTATGTAAACCCTCCACAAGACTTACCTAAGGTCATCAGGGCAGCAATCAACAACCATCCAGCTTGTGTGCGCTGAGCTGAAAGGCGACTGTTTTGAGCAGCAGAACATAGCAAATCCTCTGCTAATGTCATAATAATCTATTGACGTATAGAAGAACAAGGTAAAAAAAAAAAAAGTATATCAGTTTATAGGTTACTGGACAAATGACAGCAACTAATTATAACAATCTCTTGAAAAATTAACTCTTACACATAATAAATGTCCATGATAAAAGACTGTCATTCACATAGACTATACCATTGGACAATGTCGTACGTGAAACTAAAAAAAGTAACTTTTCAAGGATAAATTATAGGTTGTATAATAGGTATACAATAGGTATATTAGGTTGTACACAGCAACCCTATAATTCTTTGTGGAGTATATGTGACAACATTGTACAACCGTTCAAGTTTCGCTATATAAAATTTGAACTTACTTTTAGTTTTAAGCCACCATTTTCATAGATCTGTAATTACCAGAGGAAGTTTCATTACAGGACTCTCTCCTTTTAAAATTCTGCACACTACTTTGATACCTGAGTGGCTGATAATAGTCTTTCCCGAGGCAATATACTATATAACCACAGTTAAAAGTACTCACTAATCGCACAATGAAGTAGCTTCACAGTAAAGGGGGATGAATTAAAATGTTATATTTTAAAAGTCTAAGAAATAGTTCTAAAACAACACAGAGGAAAAACTAGATATTTCACCTTTATGGATAATGCATGCTTATAGAGTGCAAATGCCGACAGGCATCTAACATGTCTAAGAAAACATCTCTGTAACCAATCACCTCTAGAAGAGCAGCAAATACTGTGAGTTGGCACATACCTTTTCTAAAGAGGAAGGCTAGCATATTTTTAAACAACCAACCAACTTACTACTAACTTAGGACTGCTTGCAGCCTCTACTTGTCCCCCACCCTTTAAAAACGGTGGGGACAAAACAAACCAAGCCTGTCTGCCTAAATTAATAAGATCTGAGGACATTAAATTTAATTAATACAGGCAATGGCAATTCTTTGATTAGCAAGATGTGATGTGTTAGTTTAGAATACAACTAAAATAATAAATTTAACTGAATAACATCACCTCCCGAAGTTGCCGATCACCTTATCCCAAAGGCATTGGCAATATTCAAGATAATTTAAGAATTTTTGAAGTAACGGTGTACTTGTCTGCAAAGCCTAAACTGCAGAGAATATACCATAATATTCATTAATAATGACGTGGAGGGACAAGAAAAAGGAAAGGAACAATGGTGATTTTTTAAAAAGTTCTTATGTGTGTGAGGCCCAGATTATGAGGGCTTTTCACTGTCAAACAATATTCTCTGACAACTGACAATTCCTATTCAAAAAGAAACAAAATTCCCACACCACGCTTTGCCTATTTTGTGTTTTTTATATATATATATTTGTGTGTGTGTGTGTTTTATATTTGATTAACAAAATTTCTTTAGTTCTCTTTACAATTCTTTGTACATTAAAACTGGGTTATTTACTTTCTAGGTTCTGTATCGTTTATCTTTCTGAAAGTGCTACACTCAAAAGCCATTATTTTTCAGTAGCAAAGCAATCTGTCATCATTATGAGCTCCTGGTGTTTTATATATTTACTATGTTTCTATCCATTGTTATCATTATTTTTTTGGATGCACACATTATCCCCTCTTTGGTCGGGGGAGAGTCTAAAGTTATCTCCTGCATCCTTTTAAAATGAACACAGTCTCTGATGACTTCCCTGCTTTCCAGTATGACAAGATATTCCAGGCTTATACTGTGCATTTCCTGTCCCAGATCTAGAAACAGCCATTCCTCCAACGGGCCCTAATTCCTTTTCGGTTGGAAATGGTATTTAGGGCCATAATCTGGGCACTAGGGGTGTTTCCTGCTACTGGGTTGCCATTGCTTTTATGTCTGGACAGTGTGAAAGGAAATTAAACACTCATACTAATATTTTCAATTTAAATTTAACATATGGGCCTTTTACTTAATTTTCTTGATTCTACAACGGTAGCTTTTTTTTTTTTTTTATGGAAAATCTTGGCTCCTACGAACATTCATTATCTACTTCATCTTACCAGGTATGTAAACTAATTCCAGAATAATACCACCAAGAATACCACTAACTATAAAATTATTAAATGAAGTTTTAAGATTTCTTTTGAAGCTCTATTTGTCCTTTACAATGCAATTTTAAAATGTACTTCTATGGCAGAGCTGAATGTATGGAAAAAAAAAAAAGCCTTCAGGAACAAAATCTGTTACTAACTGGAGATATTTCTAACAAAAAGCAGAGAAAGTAACTCCTCTTTAAGTGTAGATACAAAATTTTTAACCATCCCTTGGTTTTTCACAGTAATTACTTTGATGATACTTAACACTTAAGTAGTAGTATTAGCTGACAGCTCAGAAATTTGTCCTGCATGGTTCTTTACTGGGTGATACACAAGAAGACAATGATGTTTTTAAGAAAAACTTGAAATGTCACTATCATATGCGAAGAATGAAATCATTACCTTGCCCTTTCCGTGAGGAATTCCTAAAGGACAATGTTTCACTGCTCCCAGCAGAGCTGCCACTGCAAAACTAAAGCCAGTCACTGCTTCAGGTGAAGACTTAAGCACAGTAAGCCTTTCAAGGCAA
This sequence comes from Leucopleurus acutus, assembly GCF_964270905.1. Classification (NCBI taxonomy): domain Eukaryota; kingdom Metazoa; phylum Chordata; class Mammalia; order Artiodactyla; family Delphinidae; genus Leucopleurus; species Leucopleurus acutus. The sequence goes on along the minus strand of NC_139142.1, from coordinate 66,593,444 downwards.
CGGTCTAGGAGAGGTGTTAGGTAGGAAGGTAGTGCCACAGCAATGCAGTGTAGACACCACGCAGCTGCTAGTCGAACAGAAATGCTAGGATGAAGAGTAACTGAAATGACATTGTCAAGGACGCCTAGAAGGACAGAATAAAAAAATGATGACTCAGCTACACAGATAAAACTCAGTCATCAAACAGTCAAAAGAGTAAGCAACCACATAGATATGAAATATATTATCTTTATCAAAAGCCAAATCAGAATTTAAAATATTAAGTGATACACAATTATAAATAATTTTTTTGTACCCAAGAGTTACTTCTACCAATATATCTCATGAAAATTGGCTTAAATTAAGTCAGGAGACAAAGGAAATTTTTATTTCCTAAATAAGCCAATGTTCTGCTTACTTTATCTTGAGATCATTAATTTGGTACTAGGAATTAAAAATTACCAATATAAAAAAAATTATCAATAAATAACAAAAACATCTTGAGAAGAAATGTCACATTTTGCTTCATCCTCCTTTTCTTTTAAATCCTGTCTGGCACATTTCTCTACATAATCAGTATTCTCCCTATGTACCATATTTCTCTTAACCTGAGAACAAAATGTTGAAGAAAATCAAGGCTTCACTAGATCCCCAGTGGGCTACTAAGCCACTATGCAGACAGTGAAGTGCCACTACCAGTAAGAAAAAAAAGTCTACATTTGCTATAATTCAACATATACCTTCATCAAAACATGTTAACAGTTCATGTCAACTGCTACTTAAACAATATATGCCCTAGGAAAAATAGGTTACAAACCGAATATAATGTAAGCTTCAGTCAGCAGGAATTGTGTAGCACAAAAGCCATTAAAGATGATTTTAAAAAGTAATTAAGTAAGCCAGTCACAAAAGGCCACATGCTCTATGGATTCCATTTATATTAAATCTTGTCCAGAATAGACAAATTCATAGAGACAGAAAATAGATTAGTAGTTATCAGGGCCGGGGGGAGGGGAAATGACTGCTAGTGGGTGTAGGACTTCTTGGGGTGAAGAAAACATTCTGCAATTAGATAGTGGTAGAGTTTGCACAACTCTGTGAGTATACCAAAACCACTAAATTGTATACTTTAAAAGGGTGAACTTTATGGTATGTGAATTATCTCTCAAAGTGATTAAATAATTTTCAAAGAGAGAAAGAAAAGAGAATGCCTGAAGAGACCTTTAAGGAAGTAAATTACTTGTACCATACAGAAACTAATACTTTCACTGCAGATGAGAGATACGAGTTCAGGTTTACTTCTCCATTTTTCTGTGTTACCTTAAATATCTCCAGACGGGGTTGGAGATAGAGAGAGACCTAGAGAACCATCTTTAGTTACAAAAGCAAAAGAAAAAAAACAAAAACAAACCTTTAAAAATCTTGATTATCTATATTTCATAAAACAACTCTAATAAATCTATAGTGGAATCTATAATAAATGAGCTATATGAGGGAGCTTTTCTTCCTTGGAGAAAAGTTGTCTAAAGTAAAAGTAAAAACAAAGTATTCATACTAGTCACAAACAACAGATACCTGCACTTGAATCCTGTAGCAAAGGTGCAGCTGTGGTGCCGAGACTGTGTATGAGATTTCCAAGTTCTTGTAAAGCACATACCAACATATGCTGGCTGGCTGCTACATCTGCGGAGCCAAGCCGGGTTTCCAGATTACCGTCACTCATTACAGCATCTGACAGAAGTATAAGAATTAACCAGACATCACTGTTTTATTAAAATTTATTACAGAGGGTAGGTACTAGGAGCAGAAACATATGAAGATAAAAATTAATACCTCCGCTTGATATATGTGAAACCCTTGAGGCAGTAACTAAAATACTAAAATGGGGACTTGCATCTATAGAGAAAGAATTAAACTAATATAACCAATTTAGTTCAAGCAACCTGATCAGAGATGCCTTATTACTCTTTTAGCAAGTGGCACTGAAAGGGAGAACTCCAATTTTATCAATACTCAAGCAGAGTAGACTTAGGACAGTACAAGAACTGAGATGAACTAATTGTTTCAAAGACAATGTATCTTAACTTCTATAGGAAGATTATGAATTCTGAGGAACTACTATCCACCAGCCTTTAAGATCAGTACATATATATATAATAGTTCTTATCAAGGTAGATAATTTATGTCTCATCTATATATAGACTGCTTTACTCTGAAACAACTGACCTGTATTATAAAAGTGTTTTTTGGGTATTAATATAATTATATACCAGTCCAGCTTTTCCAAAAGGACAATCCCTTTAGCACTGTTAAAACAGACTCTCTTAGAAGATCCATACCCATAACTTTCTTTAACTTCCAGATAGCCTGGCAAATATCCTTGGCAGCAGCAATCTGAGCCTTTTCTCCAAGAAGACCTCCAACAGTAGCTCGAAGGATAAATGAAACACAACGGCGACTGCAGACAGCGTCAATCTGAGTTTGGGTGGCCTTAGGGTGTGACTGTGAAACCAGGCTTAGGGTATGAGAAAGAAAGGCAGCAAAATTTTTCTCTAGCCATGCTCCTCCTAGTGTTGAAACAAACACCACGTAAGCCTAAAAAAGAAAAGAGTTTTATCTTCAAAATGAAATAATTTCAATTCTATATTAATGTTTTCTCTTCCATGAAATATGCAGAATTTATTAACATTTCTTTTTAGTCTTTCCTCATTTATAGAGCCACCTTAGCTATATAAACGTAGTACTGTTTTTCTGTTTGTTAAGCCAAAATTGAAGTACGCAGTCTTTCAACTGAGGTTTCATTTATGCTGCCTGTTTTATTTTGGTCAGACTACAAAGTTTCAGGATAGCCAGCATAGCTAGCTAATAAGTAAAATGTGCCTGTGACTTCTCCAAACAAAGCATTCAAACTCTTTAACATTCTGTGTTGGTTTTTTTTTTCCTTCAATTTTTTGGCCACACGCTGAGCAGCATGTGGGATCTTAGTTCCCCAAACAGGGATCGAACCCATGCCCCCTACAGTGGAAGCCCAGAGTCTTAACCACTGGACCACCAGGGAAGTCCCTAAGGTCTTTAACATTCTGAACAAGAAAACCCAAATCAAACATGTGAACACAGTGTAAGAATGAACTATGGTCTAATACCATAACTCTAAGGGAATTCAGTTCTAGAAACCAGAAAAGAAAGTTTATGGTGACGAATCACTGCTCTTTATTTTCATGAATGTTAATGGTTTGGCTTGCTCCAGCGATACCGACAGTAGTTTTCTTATGTAATCTGTTTTCTTAAAATACACAGTTTACAATTATACTGGGACGTCTTATATTTTCATGAAATCTAATATCATACAGTATAAAATAATGAGGATATATATGTGAATTTAAAAAAAAACGTGTTTGCTTTGAACCATAATGGCATTTATAAAACAAGATAGTTCAAGGAAAGAATGCAAAGACCTCTATATTGCCTTATTCTAAGACCCTCTTCCCAAGGTTTAGCTTTTTAAGTTTTGTTTAGGACCAAGAATTTAAGCACTTAAGTAGATTACATGCTGTAATCTTTATTTTGAAGTAGAAACCATATAAAACAGAAATATAATATTGTCCATGCCAAATATTATGTACCTAAAAGCTTAAATCAGAACTGTATAAGCACACACAAACACAATGGAAAACATGTTAAACCGCAAGACACATGGAAGCCCAAGGCCTAGAAACAAACAAAAAAATGTTGTTTATGTTTCAAAGGAAATAAACAATAGTCTCCCATCATTACGAACTGAAAACACATTGTGGGTAATAGCCTATTTAGTTGGCTTTGTATAAATAAGGTTCTCTTGTAATCTAGTTTTTTATAAAGCGTCTTGGCCTCACCCCATCTATTTATAAACATGAGAGCATAAGTGAAGACCTTGCACAGTATCACTTCCACCTGGAGTCAGATACTAAAACTTTCACTATAGGCCAGTGAGAATTACATTTAGATACCGATTTGTGATTCTAACCTGAGTAACTCCAACTCGGACATCCCTACTGACTGAACTGGTTCCTTTCAGCATATCTCCACTGGCTCGAAGAAATCCTGAACTCCCACGTAGAAACCCTGTTCCTAGTAATTCCAGAACTTCCTCCAGAGATACTCTGCGAACGCTTTGACGTGAGGCTGCTATAACAAAGAACAAAACAAAACATGTGATTCTATTTTACAGACTAAATTTTAATGCGTGATCTTGGTTTGCATGATATTGAACAGTATGTTAACAGAAACAAAAATAAACTAAAAATCCAAACAAAAGGCAAAATTTACAGGACATTACACACACTAAAACATAAAGTCACACGACGGTTCAGAGGTCAAATCATAATGGACTCTGATGTATCATGTCAATGACATCTTAGAGTCTATGCCACTTTGAGATTATGACCTACTGCTCTCTTGTCCTCAAGTTAAACAAGGGAAAACATAAATAAACGGCCCTAGTTCTCCATGAGTGAGAATGCTATACAAAACTTTGAAAATTCTTTTGAAATACTAAAAAGGCCAAAATCACAATTTTATCTTTCTAAATGCTCTACAACTCTTAATGAAACTTACATAAAGTAACCACCATGGCCTGTTTTCTAAAAATTCTCAACTGCAAGTACAACTTTTGTTACATCCTCAGTCTCTGAAGAAAGCAAAGCTAAATATTACTAAAACTGTCCAGTCAACCCTTAGGCTGCAATAATTAAGAGCTTAGTTAGGCAGAATGTTTTAAATTTGTCTTTAGTTTGACATAGCTGAGTTTCTCCCTGTGAATATCTAGGGAATAACATCTCCTTTAAAAAAAGAACCCATTTTCGCCCTTACATTCTTCTGAAAAATGTTGGTCACAAGCCCTGATCCTCATTATTGACTTAAGTCATAAATAGTGGAAAAATAAACTTCTGTTAATCCAAGTCACGAACAAAAAATATACTCCTCAACCTGAAGATGAAACAGATAAAAATCTATATTGGCAAGTGGAAGAGAAACATAAGTGAATAGTACAAAATCCATGCTCTTGCGGATCATAAATTCTAAAAAGGAGAGACAACAATAAACATAACAAAGGACTAAGTATATAGTATGTTAGACAGTGATTAAAAGCCATGCAAAATATAAAGCAGGTATCTTTTATGTGTAGTGAGTTCAGTGGAGGGCTCTGGTAGGAGACGGACCAAAGTGTAAGGATGGTGCAAGAGCAGAAGATATAGGACCTTGTCGATCATTATAATAAGGAGGTGAGTAAAGTGAGGTGCCAGTGGCGAACCTTGAGCAAAGGAGTGATATAATCTGTCACTCTGCTTCTGTGCTGAGAGGAGACTGTAGAGGGGTGAAGGCAGAAGTAGAGAAAACCATTAGGGGCAATTTAGTAATTCAAGCAAGAGGTGATGGTGGCTTAGATCAAGGTAGATACGATAGAAATCGGGGTATACACACTTACATATTTTTAAAATTTACTAGAAAAAAATTCAAAATTACAAAAAAGCTGAAAGAATAGTAAAATAAACTCGTATGTACCCTTCACCTAGACTCCGTATCTTCCTTATCACTTTCTCATTTTTGAAGAGTACATATATGGCTAGTTGTAGTTATAGAAAAGCCCTCAATTTGAGTTTTTCCTCAAGAGAACTACATTAAGTAATGCTGTAAGCCTTCTTAATGCATAATATCAAAAAGAAATGTCACGCTTGGTGTCAATCTGTCCCTACACTGGCGATATTATCTTTGAACACCTGAATAAGGTGTCTTCCAGTCTTGTCCACTGTAAAAAATTTTTCCATTTCTAATCACTATGCCACCTCTGTGGTGATACTTTTTTTTTTTTTAATAAATTTATTTATTTATTTTTGGCTGCGTTGGGTCTTCGTTGCTGCGTGTGGGCTTTCTCTAGTTGTGGTGAGCGGGAGCTACTCTTCCTTGTGGTGCGTGGGCTTCTCATTGCAGTAGCTTCTCTTGTTGTGGAACACAGGCTCTAGGTGCGTGGGCTCAGTAGTTGTGGCTTGTGGGCTCTAGAGCGCAGGCTCAGTAGTTGTAGCGCACGGGCTTAGCTGCTCCGCGGCATGTGGGATCTTCCTGGACCAGGGCTCGAACCCGGGTCCCCTGCATTGGCAGGCGGATTCTTAACCACTGCGCCACCAGGGAAGCCCTCCTTTTTTCTTTAACAGGTTATAATCCATTTCTATCATTATTAATTCTAATACTATCCTGGATTTAACCAGCTTTTGTTAGAAAGCTGGCCAGTGGAAGCTCCTCACTTTCTGGCACAAGACGCTCCAGGTTCATCCTCAGACTTTCCTTGCCCCGACCCCATGAGCCACTTCTCCAAGGAGTCCCAACTGTAGATATGTTTTAATATTGTTAGGTAGAATAGTTACTGAGTGTGAGAGAGAAGATTCAAGGGTGACTTTACAAACTGTGGTTTGAACAACTGCAGGGACAGAGCTGTCATCAACTTAGATTAGCAAGACTGCGACTGCAAGGAGAGCAGGTATGTGTACATGGGGGGAGGGGAGATCAAGCATTCACTTAGGACAAGTTAATTTGAAACATTAAATAGACATCCAAACAGAGATGTCAAATGGGCAGCTAGATATGAGAGTTTGGCATCCAGGAGAGAAGTGTGGGCTAAAGACAAAAATCAAGGAATCCCTGATATATAGATGGTATTTAAGCCATGAGATTGGGTAAGATCATCTAGAGTGAGCCTACGTAAAGAGCAGAAGACCAAGGACTAGGTGATGGGTGTCTCCTATAAGAAGACAGGAAATCATCAAAGACTGAACAGAAACTTCTAGAAAGAAAGAAAACCAAGGGAGCGTGAGGTCCTAAAAGGCAAGTGAAAAGAGAATGAGGAGGAAGATCAACTGAGTTAAATGTTGCTGAAAGGTTAAGTAAGACAACTGAGAACTGCCCCCTGGCTTAGCATGGCTAAATATTAGAACGCAAGTGCCAAAGGGCAGGGGCTTCTAATCTGTTTTGTTCAATAACACATCCTACACACTCAGAACAGATCGTGGCCCTGTATAAACCCCCAATAAATGCTTGTTTATTTATTGAATAACTGATGAACGTGGAGGTCATTGATGCCCTTAACAAAAACAGTTTTCAAGAGTTAACTGGGGCTTCCCTTAAGCGAGGTGCTTAAGAATCCGCCTGCCAATGCAGGGGACACGGGTTCAAGCCCTGGTCCGGGAAGATCCCACATGCTGCGGAGCAACTAAGCCTGTGTGCCGGAACTACTGAGCCAGCACTCTAGAGCCCATGAGCCCACCGGCCACAACTACTAAAGCCCGTGTGCCTAGAGCCCATGCTCCACAACAAGAGAAGCCACCACAATGAGAAGCCTGCGTACCGCAACGAAGAGTAGCCACCGCTCGCCGCAACTAGAGAAAGCCCACGTGCAGCAACGAAGACCCAACGCAGATAAAAATAAATAAATAAATTTATATATAAAAAAAGAGTTAACTGGGGGAAAATCCTAACTGAAGTGTGTTTGAAAGAAGAGAGAGACTAAAAACAGAGTATCAAGAACTCCTCTGAGGAACTCTGCTGCAAAGGGAAGAGAAATGGGGCTCCAGCTGGCTGGGGAGGTAAAATACAAGAAGAAAACCTTTTTTTTAAGATGAGAGGGGGAAAAGCACATGTTTTTATAGGGAATAATCCAACAGAGAAGGAAAAGTTGATGTAGGAGAGGGGAGACTTCCTAGAGCTATGTCCTCGAGCAGGTGAGAGGATGAGCTCTAATACATATTGAACGTATGGCTTTAATAGAAGATGAGATAATTCATCTTAGTAACGGTGGAGAAGTCAGAGTATATGGGTATAGATGCTGGAAGATGGTAGATTTAGTAGGGAAGCCTATGGAAGATAGGCTGTCAAATGAAAGTAACGTGGGAGAAGATAAAGGTATAAAACAGTCAATTAGGAAAGTGGGACAGTGAATGGACGAGGGACATATAGTACGACTTGAGGTTCATGGTCAAGAAGTAACTTTAAAGGATCCCATAAATCCTTGGCAACTTATGCCAATGTCAGGAAAATGTCATACTCAATCCCTGCTTTTTAAATGCCTTGGTAAAATATACCATTTATTAGAAGTCTGCTGATTTTACTAGAAAATCATTTCAGTTCTGTACCTCATAATCTTCGAATATTGTGGCTGAGTATACAAACCTCCATTGTGTTTCTTTTCCAAATTATTAAGCACTGTGTTGCTAACTATTAGTCTCCTACTTTAAAAAAATCTACTATGACATCTAGATCACTTTTTAGTTGTATGAAAATAACTTAATTATAACACAAGCCTAGAACTTACAGATGCAAGATGACAGAATTCCTAACAGAAGATTAGGCCAAAGATTTTTTAGTGTGGGTGAAGCTGGTTCTTCACTTTGCTTAGTCTGATTGCAAAAATGCTGTTATTAGTTTAGTGCTACTCTAGGAGGATATACATTTAAATATTATTCACATTTGTTAGGCAATTCTGTATTTTGCTTGTTTTTACTGCAACTGTGTACTAGTGCTAATGACACATTTATGGAAATGAGCAATTCACATTTTCAAGAGGGTTTGATTAAACATGTCTTCTTCTAATTTCAATCTCTTAGATGGCTTAAGATTTAACCTTTTAAATGCCCTGAACAACTCTGAATTACAAGATTAGAAGAACCAAAACCTAAAAAAAACATTTATTATAAATTTTAAACTTGTGGGTCTCAACTGGAGAATGAAGGGACTATACAGTTGTTAATGCTTCCTAGGTGATTCTGATATGCTGTACTCACTGTCCTCTCTCAGCTCTGGTTGAGAAACACTGGCTTAGAAGAAACCAGAACACTTCTTAATGTCACAATAAACAATTTCTAGAGCAATGATTCTAAAACTTTAATGTGCATACAAAGTATCTGGGGATCTTGTTAAAATGAGAATTCGATTTAGTAAGTTGGGTGGCATCTGGGTTTCTGCACTTCTTAAGAGCTCCCAGGTGATGCTAGTACTCTCGGTTTGCAGATATTGAGGAGCAATGTTCTACAGAACAATCACATTTTCATTAGCGTGAGACTGGTATTCTTTGGAGACAGAATAATAAAGCAAGTTTTTAATTATTCACCGATGTTTTATAAACACTGTAGATTAAACCCAGACAAACCCTTTTGTTTTCAAAAATACTCCATCCTTGCTCACTGCCTAGGAGTGTATAAATAGGGAATAAACACAAACACAAATTGTGCAAATACAGTAAATTTCAAGTGTCTGCTGTTTAGAATTATTTACATCATTGCTCCCTTACACCAGTCTAGAAGGTGGCAAGCCAAATGTACGTAATCAGATGCATGCTGCTTAAAAAAAAAATTCTCGAGAATTAGATCATATCTCTTATTGGATAACACTCCACAATTCACTTAAAAAAAAAAAAAAAGCCATGGTGTAGAGGAAGACAATGACTGAATAAAGCACATTTATTTAAGAGTTCTTTTAATTTTTTCCTCAAACTTTCACTGAATTGTTTTAAAATGAAATCTTAGGACTTATAGACATGTTTCCAAACTAAAATTTATATGATATTCTGCCTCTTTTCAAAAGTAATAATGGGTAGCAGTAATGCTACATATGTTTGTTTAAATCAACTGGGAAAAAATTATGGAAGACATTATGAAAATAATTACATGAATTTACCTGCTCCTGGATGTTTAGAAATTATAGCTTTGGCCAACACTGTGCCTAGTAGCTTTGAAACTGAAATCCGCACATCATAATTGGAGCCTTCAAAGGATTTAAAACATAGTGTGGCCACACTGTCCAGGTCTGTACTCCACATAAAGACGGCCTCATTCTGAAGTTCAAGGAGACACTGTTCAATCAGGAAAAAAAGAAATTAATGAAAAACAAAATATAAATGTCAGGTTCAGATCTACATAAGTTGCAGAACCTATCAAGATCTAGCAAAAATAATACACAAATCCAAAGTCTCTAAATAATGATTGTAGGGACAACAAGTGAATACTTACTAAAAAGTCATAAAAATTATACTATACAAAGCAACGTGTCCACAAAGGGTAGGAGAAAGACCCATTTCTAATTCAGTGGGCTATGAAAAATGTCTGTAGAACCTATCTGTTGGCTATAAGCAATTGTGAGAATAATTCCAACATAAACACTTTACTATCTAACCAACTATGTTAAGAAAGCATGATAAAAACAAAACCAAATCATTTTCAAACAACATAAACTGTACATGTAAATTTTACACAATTATAGAGAGGAAGCATAGTGGAATGGAAGGAATACTTAGAGTCTGGTAACTTGAACTCCCCACTTCCAACAATGTGCTGCTAACCACTTTAAGAACCCTGGGAAATTCATATAACTCTCAGGGCCTCAGTCTCCTCATATGTTAAAATGAGATAGTCCTATCTGAATACCAAGGTTGCAGCTCTAAGATCATGTAGCTGTTACTAGTGTTTTCACTGGGATAAACTGATTTAGTTGTCTTTATATTAATTTTTAGAAATTCTACTCATTAGACTATTTTACCTTTGCAGCAGCACAACGAACGGCCATGGATCTATCTGTTAAGCAGGATCTAGCAGCTTTATAAACATCCCTGTAGCAAGGTGTAGCAGCAGCTCCCAGTCCACTCAATATGTTTTGCAGACTCAGCATGATCTCATATCGACCTTGTGACTATCAAAGAGGAAAAAATTTAAAGGACAGGAAAAAAAAATTCTCTGTGAAGAATAGTATTAAGCATTGAAATTTATCTCATATTAGAGAAATACTCAGATTTTTGTACACACTAACCTACCTATTCTGACATCAAGACATATGAATAATTGCTATTTCTTACAGTGTTTACTATTTTAAAAGTGTTACTTGTATATATTACACTTCAACATAATACAAATTTTATAGGGTTAATGTGCAGATTAAATGAAATTATATGGGAAGCACCAGGCATATGGCTTGCATGTTGTCAAGCACTCAATAAATGGTTGCTATAAATGAGGTAACATGGTAAGAGTGCATGGTCTGCCACCTACTAGCTATATGTCTTTGGGCAAATCTGTTTCTTTATCTTAAAGATAAAAGTTAAATGATTGTTGTGAGGATCAAACGAGTTACTACATGTGAAGTGCTTAGAACAGTGCCTGACACACAGTAAATGCTCAGTTGAGTTCCTAGCTATTGATATTTTACCATTTATTGGTTCGAGTATTTTAACTCAGAGGTTAAAAGTCTGGGTTTAGATTTTAAAAGACCTGGGTTTGAATCTTGGCTCTGAACCTTAGTAGCTGTGTGACTTTAAGTTGTTCTTACTTATTTCTTCATCTATAAAATGAGGATAAGGGACCTCCCCAGCGGTCCAGTGGCTAAGACTCTGTGCTTCCACTGAAGGGGGCATGGGTTCAATGCCTGGTCAGGAAACCAAGATCCCACATACTGCACAGCGTGGCCAAAAAAAAGAAATGAAAAAATGAAACGAGGATAAGATGAACCCCACTGTGCCAGTGTGAGAAGTAAACAAGCCCCTGTGGGGAAATCATTCACCACAGTGCCTGGACTTAGTAAACACTCAAGAAATAGTAGCTGCTTATATTAAGATGTTTTACTAAATGTTCCAAATGCTTTCTATGTCTCAGGAAGTTAAGGCCACTATAGGTAAGTTAAAGTTGGAGAAAGATCAAGTATCATTTTCATAGTAATGTTGTTAATTTATTTTTGTTCAAAGGAGCACGATAGTAATTATAGGTAGATATTAACAAAGTGAGTCCTAACGGGAAACTTCTTAACTTTCTTTTACGCCAATTTCAAATGCTATTTATCACTACTGGTGTGTATCAAAGGTGGAAATCCCTTTTGACATCTCCAAAACGTTGTGGTACTGAACCAACTATATCATAAAGGTAAAAGTGGAGGAGCAATAAAGTACTTAGCAATAACTTTAAATTTTCTTTTTTTAAAAAAATATTAAATTATTTATTTGGTTGCACCAGGTCTTCGCTGTGGCAGGCAGGCTCCTTAGTTGTGACCTGCGAACTCTTGGTTGCGGCATGCATGTGGGATCTAGTTCCCTGACCAGGGATCGAACCCAGGCCCCCTGCATTGGGAGCCTGGAATCTTATCCACTGTGCCACCAGGAAGTCCCTAACTTAAAATTTTCTGAAACCTATAGAGTAATCCTCTGTTAACCATGAGGCCTAAAAAGTATAGCTTAATCAATGGAGTTAAGAGAAAAAAAAAAGTTTAAAGTGGCGATACCTCAGTAAATAAAAGATCTTACAGACACATCCTTTTAAATAAAACCAGATTTATGGATGTTAACAATCTCTCCTCGTGGTTTGCTGTTAATCTCAACATAACTGAGAATTTTCCAGCCTTCCTGCCGTTATTGGCGCCTAGTTTTATATCATTATGGGTGGGAAAGATACTTCATGCGATTTCAGTCTTCTTAAACTTGCCCAGACTTGTTTGGGACCTAATATGTGATCTACCCTGGTGAATGCTCTGTGCCCTAGAAGAGGTATGTTTTGCTGCTGTTGGGTGGAATGATCAGGTTATGTCCATTAGGTCCAACTGGTCTAATGTGTAGTTCACTCCAAGGTTTGCGTCTTGATTTCTGTCTGGGTGATCTGTCCATTGATGAAAGGGGGGATAACTGCAGTCCCCACTATGATTGTATTGCTGTGTATTTCTCTCTTTAGGTCTGCCAATATTTGCTTTATAATTTAGATGCTCTGAGGGGTGTATAAATATTTACATTGTTATAACTTTTTTTTTTTTTTCTGTGGTACGCGGGCCTCTCACTGCTGTGGCCTCTCCCGCCGCAGAGCACAGGCTCCAGACGCGCAGGCTCAGTGGCCATGGCTCATGGGCCCAGCTGCTCCGCGGCGTGTGGGATCCTCCCAGACCGGGGCACGAACCCGTGTCCCCTGCATCGGCAGGTGGACTCTCAACCACTGCGCCACCAGGGAAGCCCCTGTTATAACTATTTTAAATAGTGATTATCGTAGCCATCATGCTACACATCCCTAATAGGTTACATTCTAATTAAACCTACTATTTACCACTTCATAGTGGCAAGACCCTTAAAACAGTACAATTCCATATACCCTCTCATATGCTTTATGTTGCTGTTTTTATATATTCTAATTCTATATATGTTAAAACCCACAATGCCTTCCATTTCTTTGTCTTCATCATGAGCTTTCTCTTACATAAATAAAGAATTAACGTATAGCCTATACCTGTGTCCACATGTTACCATTTATGGTGCTCAGTATCATTTTGTAAATCTGTTCACCTCCAGCATCAGGGTGCCTTCAGATCAGAAAGATTTCCTTTTCCTTTCACCACTAAAAGACCTGCCACTGATAAATTATCTCAACTTCTATCCATCTTAAAATATCTGAATTTTCTCAGATTTTTCAAACATATTGGGCAAAGTTTTTTATTTTATAAAATGGTAATAAACTCTTATAAAAACTACAAAAAAAAATCTCTCCTCCTGAATTACCTTCTTCAATCTTTGTGTAAACTATTGATGTTCAAAAGTGATCTGCTGAGTTGATTCTCTCACCAGTTTTATGTTATGGACTTCACTTCTCAAAATTCTTGAATCAGTTACATTCTTCTTGAAATTTGGCAGATTTTATTATTTATTTTATTTATTTATTTTTGCAGTACGTGGGCCTCTCACTGTTGTGGCCTCTCCCGTTGTGGAGCACAGGCTCCGGACGCACAGGCTCAGCGGCCATGGCTCACGGGCCCAGCCGCTCCGTGGCACGTGGGATCCTCCCGGACCGGGGCGCGAACCCGTGTCCCCTGCATCGGCAGGTGGACTCTCAACCACTGAGCCACCACGGAAGCCCAAATTTGGCAGATTTTACATTTGAATTTTCCCATGTTTTATCTTGATACAGTTAAAAAGAAATGTGTGTAACAGGCCAGCATTTTTATAAATTGTTTCAGGGCTGTTCTCTAGACTTTTTCCAAGCAAGGTAAGAACAGGAACTGGTGTGATGTTTTTATATTTAAAGGTGCTGAGTTATCCTTAAATATAAGGTACCACAGACTTAAAATTTTTGATATACAAACATACAAATGCTTTAATTTCAAAACTTGTTAAACTATAGTTGGCAAGAAATTACAGTATATCTTGGAAGTCCAATAAAGAGACAGTTACAAAAACAAAGGGTGTTTCACAATGGTAAATGATGCCAATAAATCAATGAGGCTAAGGCTGACAATATATATCCTGGCGACTGAAAGGTTATCCTGACCCTAGTCATGCTTATGTCCTCCACACTCTTTCCTACCCTGATTTTATTCCTTACACCCTTCTGATGCTGGTACAATACTAATCCATCCATCAGGTATATGGTAGTTACCAACTACGTATCTGGATCCTTGGTGACAAGCACTTGCTCTGGCACTATTAAGTAGTATCAGATGGAAAAGGTTATGCAAGAAGAGGGAGCAGGGATAGGTCGCCAGAGAAACACCTTAGTTTGTGCCCATTTGAATTTATCTGAATACACAAAATTTTATTGCACTATTGCTTTTCTAATAAAGATTCAATATACAAAGTACATATGTGCACTACCTAGAAATGTCATTTATGGATATATTTACATACATACTATGTATGCTTGTCATAGCTAAAGCTCTTTTATTGACTTAAGAAACCATTAAAGTCTGTATTTACCTCTGCACTCTTCATAGCTTTAAGAATATTGCCCACTGTATCAGTAAAGGTGTTACCCAGTATTCTACCCAACTTCTTATACAAGGAACCCAAACACACCACAGCGGCGCTGGAACGACATTTAAATTAGAAATTAGTCATGAATGAAAAAACAGGAATAAAAGGATCTTAGCACATGTAAAGATGACTACTTAATTTTACTTTTAAAGGATAAAATTTCCCAGAATCTATTCCACTGTTAAATCCTAGGAATGACACTTAGGTGAGTATCAAATAATTACATTTTGAATACAAGAATTTTAAAAAGATGTATCTTCAACTAATCTAAATCTCAGCCCAAAGATTCCATCCCCTCAAATTTTTTACAAAATAATTTTTAATACAACTGAGTTTCATATATCAGATAATCAAAGATGGTCTTAAAGATAAAAGAAAAAGAACAATGTTCTCATCAAGTGTGAAAACTTTATGGGAAAATACATTCTACTATAAGCTAAAAATTAAATAAACAAAAATTTCTATAACATTAGTACTATGCAACCATACATGGCAAATTGCCTTCTCTAAAAAACAGGTGATAAAATGAACTGAGTCCTATGGAGAAAGAAACTAAGTTGTTCTTTTAGGTTCTTAGAAGAGTATTTTCCTATATATTTACTATTAATTTTCACTACTAAGAATTAATAAACTAAAAGAACATACAAAACGTGAAGAATTTAAAATACTTGTGCCTTAAACACTCAACTGCTAAAAGTAAATTTTATTTGTTTATTTTTATATATTTATTTATTTATTTGGCTGCACCGGGTCTTAGTTTTGGCACGTGGGATCTTCGTTGCAGTGTGAGGGATCTAGTTCCCTGACCAGAGATCGAACCCGGGCCGCCTGCATTGGGAGCTTGGAGTCTTAACCACTGGACCACCAGGGAAGTCCCTCAACTGCTAAAATTTTTATCAGACAGTTTTGATCCCCAAATCTAAGCTTCAAATGTCTAAAGCATTTTTTTTTTTTTTTTTTTTTGCTGTACGCGGGCCTCTCACTGCCGGGGCCTCTCCCGTTGCGGAGCACAGGCTCCGGACGCACAGGCCCAGCAGCCATGGCCCAGGGGCCCAGCTACTCCGCGGCATGTGGGATCCTCCCGGACCAGGGCACGAACCCGCGTCCCCTGCAGGCGAACTCCCAACCACTGCGCCACCAGGGAAGCCCTAAAGCATTTTTTAAAAGAACTGTTTCTCAGTCCATGGGAAAATGTTAGATCTTTCTGAAAGTTAGATTCTTTAAAAAATGAGTAAAACAATTTGTATTCAGTTTCATAATAATTATCAAGTAGTTTGGGTTCTTTTTTTTTTTTATTTAACTGCATTGGGTCTTTGTTGCTGCGCGTGGGCTTTCTCTAGTTGCGGCGAGCAGGGGCTACCCTGTTTGCAGTCCGCAGGCTTCTCACTGAGGTGGCTTCTCTTGTTGTAGAGCATGGGCTCTAGGCGTGCAGGCTTCAGTAGTTGCAGCATGCAGGCTCAGTAGTTGTGGCACAGGGGCCCTAGAGCACGCAGCCTTCAGTAGTTGTAGCGTGTGGGCTCAGTAGTTGTGGTGCATGGGCTTAGTTGCTCCGCGGCATGTGGGATCTTCCAGGACCAGGGATTGAACCCGTGTCCCCTGCACTGGCAGGTGGATCCTTAACCACTGCATCACCAGGGAAGTCCAGGGGTTTTTTTTTTTAAAGACTTATTTTACTGAAGTACAGATGATGAACAATGTTGTGTTAATTTCTACTGCAGAGCAAAGTTTGGGTTCTTTATAAAAATGATACAACAAAGAAGAACTCTTTTATGTTCAGTTTTAACATTTAACTTACAGTTTGGTGGGAAGATAACTTGGAGAATCATCTTTGCTTCGAATAAGATCATTACATTTATCGATTGTCTCATAAACAGAGAATGTATCTCCAATACTATAAAGAATGGCTAGATTCTTAGCAAGGAGTTTGCGAGTAGGAGGCCCTGGAGAGCTGTTCAACAAAGATAGGAGCTGTTCCACAAGAGTTTTCTGTTTCTCCCTTACATCACTCTAGAAAGGAAGGTAACAAAGATAATTCAAGTCAACATAATTACACATAATCCTCTAATATGATTTTTCTTTCATAGAATTAAGAACTAACTAAAAGGCTCTAGAAAAATGCAAAATTATTTTGATTAAATAGTACAAATAAGTTGGTGGCATGGCTATTACACCTCATTAACAGGTAGTTTGTTGCCCTGCTGATATCTCCAAAAAATAAATTCTGAACTACAATATACTGGAGTCTTTGTGAACAAAGACAAGGGCTCTATTTTTTCTATGTCCTTCTTCTTAGGTTTGAAAGGTAGAGCAAATTTATATCTTAACTAGAGCTTCTTAGTTCTTAAGCCTCTGCCCAATATATATCTGCATCAATAAGCAGCAACCTAAAACCTATCACCAGAGCTGATCTTGTAATGGGTTACCTGTTTTACTCAGATCATTTTCTAAGTTTAGTGCAATTTTCTTTTTGCAAGCTTATGCATCTAAATGCCGATAGTGTGACTCCATTTTACTTGTCTACGCTCTGAAAAAGGAGTACAGAATATCATCACAGTGGTAATGGTATTCAGGTGCTCCCTGAGGCCTAAACTTCCACCATAAAATATTTGTTAATTTAGTGTATGGATTTTTGTCATTTGTTAAATTCTAAATGTCTCCATGAGTAGTCTTTGCACCATTTCTGCATTACATAGGGTGCTGTCATTCTGTAGAATATCTGTATTTTTAGGAGATGTATGCAAAAGTATTAGAAGTAAAGTAGCAACTCACATGGCTCTGTAAAACAGTTAAACATGGCAAAATGTTAACAACTGCTGAATGTCGGTAAAGGGTATGAGTGATTAGTCTTCACTTTCTGGTAGCCATTTCATAAACTTTTAAAACGGAATGTGTTTACTCAAAGGCTCCTCAATTCTTACTCCCCTTAAAGAGTTCACACTTTTTTTTAAAGTGAAACTCCCATCACATTATTTAGCGCTATACTGCACCAGGATGTCATGCATGTGGAGTGACACAAGGCACAGAAGACAATGCTAATGAAATCTAACGCAATGTGCTCTGTAGTTAGTTTTTAATATATTTGAAAGTAATACTACAAATACTGGCTAATTTCTTCCTGCTCTTTTGAACAGAAGAAACCTCCTATTTCAATATAAAGTCTTACTAAGGTCTAACCTTTGAAAGCTAATTTAGGTTATACTGGACAGAACTAGAATATCAAATCAAAGGAACTTAAACATTATCTGGCAAGTAAAAAAAACCTCAAAAAAACAGTTTTTGCAATTTTACTCACCCTGCTGGTTGCTAGCAAGAGCTTCTCCAAATATCTCAACCAATCAAAAATAAACTCTGCCTTCTGAACGTCACCCAGTTGATTGTATGCTTCTTCATTCAGCAGTAAGCTATGAGCTAATTCCATTCCTTGCAGAAAATTCTCCTAGCTGGTCACGATTCTTCTCATTAAACTTCGGTCAATATACCTAAGGAAAAAAACCTATAATAGAGGAAAATAATATTTTAAAAGGAGGGTGAAAAGGAACACAATCACAATACTGGAAATCTTCCACAGAAAAGCACAAAGCATAAATAAATGGAGACATCTTTTGTAACAGCTCTAGGGTGAAACTGGGAAAATCCCAATAGTAAACCCTAGTTAACACTGACACAAAACCCCTTTTTTAGAGAGCAGACAGGAAAACAGAGTAGGATTATTGACATTCACATGCAAAAAGTTGCTAAACAGAGAGACGTTCCATTAAAATTTTGAAAATTTTAAGGTTAGACTACTCAAGATTTTCAGTTTTCTCTGTAGCATAAGCACCTTTTTACTAAAATGGGTCATGGGTACATATTAACAAATGACCAAATCTCCAGACCTCCTGCTAAAATTCTATAGTAAAGCTTGATGTCTCCCTGGATCTTTGCCTCCATAAATAACCTGTCATTTACCTGGAGATTCAAGGAGCAGAGGGACTTATTCCTATTAAAACCTGTTCTCCCAATCTAACAAAGACACTGCCTGAGGCTAGGAGTTTTGGGAAAGAGTCCCATCCCAACAAGTATAGATAGTCTCCTTATCGCTGAGAGCCTTGCTGTGAAAGCAAACTCATGTTTCTGAAGGCACTTGGATGGATGTTGTCCAGGGATCACAGCAATAAAGATCATGTCTGCTCTGACCCAGATCCAATGTAGCCTTCACTTCTGTTGCAGGAAATAATCAACATAAGACAGAGGAGGTTTTGTTTTGTTTCAGATTCATGATCATCTCCTGGGTACACTCTAGTTCCTGTGTTGCTTATATACAACACATAAGCATGTGTGCACAATACATACACACATACACAAATCTATAAGATGGCATTTGTGGTTATGGAATTTTTTATTTCTAGGTGCATGCTCAAGTATATGGCAGTAAAACACCATGATGTCTGTAACTCATTTTCAAATGGTTAAGTACATCAATCAATTAGCCATAAAATATGGCAAAATGTTAACAGTTGAATGTTGGTAGTGGGTATGTGAGTAATCATTTTACTGTTCTTTAATTTTTCTGTATTTTTTAAAAGATCACAATAAAAAGTTGGAAAAATTATTTAAGAAGAGAAATTTTTTAAAAAACATAAGTTGGCTTTAAAAAAATCATTACTACTACTTATAGGAGTAACAGCTATCATCAAGAACATTAAATGACAGAGACAGTACCATATACATAAGATGGATACTCCTATTCACTGATGTATCAAAAATAAATTTGATACCTTATAAATAAAACTCCAAGCTGAACAGAAACAGGTAATTGGAACTGCACTGAAATACAGACAGAATACTACAGGTAATTAAACTAAACCATATAAAATACAGAGCTCATATTCCCCTAAATAAATCTCAATCTTTTGTAGAGAAGCCAGCAAGATGTATTAGAAAATCAGATGGGAGAGACATGGGAAGGCTTTTCTTTCCTTTATTTTTTTCTCCAAGAAAGTTTATGGGTATAAAATTACCTAGAGTATCACATCATCATTATTGTTAAATAAGTAAAAGAGCCCCTCTAAAAGACAGTAGTCGCAAACTGGTACACTGTTGGCTAAATTTGGCCTGCAATGTACGTACTAGGGAAAAAAATTAGTTACTCAGCCGCATGGCACAGGGATATTGGCTCGGTGCTTTGTGACAGCCTGGAGGGGTGGGATAGGAAGGGTGGGAGGGAGGGAGACGCAACAGGGAAGACATATGGGAACATATGTTTATGTATGACTGATTCACTTTGTTATAAAGCAGAAACTAACACACCATTGTAAAGCAATTATACCCCAATAAAGATGTTAAAAAAAAAATTAGTTACTAACATTTAAACACAAGATTTTACACAAAAATCTGGGTCCATATCCCATACCGCAATGAATGACGGAATCTAAGAGGGGCAGGGACTCTCCATCAGGCACAGTCGCCAGCTAGACTGCCTCATTCACTTACATTATTTGCCAACTTCTATGGGTATTCAAGTTTTCAACCCCTACTCTTTACCTTACTTTCGTCCTCTGGCTTGGGTTAATATCCTATATTTTCACTATGACGCTGCCCCAGAGGCCAAAAGACAGCTTTGATCACCACTGTCTTCTCAAACCTATGTGCTGCTTTTAGCCATCTGGGTTGTCTCTCCCTAATTAGTCCTGCCCACACGCCCAGTGCCACCCATGACCTAGCACCAACTGCCCTCAAAACAAAACAGAAGCGCACATTAGATTATTTTCATAAATGTCAATTTTGAGGAACAAGAACAATATAAACAACCATGCCAACAAATTTACTTTTATAAAGATAACGTGAATTTTAGCTTCTTGTTTAAAAAACCCTCCTTTGGGCTTCCCTGGTGGCGCAGGGGTTGAGAGTCCGCCTGCCGATGCAGGGGACACGGGTTCATGCCCCGGTCCGGGAAGATCCCACATGCCGCAGAGCGGCTGGGCCCGTGAGCCATGGCCGCTGAGCCTGCGCGTCCGGAGCCTGTGCTCCGCAACGGGAGAGGCCACAACAGTGAGAGGCCCACATACCGCAAAAAAAATAATAAAAAACCCGCCTTTACTTTCTTAAATTATTGAAGTGAACTGACCAAAATACATACAATTAAGGATAAAGTTAATAAATGTTACAGAAATAATTTCCAGAAGAAAGCTACTAAGTGTACCGAAGGTGAAAAGCAAGTTTGCACTCAGTATATATGACTGTGAGAGGAAAAAAAAACCTGAGTATCATAGAGAAAACTTCTTATAACCACCAGGGCAACTCAAAATCTCAAGAATCAAATTACCCTTTTTAGAGGTCATTAGGACTGCTCAAGAGACATTTTTTTCCTTAGGCAGCAGCAATATTGTGGTGTAAAATGATCTATCAAGAAGCAAAATAGCTAACACAATGCAATAATAAATAATTCAGTAAAAGGTTGAGATCATAAGCAGGGCATAAAGTTATCTACAATGCCCTCAATACATTCCTCATATAAATCACTCCTAAAAGAAGCAGACAATTCACACTGGTAATCCCACATCTAAACCCCCAAATCTAAAAATGCACCTGCAATCTCCACATACCTACCATCAGTGAGAGAAGCAAATGCATTTTGCAAATAACAGATGCTCCTGCTCTAACCTACAGTTTCACTTTAGGATGATGAATACAAACGAAGTCAATCTACCGTTATGTTTTAATCTAACCACAACCCTATGGCTATATATACCTGAAGGATGCTTATTTTTCTAGTTTTTCTCTTATTTTCCATTTTTATGTTTGTTGAGATTACGAAGTGATTAAAAGTGAACATATATCATTTTTCAAGGTACAGTTATGCTACTTGAAAAAAAGATTCCATCAAACTGTTGTGTGCCAACTGTAATGCCAGCCATTATTTTTGACAGAAACTAATTATTTATTGATCACTCATTATAGTCCAGGCACTACTCCAAGCGCTTTACATTTTCTTGAATAATTAATTCGCAAAACTGTCCTTGGGTAGCTATTTTTATTAGCACTATTTTAAGATGAGGACATTGAGGCACAGAGAAGTTGAGTAGCTTTCCTAAGGTCACACAGAACCTGGTCATACACTTCAGCAATCTGACTCTAGATATATGTGCTTTAACCACGAGATACTATGCTGCTACCCTTTTAACCAATCAAGCCTGTCAAACACCTTGAAGCCAGGCATTTTATTTATTCATTCATTCATTTTTATTGAAATATAGTTGATATGCAATATTATAATAGTTTCAAGTATACTACATAATGATTTGACATTTGCAAACATGAAATGATCACCATATCTGTATAGGGTTTACAGAACTATATTGGGAACATATGCTGAAGTTTATGCAGGGGGGAATAAGTCTCCCTAATCTTTTTGGTCGTTTTAGTTTTTTAAAATGATTTATTATGTCATTTTGAAGAGAGAAAAGAGAAAAAAAATCACATACATGCAAAGAAAACATCAAACACAAAATAAGATAGGTTTGTCAAATTGGTTTGTTGTTTTTTTCTTTCCAGAGCATTAAAAGACAATTTACAAAATGAATAAGCCACTCAGCAGTAAATGGAACTAATTCCAGAATGTATCAAGCAGTTAAAGTTTCGGAATCTTTCTCATACTTAAATTTAAATTACTTTTCTTTGACTCTCAACTCACGTCTCTAAAAGACATCACAACAGCTTCAACTCAGCCTCCAGTCTTTAGCTTCTCAGTATTGTTCAAAAAGCATACAGTAAAACAAACAAACAAAAAACCTCTCAAGAATCTCCCATACTTCAGGTACATTCATAAATCTTTTTAAAACCTATTCCTTTCAAAAAACAAAACAAAACCCCAAAACAGTAATTAGCTTGTTGGGGAAGAAGGAAATTTTCCTCTACCCTTTAGGTTTTTCTGGATGGTCTAAGATTAAATTGACATGAGACAGATTAACAGGAGAAAAATTTAGTTCTGGACATACAGGAACCCCATACACAAGAGGGTCAAAGACCCCAGATACATGAAATGTTGAAAGACAGAAAGGTAAAATAAGGTATTATGCCATTCTAAGCTAAGGAATGGGACAGTGGCTTGGGGCTTCGAAGGGCAGGAAGAGTCATTCACAGGACGATTAAGAAGAGTAAATGTTTGGTAACTAGATGTTTGCTCTCACATAGAGATGGGTCTACTTAGATTAAAATTACCTCCAGCAATAACTCTTTTCTGGGAAAAATCCCAAATTTAAATTCTTCTAAGTAGTTATGGGAGGGGCAGTATTTTCTCTTGAACCCAAAGCATCTCGACTGCCTTTAGTTCAAAACAATCCTCATGCAAAAGTGACACACTTCGGGCAGCTCGTTCTGAATCCCAAGATTTAATCTAGAAAGAAGATGGATCATTCTTTACTGACCTATTATTCCCTATGACCTGTGATTCAGGATTTGCAAAATTATAGGTTACAAAATAGGAACTCACAAGTTACACAGAGCATTAGGTCATAATTAAGATGTTGCCTAAGGAAGGTTGCCCTTGGTAGAAAGAAAATGAGGTCTTTCTGTTACTGTACTTTAAATATCCGTAGGCACAGTCTTAAAGTTGGTTTGCTGACACACTGTATTTCACTGGTTGTAGGGTAAAATGAATATTGAAGGAAATCACTTATAATTCTAGAGTTAACAGTTTCTTCTTAATGATTTTAAAATCCTGTCTGTATTCCATTTTTGAATCTGAAATACCTTGCTTCTTCCTACAATAAACTATTTCAAAATTCACCTTAAAAAAAAAGCCTTCCTTCAGGAAGCCTTTCATGATTATACTGTCTTCTCTTGGTATAGCACTTTTTCCATTATTATAGTTATGCTTCATAAAATGTTTGGCTTCTCTAGCCATCATTTAAATTGTGAGATGCTCCTGGTATTTTTCCAAATCATGATTCAAAAATGTTAACAATGATTATTAGAGTAGTAGCATTATGGGTAATGCTATCTTCTCTAGTCTCCAAATTTTTAATGATTTAAAAACTTTTAAAATGACACCCTTAGAAACCAATAAATAAACTAAACTTCCGTTAGATTCCTAACTTTTATAATCCATAATACCATTTGTTAGCATCATCTTCGTAACATCACAAGTGGGAAGGACAAATGTATTGCCTGCTGTAGTTCACGGCAATGCCTTTCACTTTCCAAACAGATTCCCAAATCACAAATTGACAACAGTAGCTATTACTCACTGAGCCAGGAACTTTTAGGTGCTTAATTTATATCACCTCTAATCATCACAAGGAAGAAAGCAAGGAAGGCATTACTCATCCCCATTTTATGGAAGAAAAAACTTACATGCCAATAAACAGTAGAGCTGAAAATGAACCCAGGTCTCTTTGGCAACAAAGCTCATTCTCCTTCCTCAATGCTAGGAAGCCCTTCCCCAGGGGGAAAAAAGGAAAAACAGCATTTTTCATTAAGATGTAAGAGACAAAAAGTGTGGAATAAACAGGGCATGGCAGGGGGTGGGGTGGGGAGGCATTACTTTATATTTGGGCTCATTCTCTCCCTATTTCCCCCTACACCTTTTAGTAAATCACAAAATAGGTTTCACCTCCCAAGTCCCCCAAGGGTAAGGGTCAAACAATTAAAAAGGCAGCACTGGGAAAACAGCAAAAGGAACAATACAGATGAGGTTGGTAAACTTAAAATTAAAAGCTAAACATGTCAAGACAGTAGACTTATAACAATGCAGACTAGTGCTTCTCAACTCTGGCTGCTTTTTTTTTTTTTAATTAAAAAAATGTTTTTTAACATCTTTATTGGAGTATAATTGCTTTACAATGGTGTGTTAGTTTCTGCTTTATAACAAAGTGAATCAGCTATACGTATACATATATCCCCATATCTCCTCCCTCTTGCATCTCCCTCCCACCCTCCCTATCCCACCCCTCTAGGTGGTCACAAAGCACTGAGCTGACCTCCCTGTGCTATGTGGCTGCTTCCCACCAGCTATCTATGTTACATTTGGTAGCGTATATATGTCCATGCCACTCTCACTTCGTCCCAGCTTACCCTTCCCCCTCCCCGTGTCCTCAAGTCCATTCTCTATGTCTGCGTCTTTATTCCTGTCCTGCCCCTAGGTTCTTCAGAACCTTTTTTTTTTTTAGATTCCATATATATGAGTTAGCATACAGTATTTGTTTTTCTCTTTCTGACTTACTTCACTCTGTATGACACACTCTAGGTCCATCCACCTCACTACAAATAACTCAATTTCATTTCTTTTTATGGCTGAGTAATATTCCATTGCGTATATGTGCCACATCTTTATCTATTCATCTGTCAATGGATACTTAGGTTGCTTCCATGTCCCGGCTATTGTAAAGAGAGCTGCAATGAAATTGTGGTACATGGGTCGTTTTGAGTTATGGTTTTCTCAGGGTATATGCCCAGTAGTGGTATTGCTGGGTCGTATGGCAGTTCTATTTTTATTTTTTTAAGGAAGCTCCATATTGTTCTCCATAGTGGCTATATCAATTTACAGTCCCACCAACAGTGCAGGAGGGTTCCCTTTTCTCCACACCCTCTCCAGCATTTATTGTTTGTAGATTTTTTGATGACAGCCTCTGGCTGCTTTTAAAAAATACTGAAGTTGAGCCTAAACCAACTTAATCAGAATCTCTGGAGGCTGGGGTGCTGTGACAAATGGATTTTTCATTTAATCCTCACATCACCATTATAAAATGGTGACCAGGGGTAGGCTGCAGCTCCACTCACCACCAAAGTCATCCCTCTGCTGGCCAATCACCCCTGATTTTCCAGGAGGAAAATCACATACAAGTTTTGGAGCAATGGCTTGTAAGAAGCCCACACCCTGTTTCCTTCTGACGTTGAGTTCATTTTGTTGTCCTTGGAAAAGGCTGTTTTTCTTTAACCAAAAATAACCAAAACACTTAAAAAAACCCAAAAAAACTAGCACTATTAATTTATAAGTAAAGAATGCTGAGACTAGATAATATAGATAATTTTAATAGCTGATTAGTGTCCCCTACTCTCCTATAATTCATCTATTAAATTGGGTAAGAAAAATTTAACTTGATTATTATTTTTAGATAAGCCCATAGCAACTGAAACTGCTTTAGGAAATAGCAGGAATACGACAATGAAATTCAAATCTGTGATATTAGTATTTGACATGAATTTAGTCTTTCTAGTTGTCTGTAATAACCCTAAAAATAAATTAGTTAACCATTAGTTAATACTTTAAAATGTTAAGTGTATAATACTGATTTAAGCTCAGTAAGGATTTGATTTAGCTGAGTGATTCAAAATTATACGTACTTTAAAACTAAATATTATAAATATAAAAACTTCATAGCCAATACTGAGATTTTAGAAAAGCTGATAGATTCATAGTGACAGTACAAACAGATTCCACTCTTTTGGAAAATATAAAGAAGCCATAGAAATATAAAAACCATTTGTCAAAAGCATCAGCTTTTGAAAATTCATGCCAGAGAAAGAAAAAGGAAAATATCACAAGCGTAAGTGTTGATTACAGCACTATGAAAAGTGAAAACTGGAAACCTGCAAGTCCAACATCAGAGAAATGGTTAACTTAAGTTTGACATTTTCAAAGAGTATTAGGCTCTTATTAAAAATTATAATTATGGAAACTATAAGTACATAAATCTTAAACGTCGAGGGCGTGCCATAGGTAAAGCAGTGTTTCCTAAAGAGTGTTTTGTAGAACAATAGCGCCAAAGAATGAGGAAATGAGGATAAGTGTTGTGTGTGAGGGAGCAGAATCCAAATCCAAATCCAAATCCAAATCGTTTTGGGAAATGCCAAGTTGGCAGTTTTCCTTCCTACAGAGGGTCCCCACACATGTAATATGGTAATGTGCACTACGTATTGCCAGGAGCGTGTGTGTGTGTGTGTGTGTACATACACATAAAATATATATAGGGTGGGCAAAAAAGTGCCTTCAGTTTTTTAAGTAAAAATAAAAGACACACTTTTCATTTTCACCAAGAACTTCATTGAAAAATGTATTCACCCTTTTGTTCCACTATCTTCTGCCATCTTTCAGGCAACTTCATAATTCCATCTTCTCAAAACTTTTTATCTTTTTGAGAAAAGAACTGTTCCAGGTGCATTTTACAGCCTTCCAGGGAACTGAATTTTTTTCCAATAAGAGAATTTTGCAAAGCCCGAAATCAATGGAAATCCGAAAGTGCAATATCTGGTGAATACAGCAGATGAATCAGAACTTCCCAGCCAAGCTGTAACAGTTTTTGCCTGGTCATCAAAGAAACATGCGGTCTTGCGTTATCCTGATGGAAGATGATGCGTTTTCTGTTGACTAACTCCGAATGCTTTCTGTTGAGTGCTGCTTTCAGTTGGTCTAATTGGGAGCGGTACTTGTTAGAATTAATCGTTTAGTTTTACAGAAGAAGCTCATAATAGAGCACTCCCTTCCAACCCCACCATATACACATCACCTTCTTTGGATGAAGACCAGCCATTGGTGTGGTTGGTAGTGGTTCACTTTGCTTGCCCCACGATCTCTTCTGTTCCACACTGTTGTACAGTATCCACTTTTCATCTCCCATCACAATTTGTTTTAAAAACGGCACGTTTTCATTACATTTCAGCAGAGAATCGCATATGGAAATACGGTCAAGAAGGTTTTTTTGTCTTAAATTATGTGGAACCCAAACATCAAAGTGATTCACATAACCAAGATGGTGCAAATGATTTTCAACACTTGATTTGGATATTTTGAGTATGTCGGCTATCTCCCACCTCATATAAGGTTGATGGTTCTCAATTAATGTCTCGATTTGATCGCTAGCAACTTCAACTGGTCTACCTGACTGTGGAGCATCATCCAGCAAGAAATCTCCAGCATGAAACTTCGCAAACCACTTCTGACATGTTCGATCAGTCACAGCGCCTTCTCCATACACTGCACAAATCTTTTTTTGTGTTTCAGTTGTGTTTTTACCTTTCTTGAAATAATAAAGCATAATATGCCAAAAATGTTGTTTTTCTTCCATCTTCAATATTAAAATGGCTATACAAAAATTCACCAATTTTGATGTCTTATTATTTTTTATTTTTTTAATAGATCTTTATTGGAGTATAATTGCTTCACAATACCGTGTTAGTTTCTGCTGTACAACAAAGTGAATCAGCCATATGCATACATACGTCCCCATATCCCCTCCCTCTTGAGCCTCCCTCTGATCCTCCAGAGCCCACCCCTCTAGGTCATCAGAAAGCAGCCAGCTAATCTCCCTGTTCTATGCTGCTGTTTCCCACTAGCTAACTATTTTACATTCGGTGGTGTACATATGTCGATGCTACTCTCACTTCGCCCCAGCTTCCCCCTCCCACCCCGTGTCCTCAAGTCCGTTCTCGATGTCTACATCTTTATTCCTGGCCTGCAACTCGGTTCATCAGTACCATTTTTTTAAGATTCCACATATATGCATTAGCATACGGTATTTGTTTTTCTCTTTCTGACTTACTTCACTCTGTATAACAGACTCTAGGTCCATCCACCTCACTACAAATAACTCAATTTCGTTTCTTCTTATGGCTGAGTAATATTCCATTGTATATATATGCCACATCTTCTTTATCCATTCATCCGTCAGTGGACATTTAGGTTGCTTCCATGTCCTGGCTATTGTAAATAGTGCTGCAGTGAACACTGCAGTACATGACTCTTTTTGAATTACGGTTTTCTCAGGATATATGCCCAGTAGTGGGATTGCTGGGTCATGTGGTAGTTCTATTTTTAGCTTTTTAAAGACCGTCCATACTGTTTTCCATAGTGGTTGTATCAATTTACATTCCTACCAACAGTGGAGGGTCCCCTTTTCACCACACCCTTTCCAGCATTTACTGTTTCTATATTTTTTGATAATGGCCATTTTGACCAGCGTGAGGTGATACCTCATTGTAGTTCTGATTTGCATTTCTCTAATAATTAGTGATGTTGAGCATCTTTTCATGTGCCTCTTGGCCGTCTGTATGTCTTCCTTGGTGAAATGTCTATTTAGGTCTTCCACCCATTTTTTAACTGCATTGTTTGTTTTTTTGATATTGAGCTCCATAAACTGTTTGTATATTTTGGAGATTAATCCCTTGTTGTTTCATTTGCAAATATTTTCTCCCAATCTGAGGGTTGTCTTTTTGTCTTGTTTATGGTTTCCTTTGCTGTGCAGAAGCTTTTAATTAAGTCCCATTTGTTTTTGTTTTTATTCCCGTTACTCTAGAAGGTGGGTCAAAAAAGATCTTGCTGTGGTTTATGTCAAAGAGTGTTTTTTTCTATGTTTCCTCTAAGAGTTTTATAGTGTTTGGTCTTACATTTAAGTCTTTAATCCATTTGGAGTTTACTTTTGTGTATGGTGTTAGGTAGTGTTCTAATTTCATTCTTTTACATGCAGCTGTCCAGTTTTCCCAGCACCACTTACTGAAAAGGCTGTCTTTTCTCCATTGTATGCTCTTGCCTCCTTTGTTGTAAATTAGGTACCCATGTGTGTGTGGGTTTATCCCTGGGTATTCTATCCTGTACCGCTGATGTATATTTCTGTTTCTGTGCCCGTACCATACTATCTTGATTACTGTAGCTTTTTGGTATAGTTTGAAGTTGTGGAGCCTGATTCCCCCAACACTATTTTTCTTTCTCAAGATTGCTTTGGCTATTCGGGGCCTTTTGTGTTTCCATACGAATTGTAAAATTTTTTGTTCTAATTCTGTGAAGAATGCCATTGGTAGTTTGATGGGGATTGCACTGAATCTGCAGATTGCTTTGGGTAGTATAGTCATCTTCAAATATTGATTCTTCCAATCCAAGAACATGGTATATTTCTCCATTTATGTCATCTTTGATTCCTTTCATCAGCGTTTTATAGTTTTCTGAGTACAAGTCTTTCGCCTCCTTAGGCAAGTTTACTCCTTGGTATTTTATTCTTTTTGTTGCAATGGTAAATGGGAGTGTTTCCTTAATTCTCTTTTTGATTTTTCATTGTTGGTGTATAGGAATGTCAGAGATTTCTGTGCATTAATTTTGCATCCTGCAAAACCTTACCAAATTCACTGGTTAGTTCTGGTAGTTTTCTGGTGGTATCTTTAGGATTTTCAAGTATAGTATCATGTCATCTGCAAACAGTGACAGTTTTACTTCTTTTGCAATCTGGATTCCTGGTAAGTCTTTTTTTAAATGCATGCAGATATGACAGCTGTCACATGTAATCTAACAAAATCGTTTCAAATGAAGTTAAAGACAACTAAGTGCTACTAGAGCTATCTTACAGAAAAAACTGAATGAACCTTTTGGCCCACCCAGTATATATATGGCACTTGATGTTTCTCAACATCTTTTAAGTATGAACCTTTGCCCCACCTTTACCTTTTTCTTGTTTTGCCCAGCTGGGAACCCTGTGAACTCAGTGTTCTATAGTACACAATCTTTAAATACTAATCATTAAAGACTATTGTAAGTGAAAAAATTTAAAATTCCCTTTTGCTTATACTGTGATAGGATTTTTTTAAGAAGTAGAAGAATGCGTAACAAGTCAATGTCACACTTCTGCTTAAAAGTAGCCATTTCTGGGACTTCCCTGGTGGTGCAGGGGTGAAGAATCCACCTGCCAACACAGGGGACACGGGTTTGAGCCTTGGTCCGGGAAGATCCCACATGCTGCAGAGCAACTAAGCCTATGCACCACAACTACTAAGCCTGCGCTCTAGAGCCCACATGCCAAAACTACTGACGCCTGTGTGCCTAGAGCCCATGCTCCGCAACAAGAGAAGCCACCGCAATGAGAAGCCTGCGCACCACAACAAAGAGTAGGCCCCGTTCGCCGCAACTAGAGAAAGCCCACATGCAGCAACGAAGACCCAACGCAGCCAAAAATAAATAAATAAATAAAATTTTAAAAAATAATAAATTTATTTAAAAAGTAGCCATTTCTGATTAATATTTTGGATCAAATTATCTAACATTCAGAATTCTAAATATAAACAGAATCTTTTCTACTCCTGGAATATGAGTAAAGAAAAAAATAGTTTTAATTAACCTAGTATATTTAAGATTTATCAGTTCACATAAAAATCTGTATTATTCATAATTTTAACAATCTAAAAATGGCTTGTTGCACCATAAATTTTAAAATTTCATTTTTGGATTCTGAATACAATTCCCATAAAATCAACTTAATCCATTTTGTCATATGACAAAAATCTAACTTGCACCATGCCCCAGGCACAGCACTAATACCTTGTTTTACTATACAATGAAAATACATTGTGTACCAAGATTCAAACAATATTTCCTGCAAACTTGGTAGAAATGGCAAGAATGTTGCTTCTCACCACTGCATAACACAAGTCAATAGGAAAGGCAGATACGCTCAACTCCAAAAACTGATGGGGAGCACATCCTATAGGACAGAGAAGCTAGGATGGAATAGGAAAGAAACAGGAGTTATACAGAAATTTCTAAGTTGGGGTAAGAAAGGGCCAGAAGTAGGGATGCAATTTCCTTTGCCTTCCTTTCTTGTTTTTCCAAAGTGCTGTAGATTACCATTAGGGACGAGAAGAATGGCAGAAGCTGGATTCGATGAAGGAGATTGCCAATAGGGGCCCCATTTGATGTCCAGCCCTGGGAATTCTCCTTGCAGATTACAAAAGAGAAAACCTTGAAGGGTAAAAGGAAGTATGGGTGGAGGGGGAGGGGAACTGAGCAGCAGGAACCAACTCTAATAAGGAAATGGTGGAACAGGAACTAACATTTCTTGAGGATTTACTTACTAGAAACTTTTAATTCACTATCTCATTTAATCTTCATAACACTGAGACTCAGATATTATCATCCTCATTTTACAGATGACGATAATGAGTTAAGCAATTTGTCCAACATGAAGACGCTATTTAAGTGGAAGAAAGATTAACGCCTACATCTGTCTAGTTTCAATGTCCATGTTCCTTCAACTACTTTCTACATTCTCTTCATATAGTCTCTAATCACTGCTATTACTGACAGTTACTGCCATGCCCACTGAAGCATCTAATCTTTATAACTTTGTTCTTTCTTATCACTTCACCCTCATCTTAGGTCTCCAATACTTTTAGGCTTTTTGATAAAGTGTGAAGTCTACTAGAGACATCAACTTCCAGAGGGCCCTTTCCATCTAGACAGTAAATCAATAAGTACTAACAGTGTTAGATTAGTCTTTGGCTATTCTTGACAATTTTTATCACTCTTTATTCCACAAACCAACTCTTCCACCTCCCCCTGGGAAGAAAGATTTCACTTTGGAATTCCAGAAGGCAAATTTTAAAAGAGAAATTTTACTCTAATATCTCCTACCACACTCAATTTGAAAGTCACTATCTAAGCAATCTCACTACTTGGTACCTAATTATGAATCCAGTAACAAGAAGTACAATAAAAAACAAAACAAGTTTAAAAAAAAGAAGATATACAGCAATTGTTTCAAAGATCATGACCTTTACTGACGTAAGTTTCTTGTCTCTCAACGCCAGTTTATTCTTAGTTTAGTTTAGACATGACTAATAATCCAGTTATCTGGATTCTAGTTAGGGTGGAGTAGAGCACCATATTAAAAGTGAAGAAGCAAACTCATTGAGAGCAGGAGAAGTCAGAGCAGGCAGGTATCAGTGATGGAAGTGACCAAAATACTATTTAATACAGATATTTTAAAAAGCAGGCAATATGGGGATACTTAGTTCAAGAGCAAAGTGCCCAAGATGCCATTATTCCCCCAGCTCATCAGAGGCCAGGAATCCTTGCTCAATTTTCCAAAATGTCACTGTTTTTGCTGCTCATGAAATCTGCCACCTAGGATTTCCTAGTCAGCCATTAGAGTCCACCTGCTATAGAATCCCCTCCTTTTTCCCCTTCTAACTATTCATGGCTCTTGCACGCTGGTTAGCATTCACAGATTCACCCTTAATGCACACTATGGTCTGACATCTTGGCTTTTCCTCACGGTTCCCACTTCTATTACAACATATCTTATGAAATGCCTAGTCTATAATTTAGCTACAGCTCTGACTCTCTTGGAGCCCTACCTGAGGGTTCTTGTTTTTTAGCAGACACTGCTTCCTACTCCCTGCCAGATGCCTAAGTAGGCTCTTAACGTTGCAAGTGCAGCTCCCTGGAACAACTCCATTATTCCTCTGCTTTCTGGCTGCCACCATCATGGCCCACCCAAGTAATACACTGAACATACCATCTATTACCTCTAACCCCTAGTTGCCCTGGGGCAGCACTCCATAATCAAACTCACTGATATTTCTGCAGCAAAAGATAAACATTCACATAAAGGTGGGATAAATAATGACTATAAATAGCTTCATATCAGCTCAGGTGATGTTTTGCTGCCAAATGAGTTAAGAAAAAAAGCCTTTTGGACTCTGTAAGTTTACGGGATTTTATACCTGCATATACTTTTCTCATCTTTTTTGTTTTTTTGCTTTGCAGATTTCCTCCCAAAATATCTTTAAAAAATTTTTGTGCATTTCAATGGGTAATTTCAATTTTCTGATTTTTTTTTTTTTTTTTTGCGATACGCGGGCCTCTCACTGTTGTGGCCTCTCCTATTGTGGAGCACAGGCTCCGGATGCGCAGGCTCAGTGGCCATGGCTCACGGGCCCAGCCGCTCCGCGGCATGTGGGATCTTCCCGGACCAGGGCACCAACCCGTGTCCCCTGCATCGGCCGGCAGACTCTCAACCACTGCGCCACCAGGGAAGCCCCTGATAATTTTACTTACATAAAAAATGTATTGAACAAGTGAGGTATTATTATGAATATATATACAAAAACATGCATATATTCAACATACAGAAATCTACAAGCCCAAGAGAAAAGGATATAGACAGATGCTGTTGTATATCCATAGAGAAGCATAATCTAGAAAATAAGTACAAAGAAGTACATATATAAAATATTTTATTTAGTGAAGTTAGAACCATACCATGGTTTTAAGATTAGCAAAAGTATATACTCTGCTTTAAATATTTAAATATCACCTCATACAAGTTTTCCTTCTTTCCTGTCACATAATTAGCTCTAATTTCTTAGGCAGGTAACACTAACATAATACTTTAATATGGCTATATTATGCTTCTTTTCTAGAAATAATTATCTTTTAAGTTGTTACTACTAAAAGAAAATCCCTAACATGATTCAGGATACATGCTCCAGTTTCAATCTGTTGGATATCTGTTTAGACGGTTCCAATTTCCAATTTGAGTCTTACTGTATATATACGTTTGACTTCATGCTCACAGTTACACTGTCAACAATTTTCTGTCTGATCTTTTAATCAATGTCACTAGATTCATGGTAAAAAAAAAAAAGTCTGAGTAAAAATAACTTACTGTTACTTGTGAAAAACACAAATATTAAAAAGAGACTTTACTAAATGAAAAAAAAATTTCCACATCAGATCTAAATTAAAACTAAAATTATAAAGTTGTTAGAAAACACGTAAAAATCCTTCCCTTTCTCTAGCCTTCCAAAAGGCTAGGATTGCTGAAATTAAAAATTATTAGGTAAATATAATAGAAAAGGCATGACCTTTTTCCCTCATTACACATCTAGGATGTGGAAGCATTTATGGGATCCAGTAGTTCACCTAACATAATTAAAAAGATGAAGAATTAAAACTGAACTTAACCTACTTCCTCCCACAAAAGATACAGTGATTAAGAGTTTACAGAGTTCTAGTCCAGGGTCAGCAATTTTTTCCTGTGAAGGACCAGAGAGTAAATACTTTAGGCTGTGTGGACCACACAGTCTCTATCACAACTACTCATAAACAATACATAAACGGCCATAAATAGATGAGTGTGGTTATGTTCCAGTACATTATCTATAAAAACTGGCAGCAGGCTGGATTTGACCCACAGCCTGTCAATTGCTGACCCCTAGTGTAACCCAAAGAATTTAACACTACAACTAGACAAAAGATTCAATTAAATGATATAAACAAGTCTCTACTAATTCCTTAGGCCTCAGTTCATTCATTTCTTAAATGAAGTTTAATAACAGTTTCTGCAGTCTCCTTAAAATGCAGAAATGCTTTTATGTGAGAGGACTAAGGTCCCACGAAGGGGCTGTTCAAAGCCATCAACTATACTATGGATAATTAATGAAACACAAAAGTCAATAAAGCCTTTTTAAAAAAATGCCGATGTCATTAAACTGGTTAATCAGGATTTAGAATACAAGGATTTTAGAATATGAAGGGACCTGAACAAATCCAGAGTTTAATCTTTTATTTTATTCAAAAGATAATTAAGAAAAGCTCATAAAGGTTATCAACTCTCTCAATCCCCTTTTTGAAATAAAGCTGAATGGAAGAAAGGAAGATAGGTGTATTGCTTAAAGACGAGAGTTCTTAAATTTTTTCCTTAGAGAACGTATTATTAGTGCAATTTCTAAAAATTTTAAGGTACTTTGTATTATGTATTTTCTGTTCTTAAGTCAGACACAATGATAAACAAAAAGAAAAGAAGAGAAAAGTTAACAAAGATCCATAAACAGCAGTGGAGGAGCTTAAGCTAAAATTCAGGTCTCCCGTCAGTTTAGGAATCTTCCAATACTATATCTATATAAAATAGCTGTACTTTTTCCAACTGTCACTATTCTTGTTATAAACCCTGCCTGCTTACCCATTTCATTAAAGGGGAAAAAATCTATGGTATTAAAATGTAAGACAAATCTCGGCTTCAATGCTGACCTGAAACCACTTTCTCAAAGACATACTTTCTAAAATGTTTGAAAATGAAACAGGGCAATTCTCCTTTCCCCATCCACCTAATCCCAGCTCCAAGCACACTTTTTCCTTACACTATAATCTCACCAGAGTATTTTCTCTGACAAAGTTCTGAACCATACTTATGGGCCCCTTTTTTCCCTTTTAACGTCTTCTCTAGGCTGTTAACTTCCTTAAGGGCGCTGAGCCTGCACATAAAAGATGCTGAGTATTTGTTGAATAAATGACTGCACATAAAAACAGTGTATAACTATGACCTTTAATAAAGGAGCGCAAATCATTTGACACGTATTCTCTGACTTGACAGTTACAAAAATCATCTTACCTTATCGGAGGTATACATTACTGTGACTAGTAAATACCATAAAGCGTTTCATAAAGTTTCCAAAGACTTTATAATCCCTTGAAATGACACTGTGCTGGCCGAAAGTAGGGTAAGAAGAAGTGCTTCCTCGTACTAAGCAAATGCTACCCCGGCAAAGGCTTACTTTCCTTGCGAGAATGCACTATCCATAAACCACTCCACTGCTCCCGGAAACGCGCCTCCAGGGTTGCGCGCGGGCGTTCGGAGAACCTCTCCCGAAGCTCGGGTTGGGGCCCCGCTCCCGGCCAACCCCCGGCGCGGCGGGCGCCGCCAGGGCGGGTCCGGGGAGTGGCGCGCCGGCGAAGCGGGCTCCGACCTTCCGACCTTCCCCGCAAGCCTGGGGGCTCCCGCCGGCGGCCAGAGTCCACGCCTACCTGTTGTGCACGGGGAAAACCAGACTTTCCCGGAGCCCAAGAAGAAGGACGGAGTGCACGGCTACTCTGCCATCCCCGCGCCGCACTTCGGCCCCTTCTCGGCGGGCTCCGGCCCCTTCGGCCAAATCACCTAATCCCTCGTCCCGTTCCTGCTCCCCGGGTCCCAGCTTCCTCCACCGCTTCGCTGCCGCGACCACCCCGGGGACCCTCAAGCCGCTCAACTTACAGTGCAGGCCCCGGTGTGTGGTTCTTCGCAGCCAGCAGGCAGCACGGACACCGCCCCCTCGCGCCGGGAGCCGCCTCCACCGCGGGGATTCCCGACTGCTCGCTCCCGGGGTCCGCCACGACCACGACTCAGCGACCGTCCCAGCCTCGCCAAGTTATCGGACCCACAGCGCTGAGACTCGCAGGCTGTAGCGACGGCGGGAGGGGCACGCGCGGGGCGGGACTGAAAGCTCGGAGCCTGGAGTGCGGCGGCAGCCAGCGATTGGGAACGCGCCCCGTACCGCGCCGAAGCCCCGCCAGCCGGCCGCCGAGCTATCGAGCGCCCACACTGGCAGGCGTGACTGCTCCACCTCCGAAAGAGCGATGGCGGAGACTGCGGCCTAGATTGAGGCCAGGTCAGCGTCTTTGCAGTCTGGAGAGCTTGGCCACACCCATTTTTGTTTGTTTTCGACGCTACCCAGAATCCTTGGGGCATCTGAAGTCTAAGACACAACTGGAGCCTGTAGAAATTCAGGCAGGGAGTGCCGTGGGTGTAGGTGGTGGAATGCTAGACTGGGAAGGGGCCTTAGAGAGCCTTGTGTCCTACAGCCCGAAACTCTGGGGCCTGACGTAAAGTAGCTTGCTCAAGGTCACACACCCAGTCACTGGCGGAACTGGGATTAACAACCTCTTGGCCCCAAGTCAAGTGCGTTTTTCTAGTATACTCAGCATTTTGAACGTAATTTTTCAATTTTTATTTTGAAACAAGCACAAGCTTACAGAAATGTTGCAAGTATAGTACAGAAAACACTTTTCTTTCCTGAACCATTTGTGATCTAAGTTGCTGACACAATGCCACATTGTCCCTAAGTACTTCAGTGTGTAGTTCTACTAATAAGCACCTCTATTACATAATCACAATATAACTATCAAAATCAAAATATTTATGTGATACATTACATTTTGCCAGTTGTCCCAATACTGCTCTTTATGATGAAAGGATGCAGTTCAGGATCAAGCACTGTACTTACTTGTCATGTACCTTTAGTCACCTTCAATCTGGAACACTTCCTTGGTCTTTCTTTGACTTTCATATCCTTGATACTTGTGAAGATTCCTGGCCAATTATTCTACAGAATGGCCTTCACTTTGCATCTGTCTGATGCTTACTCATGATTAGATTCAGGGTAGATGTCTTTGATAGGACTCTCAGAGAAGTGATGCTCTGTTCTCATTGCATCCTGTGAGGTGGCACATGATTTTAATGTCTGATTACGGGTGTTTATTTCAATAAGGTAGTGTCTGCCAGGCTTCTCCAGTAGTTACTTTTTTCCTCTTTGTAATTAGGAAGTATTTTGTGGGGGAAATTCTTTGAAACTATGTACATTTTTTTGTTTCTCATCAAACTTTCAATTAATTTATTTCTATCAGTATGAATTCAGAGTTTCCTATTTTATTAAATGTGTTATAATTTATCATTGTTTATTTTGGAGTTCAAATTGTCCCAACTTTGGTCAGTGGGATTCACCCATTCATGCTGGCTTCTGTGTCTTTGTGTGTTTTAAATCCTTTCACAATGTATTATTGTAAAACATTTTTTAAATACAGAAAATTGGAAAGAGTTTTATATAACATATATCCCACCATCCATATTATGCATTAACATTTTACTATTCTGTGCCCTTTTGACACACCTCCATCATTCTTTGAGTACTCCTTTACTTTCTGGCACCTGGATGCAGCCATTTATCCAGGAGTCCTGGTTCCTTTGAGTTGAGAATGGTATTTAGTTAGTTTGTTTGTTTATTTATTTATTTATGTTTGGCTGCATTGGGTCTTCGTTGCTGCGCACGGTCTTTCTCTAGTTGTGGCGAGCGGGGGCTACTCTTCATTGCGGTGCACGGGCTTCTCATTGCGGTGGCTTCTCTTGTTGCGGAACACAGGCTCTAGGCGCGCAGGCTTCAGTAGTTGTGGCACACGGGGTCAGTAGTTGTGGCTCGCAGGCTCTAGAGCGCAGGCTCAGTAGTTGTGGTGCATGGGCTTTGTTGCTCTGCAGCACGTGGGATCTTCCCGGACCAGGGCTCGAACCCATGTCCCCTGAATTGGCAGGCTAATTCTTAACCACTGAGCCACCAGGAACGTCCCCAAGAATGGAATTTAGAAGCAGGAGGCATGCTCACTACTACTGAGGTATCACTGCTCAGGCTGTTTTAGGGTTTGTAGCTAAGGAATATTTGTACATTCATACACATATACAGTGCATCTATATATGTATACTCACACATATACACATTTATAGCTAGATTTCTTTATTTAACTCTGTATGTTGAAAAACCACATGTTCACAGTAAAACCTCCAATCCAGCATCACACAGTTTATTCTAGTTTCCTCCCTTCCACATTTGTAACTCCTTTCTCCTACAGAGAGAATGATGGATCCTATCATCTTTGAGATATTTACTTGTTTGAACACCTCTCCTATATTTAAGCAATCACCCATTGCTGCCATCTCTCCCTTTGGAGGATGCTGCCCTTATCCCACTAAGGTTCTGAAACCCCAAAATTAGCCACCACAAGCCCCTCCTTCTCTTTCCTTATCCCTGCTCCCAAACCCTGTGCCCATGCCCTGTCTGTAAGCCCTCTCCACCCTGCTCAGGCTCCATCCCTTGCCAAGCATCCCTCTAGGCACCCTCCTTATCCCACAAGAGTGTGTGTGTGTATGTGTGTGTGTGTGTGTGTGTGTGTGTGTGTGTGTAGGGTACTGTAAACTACGCTGAGAAAGATACAAAGATATTCCAGATCCTGAAGGAGAGAGCAAATGCTGTGAAGTCCAGTTGGGAGGCTCATGAAAGGTTTATAGAAAGAGATGGCATTTAAAATGGGCTTTGAAGAATGCATAAGAATGGATGAGTAGGATATACTCTGTAAGATACTGAAATAACTGGAAAATAATTTGAGCGCAAAATTATTTGTTCTTGGCCAAAGCAGAGAAAGTGATTCATTTTGACTGAGTATGTGGTACAAGAATAACAACACTAGAATTTTAGAGCTGGAAGGGATATTATGTATCATTGAGTCCAACCATTAATTTTACAAGGGATTCAAAGATGGCTCCAAACTTTGAGCCCAAGTGACTAAGCGAATTAACTTAGGAGGAAATAATAAGTTTCATTGTCAACACATCACATTTGAAGTGACAGTAGAGCATCCAAGGAGAAATGGAGGACTACAGCTTAGAAAAGGGTTCAGAACAAGAGCACTAGATTCAAAACGTTTCTACATGGAGTGGACAGCTAATACAATGAAAGAGAAAAAATAAAGAGAGAAAATGACAAGGACAGAACTCTGAGGAACAACCAGTTTAATTTTAACCAGGTGGAAATGTTTCACCTCTCAACTACTATTATACTTTGTTCAATCTCAAATTGAGATTTTAAGTCACAATAAAGAAGAAGCTGTAACATAATTAATGGAAAGAACACAGCTTTCAAATCTGGAGACTTGTGTTCAAATCCTAATTCCACCACTTAGTAGGCTTGACCTAGAGAAAACTGCTTCATATCTCAGTTTCCTCACTTTATTATTTTTTTAATTAAAAAAATTATTTTATTAGTATTTTATTTATTTTTATTTTTGGCTGTGTTGGGTCTTCGTTGCTGTGCACAGGCTTTCTCTAGTTTCGGCGAGCAGGGGCTACTCTTTGTTGTGGTGCGCGGGCTTCTCACTGCGGTGGCTTCCCTTGTTGCAGAGCATGGTCTCTAGGCACGCGGGCTTCAGTAGTTATGGGTCGTGGGCTCTAGAGCGCAGGCTCAGTAGTTGCGGTGCGTGGGCTTAGCTGCTCCGCGGCATGTGGGATCTTAGTTGCTCCGGCACAGGGCTCGAACCCGTGTCCCCTGCATTGGCAGGCGGATTCAACCACTAGGCCACCAGGGAAGCCCAGTTTCCCCACTTTAAAATGAGAATAATATCTCCCTCTCTGAGGTGTGCTGAAGATTCAAAATATAATCAAAATAACTGGCATGTTGCCCATTGTGAAATGATAGCCAGCATTATTAGTCACTTACCTTATCTCTCTACTCCCAACTTACTTCAGCTTTTGTCAATATACTTGGTGTCACTGTTGGGCACACAGAAGGCACTCATCAGATATCTGTTGAAGGAATGGAGAATTTTACATACTTTCTCTTTATATTTATCCTATAATGCATCATACTACATCTTCTTGGCTTTCTATAAAGGAATAATTTTCCCCACCAATAAATGAAGCAATCTTAGAAGTAGAATTGTTGGTAATTAATGGTGTATGTAAAAATGATGAAGTAAACCAGTAGTTACCCATTTGACTGGCTATGTGATATCTCACTTTAATTTACTGTTCAAACCCATCTGATACAACTCTAGGTTCCAACCACTATACATTTGGGAAACTGAAGATGATATACTCCCTTTAAGATTCCTTTTACCCCTGAGATTATAAAATTCAATGATAGTAGAACAATATTACCCAAACAATGGGACTCTCGTATACCCACGTAGCTCTATGGTCTTGCTCTAGATTGCACTCCTCAAGATGTTAACAGTTGTTCCTTTAAAAAGGCATTCTTAAATAAATTTGAGAAACACTATATGTTAACATTTTATAGCCGTTTCTTAAAGAGTCATTAGGCATATTAGTAGGCTGCATTTCAAGCGGTGTTTCCCAAGCTTATTTGACAATGGAATATAATATCTTAAAAAAAAAAAGGAGTGCACACTAATATCTTTCAGAACTAGTGCTCCTGGGAGCAGACTTTGCTCAATGTTGATGAAGCCATCGAGGAGACTGGAGTGTACATGTGGAAAGCTTATGTCACAAAACTCACGGGCTGGGTACAGCTTCCACTCTGTTGATTTCAGTGTGATCTTAAGCCTGAAATGACACTGATAGCCCTCACTCCAACAAAAGATCTGCTGGCCTTTTGTGATACAGCTTTCTACTTTTTGGTCTATCAAGCATTATTTGTCAATGTACTGCTGAGCTTGCTGTAGTATATGATAGCTTTTAGCACTAAATTTCCATTAAGAACTTCTGGCCACGGGCAGGATTTTCTTCAGTAGGCAAACTACCACTATAAAAATTCAGCCAAGAAGTACTTACAACATAGCACAGACCTTGATGCATGAGGGTAAGTAAGTAGTAGTAGACAATCTAACCTGGAAAGAAGCAGTTAA
The DNA here is from genome assembly GCF_964270905.1 of Leucopleurus acutus. Classification (NCBI taxonomy): domain Eukaryota; kingdom Metazoa; phylum Chordata; class Mammalia; order Artiodactyla; family Delphinidae; genus Leucopleurus; species Leucopleurus acutus. The sequence goes on along the minus strand of NC_139142.1, from coordinate 66,551,721 downwards.
ATTAAGGGCTTCTAAGGAGGAATACTGAGCAAAGGTCGATCTGTAACTACATATCTGATGATACTTTACACAAGAATCGACTGCAATTATGTTCATACTTGACTAGGACCCCTAACATCCCTTCCAACTTCTCATTCTCTGATCAGATTAAGAAATACAGTGTTTTACATGTGCATAAACTTTATGATGTTGTTCCAAAGTTGCCATCATGTATTTTATAAGCAAATCAATTAACATCTTTGGGCCTCAATTTCCTCCTCTGGAATATAAGCATGTTGTACTAGAGGATCGCTAAGATCTCAGTTTTAAAATTCAAAGATTCTATTGTTATTCTTACAAAAATCCCTTCAGGGTAAATAGAGTAGTTATTATTTGAAAGAAATAGAAACCAAATCCCAGAATAGGTAAGTAGTTTGTCCATGTTTGGAACAAAATTCCAGAAGTAAGATTTTAAAACCAGGCCTTCTGAACCCTTGTCTGACATCTTTTCCATAGTATCATAGTACCACATATATTAAAAACTGTATAAAATATGCTAAATACCTTTAAGTCTTTCTTTTTTAGGTATGTGGTCACATATTTATTTTTAAATATTATTATTAACATCAACTTGAAAACACAATCTTTTTTTAAACTCAGGGAAACAAAGACATAATCCTACTACCTCCATGAAATTATTTTCATTTATTTGGTTTTCTTTGAACTATTACTCATATGTCAAGCAAAGTCCTATGCATATGGCACATCAAATTTGTATTCATACTAATTTTATTACCATTGGCCCTATAAACATCAGTTCCTGGGTACGACATTGCTAACACTCAATCACATGGACCTGAGGGCTGGGGGAAAAACTGCTGTCCCCTGCCTGTAGGGACAAGTAATTGGCAAGGAGTGAAGAGGACCTAAAATGGTTCTGTAGTTTGCTATGATACCGCTCTTCCTTCATATCTGCCTTTAAAATCTCATGGCTAGGCACTTACCTGGTGGTCCAGTGGTTAGAACTCTGCGTTTTTGTTTGTTTCTTTCTTTTTTAAATATTTATTTATTTGGTTGCGCTGGGTCTTCATTGCAGCAGGCAGGCTCCTTAGTTGCAGCTCCCAGGCTCCTTAGTTGCAGCATGTGGGCTCCTTAGTTGTGACATGCGAACTCTTAGCTGCGGCATGCATGTGGAATCTAGTTCCCTGACCAGGGATCAAACCCAGGTCCCCTGCATTGGGAGCATGGAGTCTTAACCGCTGCGCCACCAGGGAAATCCCTGGACTCTGTGCTTTCACTGCTGAGGGCGCAGGTTCAATCCCTGGTTGGGGAAGTGAGATCCCACAAGCTGCAAGGGCATGGCCATAAATAAATAAATAAATAAATAAATAAATAAAATCTCATGGTTAGAATCATTCCTCTGGCTTTCATAAAAGAAAGACAAGGAAAGAGACTTTAGGAAGTCAATGTTGAATGCTATAACCAGAGATGGGAGAAAAAATCCTGGAGATCTCTTCTGACTCCTTCTTTAATACAGTTTTCACCTTGGAAGACAGGGCAAATTGTGACCCTGAAGAAGTGAACAACAGGACAGGAAGGTTTCGGTGGTAAGGGGGAGTAATGGGCAGCAACAAACTTACCGTGGCCAGGGAGAGAAGGCTCTGGATGATGGGATCCAAAGCTGACTCCAGGAAGGGGGAAGGAGGTGTCTGTGGGGAATCAATAAAAGTGGGGCTGAGAGGAATGAGAAGACTTCTTGGTCAGCTTGTCAATTTTTCTCTGCCAGGAAGTTCCTGATGGGAACCACAGGAAACACCATCATAAGCCAAATGAATCATGGAGTTTATCAAGGTGAAGGAGCAAAATTCAATGACATTAGTGGCTCGGTTCTAAACATGAGCCAAAACCTAAGGAATGGGATAGGTCAAGCCAGAGCTAGGACTGAAGAAGCATATTACACAAACACTTAATTTCAGCTGCAAGCTCTTTAGGCAAGTACACTGTTTACCTGTAGACAGGCAATTTAAGAGAATAATTTAGTGCTTTAATTTAGGAATGTTTCATCCTTTATAAGTAGCATATAAGATATCCCACCAAAACCTTATTCACCAATTGCAGACATTTGAATGTAAAAACTTACGATGGATGAGCGTCCACTCAAAAATTAAATGCCTTTGAATAATAACCACATGAGATAATGTGATGATTCAAATAATTTGTTGTAAAATTCATAATAAGATTATTTGTCTAGCTCAAGAAATTGAATTTACCCAGTAAAAGGGAAGAACTCTAACTAGTTGATAAATAGTATTCTTGCTGAATTATCATACATGAGGAAAAACTATATACAATATTATAAAAAATACTTACGGAAATTCTTATCAGTTACTGTGTTTATGAAGACAGATCTATTATAACTTCTTTGGGACACAATATTCTTGAAGGAAATTCTAATAAAAATTAGTTTATAGGGCAAACTTCTTGTTTAGCTATAAACTTAGAATAGAGAACCTTATCTAGATGTGAATATTTAACTGACCACTATGAACAATAGCTAGAAATTAAATTAACCATATAATATAGTTAAGATAATCAGTGGAGCCAGAGTCACAGATCAGAAAGAAAAAGAAAAATGTTAATAATATGGAATAGAATTACATACTCTCTCGAACTCAATTTGTTAACTTACAGGCGTTCACAGACCAGAGCACAAATCCATTTATAGACCATACTTGCTCAGCTTAATAATATTTTATTGACTTACACCTTTTCTCCTTTTGTCTGCTTCCTCTCACTTATGCTCCCTGAGATCAAAATTAAAAAAAAAAACTTTGTCTTAAGTATTATGATAAAATATTGTTTTTAAAAAGCCAAATATAAAATCCCTTTATAACTGAACAATGCTAAAATATCAGTGTTTTATAAACAAAGATTATAAGGGAATAAATAAAAATGAAATAATGATATTTGAGCAATGAGCATACAGGCTTTTTAATCTTTTCATTATCTGTAATTGTGTTTATTACTTTTACCAAAAAAAAAAGCAAGCATTTTTTTAAAGATTTCTTTTTGCGATTTCCAGGTGTAATTTTCCCCCTTTGGAAAGGTACTTGATACATAGTAGTTGCTCAACGTAAATTTGATGAATAACTATGCAAAATGGCAACTACAACTGCTGGCAGATCTTCTTTAGAGAAGCCAAATGCTAACACTGGCTATGGTGAAGTAAGGGTAAAATAAGTGAGTATTTACTCATCCACCTGCCCAGGGGCTTCTAATTAACTATCCCTGAGACTGTTATTAGTAGGGTGCCCATATAATTTATTGTCTACTGGGACACTTTTATTTTGTGGTACGCGGGCCTCTCACTGCTGTGGCCTCTCCCGTTGTGGAGTACAGGCTCCGGACGCGCAGGCTCAGCGGCTATGGCTCACGGGCCCAGCCGCTCCGCGGCATGTGGGATCCTCCCGGACCAGGGCACGAACCCGTGTCCCCTGCATCGGCAGGCGGACTCTCAACCACTGCGCCACCAGGGAAGCCCTGGGACACTTTTGAGAGTCAAAGGGGAGCTATTTATGAATATGCCAGGTTCCTAGATATGACACCTAAAGCACAAGCAACCAAAGAAATAAATAGATTGGACTTCATCAAAATTTAAAACTTTTGTTATTCAAAAGACATTATCAAGAAAATAAAAAGACGGCTCATAAAATGGGAGGAAATATTTGCAATCATTTACTGATAAAGGTCAAGTATCTAGAACATATAAAGAACTTTTATAATTAACAATGAAAAGACAAATAACCCAATTAAAAAATGGGCAAATAATTTGAATGGACATCTCTCCAGAGAAGATACACAAAAGGAGAATGAGCACGTGAAAATATGTTCAACATTGGTCATTAGGGAAATGCAAATCAAAACTATGACATACAACTTCACAGGCACTAGGATGGCTAAAATTTTTTAAAATGGAAAATAACAGGTGTTGGTGATAAAGTAGAAGAATTGGAACCCCCATACACTACCAGTAGGAACGTAAAATGATGCAGCTGCTTTGGAAAACAGTTTGGCAGTTTTTCAAAAAGTTAAGCATAGAGTCACCATATGATCCAGCAATTCACTCTTGGTATATATGCAAGACAATTGAAAACATACATCCACACAAAAAAATTATACTCGAATGTTTACAGCAGCATTATTCATAATTCATAAAAGCCAAAAAAGGAAACAATGCAAATGTCTACCGATTAGATAAATGTATAAACAAATGTGGTATATCTATGCAATGGAATATTATTTAGTCATAAAAAGGAATGAAGTTTTGATACATGCTACAAAGGACATGGGATGAACCTTGAAAACATTATGCTGAATGAAAGAAGGTGTACGCAAAAGGCCAAATATTGCAAGATTCCATTTACATGTACTGTCCAGAATAGGCAAATCCACAGAGATCAAAGTCACTTAGTGGTTTATAGAATCTGGGGGTAAAGTGGAAATGCGGAGTGACTTTAATGAGTATAAAACTTCTTTTTAGAGTGAGGAAAATGTTCTGGAATTAGATAATGGTGATGTACAACCTTATTGCAATATTGTACAGTACAACAATATTGCACCGCCATGTGAATATACTAAAAAACATTCAATTAGACACTTTAAAGTGGTAAATTTTATGGCATGTGAATTATATATCAATAAATAAACAAACAAGTAAGAAAGCTGGACCGATGTGGGGAAGTGGAACTGAATTATGGTCATTGTAGATCAGGCAATCAATGTATTTCCAGTCCTGAAAGATAAATAGGTGGAGAAAGTCGGGGTGGGAGAAGGTGCCTAGATGCTTTTCCTCAGAACAAAATGTTTAAACCTGAAATCTAAAACTTAAAGCAGAGCCTGCACTAATATTAGATATTACTTCCATATAATCTCCATTTCTCTTCATCTCTCCTAAACAATATGAAGCCAAAATTTAGTGTTTTCATTTCCTTTATGTCACCATCTTTTACTTTATCTCTTCTAAACAATATATAGACATACTTAGTGTTTTGGTTGTATTAACATGCCTTCTCTCTCTCTCTCAACTTCTTTTGCTTCATCTCCGACAAACAATAGTCAGCCAAAAATTAACATTATAATTCCATTCACATTTCTTCTCTCACCTCCCTGCAATCTTCAGTATTTCTGTGTCCTGTCTTCCTCATATAAGTCTCTAGTCACTTTTTCTTTCCTCTGCTCTCTCTTTCCTACACAACTCAGCTTGCTTTTTCTCCCACTAATCTCACTTTAATCTTCTAAAATACCATCCTGAAAAATAAATAAATAAAATACCATCCTGTTGCTAATAAACTTTCCTATATTGTTAACCTTTCCCTAACAATCTTTTGATCTTTTTGCTATGATGGAAACCCACTTCCTCCTGACCATGAAGGTCCCTTTAAGGGAAGATTATTCCTATTTCGAGACCAGGAAATGGAGCTGACATTTCTCTGGCTCTCTCGTGGTTTTCAGAATATAGTTCTTTGTTCCTCTTCTGACATCCCCTTGATACATCACTCTTTCCCCATCCACATCTCTGCCTTTTGCTGACCTTCATATCACACTTCCACAGTGATTAAAAAATTGGGGCTCAGGGTCATGGGTATTTCCTGCTGTTCTGAGTCATACCATTCTGGGTTACCTTTCTTGTCCAAATGGGGTACTAGCTTTTAAATTCCTTGACATCCTCCACTGCAGCTACACGTTCCCATGGCCTCATTCTAGATTTTGTTGTCACTCATAATAGCTCTACCTCAGAGATCTCATACTACGACCAGTCTCTAATCTTTCCACGTCCCCTATTCCCTCTTAGAAATTCTCCTTCTAACTTCTGAAAAGCACTAGTCTTCTCTACCTCTTCCCTCATCTGGTCTGTAAACTCCTAGGTGATTTTACTCTTTTTTTCCCTTTCCTTATCCAGTTTGGTTTATGAGGTCAGTTGTTTCAACCATTTTCTTACTAACATTCCCAATTCCTTCCACTCCATGACCTTAACACACTGCATCTCCTCTGCTAATCCCTGAATGTGAATCAACCCAACCCATTTGCTTTTTCCAATCTGCTCTTGGAATGTCAAGAAAATTGTGTAACTGTGTTTTCTAATTTGTTGAATTATTTATGATTTCTAGCCTCAGCTAGTTGGCTCACTTACCCATTTCCTAAAGTGACTACGTCAAACATTCACTACTGTCCTCCAGCCACTACGCCAAGCCATCTTCCTCTCTCCCAGATGACCGCATCTTATGTTTTACAGCTAAAGTAGAGGTCATGATGTCTGAATTCCACTAGAGCTCTCCTTCTCATCCTATACTCAGCAGTCTTTTCCTCTTATCTCAGAGATACCCAAAGTTTTCCAGTTTTCCAAAAGCACTCCTCCGTCTACGCTTTCTGTATATTTTGTTCCATAATTTTACTCCATAAACCTCTCTTCTTTCTTCAATTTCTCTCTCTACTTCCTCTTCCTCTAAAAACATGCTCAGATTTTTTGCATCTTAAAAAAATAACCTTAATACTGCCTTCCCACAAAACTACAACTCTTCAATTTCCTTCATACTCAACTTCCTGAAAGAGTCATCTACATTTACTATATTTTCTTAGTCCCATTCAATCCTCAAGACATTTGGCTTACATAATTCCAAGGAACCTGTTCATAGTGACCTCCTAATTGTCAATCCAAATGGCTTATAAAAAGTTTTATCCTATTTGACTTCTCTACTTGATTGGCTATTGTTCACCACGACCTAAATAGAAATTCTTCCTTCTCTTGGATTACATGTCAGCATTCTCTTAGACTTTTTCTGCTTCTTCTCGTCCCACTCTTTGTTAGCTAGCCTCTTGATGGCATCTCTTAATCTGCCTATTTCTTAAATAACTAGCTTCTTACTGTTTCTCTCTTGACATCTTTTCTACACACTCTCTTAGACAACGGCATCCACTTTGGTGACTTTTTAAAAAGCGTATAGTTCAATAGTTTAAGTATACTCACATTGTTGTAACTCTACATACACTGTTGTATCTCTAGAACTTTTTCATTTTGCACAACTGAAACTCTATGCCATTAAACAACAACTCTCCTTATGCAACAACAATTTACCCTGCCCCCAGCCCCTGGCACCCACAATCCTACTTTCTGTTTCTATGACTCTGACTACTTTAGATACCTCATATAAGTAGAATCATACAGAAGTTTTCTTTTCGTGGCTGGCTTGTTTCACTTAGCATAATGTCCTCAAGGTTTATCCATTTTGCAGCATGTAATAGAATTTCCTTTCTTTTTTTAAATAAATTTCTTTTATTCATTTATATTTTTGGCTGCGTTGGCTCTTCGTTGCTGCAAGCGGGCTCTCTCTAGTTGTGGTGAGCGGGGGCTACTCTTCGCTGTGGTGCATGGGCTTCTCATTGCAGTGACTTCTCTTGCTGCAGAGCACGGGCTCAAGGCACGTGGGCTTCAGTAGTTGTGGCACGCGGACTCAGTAGTTGTGGCTCATGGGCTCTAGAGTGCAGGCTCAGTAGTTGTGGCACACGGGCTTGGTTGCTCCGTGGTGTGTGGGATCTTCCCGGACCAGGGCTCGAACCCGTGTCCCCTGCATTGGCAGGTGGATTCCTAACCACTGTGCCACCAGGGAAGTCCAAGAATTTCCTTTCTTTTTAAGGCTGAATAATATTTCACTGTGTGTGTATACCACATTTTGTTTATTCATTCATTCTTCAATGGATGTTTAGGCTGCTTCCACCTCTGGCTACTGCGAATAATGCTGCTATGAACAAGGGTGTGCAAATCTCTCTTGGAGACCCTGATTTCAGTTCTTTTGGATATATACCTAGAAGCGGGATTGCTAGATCATATGGTAGTAGTATTTTTAATTTTTGAGGAACCACAACTATTAACCTTGGTGACTTTAACTACCATGTATGTGTAGCTAACTTCCAAATCTACATTGGATGACCCAATCTCTCTGTCTCCTGAAATATATAAAGATATGAACCTACAAAGGAGGGAAATATGTTTATCTTTTTATCCGCTATGTATCCCAGTACTGGGTATACAATTGCTTCTAAACAGATTCTTATTTAAAAGACTATGCCTTTTGGGAGCTTCCCTGGTGGCGCAGTGGTTAAGAATCCGCCTGCCAATGCAGGGGACACGGGTTCGAGCCCTGGTCCGAGAAGATCCCACATACCACGGAGCAACTAAGCCCGTGCACCACAACTACTGAGTCTGAGCTCTAGAGCCCCCGTGCCACAACTAATGAAGCCCACACGCCTAGAGTCCGTGCTCCGCAACAAGAGAAGCCACCAGAATGAGAAGACCGCACAGCACAATGAAGAGTAGCCCCCGCTCACCACAACTAGAGAAAGCCTGTGTGCAGCAATGAAGACCCAAAAGCAGCCAAAAATAAATAAAATAAATTAATTAAAAAAAAGACTATGCCTTTTGAATTCTGAGTGTGTCTAACAAAGAAATTCTAGGAGGGCTAAAGTCCAATATTTTTTCTACTGACTATTGTGTAATGCAGGATGAATTACTATTGTAAGCTTAATGGTAGGCACCTTGCAATGTACTTATTGCTTCTTATAATGCTTACTACTGCTTTGCACATACTAGGTCATAAGTACCTGGTTAATTAAATAATCTCAAATATAAATCGAACTGTGAGTACCAGTGGCCCACTATTGAAATGCTTGCATAATTTCTTTTCCCTATTTCTAAATGAAAATATCAAGGAAAAAGAGAGGAGAGAATACAGGAATTAATATGTCATTACTCTACTCCTACACATATTTTAGGATAAACACAAATATGTGAGCTATGTACTAGATAAACTTTATTCTGATCTTATGACCTCAGTAAATAAGAATCTATCTATCAACAAAATGTTTGGAAAAGTTTAGCACATAGCAAATCTACACCACCACCAAAAAGGAAAAGATTAAAAAAAATCACTTTGGAGCGTATGGACACTCATCATTATCACTTATGAGATAACAGCAAGAACACTGAGTAACATTTAAAATAATATTCTGAAATCATCTTGAAATTAAAATTAGGCCCAGATTTATAATGGAAAAAAAAAAACACTACCCAACACCAAGGTGACTGAGGGCACAAAATTTAATCATTGCTTAAGACAATCAGACACTTTTCTCTTTCACTGGTAAATATAGCTTTAAAACTTGCAGTAACTTCTGCCAACTCAGAACCCTGAGAAAATAAGTCACTTTTTTTATAGGGAGGAGAAGAAGAAGAAAAGGATATTACCAACAATGTAAAAGGAATGCAGAGTGGTAACCGCTATGAACACTGGAATCACCACGGAAACACAGAACTATGAAATGGCAAAGGGCTGAGTGAAATGCCTGAAGCCCATTCTATGGTCTAGCTTTTAAAAACCAAATGAAAACTCATAAGATGTAAGAAGAATTTAGTTATTTTGATGAGTAACACACTGTTTTTTTTCAGTTCATCTGATTAAAGTTTAACCAACTCCTGATTTACAGAATTCAGTTTTCAGAGTTCCACAAAATGGTAGAGCTGAGAGGAATTTCAGAATTTGTCAGGTGCAATCTCCTCCCTTATGATGAGTCGTGATGGGATTGAGTTACCCTAGGCTAGTGTAACACACACAGTCCATGGGAAAGCCAAGACTTCAACAGAAGCCTCTTGACTCTTAGTTCAGAGATATCACCACAAAGATTATACAATTAGTTCTCAGATGCTAGTCTGTATAAGAGTCACAGGTGGGGAAAAGTGGCTTCAAATGCAGTTTCCAGGCCTTTTCTCAGAAATTCTGATTCAGTAAGTCCAAGGTGAGACATAGGAATTTGCATTTTTGACAAGTTTTCCTAGTAATTCTGATTAGGGAGATTCTCAGACCATACTTTGGTAAACTACTAGAAAGTTCAGCAAATCATGGGTCATTTAGAAATAGGCTCTTTTCTAGTCCCAGGTGCAGACTTCCAGGGATAGTTAACTAACCTAACTGGAAAGGTGGAAAAGTTATTTCTCCCATGGGTCACCATTTGGGACCTTTAAAGACAAAGGCACATGGAGTAGAGAGGCTTTCCTATAATGTAAGTATAGTAAATCTGGGCATATCAGTGAAATGCAGCAGGCTCACACACAACCTTGGCCTCGGACTTCCCTGGTGGCACAGTGGCTAAGAATCCACCTGCCAATGCAGGGGACAAGGGTTCAAGCCCTGGTCCGGGAAGATCCCACATGCTGCGGAGCAACTAAGCCCATGCGCCACAACTACTGAGCCTGTGCTCCACAACACGGGAAGCCACCACAATGAGAAGCCTGCGCACCACAACGAAGAGTAGGCCCTGCTCACCACAACCAGAGAAAGCCTGAGCGGAGGAACAAAGACCCAACGCAGCCAAAAATAAATTGATTAAAAAAAAACAAAAAACAAAAAACCTAGGCCTCTGAGAGGAGAAGCTAACCAGCAGAGGCAAAAGGGGAGAAAAGAAGAGGAATAAATTAAAAACCCTTGGCAAACAAAATAACCTCTTCTTGGAATGGACAGATGGATAGATAGGTAGTAAAGCAAATATAGCAAGATGCCTATTGTAGAATCTAGGTGGTGGATATGTGGGTGTTAACTATGCAATAATTTCAACTTCTCTATGTTTGGACCCACTTCCCCAATTCTTGAAACCTTAACTCCAAGACACTGGTGTTTCCACTTCTCCCACTTTTCCACCTACCTGTCTGACATTTCTTTCCTTTGTCAATTTTCCTCTTCCTTCTGTTACTATAAATTTGGTTGGACCTCAAATCCTTTGTTGTTCTCTACATTATCTCTCGCAGATCTCATCTTCAAAATTATACTGAAATGCCAGTGTTTCCCTAACTAGATGAAATCTCTTCCGTCTCCAAATTTCCATAGTACTGTTTTTACCTCTCTTTTGGCACCTCTAGTTTCTCTGTGTTCCAGTTAACTATCTTAACACACCAGTTATTTTGTAATCTCCTGAGGAAACTGCCTTTTCATTTTTAGTGTGCCTCTTATACTTACCTGAGTAGGCTCTCAGTAATATTGGAATGATTAAATCTCGTCTATTTCTAGGGTTTCAACTATCACTGTTATAAACAAGACTCTCACATCTATACTCTCTCTGCCCTGAGTAACAAATCTGGTAGACGTTTCTACTTTAGGTGCCTCAAACTCAATGTATTAAAATCTGAATTCATCTTCCTCAGTAACCCATACATGAAATCTTAAGAGTGATTTTTGATTCCTCCTTTTAGCTCCACCACAGCTAATCAGCTGTCCTGAAGTGTATTTTTCTTCAAAACACCTTTCAATATCTCCAATTACGTTTATTTCCATCTTCACAGCCACAACTATAAGTGAGACCAGATCACAGCCACTACTATAAGTGAGACCAAATCCCTTTATGTCTGCACTACTCAAAAAAATAAAAACAAAAATCTGTCTTCCTGTCACAAAATTTCCTTCTCTCTGTAATCCTTATGTACCACTGTCAGGTCTCTCCTCTTAAAAACAGTCTTCATTATGTCATTATTCTCTCTAAAAGCCTTCAATGGCACCTTATTGTCTATCAGTCCAGAAAGTTTGAAGTGCCCTCCCCCACACCTCGTGCCTATAAACATGCTACCCATTCTACAAGGGATGGCTCAAGTTGCCATGCCTGTTTTAACACAGGGATTCACCACTCTAGCCAGAAGTATCTTCTCCCTCTGCTGCTATTCTATAGCTCAGAGATAGCATTGTCCAGATATCACTGATCACACAGTACCTAGTTCATTTCTGTGTCTATCATGTCCCCTACTAGATGGTAAATTCCTTGGGGTTAAGCGTCATATCTTGAACAATTTGTATTTCACACAGCTCCCAGCTCCACTGCTGACCTGCAGATTCTGAGGATTATAACTTTCAAGTGGAGAGCAACTATCCATGACGCAGTATTAAGAAAATGTTAGAACATTTTCAACACCTGGCTTAAAAAAGGCAAGTATGCATATGATGAAAAGAAATCAAAGCCATGAAGACTACCTGAATGTAATCAGGATATAAAATAATTCAGGCACTGAGAAAATGAAACTGTGATGATCATATCTACTCATTAAAGAAACTTACCTTGGGGCTGCAAAGTAAATTAAAAGAATGCCTGGAGTAGAAAGTGTGTCTTAGTTTATTTATGTTAGTATAAAGCTAAGTAAACAATATCTCAAAGCTGGAGTCAAGGATGGCATTTTTGCTAGTCTAGTCCCACGTGCCTTAAAAAGACTCCATATCTCCCCCTCAAAAAAAAAATGTCCACAATTACTTTCCCAACCCCAACTGTTTATAATAGTATTAGCTAATGGTTCCCAGATACTGTTTACATACGGTGTGGTGCATTCTCTACATAAATTTTTCTTTTCACATTCAGAAAAAAAGCTGATATAATAGGTGAAATTTTATTAAGCTTCTTAAGAGAAAAATGCTAGCTAACACAGTGCAAAAAATTCATTCATATGGAAAAGTCCAGTAAAAAGAAGTAGGATAAAATTTATCATGAAGTTGGCTATTTGTGATGCATTCCACAGAACTGCTTTATTTTGTAATTAAATATAGAAGGGTCTTAAAGCTTGTATCAAAATTAATATTTATGAATAAAATACTTTTATATTTGATTCACAAAAAGTTTATTTTAAAAAGGACTCAAATACAGGTTTTCTTAAATGAAATTTGTTTTTTTTTTCCTTCTGTGTTTTAAGAATGGCTTGCTTCTTGTAATCTTTCTTAGGTACATAAATACATTTATACTATATTAGAAAGATAATATAGAGTAAGCCTTAAGAAAATGTAAAGTGATCACCCTTGTTGAAATAAACAAAATCCAACTGAGTAAATTGAAGATATAATTGACTCTATTAGGAAATTCACGAATCAGGCAACATCCCATCTAGCAACTTTTCAGGTGCTGTGAGGGGTTGTACAAAATAGAAGGATTTTATAGGAATAAGGGTGGGGCAAAGTAGCTATTAGCAAAAGAAAAGAAAGGACTATTTTTAGGCCAGAACATCTTTGTAGGGGGAAAGGGTGAAGGGAAAGGCAAGGGTTTTATTATATAGATGGCTTCTTCTTCTGGAGGCTGGAGAGGGCCCACATGGCAGATTACCGAATTGGTGCTGACCAAAAAATTCCAGACTGGTTAAGACTACATTTCTGAGGGAACCCTCCTACACTGTTGGTAGAAATGTAAGTTGGTACAGCCACTATGGAAAACAGTATGGAGGTTACTCAGAAAACTAAAAATAGAATTACCATATGATTCAGCAATTCCACTCCTGGGCACATATCCAGACAAAACTCTAATCCAAAAAGATACATGCACCCCTATGTTCATAGCAGCACTATTCACAATCGCCAAGACATGGAAAAAACCTAAATGTCCATTGACAGATGAATGGATAAAGAAGATGTGGTACATTTATACAATGGAATACTACTCAGCCATAATGAAGAATGAAATAATACCATTTATAGCAACATGGATGCAACAGAGATTATTATACTAGGTGAAGTAAGTCAGAAAGAGAAAGACAAATACCATATGATATCACTTATATGTGGAATCTAAAATATGACACAAATGAACCTATCTATGAAACAAGAACAGACTCATGGACATAGAGAACAGTCTTGTAGTTGCCAAGGGGGAGGGGGTTGGGGGAGGGATGGAGTAGGAGGTCGGGATTAGCAGATGTAGCTATTATATACAGAATGGATAAACAACAAGGTCCTACTGTATAGCACAGAGAATTATACTCAATATCCTATGATAAACCATAATGGAAAAAAATATATATAACTGAATCACTTTGCTGTACAGCAGAAATTAACTGCTACAATTGTGCTACAATTTCACAACATTGTAAGTCAACTATACTTCAGTAAAAAAAAAAAAAACACTACATTTCTGGTGAATGTTAAAACTGCAATTAGGTTAGATCTTAAATCTAGGTTTGGTATCATGGGCTTTAGCACAAGTGACACCATTTTGGGCCTGTGGCTTTTCTCTTTAACACACTGATGTAATAAACTAACAAAGTAGAAATAGCAATGCCCACATTTATGTTGAATCTCAAAAACCTGTTTTAGTTTGTCTTTTAACTTTTCTGGTGTTATCTATTGTATTAAAGAAAGGGGTAGTGGTATTAAACTTGCTTCCTGCACATTCCAACCTCTTTATTTCTTAATGACAAAGAAATCTATGTGTGAAATACTGGTAAAACCGAACCAAAATCAAGAGTATTCTAGCCACTGACGAATCTCCATGTTAATTCAGGTAACATTTACTATGAATTATTGAGCATGGACAACACGGTGCTATGGAAGTACTGTGGAGATTTAAAGAAAAATATTATACTATGTGTGCTCACTGTCATATTGTCTCTGCCCAATATTGTTTATATTCTTGTAGTTAGGACATATAAGCATAAAAAAAAAAAGGTGAAGTACTCAATCTCATAAGACACATTCCAAGTGTCAAGAGTGGGACAACCATAATGCCCAAGCGGGTAGAGGCAGGAGAAATTACTGTGGGGTCAGAAGAGATTGACTTGAGCTAGATATTGAATGATGGATTTAGAGGAGAGCAGAAGACAACTCTGCTTGTCTTCTGAAGAAGAGTGAGCGTGATCTAGGAAGGATATAAAAAGAGCTATCCTGGAGAATTTCTACTGGGGAGTAGAGGGAGAAAAGGTTAGAAAGTCAAGCTGGAGCCAGATTATGAAACTGTAATATCAGCTTTAGAAGTCTGGGCTTCATTCGAATAACAGTGGTTCTGAGATTCCAGTATATACAAGAATCACCTGGGGGAGATAGGTGACTGATAGATTTTAACTCCTGAGATTCTAATTCAGTAGATTTGGGATGGTCCCAGAAAATTGCATTTCGTAAAAAGTTAAGTCTCCCCAGGTGATTCCTGTACAGGTGGTCCAGTGGCATACTTTGAGACACTCTACCTGAAGACAAAAGATTAAGAATCTTTTCCTAATTGTAGTAACTCTTGCAAATTTTATGCCAATTTTCCATAAGTTTGAAAACACCTAACTGCTAGGCCCAGAGGTCTCTCCTCAGTCTTTGTGTTGTCCCATTTTTCTTCAGTATTTGGCACTGACTGTTTAAACCTTGAAAACTATCTTGTTAACAATACATTTTCTGGTTCTCTCTGCCTCTTTGATCTCTATACTATCCTGTGGCCTCTCATATGTTGCCTTTTCTTTATGTTTTCTCAGGATTCTGACTTTGGTCCTCTACATTTCTCCCTTCATTTCATTCACTCCTAACGAGTAAGGAGAACCTTCATGCCAACCTCAGAAGTTTAGACTTTGTCCTGTAGATAAAAAATAGTTATAAAAGTTTCTAAACAGTGGAATATCATACAGAAAGGAATTTTCTAGAAACATTACCTTGGAGATGGTCTGCAAAAAAGGATTAGATGTAGGAGAAATAGGAGGAAGGGAGAATAATTAGACTATCAAAATAAACAGACATTTAAAGTCATCATCAAAGTGTGGCTTCAGAATGAAAATGTTAGTATTCTAATAGTTCTTCCCTTTCAGAAAGTAGTCTTACTTCAATAAATTAATAGATAAAGCACTTCTAGAAATACTAATTTCACTATCATGTGAGTTTTTAAGAAATAACTATAATGTAACAAATCAGGTCCTCTGCCATGTTAATCATAGATAATAAAAGTTTGACATGTCATCATTCTAACACCAATGTGAGTTATCCTCCAAAACAAGTGGCATAGGATTCTATAGTATTTGATTCTTATATCTGATAAGCTTAGGTCTTTCATTATGGAGTCAATAAATCATTAATACAGATATTATTCATAAATGTCAATGCCTTCTTTTGACTTGAATGAAGAAATGTAAAAGTGTTTGATTTACCTAGTATGAGTATATTCAAGATAAATTCATACTCATTGGTAGTCCATGTCTTATACACAGTATTTTATATAATTGAACCCATGAAGTTTGCCAAATGGACAGATAAAATAGTATTTAGGAATGATATTCGAGGTGCAGTAATTCAGACAGAGAAAGACAAATATATCACTTATGTTATCTAAAAAAATGATACAAATGAACTTATTTACAAAACAGAAACAGACTCACATAGAAAACAAATTTATGGTTACCAAAGGGGAAAGGGGAGGGAGGGATAAATTAGGAATTTGAGATTAATAGATACACACTACTATATATAAAATACACAAACAACAAGGTCCTACTGTATAGCACAGGAAACTATACTCAATATTTTGTAATAACCTATAAAGGGAAAAGAATCTGAAAAAGTATATACATATACTGAATCACTTTGCTGTACACCTGAAACTAACACAACACTGTAAATCAACTATACTTCCATTAAAAGAAAGAAATGATACTCTAATTTAAACATTCTAGAATCTTTGAAAAACAAAGGCAGAAGGCACCCAAATTAGGTGTAACCCTACCGCCACCTAATTTAGTACATAAAACAATTTATTGGCTGTTTTTTCTCAAGTATCCACACTGGGAGATGCTAAGCCTTTATGAAGATCAATTTTAACTCTCACTACAAGAAAAGTCAGGGGGATAGAAATTATTGCTCCCTAATGTGTGATCTTGGGAAAATTATTTAAGCATTTTCTTACTTTCCACAGCATTATTGTCATTATATACTGTGAAGATAAAATTAGGTATCTGTTGAATGTTCTTTGAG
The DNA here is from genome assembly GCF_964270905.1 of Leucopleurus acutus. Classification (NCBI taxonomy): domain Eukaryota; kingdom Metazoa; phylum Chordata; class Mammalia; order Artiodactyla; family Delphinidae; genus Leucopleurus; species Leucopleurus acutus. The sequence continues at coordinate 66,534,964 of NC_139142.1, read as the reverse complement.
CATCTTGGGCCAGGAGAGCTACAGAAAGCCAAGGTGTAGTTATTTTCCTATCTACTATTTCTCTTGCCTTTTTCCTTTTGTTCTAGCCTCCTTGGAAATGAAACAAACTTGGCTGTCATCTTCTGTTTAATAACTCTTCATGTAGTTGAAATTTCTATTCTCCACAAGTACCACAAGCAAATTTCTTCTTAAGGAGAATTGCCTGAACTATAAAATAGCAATCTAGGGCTGTGAGTCAGCATTTCACCCACACACATCAAAATGATTTAAAATAGGTAACACATAATCTTTTTGAAAGACATATAAACCTCCTTGGAGAAGCTCTGAGAAAATTGGAGTTTGAAAGTTTATGAATAGTTTATTACATTTCAATAAGTGTATTGCGAATCAATAAAGCAAAAGTTAAGGACAAATGAGCTCACTACCAAGTCAGTTATTGATCCTTAAGTTCCAAAATAGAATAGTACAGGAAGGATATAGAGAAAATAGGACTTTTTGTGATAACAGAAACTTTAAGTATCTTAGGAACATAAACCTAAAGAAATTATAAGACACAAAGAATTTTCAACAGCTACTTAAGATGTTTCTTCAAGTCATTGTTTTCATCTTTTTGATAACTAGAAACACTATTTCATTTTCACACTTTAAAATATTAAATCAAGTCAAATGAGTTTGTAAAAAATGAACATTACCTTTTATTGATTCATTTATTCTTTTAATTTCTTGTATATCTTCCTCTCTTGGCTTTGAAAAGTCTAGCTTATTAGATGTTTATCTTATGTGACTGTCTTAGCTTGGGCTGTTAGAACAAAATACCATAGACTTATGGTGGCTTAAACAACAGAAATTTATTTTCTTACAGCTCTGGAGGCTAGAAGTTCAAGATCAGGGTGCCAGCACGGTTTCTGGTAAGGGTTCTCTTCCTGGCTTGTAAATGGCTCCCTTCTCACTGCATTCTCACATGGTGGGCAGAGAAAGGGTGAGCAAGCTCTCTGGTGTTTCTTCTTATGAGGACACTAATCCCAACATAAGGGCCCCACTCTCATGCTCTAGCAACCCTGATTACCTTCCAAAGGCCCCATGTGCAAATACCATCACATTGGAGGACTTCAACATATGAATTTTGGGGTGGGGGGAGGACACAAAAATACACTAATAGAAAAAATGATACTGGCTCCAAATCATTAAGTCGATAAAATGGAAATGAACAAGTCAACTTGTTTTCAAATCATTCCAGTAGAAAGCCTCCCTTTTTATTCCTTTTATTCCTTTTATAGCAATCTAAACCAACAAGAAAGGAACTTCCTAAAAAAATTTATGAACATTAATTTAATGAAACAGTAACTTTTAAAAACCAAAGACAGAAAATGCAAACACATTGTTTTGGTAAAAAACTGAGAAACAGAATATTAAGCCATTAGTATATTAAATAAAAACAAATTTTAGTCCCCCATACCTATTGCTATATCAACTAAAGATTCTTAAAATAATTTAAAGCACTTGGATGTCCTTGGAAAATAATATTAAAATGTACAATAACATTTCTGTATTATATTTTCATAGATATTATTAGAAGGAATAGTAAATTGCATATTCTTTCATTCAAAATATGGAAATCTGAAATACTAAAACAAAATTGACAAAATTATAATCGTAACACAAATAGTGATTTTTACTACATATTACATACATTTGAGGGTGTAAGAAACATATTTTTCTTGATTGCACAAAATGCTTAAATACAGCTCTCTAAAAACATTTCCATGTTCTTATCAATGACCATAAAGCGAATACAAGGCATTTTTCAAAATTTTGAGTGTGAGTTTAGGGGAAAGCAGGATGGAAGGTGACTGAGATCCAGAGTTTAGGTGACGTGGCAAGGTCGTCCAAGTAGCAGGCTGCAGAGGTATGGATGGGACCCAGGATTTTCTTGTCTAAAAATGCTGCAGATTAGTGTACTCAAGCAGAAGGGGAAGAGAATCTAATTACAACTGTAGAAACTTTTAATTTTTCAAAACTCAATTAGGTGTGTGTATGGTCCATCGGTATCGAGCTTTAACACCTGCCTGTTGCCGTAAGTGCCATGTTCCACCACAACCCCAGCTTCAGCACACTTGCTGTTAGCAGCTAATTCTTTTTTACAGAGAGTCACAAATTGGGAATAAAGTTCTAACCCCTCTTCTTTTCCAGAGTTAGAGTGATACTGCATGCTTCTTCCTTTTACTCTCCCCCCAAGGGTGGCTTGAGGGATGATAAGAATGTTTCCAGGTAGATCCAATACAGAGACACGCTTGCCATTTTCTGTTTCACTTAATTTCACATTTAACAGTGTATTAACTGGGTAGGGAAGAAAGGAGAACATTTTGAGGTAGAAAACAAACATGAAGAAAACCAACGATCTTCTAGTCAGCAAACCTCATGTTTAAAATCCAGTTTGTCAGCTCATGCTTTTAAACAAAGTTTCTATTTAGATTTTAAAAGCTGCTTCAGTAAGCTAAATGATCTAAGCATGAAAAACAAGGAAAATTTCGTGCAGAAAATGGCATGATGTTTTACATCTGACTTGGCAGTTAGGATCTCCTAACAATAAGATAATCCAGAAAGGACTAAAGAATTAACTGTATACTGGAACTTCAAGATATTGTTGCCCTGGGGGATACATGAGAAGATTTTGCCTTTTTGTTCCTTTTTATATTTCAAAACAAATCCCACTGGGAAAAAAAATGACAGATCCTCCACACACACTTATTCTACTTTATAACAAAGAACATTAAATAAAAACCTTAGTGCATTTATTATTTTAAACTTAGTTGCCTAGAATTCTAAGCTGAGACAAAGGTTCCAGGTTCAATCCTGTTATAAACTAGTTGATTTTGCAGTTTTATAACCTGGAAGACATTATTAACAAAGACTAATTATTTTACAAACATCACCAGTGTGAGAAGGATAAAGGTGAAAGCAAGAATCATCAGAAATTCACTGTCAACTGGGAAAGTAAATCCAAAGGTATAGAGTTACTGGCATTATCTTCATATACATACAGGAAAATATTGTATTATTATTTTTATGGCACTTATGCAAGTATACTCATAGCTAATAAGAAGTGTCAAAATAACCATAAATATCCATGTGTAGCTAAAAAATCTAAACTTAGAAAATCTTTACATTTCAACATTAGCCATTTTCAAAACAATAAGCAAAAGAAATGCCTAATATAAACACCCTTAGGGTCTTCCTACCTCTATAAAGGGTATAAATAACTTCTGCTTGTAAAGAATAGTCCTGAGAGGACACAAACAGTAAAAGAACTATTGAAACCTCACACTCCTGTGTGAATAACCAGGCTTGAAAAGGTATGCTTTCTGGTGGGGTAGTCAATGGTTTCAACTATTAGAGAGCCTGTAGTAAATATTAGCAAGGATTCAGTACAGTGGCCCCACTCTACAAATCAAGGAATTAACCTGGTGAAAACCTGCTAAGGTGAACACCCAAATGAATTCCTAAGCTCTGCATTAAGCACTATCAGTTTTCATTTAACTAATGCCTATTTTAAAATACCTCTAGGGACTTCCCTGGTGGCGCAGCGCTTAAGAATCCGCCTGCCAATGCAAGGGACATGGGTTCGATCCCTGGTCTGGGAAGATCCCACATGCCACAGAGCAACTAAGCCTGAACGCCACAACAACTGAGCCTCTGCTCTAGAGCCCGCGAATCACAAGTACTGAGCCCACGTGTTGCAACTACTGAAGCCCACACGCCTAGAACATCTGCAACAAGAGAAGCCACTGCAGCGAGAAGCCTGCGCACCGCAACGGAGAGTAGCCTCCGCTCGCCACAATTAGAGAAAGCCCGTGCGTAGCAATGAAGACCCAACACAACCAAAAATAAATAAATAACTCTAATTTTCTCTATTACAAATAGGACTTTGCTATATAGCCTGCAGTCCTATTGATTGCTTCTAAGAAAACTATAATTCTCTGGAGCATTTCATTCCACGTAAATCACTATCCAGCTATCCAGGCCTCAGGCTAGTGACAGACTAAGGAGGCAGTTTTGAAATAACAGGCCAGAGAGGTAAGTATAATTTATTATACTTCCACACACTTCCCTCTAGTGGATCTAACTGAGAATTCAATTAATGCTGTTGGTATACAAATATCAGTATGTAGAAGTAAATATAATACAAATACAAATGTCAGTAAGTAGAATTAAAATGAGACAATCAATTAATGGCATCTTGGAAACTCAAAGATTCTAAGACAGGTTGTCGATCAAATATCTCTAATGATGTATATGGGAAGTTAAGTTTTGACAGGGCCCTGGATCTCTGTCCAATTATACTGAAGATGAATTGAGGAAGATTCTGCACATCTATACATTAGCCATGCTATTTCAGACTTTATGGATATAACTGGCTGTTATGTTCCCAAGGGCTACATGATTTGATTGGAAAGATCTGAATCCATGTAATAAGTATGAGGTCGGGTTTAAGAGAATCCCATCACACTGGCTTACTTTGCCTCCTGGAACAGAGGGAAGTACAAGCTACTACTATCAATAATAGATGGACTTATTTTGCTTACAACTCACACCAGTAGAATGTGATTCTTAGAGTCACAGCTCTTTACTGAGAATCATGACATATAAAAGCTTTGTGTTAGACTATCCGCTAGAAGAGTTGAAGTGGACTTCCTCAGTGTTTTTATTTGGCCACAATTTGGCCAAAAATGCTCTTCCTGTTTTTGAAGATTTCTACTATATAGCTTTCATGGTCAAGAAAGCTTTAATTCAAGGCAAAAACAGACAGAATGTCCAATATCCAAGCATTAAGTCCTGGCAATAACCCTCTGTAACAGGAGACCTCATTTCATTTTCTCTTTAAACCCTTTAAAGCTCCCTATTATCCTTCAGGTTCAAATTTCATTTTTTTTTTACATCTTTATTGGAGTATAATTGCTTTACAATCATGTGTTAGTTTCTGCTTTATAACAAAGTGAATCAGTTATACATATACATATGTTCCCATATCTCTTCCCTCTTGTGTCTCCCTCCCTCCCACCCCTCTAGGTGGTCACAAAGCACCAAGCTGATCTCCCTGTGCTATGCGGCTGCTTCCCACTAGCTATCTATTTTACGTTTGGTAGTGTATATATGTCCATGCCACTCTCTCGCTTTGTCACAGCTTACCCTTCCCCCTCCCCATTTCCTCAAGTCCATTCTCTAGTAGGTCAAATTATTACAGTTACTTGCTTTCCATCCTCACCTACTGCAGTCCCTTCTCAAGTCTAGTTTTCATCCTCTGACAAAGTTGTTAAACACGCTTGATGTCTCAGCATAAAATCCCCTCTAGAAGCTTTAGCCCTTTGTCCAAGCTGTTCCTCACTGGGCTATTTACGCTTGAGTTCCACTACTTAAAGCTCTTCTAGGTTAACTTCCGCCTGCTTCAACTACCCATCTATATAATTTATATTTATTAATCCAACTAATGGGTACTGCCTTTACTAATAGAGAGAATATAACCTGTCCCCAACCTTAGGGACAGCTTGACTATTTCAGGCTTCTTTTTTTGTACATAATTATTCTATCAAATACTGTCTTGAGATAGTATATAATTTGATTTGGTATATCTGAACCTACGTAATTATCACAAGGAATGTGCAGTGATATAGAATATCGAGGACACTGGAAAGCTGCAGGCAGGTACATTATTGTTCAGAGATGCCTGAACACTGACTCTTTCTCTGCCCACAGAGGAGGTGTGGCTGTGATGACACTGAGCTTGGTTTAATAATCATCTTTACACACATTTCCTACAAAGAAGTGCATAAATGGTTAATGTAAACTCTTTTATAATAATGATATAAGCCTGATCTTCACATATTTGATGGGAACCATATGTTGTACATACAGTGTCACCTCTATGCCCCTGTTAGGGACTCTGAGAGATAAGGAGACTATATTAAGAAATGCAGCATCTATTTCTCCCTATGTGGCCACCCTGCTTCCAACAAGTTTCTGTATCCTTGGCTGAATCTCAGTGTGTTGTCTGTGTGTGTGTGTGTGTGTGTGTACACTCTTCTAAACCAATCTATAAACAATCTGAAATGCTGCAGATATTTTAAAAGAATTCTACCACACTTGCTTACATTAAGCTTTGGAAAAGGCAAACAGCTAAAGTCAACAACAGTACACAGAGTTAAGTCATTTATAACTTATATAACAGTACAATTTAAGATTGTGTTTTTTTCCCTTCTGATTCATCTATCTATTGCTAGTCACTCTCACTCTTAAAAAAGAAACATCAAACACATACCCATTTTGGGAAGAAGCTCTTTATCAGCTCCCTTGAAAAAGCACAGGTAGATCACTAATCCTCTCTGGACCTATGAGAAACCACAATAAATTCAGATTAGAAAGAAGCTTCTATATACAGAGGTAAATGAATAAAATTTCACAACTTTTATAGATAAAAGGTTAAACGCAAAAGAAGAGGAATAACTTTTGATAATAGATTTAATTTCTTAAATATGTGAGAAAATAAAATCTTTTTCAATATTCAGTCACCTCAGTTATCATTTTTCAAAAATTAAGTTTAAAATACAGCCAAGAGCAGTAAAGACCCGAAGTTATACCTTCAAACATTTACTTCTTTTTTTTTTTTAATTAATTAATTTATTTTTGGCTGCGTTGGGTCTTCGTTGCCGCATGTGGGCTCTCTCCAGTTGCAGTGAGTGGGAGCTACTCTTCGTTGCGGTGTGCGGGCTTCTCATTGCGGTGGCTTCTCGTTGTGAAGCACAGGCTCTAGGCGTGTGGGCTGCAGTAGTTGTGGCACGTGTGGCTTGGAGGCTCTAGAGAGCACGCTCAGTACTTGTGGCGCATGGGCTTAGTTGCTCCGTGGCATGTGGGATCTTCCCAGACCGGGGCTCAAACCTGTGTCCCCTGCATTGGCAGGCAGATTCTTAACCACTGCGTCACCAGGGAAGTCCCCAAACATGTACTTCTGATCAAAATCATTAGTACTATGAACTAGCCTCTTCCTAAGTATGGCTGACAGACTTATAAATATTTAGTTTGCAGGGGCCCATTTATTCAACACCAAATGAATTCACATTATATCAGATATGGCTGATGTATAAACAACACTGTAACTGATACGTTTTTTGACATCATCATTCTTTGTTCCTCCTAATCCATTTACTTATAATGAAAATAAGGGTCTGATTCTATGTCAATAAACTCCAAGAAGCTGCTGTCCAATTATTTTTTGTTATTTTTGTTAATACATTAAATACACAGTGATTAAACCTTGGAAACTGCATTCATATTAAGTTCTACATCAAGAGGTTTTCTGTTATCAGGAATGTAAGCTTATTTATTTTATACAATGACTTGGATAGTTCTTTATTAGCTTTTGTAGGACAGAGACTGTACGGAAAAGAGACACTTGACAAATGACTTTGATTTTGCTGCAGAGTGAATCATTAAATTTTTTATTTTGTAGATTAACCTTCTGAGTCCAACAGCTATTACAAAGATTGAGTTAATATCTGTAAAGTGCTTAGAACAGTGCCTGGTTCATAGTAAGAGCGATACAAGTGCGTATTGACTATGTAAAAAGAAATTTAAGGACTGAAACACAATTTATTTTACATCTTAACTCCCAAAGCACTTTACAGACTGTTTTGTACATGACAGGGACTCTGTTGATTGCATTTAAGTTCTACTGTATATTACAGGCTCTATGTGTTATCTAAATACTCTTGTAAATAAACATAAATGCAGCTCTGCACTCACACCTGACTTACCTGGATAAGAAGTAACCTTTTATAAGTATAATTGTGCTCTTGAACAAACAAGTGCCTCCAGGGCACACCCATAAGTAAGGAGGTGGCAGGTTGAATAATACAGATATCTGCACCACTGTCACAGCTCTCTACACTGGGATTGTTTCAGCACAGGCCAAAATTTCTCAAGCATACTCATATTTGGACACATGCAATGTCAGAATTAAGTAATTGCAGGAATGAACACCTGTTGGGACTTCTCTGGTGGCCCAGTGGTTAAGACTCCACCCTTCCGTTGCAGGGGTTAGATCCCTGGTCAGGGAACTAAGATCCCACATGCAGCATGGCTTGGCCAAAAACAAACAAACAAACAAAAAAACACTAGTTCTTTCCTTCTACTCACCACACTACCTCTTCATTAAGGTATTTTCTTTTAGTTTATTCCAAAAATAGCTCTTAAATTGTGATCTACAAATTCCCCTCCTCAAGTCAGAATCACCTTCCTTGTAGCTTCTTTTGGTATAAATAGAACATTTCAAATATATAGGAAAGTACACATAATTCTCACTGTAGGTTAAAAATGTTCACCTTCCAGGAAGAAAAACATTAGCCTGTGACAGCAAAGGTCTAAATGAATGAAACCAAGAAGACGCAAAGTAACCTTCAAATCAAAAAGTAAACTTAAAAACAATTAAAAAAATTTTTTTTTAAATTAGAACTTTTAGTAATAGAATAGCTGATGCTTGGGAAAGAGGAAAGAATTCACTCTCTATCTAATTACTCGTCAGCTCTTCATACTAATTTAGCCATGTGTGGGAGTGGAAGAGAAAGCTTTAAAATAGCTTTTAAAGTTAATAAACACACTGATAGTTTGGAAGGCTGCAATAAACTATCCGTGATTTTGCACAAGGAGATGTGACATGAAGAATATAAAAGGATAAAGAAGCATGGAAGAAATCTAAATGATTAATAGTTTGGGATTTATAGTCCCATGAAGCAAGTATAAAAATAGGCAATTCTTTGGACAGTATGGCAAAAATAATAAAATCTCAAAATAGGGAAGAGAAATTTTTAAGAGACCATAACAAAAGAAATAAGAAATGAATTTTTGAGAAAGAAAAAGGGAGGGCAAAAATATAGGACTGTTTATGCTTATAAATATTTCCAAATTACAAGGGAGTTAACAGATAGTGATTTAAGAATAGTCACCCACATATAGTTCATGGGTAGTATTTAAAATAATAACTAGGATTGTGTTAAGGAGTGCTAGATTTGGGACGGAATTCAGCAGATGAATGAATGAAATGCTCCTACATTAAAGTTTCTGAGTACCTCCACCAGTTTTATTTATCATTATTACACATTTTTTTCCTTCATTTCAACTTACTCCAAAAAATAAGTAGGGGGCCTTAAAGAAAATTTTGTTTTTGCATGGAATTTTGCATATGGGCAGGCTCTTTTACAAAGGCAAATATTCAAGCAGAAGGACATCATATTGGTGTAAATGTTTAAAATTCTCTGGAGGAAATGTGTTCGATAACAATGCAACATTATTATAAAAGTAGTCATCTTTGTTCCTGGTGGGAAATAAGTCAACTTTTTTAAAGTTTCTTGAAAAAAGAACTGCTTCATGGGCAATCTCACGACTGTGCTAACACCTAGCTGCAGTCAACCTAAGAGGGAATTCGACGGGATCCGGAGCACAAGTCAAAACAGATCTTGAACGCTTGCAACAAATCTAACCTAGAAGCTCGAACCAGATCAGGACAACTCACCAGCAGCCCGAGCATCGCGCAGGGCGTGGCAAGGCTTTTTGCTCTTTTGAAGCAAGAGGTCTGAGCTACTAGGTCTAAAGTCCACAGAGCTCAGGTAGGCAAACGGTGAGGGGAAGCTCCCAATTCCCGGGGTGGCAAGCAGGGTACACCCTCTTCCTCTCGGAAAATAAGTCCGAGGGAGAAAGGGCCAGGGCCGGTGGTGCAGGACTGAGGAGAGAGGCGACCACAGGTAGGCACTGAGGGCAGCGTTGGGCGGACCGGCCGGGAGTCCCGCCCTGCCCACAGCACGTGCCACGCGCCACGCGACCGGGTCGGAGGGAGACGCGAGGGCACAAATCGCCTAGACAGTGCGGTGAGAACCGCCCCTGCGCGCCACAGGATAACCGGAGCTGCGGAGCCGACGTTACCTCCACCCACTGGGCCGCGGCGTCCCCTTCGGCGGGGCGTACTTGCAGCCGGGCGTGCAGGCACTGTTGCAGGAGGGCCCGGGCCTGAGGTGGCCGGCCACTTTCAGCCATGGCTCAAGCCCGCGCGGATTTCCCCAGGTTCCAGCCACGCGCCGCACAGGCCCGCCCCCGGCGCTCAGGGAGCATTGGACGGGGCGCGACGTAGCGGAGGTACGTGCTGGTCGCCCGTGGCTCCGCCTCCAGAAGGGCGGGGCCTCTGACTGGCTCATCGGTGGCCCGGATGTGCGGTCTTAAAAGTAGGTACTAACCCTTACCCCAACCTACGTGCAATTCGGTAGAAGGCGCTCAGTGTATGCTTTTAAGCGAGTGAAAAGACCCAGTGGTTCTCTTCCCAACATACCTTTTTTTTTTTTGCGGTACGCGGACCTCTCACTGTTGTGGCCTCTCCCGTTGCGGAGCAGAGTCCCTGGACGCGCAGGCTCCGGACGCGCATGCTCAGTGGCCATGGCTCACGGGCATGTGGGATCTTCCCGGACCGGGGCACGAGCCCGTGTCCCCTGCATCGGCAGGCGGACTCTCAACCGCTGCGCCACCAGGGAAGCCCCCAGCATACCTTTTAAAGAGACATTTTTCAGCTCAGAAAGCTTAAGTTTACAGACGTTGAAAAATTTTAAATCTGCTAAGTCCATATTATGCCCATTGTGAAGATAGGTAAATAGAATGAGTCAATTGAATCACAAAACAAGCGGAGGTGGAACTGAAAGCTATAAATCTTTCAAAAAAAATCTCCTTACCCCAAATAATAAAACAACGCTGCCTCCTCTATCAAGAATGCTATAAATCATTCTGTTCTCGCAGTTGTGGAAAGGTGTTGGTAGGCTATGTGAATACATATTTGGAGATCAATCTAGAGAATATCCTTGCTAAAAATATTCTTATCCAAGAAAGTGTTTGATTTTAATAAATTTTTAAACATGCTACTAATTCAAAAATAAAATGGCATAGTCTGATGCATATAATGATACTGAATTCTGTGGTGTTTCCTGTAAGTACATATTAGAATGTAAATGAAATTAAACAAGGGCTTGATTTTCTTTCCCACATAATGTATTCCTTGAACCTGCATCAGATTAGCATTATTTTTCTATGGGCTTGGAGGGTTTAGATGAAGAATAATAGTGTTACCCTGACTGCATTACCCAGGTCATTGATTTGGGCTCGGTTGGCACAATATGCCTATACATCCTGGTCTCTGTTTCAGAAGATGACATCACTGACAGTGTTGCTATCCATATAAAGTAGTGTAGCTGAAGAAAATAATCTATGTGTAATGAACAGTCCTTTCTACACAGAATTGAAGCTGCCTGTTTGCTGGTTATCTTGCAGGCTGCCTTTCACTTTTTGTAAAAACAGAAAGCAAAATCTCACATTATCTCTGATTGAGGGATTGCAGGGGTTCCTACATTTGTTGACATTTGTCTGCAGAGCACAGACAAATTGCATTGTCTGCACCTTTATGTCTCTTTTCTCTTTCACTCCCAGACTCAAGTTTTACAGGCTTGAAGGAACTTTGACATAGAGGGCCCTTAGCCTTCACCCAGAAAAAGAGAGGACTTCATGTCCATTTGTATATGGGTGTAGGAGATAGGGAACTCTCTTGAAAATAGTCTGTGGTTCCCAGAAATTTTTCCACAGTGAAGGGACGTTAGCAAATTGAGAAATCCTTCCTGTGAGTAGATGGAGTCTGGTTGGTAATGGTTAGCCTCTCAAAAAACACCAATTACTTTAAATCTTCCTGTTAAGTGAGGATCTTATTCTTTCTTTCTACCTGCAGAGGGCAGTAGAGAGTAGGCACTAAAGAGAAAGTATTTACTTTCTGTATTTTATTTATTTTTTTGAACATCTAGTTTCATTCCACAAAGAATTTAAGAAGGTCAGCCATACCTGCAATAAAATAGTGAAATGTGAATAAAAATAAAGCATAAGGAGTAAAGAAAATGGAATTATGTCAGCTGGAATGTGGAAAATTGAAAACAAATAGACAAGACAGTGGTTCTTGACTGGAGTGCTGAGATGGTAACGTAGCAAAGTTTTCACAGATATACAACTTCAATTTTTGTTATAAAACAGTTATGTTCATCACATGTAATGTTGACGTGGAGCATGTTGTACAATTTCCTTCAAGTTAGATGTAAGAGGCAAAGCACAACATTAAGTTGGCTCTAGAGGAAGAAGATTCACTGGAACATAAGAGAGCTTTGCCTTGTGAGTATACAAGAAATCACTGTCTGGGCAAGAACAGTTCTCAAACAGCTACAGTGCTGAAAGGAGACCATGCAGCTAGTGCATTCGTTATGAAAGCATTCTAGGCCCTCTGAGACGGTATAATAATTTAGTTATTTTAAGTTGTTTAATTCATTCAAGTTGGCTGCCCCAAATTTTAACAGAGAACCACTTCTGAAAGATCCTTTGCAGCTGATAGTAAGCTTCCTGATTGTAAAGAGGAAAAGAAAGAAAAACGAACTGTTTCGTAATCTGTTTCATAGACTAAGAAATCTGTTTCTTGGACTAAGCAGAGCTTTACGTAAGATTTAGCTCTAGAATGAACCTCTTGCCCGAGGCTTTACTTGGAGGTATGTTAATCAGTAGATATGCTACAGGAAGAGATAGAGGTTTCATTTCAGGGAAGGCTTGGAAGAAACCTAGCCCCCTACCTCAAAGCTTAGAGAGGTTTTTTTTTGTTTTTTTTTTCCTCAGTGCCTAGGGAGGTGATCAGTTTCTGAGAAATTAGTTCATACTAACTAAATTGCACATGAATTGGGATAGAACCAGAATACTAATTTATTCATTTGTAGTAAGAAATATTGCTGTGACATGGAGTGGAAATTCTCACATAAGGCATGATCAACACATTTTCCCTTATGCAAGCAGGGTATACTAGATTATATTCAGAAGTCTCTTTACCAATTTACTATGAGAGATAGTCACTCTTCTACCAGGGTATCTGAAACAGGTGTGAAAGACCCAGGTGAATTCGGGCTTCAAGACACATGGCGCACCTGGTGGCCTCTGAGACGGTGGCGGCAGGGCCCGCAGCTCTGGCCTGGGGCGCCCAGGCTGCAAGGGGAGCTGCCGCCGCCTCGGGCCCATGGGGTCCCCTTCCCCCAAGGCCGCTGAGAGGCAGCTGGCCGGGGAGCTCATCCCTCCGTGGGTGAGGGAGCTGTCCCGGGCCGTGTGGACCAACAGCCTGTGCCCGGCGTGCGGTGGTGGCAAGATCCTGCCCAACAGCCCGGTGCTCAACACGCACCTGGTCAAGAGCCACCACCAGCAGGATGGCATAGAGAATCCAACAATAGGAAGAGATTTGAAAACTGTCCTGAGGTTCTGCTGTTGTCCAATTGAAGGATGCCCGAGAGGCCCTGACAGACCAAGTTCTCAATTTTCTCTCAGAAAACAGCACTTTATGAAAATGCATGCGGAAAAGCAGCACAAACATAGTTAAGTGCAGCAATTCGTGTGGCACTGAGTAGGACTTGAAAAGACATCCAGAGGATTGCGGCAATACCTTCCAGTGCACATGTGGCTGTCCCTATGCCAGAAGGACTGCATTTACAGTCCCACATCTACCAAACTGGCCGTGCGATCCCTGCAGAACACAGGGATCCATCTAGTAAGAAAAGGAAAATGGAAAAGTGCCTGGACAACCAGAAGTTGTCCAGTAAGACCAGTGAATCACTGAGCAAGCAATCAACCCCAACACCCGATGCTCAAGAGCTAGAAACTTCAGAAATAAAGCTAATGGCTTCTTTTGAAGAATCTTGCAGCTCTAATGCCAGAAAGCAGACTCTTCCAACACGTCCAAGGTATCCTCAGAAGTTGCTTTTACCAAAGCCTGAAGTGCCTGTCTTTGTGCCTACAGCAGACTCCTCAGCCCAGCCTGTAGTGTTGGGTGTCGATCATCAGGGCTCTGTCCCCCCGGTTCTGTGCACTTACTGCCCTTGTCCGTAGGAACCCTGATCCTCGGCCCAGATTCAGAGGCTTGCTCTCTGAAGGAGAGCCTCCGTCTTTCAAAAATTGTAAATCCCGTTGCTGTTGAGCCAATTAGCACAGGTGTTCAAGTGAACTTGGGTAAAAGTCCATCTAACTCTTTACAAGAACTAGGGAACACATGTCAAGAAAACAGCATTTCTTCAATCAATGCACAGGCAGACCTGTCTCACACCACACAACACTTTTTACTGTCTGCACAGTGGGCTAGCCCTGATTCCTCTGTATCTGTTCGTAAACTGATTTGACATTTGGTTCTCAAGTTTCCCTTCCCATTAGTGTTCATACTCAAAAGTTTTGCCCAGTTCTAAGGTAATCTCATCTATAGCTGCTCAGACTGATGTATTTATAGATCCCAGTTTCCCATCAGGTGGGATCTCTTTTGAGAGAAACTCAGACCAGTGGAATGCGAAGTCCAACAGATGATCGAGTACAGATAGACCAAGCTGTAATGTGTGGAGACATTTTTGAGAGTGTTCATTCATCATATGATGTTTCTACAGACAAATTATAAGCAGCAGCTTAGTAGCAGAGACTGTAACACATGGTTTGTTACCTCAGAACCACCCTAAAACTTTAAATCAAGATATTGAGAAATCTGAACCAATCATGAACTTCATTCAGCACACAGAATAGTACACTTTCTTCACAGAACATGACAGATAATCGGACATGAACCAGGGATTTATTAAGTGATCTGGAAAACATCTTGTCAAGTAATCTTCCTGGTCAGACACTGGACAATTGTAGTCTTCGTCTGACACAAGTAATGGACCTGACACCCAGCTCCCATCTGGCCCAACCCAGAATCCTGCAGTTGATTTTGATATTGAAGAGTTCTTTTCGGCCTCAAAAATCCAGACTCAAACTAAAAAGAGTGAACTTAGCCCCATAACCACTGAGCCAGTCTTGGAATCGCTGGACATAGAGACCCAAACTGACTTCTTACTTGCAGACACCTTTGCCCAGTCCTACAGTCGTAGAGGAAATTCTAACTTCTTAGGCCTTGAAATGTTTGACACTCAGACACAGAGGGACTTGAACTTCTTTTTAGACAGTAGCCCTCATCTGCCTCTGGGAAGTATTCTGAAACACTCCAGCTTTTCCATGAGTATTGATTCATCTGACACAGAGACCCAAACTGAAAGAATCTCTGCTGCTAAACACCTACCTGCTCTAGAAAGCAAACTTCAGTTAAGCAGTGCAGAAACACAGACCATGAATTCTGGCTTTGAAACTTTGGGGAGCTTATTCTTCAACAGCAATGAAACTCAGACAGCAATGGATGACTTTCTTCTGGCGGATTTGGCCTGGAACACAATGGAAACTCAATTCAGCTCTGTTGGAACCCAGTTGTGTGCAGAACTACACCCAGTCTCCAACCTCTGAAAGTGGAGTTCACATGGGGGATGGCATTTACGGTTCCCTTCTGGATTTAGAAGATGGAGAATGGGGACAACAGTATCAACTCTATTGAATGCAGTTGATGATACAGTTACTTCGATTCTTTGAGGTTCTTTGCCTTTTGCACTTATAAACATGAAATTTGTGTAAAAATGTATGAGTGTATTATAAAGTGTAAGATGTTGATCTAAAACAGTGATTGTTTTTTGTGTTGCCTACATTTGCCCTTTCAGTGTAGACGTCCCTTCTTTAAAAAAAAAAATGTATTTCACACCTTTAAAACCCATCTTGCAGGGGACTTCCCTGGTGGTCCAGTGGGTAAGACGCAGTGCTCCCAATGCAGGGGACCTGGGTTCGATCCCTGGTCAGGGAACTAGACCCTGCATGCATGCCGCAACTAAAACATCCCACGTGCCACAACAAAGATCCCATGTGCCACAAAGAAAATCCCCAAGTGCAGCAACTAAGACCCAGCACAACATAAAAAAAAAAAAAAAAAAAACCCATCTAGCCATTTAGCTGAATCAAGCTCACCAGGACTAGTGTACAAACTTTTCAAATTTTTGAAACATTTTAGTTGACATATGACTTACTTAAATTGCACCTAAAATACTTTTGCCAGTGCTTGTTAGAAATTCCTGTTTCCTAATAATGTCTAAAGATGTCTGATGCTGCACCATCAGATTTAAACACCATCAGCTTCATCTGCTTTGACATCTTACTCTTTCCTTATTTGAAGACACAAAGGAAAACTACAGCTGTCTTTAGCTTTTTTTTTTTTTTTTTTTTTTTTTTTTTTTGCGGTATGCGGGCCTCTCACTGCCGTGGCCTCTCCTGTTGCGGAGCACAGGCTCCGGACGCGCATGCTCAGTGGCCATGGCTCACGGGCCCAGCCGCTCCGTGGCATGTGGGATCCTCCCGGACCGAGGCACGAACCCGTGTACCCTGCATCGGCAGGTGGACTCTCAACCACTGCGCCACCAGGGAAGCCCCTGTCTTTAGCTTTTGGGACAATTTTCATATAGTCAATGCCATCCCTCCTCTACGTGAACTCTTACTGATAGCAGCGTAAGTGTATAGTACTTTCCTCACAAGACGTGTTGCTGTAAAATTCTTGCTTAAAGAAGTAGCAGCAAGCACTTAGTGTAAATAGCGATCGTTTCAGTCTAAGTGACAGTAAGTCGCCCCAACTATGGAAACGCTGGGCTGTGGAATCATGCCTATTAGCTCATACTGGAGTGTGTCCTATGAGCGTCCCCCTTACTCCCTACAAAAGGCCAGCGCAGTGCTCCAGAGCTGCTCCTCAAAGAGCACCCACCAGCTGAGTCCAAGTTTTATCACTCTAATTGTTAAAAAAAATAAAATAAGGAGAAAAGGAAATTCTCCACTAAATTTCAATTCTTTGCATAAGCTTGATAGGGCAAGAGTGCAATCAACAACTATTTTAAAGTGAATCTTCTTTTCATCCACCTCTCATTTTTTCCTTGAATGAGGAAACACATTGGTCCAGCAAGGATAGTATCTGTGCCTTGAGGATAGCAATTATAGAATAGATCCATCTAAGATGTGGTATTCTGCATTTTGTTGCTTTGTTTAGAGAGGATAATACCAGTCTTCAAAGGAAGTAAGGTGATGACTGATTGCTTCAGTATTCAAGAGCATCTATGTTTTGAGATGGGTCTGTGGTCAAGTATGCTTTTGAGGTTTTCTGTATTTAGGAGATCCTGAGTTCTTGATTGCTGGCCAAATCTCAAGCAAGTAAAAATCAGTGCAGTCTGTAAATTTTTCTAAGTTTACCCAAAAAAATACTCTGTTCCTTCTGTGGCACATGCTTATGCTGCTGAAGGCTAAATCCTCAAAATAAAACCTAAGGGGGAGACTAATAATTCATTAAAGTATAATAAATCAGTGGTTTGCTACTAATTGCTATCCCGTAGAAGAATTGTTGGTAGTGGATAAATAATATATCCTAGGCAGATGAACTCAACCTAGTAGATAAAAGTTTGCTTTGGTCACAGTTGCCTATGAATATGGCAAAACAAACATAAAGCCTTAACTTAGAATTTCATTATGTTTTAGAGTCATTACTGCCTTAATGTTCAAACATCTATTTAAGTTCTCCTAGTAAGGAGAAATGCATGTTTGATTATGCCTTTTGTAAATATATACACAGGGACCTATGGCTTTAAAAAATTTTTGTGTTTCTGTGACAATGTTAATTGAGCCAATTGAGTTATTTACAGAAAATTGAGGATGCAGTAGTTCTTCATGTACAAGTAAGAACTGTTTCCCCCAAAAAACCTTAGCTACCTGAATTGTTCTAAGGTTATTTGTAAGAGCTGAAACTCAGCGATTGAAGAGAAGTGAGAATTCTAAAAAAAAAAAAAGACACTTGGGGCTTCCCTAGTGGTCCAGTGGTTAACACTCCACCTTCCACTGCAAGGGGCGTGGGTTCGATCTTTGGTCAGGGAAGTTCCACATGCTGGAAGGCGTGGCCAAAAACAAAAAAAAGACACTTGGCACATGCACTAAGACTGTGAGGAAAAAGGAAACATACATATGTAAATAAGAGTCTGAAATAAAAACTCCAAGGGCAAATGCTCCAACCATAATCATATATTTGATATTTTGTTATGGAGCCTCTTCTTACATAGGCAGAAACTGATGCCATGGTGTTAATCATGGGCTTAATCATGGGCTGTTGAAGCCCCTCCAATACAAAAATATGAGGCCTGGGAAAATGATAGTTCCCACCTAAGAGCTGAGTCCCTTCTTAACACAAATAGTTTGTACAACCAGGTAGGAAATGGAATTGAGTTTGGAACTTGATATTGACTGTTCTTTTGTTCAACTTGCTTTTTAAATTTTTATTTTATTACTGTACCATTTGCTGGTATGTTGCCTAGGTAACGTAACATAGCAAGTGCTTTTAACTGTAAGGCAATGATGCATATCTTTGGCAATCTGTAGGGTTTCCCCAGGGCAGGCTGATAAATTATGTTGATGTTTGGGTTATTTTTTAGTTCATAATGTTGTGATAACTTGGCAAAGCATTGCATAACCTTCTGAATATTTGTATACTTCTGTTAGCTGTTTTGTCAAGTCAGGACAGCCTGTTGTAAGGGCCTTTTAAAATAATTTTGACACCTGCATCCTTTGTAGAAAAAAATTGTGAAAGATTTTGAAATGGGCAAAAGAGATTTCTAGATATCTTTTTAACAGAATGCTGGAACCTCTGGGATTTACCTGGTCCTATAGGGCTATACAGGGTTTGTCTTTGACTAGACTATCTTACAACTCTGTAGAGATAGAAGCTAACTCTTTGAACACTGATACTGTCTATAAAAATGTAAAATTTGATTATTACTCTGTGGGTATTGACTGGTTTTGCCAATTTTGCATCCATTTGTAAATTCATTTCAGCATTCCTTACCTGACTAAAAGTATATAGCACCTTGAGTAGTTCTCTCTCTCTCTCTCTAATAAACTTTAAGTTTTAGAATAGATGTAGATTTACAGAAAAGTTGCAAAGATACCAGAAAGTTCCCATATACCCCTCACCCAATTTCTTCTGTTATTAACATCTCAAATTACTATGGTATGTTTGTCACAACTAAGAAACCAGCACTGGTATATTAATTAAACTCCATACTTTATTCAGATTTATTAGGTTTTCTCTAAATCCTTTTTCTGTATCCCATCCAGGATACCACATTACATTTAGCTGACAAGATTCCTTAGTTCATGACAGTTTCTCACACTTTCCTTGTTTTTGATGACCTTGACAGTTTCGGGTAGTACTGGTCAGGTATATTGTAGGATGCTCCTCTATTGGGATTTGATGTTTTTCTCATGATTAGAGCAGGGTTATGGGTTTTTGAGGATGACCATAGAGATGAAGTGACCTTCTGATTACATCATATCAATGGTACATTCTGTCAACAGGTCTTATTGATGGTGATGTTGACCTTAATTACCTGACTAGGGTAGTGTGTTTGCCAAGTTTCTCCACTGTAAACTTACACACAGACCCACTTCCATGATTTAGTCTTTGGAAGCAGATCACTAAACACAGCCCATATGCAAGGGGTAGGGAGTTATGATCTACCTCCTTGGCTAGGGAGTATCTGCATAAATTATTTGGAATTCTTTATTTGAGGAGATTTGAGTTCTTTTTTGAACTGGCTGTAATATATTACTGGTTTTTTCCTCGCTGAGTTAAGTATGAATGAAATAAAAATCTTTGACACATGTTGATTTTATGTTTGTATGAGAATTGTGATTTTATTCTTTTTAAAAAATTATTCTCATACCGTTCTACCAAGAAATGTGGGAATTATTTTTTATATAGTTCTTTGAAATCCATGGATAAGTGCCATAAACAAATACATTATTTGGAAAAGAAGATATTGAAGATTATTTATAGTCAGAGAAAAAATAAGTTATTTTATCACACTGACTGTATCAGTCAGGGTCCTATCAGCAAATAACACACTCTAAATAGGATAACCTGGGAAAGTTTTATTGACAAAGGCACTATTTACAAAGGTGTGGGTGTAGGGGCACCACAGTGGGTAGTGTAGTAACAGCTGAGATGTTACCGTTCCCTTGGGTATGGTAACAGGTGAGATGTTACCATTCCCTTGGCCTGAAGAGAGGAAAGGAGAGAGTCTGGAATCCAGGGGTAGAGACTTACATAGACCCTTAAGAGAAGGAATGAACCTTCTGCTAAGAAGCATAGCCAAATTTAGGTGACCCTTTAGGAAGGGAGCTAGGGAAATAAACACCTGACTGCATTTTCTACCTTCCTTCCACTTCCTGCCAGAGCTCCCCATTGCAAAAAACAGCCAATAGCTAGGAAGCCTGGGGACCTGTTGATGTCTCAGCCTCCAGGGCAGAAAGCAGGGTGGAGAATGCTTGAGTGTAGATCAGGAAGGCCAGCAAAAGATATCTGGCACACTGACTGAAGAGGTTGTAAAGGCCACATTGAGGTCTCTTTTGTCATCTTTTTGTGGGAAGGTAACAGCTGAGAAGACAAAGAGAGACATAGCTGCTGTTAACATTTTTAGCGGAACTATTTAATTTCTCCAAGAGTTTACAGAAGTGAAGTTTGACTTAGTGAGTTATCAGTGTAAGATGAGTCAAGGTCCTTGACCCCTCCCCACCTTTTTTTCCAACCATTGGGAATATGGCAAGACATCAGAGGAGAATGGTTGCTGCGATCCTAGCCTTGGTGAAAATGTCTCCTACGCAGCCCAGCTTGCATGGCAGGAAGGTGTCTACGAAAAATTAATCAGTCAATCTAAGACAGAAATTGAAAATTTTATTTGAGCCAAATTCAAGGATTGTAATCCAGGAAGAGCATCTCAGAAAACTCTGAGAACTGTTCCACCCATTAGAAGTCAAGGCACAGTTATATAAGTTTTTCGTAACAGAAAGCTGTGCATTAAATGATGCATTATTGACAGTTTATACAATCCAGATCTAAGCATCATCTAGCGGCCCCTTACAAGATGGAGAAAGAATGTCACCTTTTAAGGAGTTGTCTTGTTGATGCTAGGAGAGTGTTGCTTTTTACGGTTGAGCGGGTATTTCTGCAGGTGGGGGAGGTTTGGTTGATACATAATGCAGATACACAATGGACAGTAGCAGAGGAGAGAGGAGGTCAAAGGGCAAAGAATTTTTTTTTTTTTTTTCGGTACGCGGGCCTCTCACTGTTGTGGCCTCTCCCGCTGCGGAGCACAGGCTCCGGACGTGCAGGCTTAGCGGCCATGGCTCACGGGCCCAGCAGCTCTGCGGCATGTGGGATCTTCCCGGGCCGGGGCACGAACCTGTGTTCCCTGCATCGGCAGGCGGACTCTCAACCACTGTGCCACCAGGGAAGCCCGCAAAAAAAAATTTTTATGTTTAAATTTTTATTATCTTGTCATAAAATATGAATTTTATTTCACAAAGGGATGGAGCCACTGCCTTCAAGGACTCTTGCAGACTTAACTAAGAGGCACGTTAGAGGGAGCCACTACGGCCCTAAGCCCTTAGAGCTCTCTTTGTACTGTGGGGGAAGAAAATTGGAATCAGATTTGACTTGATACAGAAAAAATAATGAAAGATTTTTATTGTCTTTGAGTGTTGTAACTAAGTAAAGCTCATACTGACTCCAGCAGGAAGTAAATAATAGAATTTCAATAATGAATTGCTCATATACATCTAATTCTTCAGTTGCATTTGCTTGAGATAAAAAAGGGAAAGCAGTATTTATCAGGTGGCAGCTCCCTGATTGTTTGCTCCTTTTGGCAAGTGAAGCAAAAGAAATACTGTAGATTCTCAGCATGCGTGAGGAAGGACAATCTAAAGATCCCCACAAGTAGAGAAAATTCCAACTTCAGAATTAATTAATAACTGCATTCACATATTTATCCAATTGTTTATTAACGTTTATTTATCATGCCAGACACCAAGCTAGGTGTTGGAAATGTATGAGGAATAAGATGCTGTTCTTATTCTCAGGGGGCTCAGAATTTAGGGAAGAGACAAGGAAAACAATTTAATTAGAAAACGATTTCTCTTTCCACCATTGTGTTCTTTCCCTCCCAATGTTGTTGAACGAACCCAAGTCCATGTGCCTGATGCACAGTGAGACCAAACAAATGGAAACTTCAGAGTGTGGAGCAGAGAAAGATTTATTTCAAAGCCAAGCAAGGAGAACAGGAAGCTCACGCTAAAAACCCCCAAAACTGCCAGATGGTTTTTAAAGGCAACATTGCGGGGAGGAGGAGGGAGAGGCTACAGGGTGTGTGACTTTCTTCTGATTGGTTGGTGGTGAGTGATAGGGTGGTGCTCGAGGAATCTCAATCATCAATCTTCTTGTTCTAACCAGTCTGCAGTCTCAGCATGTAGTCACCATCCTCCACATGGGTGGGAGTCTTAGTTCCTGCAGGACAACTCAAAGATATGCATCAGATTCTTATACATATCCCTTGAGGAGTAACTAGGACTCTGTTATGTGGCTGAACCATTGTTTCTTGACTACTTTCCTGCATTCACTCACTTCCCTAATTAGTAACTGTTTGAATCTGCTCTTTGGAACTCAGGGAAAGCCTAGGAGACTAAAATTTTTTCTACAAAAAAAGAAATAGGGGTGTGGGTGCTGAGGGGATTTTGTATCTGGGAGGACCTTGCAGGGTCCTGCTGGGTTTCACCAGTAAAAGAAGGACAGGACTTGGAAGGGGAGCCACCTGCTGGAAAGCCTGAACTAAACTGGGGTGACTGGGCTTAACTGCAGGGAAGATATGGTCTGCAGTTTAAACAATTTGGCATAAACCGGATTTTCAGGGCCATACCACATCTAGGCAAATTTTTTTTTAGTCACCAACTCTCTCTTCGGAATAACTCTCCGTCTCCTTTCTCTTTTATAGCAATTCCCTATATGTATTATGCTGCCTTTAGCATCTCCAAAATTTGCTCCATGCTTGACCTACAACTCAGAAGATTCCCTTCCTCTAGGCCACAATCAAAAATCTAATATTCTAAGTACTGTGTTTAGTTGCACTCTGCTGGCGTGAAGCTGATTAAAGTAATTCCCATTAACTTGTGAATGAAACATAACCTCCTTAAAAGGTATATTTGCATTTTGATAGCAGTCCCTTCACACAAATTCATCTCTAATTGGTGGAATGTGTGAGAGTTCCTTTCTGTGGGAAGAAGAAGGAGGGGGAATAACGCCTTAATTTTCTAAGTTTAAGAGAGTTGCTACTCTTAAAGCCTCTGGATTCTCGCCTCCCTGTCACGTCTCAGCACAATGCAGTTTTGCTTCTCTTTCTGAAGCTAATCACTCCGGAAAGCTTTTTTAGGTTAAAGTGAATGGACCCCGTCATCTTTTGAATAACATTTCTATTTGGAGAAATTCCCACATTATGAGTATACTTTTCCCTTCCATGTAGAAATCGGAATGCAGCTCCCTAGCCTCCTTTGCAGCTAGGATGCAGGCATGCCAATTGGATAGCTGAATGCAAGATTAAGCTGGGAAGTGAGCAATGTGAATAAACAGGCTCTGCATGGGACCTCCATTTTCCTGACTTTGGAGTTGGTAGGGCTTTCAAGCACAGGAGGTTCAGGATCAGATGCAGAAGTGGCATTGGTGACAGTAGCAGTTGCAGTAAAACTAAGTTGCTGGTATTTGGGGCCCAATGACAGCAACAGCAGTAATTGGTACCATTGACTGATATAGACAGATTCCTGACCGGGATAGTTTTATGGCTTGCGTCAGGCGTCAGGCACTGTCCCTGGAAGCTTAGCCTTGAACGTTTCTCCAGACATCCCAATAATTTTGTGAACTATTTAATATCTTCTTATAAACCAGTTTTGGGTTAAACCAGCCAGAATGAAATCTACTGTTCGCATTCAAGAACACTAACTGATACAAGTCTCCTCAATTTCCCCCTCTCCCTTGAACCCTCAACCAACAGAATTTATAGGACAAGACTTTCCACTTTTCTCCATTCCCCTCTTCTACTTTCTTTGTTCAGGCCCCATCATCTGTTACCCGGATTACTGCAAATTTGTCCCATTTGATCACTCACCTCTAGTTTGACTTGTCAGATTGGTCTTTCTAAAATGCAAATCTAGGTACTTCCTGGGGCCGTAGTGGTTAAGAATCCGCCTGCCAATGCAGGGGACATGGGTTCGAGCCCTGGTCAGGGAAGATCCCACATGCCACGGAGCAACTATGCCCGTGCGCCACAACTACTGAGCCTGCATTCTAGAGCCTGCGTGCCACAACTACTGAGACCACATGCCACAACTACTGAAGCCTGTGTACCTAGAGCCCGTGCTCTGCAACAAGAAGCCACCGCAGTGAGAAGCCCATGCACCGCAACAAAGAGTAGCCCCCACTCACTGCAACTAGAGAAAAGCCCTTGTGCAGCAACGAAGAACCAATGCAGCCAAAAATCAATCAACCAATAAATAAATTTATTAAAAAAAATAAAATGCAAACCTAATTCTACCACTCTTTGGCTAAAGACCCTTCAGTGGCTCCCTATTGCCCTCGTGATAAAGTCTAGGATCAAGTCCAAACTCCTTAGCAGGGACTTTTGGGATCTAGGCCTTGTTGACCTTTCCAGCTCATCTTGGCCATACCTGCTTCTCACATCTATTCTCCAATCATACTCTTGCTCTGGATCAGCAGTAACGGATCCCCTAGGATCCTATTGGAAATGTGGAATCTCAGCCTCCTGCAGATTTCCTGCATTAGAATCAGCATTTCAGCAAGATCACTAGGTGATGCTCATGAGTGTTCAAGTTTGGGTAGTGCTGCTTTATAGCACTGTGCTCATTTCCTCTGGGGCTTTTACACATTCTGCTTCCTCTGTCTTATTGTCCTTCTCCTGCTTTAGATGTTTAACACCGTTCTGCAGCACTCAACAGGGAAAACTTCTCTGACTGGTGAAACCTGGGTTGGAGGCTTTTGTCTGTTACTCCAAACATGGCACTTACTCCTTTGTACTGTAATGACCTTTTTACTCCTTTTTCTTTCCCATTAAACATTGGTCTTCTATTCTGGTTGTATTTTACAGTCAAACTGAGAACCTAAAAAAAAAAAAGAAAATACAGATTCCTGGGTCCTGCCCCTAGAGATTTTGGTTTTAACTGGTTTGAGTAAGACCTAGACACTGGTAATTTAAAAAAGTGTCCCAGATAATTATAATGTGGAGCCAATTCAGAACCACCACACTAGGCTTTAAGCTCTGTGAAGACAGGGATTGTGTCTTATTCACTGTTGTATTCCCAGAGCCTACCACAGTGCCAGATACATAAACCATACTTGTGAATAATTGTTGCCCCTATTTTCTCAGGCTATATGGAATCAGCTTTGTGTTGCAAATACCATCCTACCTTATACCAAACCCCTCTCAGATATGTTAGCAGCTGGGCAGCCCATTCATCTCAATAAACCAAGGAGCCATTTCTTTCTTTCTTTCTTCCTTTCTTCCCTTTCTTTCTTTCTTTCTTTTTCTTTCTTTCTCTCTCTCTCTCTCTTTCTTTTCTTTCTTTCTTTCTTTCTCGTTCTTTCTTTCTCTCTCTCTCTTTCTTTCTTTCTTTCCTTTCCTTCCTTCCTTCCTCCTCCCTCCCTCCTTCCTTCCTTCCTTCCTTCCTTTTGTTCTTTCTTTTAAATTTTTAATAGAGTTTCTTATTTCTTTATTCGAAGTATAGTTAACTTACAATGTTGTGTAAGTTTAAACTATTCCGCAAAGTGATTCAGTTTTATATATATATCAAGGAGCCACTTCTTTTTTTTAACATCTTTATGGGAGTATATTTGCTTTACAATGGTGTGTTAGTTTCTGCTGTATAACAAAGTGAATCAGCTATACATATACATATATCCCTATATGTCTTCCCTCTTGCGTCTCCCTCCCTACCCCTCTAGGTGGTCACAAAGCACCCAGCTGATCTCCTGTGCTATATGGCTGCTTCCCACTAGCTATCAGTTTTACATTTGGTAGTGTACACATGTCCATGCCACTCCCTCACTTTATCTCAGCTTACCCTTCCCCCACCCAGTATCCTCAAGTCCATTCTCTACGTCTATGTATTTATTCCTGTCCTGCAACTAGGTTCTTCAGAACCTTTTTTTTTTTTTTAGATTCCATATATATGTGTTGGCATACGATATTTGTTTTTCTCTTTCTGACTTCACTTTGTATGACAGACTCTACGACCATCTACCTCACTACAAATAACTCAATTTCGTTTCTCTTATGGCTGAGTAATATTCCATTCTATATATGTGCCACATCTTTATCCATTCATCTGTCGATGGACACTTAGGTTGCTTCCATGTCCTGGCAATTGTAAATAGAGCTGCAATGAATATTGTGGTACATGACTCTTTTTGAATTATGGTTTTCTCAGGGTATATGCCCAGTAGTGGGATTGCTGGGTTGTAGGGTAGTACTATTTTTAGTTTTTTAAGACATCTCCATACTTTTCTCCATAGTGGCTGTATCAATTTACATTCCCACCAACAGTGCAAGAGGGTTTCCTTTTCTCCACACCCTCTCCAGCATTTGTTGTTTGTAGATTTTTTGATGAAGGCCATTCTGACTTGTGTGAGGTGATATCTCATTGTAGTTTTGATTTGCATTTCTCTAATGATTAATAATGTTGAACATTCTTTCTTGTATTTTTTGGAAATCTGTATATCTTCTTTGGAGAAATGTCTGTTTAGGTCTTCTGCCCATTTTTGGATTGGGTTGTTCGTTTTTTTTTGATATTGAGCTGCATGGGCTGCTTGTAAATTTTGGAGATTAATCCTTTGTCAGTTGCTTCATTTGCAAATATTTTCTCCCATTCTGAGGGTTGTCTTTTCTTTTTGTTTATGGTTTCCTTTGCTGTGCAAAAGCTTTTAAGTTTCATTAGCTTCCATTTGTTTATTTTTGGTTTTATTTCCATTTTTCTAGGAGGTGGGTCAAAAAGGATCTTGCTGTGACTTATGTCATAGAGTGTTCTGCCTATGTTTTCTTCCAAGAGTTTGATAGTGTCTGGCCTTACTTTAGGTCTTTAATCCATTTTGAGTTTACTTTTGTGTATGGTGTTAGGGAGTGTTCTAATTTCATTCTTTTACATGTAGCTGTCCAGTGTTCCCAGCACCACTTATTGAAGAGGCTGTCTTTTCTCCATTGTATATTCTTGCCTCCTTTATCAAAATTAAGGTGACCATAAATGCATGGGTTTATCTCTGGGCTTTCTATCCTGTTCCACTAATCTATATTTCTGTTTCTGTGCCAGTACCATACTGCCTGGATTACTGTAGCTTTGTAGTATAGTCTGAAGTCAGGGAGCCTGATTCCTCCAGCTCCATTTTTCTTTCTAAAGATTGCTTTCACTATTCGGGGACTTTTGTGTTTCCATACAAATTGTGAAATTTTTTGTTCTTGTTCTGTGAAAAATGCCAGTGGTAGTTTGATAGGGATTCAGTTGAATATGTAGATTGCTTTGGGGAGTATAGTCATTTTCACAATGTTGATTCTTCCAATCAAAGAACATGGTATATCTCTCCATCTATTTGTATCATCTTTAATTTCTTTCATCAGTGTCTTATAGTTTTCTACATACAGGTCTTTTGTATCCTTAGGTAGGTTTATTCCTAGGTATTTTATTCTTTTTGTTTCAGTAGTAAGTGGCAGTGTTTCCTTAATTTCTTTTTCAGATTTTTTTCATCATTAGTGTATAGGAATGCAAGAGATTTCTGTGCATTAATTTTGTATCCTGCTACTTTACCAAATTCATTGATTAGCTCTAGTACTTTTCTGGTAGCATCTTTAGGATTCTCTATGTATAGTATCATGTCATCTGCAAACAGTGACAGTTTTACTTCTTCTTTTCCGATCTGGATTCCTTTTATTTCTTTTTCTTCTCTGATTGCTGTGGCTAAAACTTCCAAAACTATGTTGAATAATAGTGGTAAGAGTGGGCAACCTTGTCTTATTCCTGATCTTAGTGGAAATTGTTTCAGTTTTTCACCACTAAGGACGACGTTGGCTGTGGGTTTGTCAAATATGGCCTTATTATATTGAGGTAAATTCCCTTTATGCCTACTTTCTGGAGGGTTTTTTTAATCATAAATGGGTGTTGAATTTTGTCAAAAACTTTCTCTGTATCTACTGAGATGATCATATGGTATTACTCCTTCGATTTGTTAATATGGTTTATCACATTGATTGATTTCCGTATATTGAAGAATCTTTGCATTCCTGGAATAAACCCCAGTTGATCATGGTGTATGATCCTTTCAATGTGCTGTTGGATTCTGTTTGCTAGTATTTTGTTGAGGATTTTTGCATCTATGATCATCAGTGATATTGGCCTGTAGTTTTCTTTCTTTGTTACAATCTTGTCTGGTTTTGGTATCAGGGTGATGGTGGCCTTGTAGAATGAGTTCGGGAGTGTTCCTCCCTCTGCAATATTTTGGAAGAGTTTGAGAAGGATAGGTGTTAGCTCTTCTCTAAAAGTTTGATAGAAGTCGCCTGTGAAGCCATCTGGTCCTGGGCTTTTGTTTGTTGGAAGATTTTTAATCACAGTTTCAATTTCAGTGCTTGTGATTGGTCTGTTCATATTTTCTAAATCTCTCATGATCTTTTGTATTTCTGCAGTGTCAGTTGTTACTTCTCCCTTTTCATTTCTAATTCTATTGATTTGAGTCTTCTCCCTTTTTTACTTGATGAGTCTGGCTAATGGTTTATCAATTTTGTTTATCTTCTCAAAGAACCACCTTTTAGTTTTATTGATCTTTGCGATCGTTTCCTTCATTTCTTTTTCATTTATTTCTGATCTGATTTTTATGATTTCTTTCCTTCTGCTAACTTTGGGGTTTTTTTGTTCTTCTTTCTCTAATTGCTTTAGGTGCAAGGTTAGGTTGTTTATTCGAGATGTTTCCTATTTCTTCAGGTAAGATTGTATTGCTATAAACTTCCCTCTTAGAACTACTTTTGCTGCATCCCATAGGTTTTGTGTCATCGTGTCTCCATTGTCATTTGTTTCTAGGTATTTTTTTTTCCTCTTTGATTTCTTCAGTGATCACTTCGTTATTAAGTATTGTTTAGCCTCCATGTGTTTGTATTTTTTACAGATCTTTCCCTGTAATTGATATCTAGTCTCATAGCGTTGTGGTTGGAAAAGATACTTGATACAATTTCAATTTTCTTAAATTTACCAAGGCTTGATTTGTGACCCAAGATATGATCTATCCTGGAGAATGTTCCATGAGCACTTGAGAAAAATGTGTATTCTGTTGCTTTTGGATGGAATGTCCTATAAATATCAATTAAGCCCATCTTGTTTAATGTATCATTTATTTTTATTTATTTATTTTTTAAACAGTTACTTATTTTTTTTAAATTTATTTATTTATTTTTGGCTGTGTTGGGTCTTCGTTTCTGTGTGAGGGCTTTCTCTAGTTGTGGCAAGTGTGGGCCACACTCCATCGCGGTGCGCGGGCCTCTCACTATCGTGGCCTCTCTTGTTGCGGAGCACAGGCTCCAGACATGCAGGCTCAGTAGTTGTGGCTTACGGGCTTAGTTGCTCTGCAGCATGTGGGATCCTCCTGGACCACGACTCAAACCTGTGTCCCCTGCATTAGCAGGCAGATTCTCAACCACTACACCACCAGGGAAGCCCTAATGTATCATTTAAAGCTTGTGTTTCCTTATTTATTTTCATTTTGGATAATCTGTCCATTGGTGAAAGTGGGGTGTTAAAGTCCCCTACTATGAATGTGTTACTGTCAATTTCCCCTTTTATGGCTGTTAGTATTTGCCTTATGTTTTGAGGTACTCCTATGTTGGGTGCATAAATATTTACAATTATTATATCTTCTTCTTGGATTGATCCCTTGATCATTATGTAGTGTCCTTCTTTGTCTCTTCTAATAGTCTTTATTTTAAAGTCTGTTTTGTCTGATATGAGAATTGCTACTCTAGCTTTCCTTTGTTTTCCATTTGCATGGAATATCTTTTTCCATCCCCTCACTTTCAGTCTGTATGTGTCTCTAGGTCTGAAGTGGGTCTCTTGTAGACAGCATATATATGGGTCTTGTATTTGTATCCATTCAGCCAGTCTGTGTCTTTTGGTGGGAGAATTTTATCCATTTACATTTAAGGTAATTATCAATATGTATGTTCCTATTCCCATTTTCTTAATTGTTTTGGGTTCGTTATTGTAGGTCTTTTCCTTCTCTTGTGTTTCTTGCCTAGAGAAGTTCCTTTAGTATTTGTTGTAAAGCTGGTTTGGTGGTGCTGAACTCTCTCAGCTTTTGCTTGTCTGTAACGGTTTTAATTTCTCCATCAAATCTGATGAGATCCTTGCTGGGTAGAATAATCTTGGTTGCAGGTTTTTCTCCTTCATCACTTTAAATATGTCCTGCGACTCCCTTCTGGCTTGCTGAGTTTCTGCTGAAAGATCAGCTGTTAACCTTATGGGGATTCCCTTGTGTGTTATCTGTTGTTTTTCCCTTGCTGCTTTTAATATGTTTTCTTTGTATTTAATTTTTGACAGTTTGATTACTATGTGTCCTGGCGTATTTCTCCTTGGATTTATCCTGTATGGGACTCTCAGTGCTTCCTGGACTTGATTAACTATTTCCTTTCCCATATTAGGGAAGTTTTCAACTATAATCTCTTCAAGTATTTTCTCAGTCCCTTTCTTTTTCTCTTCTTCTGGGACCCCTATAATTCGAATGTTGGTGCATTTAATGTTGTCCCAGAGGTCTCTGAGACTGTCCTCAGTTCTTTTCATTCTTTGTTCTTTATTCTGCTCTGCAGTAGTTATTTCCACTATTTTATCTTCCAGGTCACTTATTCGTTCTTCTGCCTCAGTTATTCTGCTATTGATCCCTTCTAGAGTATTTTTAATTTCATTTATTTTGTTGTTCATTGTTGCTTGTTTCATCTTTAGTTCTTCTATGTCCTTGTTAAATGTTTCTTGCATTTTCCCTATTCTATTTCCAAGATTTTGGATCATCTTTACTATCATTATTCTGAATTCTTTTTCAGGTAGACTGCCTATTTGCTCTTCATTTCTGAGGTCTGGTGGGTTTTTATCTTGCTCCTTCAACTGCTGTGTGTTTTTCTGTCTTCTCATTTTTTTTATCTTACTGTGTTTGGGGTCTCCTTTTTGCAGGCTGCAGGTTCGTAGTTCCCGTTGTTTTTGGTGTCTGTCCCCAGTGGCTAAAGTTGGTTCAGTGGGTTGTGTAGGCTTTCTGGTGGAGGGGACTAGTGCCTGTGTTCTGGTGGATGAGGCTGGATCTTGTCTTTCTGGTGGGCAGGTCCACGTCTGGTGGTGTGTTTTCAGGTGTCTGTGGACTTATTATGATTTTAGGCAGCCTCTCTGCTAATGGGTGGGGTTGTGTTCCTGTCTTGCTAGTTGTTTGGCATAGGGTGTCCAGCACTGTAGCTTGCTGGTCGTTAAGTGAAGCTGGGTGCTCGTGTTGAGATGGAGATCTCTGGGAGATTTTTGCCATTTGATATTATGTGGAGCTGGGAGGTCTCTTGTGGACCAGTGTCCTGAAGTTGGCTCTCCCACCTCAGGGGCACAGCACTGACTCCTGGCTGCAGCACCAAGAGCCTTTCATCCACACGGCTCAGAATAAAAGGGAGAAAAAGTAGAAAGAAAGAACTGATAGAAGAAGAAAGAAAGAAAGAAAGGAGGGGGGAGGGAGGGAGGGAGGGAGGCAGGGAGGGAGGAGGGAAGGAAGGAGGGAAGGAAGGAAAAAAGAAAGAAAGAAGATAAAGTCAAATAAAATAAAGTAAGATAAAATAAAATAAAGTTATTAAAATAAAAAATAATTATTAAGAAAAAAAAACTAAAAAAAAACCACAGATGGATAGAACCCTAGGACAAATGGTAGAAGCAAAGCCATACAGACAAAATCTCACACAGAAGCATACACGTACACAGTCACAAAAAGAGGAAAAGGGGAAAAAATCATAAACCTTGCTCTCAAAGTCCACCTCAGTTTGGGATGATTCGTTGTCTATTCATGTATTCCACAGATGCAGGGTACATCAAGTTGATTGTGGAGCTTTAATCCACTGCTTCTGAGGCTGCTGGGAGAGATTTCCCTTTCTCTTCTTTGTTCTCACTGCTCCCGGGTTTCAGCTTTGGATTTGGCCCCGCCTCTGCGTGTAGGTCGCCGGAAGGCGTCTGTTCTTCGTTCAGACAGAACGGGGTTAAAGGAGCAGCTGCTTCACGGACTCTGTCTCACTCAGGCCAGGGGGAGGGAGGGGCACGGAGTGTGGGGCGAGCCTGCGGCGGCAGAGGCCGGCGGGACGTTGCACCAGCCTGAGGCGCGCCGTGCATTCTCCCGGGGAAGTTGTACCTGGATCCCGGGACCCTGACAGTGGCGGGCTGCACAGGCTCCCCAGAAGTGGGGTGTGGACAGTGATCTGTGCTCGCACACAGGCCTCTTGGTGGTGGCAGCAACAGCCTTAGCGTCTTATGCCCATCCCTAGGGTCCGCGCTTTTAGCCGTGGCTCATTCCCGTCTCTGGAGCTCCTTTAAGCAGCGCTCTTAATCCCTTCTCCTCACGCACCAGGAAACAAACAGGGAAGAAAAAGTCTCTTGCCTCTGCGGCAGGTCCAGACTTTTCTCCATACTCCCTCCTGGCTAGCCGTGGTGCACTAACCCCCTGCAGGCTGTGTTCACGCCGCCAACCCCAGTCCTCTCCCTGCGCTCCGACCGAAGCCCGAGCCTCAGCTCCCAGCCCTGCCGGCTCGGGCTGGTGAGTGCCGGTCGGCACCGATCCTCTGTGCAGGAATCTCTCCGCTTTGCCCTCCGCAGCCCTGTTGCTGTGCTCTCCTCCGCGGCTCCGAAGCTTACCCCCTCCGCCACCCGCAGTCTCTGCCCGCGAAGGGGCTTCTACTGTGTGGAAACATTTCCTCCTTCACAGCTCCCTCCCACTGGTGCAGGTCCCGTCCCTATTCTTTTGTCTCTGTTTTTTCTTTTTTCTTTTGCCCTACCCAGGTGCGTGGGGAGTTTCTTGCCTTTTGGGAGGTCTGAGGTCTTCTGCCAGCGTTCAGTAGGTGTAGGAGTTGTTCCATGTGTAGATGTATTTCTGGTGTATCTGTGGGGAGGAGGGTGATCTCCACGTCTTACTCTTCCGTCATCTTGAAGCTCTTCCAGGAGCCATTTCTTGAGGAGAGAACATAAGCTAACGTTTGAAACCTATCTCTAATCATCCCTGTATTCTGTTCTTGAGCCAGTTTGAGGCAAATGTAATGAAGCAGGTTCATATAATTTGTTGCTAATAGGCACACTGTTTTAATACACTGTCTCCACACACAATTTCCACAAAGGAAAGCCACCAATTCTTTGTTTATAAACCTCTTGGGTCCGGAGAATTCACAGTAGTGAGGATGTTGATGAGATCAACACAACCATAACAAGCAGGTTTTCTAAAAGTTGACCATAGTTTTAAGGGAAATTAAAAAATACATTTGGGGAGAATTTTCTCAAGTTTACACCCTACTTTTTAAAATTGAAGTGACTTCTTAAAAAACCGTCCTCATAATATCTTATACTTATGCAGTGTTTTATATTTTAGAAGTAATTTCATATACATAATCTCATTCCGAGCTGTCCCATATTATAGATGAGGAAGGTAAGGCCCAGAAAATGTGGATAACCTGCCCCAAATAAAACACCAAGCTAGAGGCAAAGCCAGACCACCACCCAAATCTCCTGGTTACAAGTTCAATGCTTTTTCTTTTTTTACTTTGTATGTGGATCCTGACATTTTCTAGGAACTTCTTTTTGATTTTTGCCGTCAATATAGTGAATTCTGATGAAATAAACGGACTATGTATATTTGGGCTGGAAGCCCTGCCTCACAGCCTCCTAACAGTGACGTCAGGCAGTGGGTAGGGTGATTAAGAGCATGGTTTGATTCTAGCACCAGACTGCCTGGACTTGCAATACTGGCTCTTCCACTTGCTTACTGTGCGGCCTTGGGCAAGTGCTTCAGTTTCACAGCCTGTAAAAGAGTGATAACAATGTGACCTACTTCATAGAATTGCTGTGGGATTAAGTGAGTTACTATTTGTAAAGCATTTTGAACCATGCCTGGGCACAAGGTAAGTGTGATGTAAATCTTTTTAAAATAAAAATCTGGTTCAATCCTATTATTTTATACCCAAAGTCCTTTTTCAAATCACATATTGTCATGACCCATATTCAATTTTCATTAAGTATATTTTACTGGATATCACTTACATGTAGTACTATAGAAAAGAAATAGTGTGATTGATAGGCTTCTCTCTGTCCTTGAGGAGTTTACAGTCTGTAGAGAGATGGAACAAAGTACATAAAAGAGCCTGGAAAGAGCACTTCCTTGTTTGTTACTGTAGCAAATATGAGGAGGGAGACCAAAGGCTCTGTGGCTGTTAGGTTTCCAAAGTAGGATTCTTGTTTCAAAGAATCATTATGTTCCAACCAATAACTTGCTTTCTTAAGTCCTGCATCATAAACTCCAGTGGGCTTGTCAGGCCCTGGGAGAATGTGTGGAGGGAAGGAGCAGCAGCCCCTTCTTGCTGAAGGGCCACTCAGAGCCACAGCCTGGTCTTCCATCCTACTTCTCCGTCTCTGGGACACTATTCAAGGCTCCAAAACTTGAAATAGGGGCCAACAATGAAACTGTTCACCTACCCAAAATTTTTTGTCCCTTATATTCAAAGTGAGAGAGGCCAAGCCTCTAGTTGCCCCAGAAAGCAGTGATGCCAAGTCAATTAGCAGAATTTCTAGGGCATAGAACTACTATTACTTTCCCACTATGAAAAGTTAGTAATGAAAATTAATTTCCCTTCCTCTCTGTAACCCTTTGTAATTAATATCATCCTTTTGGGGGATTTCTGAGGAGGATGTACGCCTGTGGCTTGGAATTGTCTGTGCAAAGCTAGCTGAAATATTTAGGGACTGAGTTTGTGTTGTGGCCTAAATATCTGCCTTCTGTATTAGTTGAACTAGATAGAACTATCTATTGATTGATATGTACTGACCGACAGATAGAACTAACTAAATACATAAAAGGTAATAGGTCACTGATACTATGTGGTCCTATATAACTTAGGTGCTGTAATATTTTTCAAAAACTTGATGCAAAACTTGAAAACCAGGGAAACAAAGTTAATTTTGTTATTGCTGTTTTAGAATTAAACGTACTGTGACATTACCCAGGGAGGCTCACAAACATTTATAATTGTGTTAGTCCCATATTTCTGTGACAGCTTAATCCATAAATATTAAAAAGACACTTAAAGTATCTTTATACTTAAAACATTAAAATATAAATTCTTTATTCTTTAACATGGAGATGACAAGATGAGTGCCTTGTCATCTCCACGTTAAATTTTGTTCATACCAATTAAATAATTTAGGTGCTATCTGAATAAAGACCTTGGTCTAAATGTCTATTTGGTAGAAAATTCCGTGACAGAAAATTCAGATTGATGGGTTCTATTGGTATTCAGAAAATGATATTCCTATAGCCTCAAAAATCAAAGGTTAAGAATCACATTTGCATCAGTTCACACCAACTAGGATGGCTATAATTGAAAAAAAGGAAAATAATAGGTGTTGGTAAGGGTATGGAGAAACTAGAACTTTTGTACATTGCTGATGAGAATGCAACATGGTACAGCTGTTGTGGAAAAAAGTGGCAATTCCTCAAAAACTTAAACATAGAATTGCCACATGACCCAGCAATTCAAAATAATTGAAAATAAAGACTCAAACAGACACTTGTACACCAGTGTTCATGGTAGCATTATTCACAATAGCCAAAAGGTGGAAACAGCTCAGATGTCTCTCAACAGAAGAATGGATAAACAAAATGTGGTATATACATAAAACAGAATATTATTTAGCCATAAAAAAAATGAAGTTCTGATACATGTTACAACATGGATGAACCTTGAAAACATTATGCTACGTTAAATAAGCCAGACACAAAAGGAGAAATATTGTATGATTCCACTTATGTGGAATATCTTGAATAGCAAATTCATAGAGATAGAAAGCAGATTGGAGGATATGAGGAGCTAGGGGAAAGGGTGGGGGGTAGGGGCGTGAAAGGGGAGTTATTGCTTAATGCGTAGAGTTTCTCTTTTGGGTGATAAAAAATTTTGGAAATGGATAGTGGTGATGGTTGCAAAATATTGTGAATTTAGGTCATGCCACTAAAATGTACAATGAAAAATGGTGTTATATGTTATATATATTTTACCACAATGAAAGTAAAAAAAAAAAATCACATTTGCAACATCACCCATCACATTTTACAGCCCTTATAATATTCATAGATCTAACTATAATACAGCCCAGGTGTCTCTCTAATATAGGGACTATATTATACAAGAGTTGAGGGTCAGTCTCTGGTGATATCATTGACTAAGAATCCATTCTTTTCTCTGGGATCCAGAATTTAAATATCGACTTCTGAATTTAGGTTTTGTGTCCTTTCTTCCGAAGAATCTTCACTGAATGTTGACTCAAAAAGAGCAAGAACAGACTTCTTGAAAACCTTTCTGAAGTTCTCCCCAGTAAATAGGTAGAGTGTGGGAGAAAAGACAGTATTGAAAGAAGTAGTTATCACTGTGAGTATCAGAGTCAACTGGAAAAGTAGTGATCTGTTCTTAGTGAGAATTAAACCTTGGTATACATGGTAGGGCATCCAACACACAAAGAAAGAGATAACGGCAGTCATCATGACTTTGAAGGGCTTGTTGGATTTGAAGAGGCTCCTCTCTTTCATCTTTTTGGCTACTCTTTCATAACAAAAGGTGATGATGAGGAAAGGCAGAAGGAAGCCCAGCAAGAAGCGGCTGCTGAAACAGGCTACATGAATCCATTTTCTTAATGTTTGCATCTTTTTGCCTTCCCAGTTAGCAGACACAGCATAGTTATTCTGGCAGGTCACTCTTCCTTTATGGTCATCATGTACCTCCCTGAAAACCACATAGGGCATGCTGAGGGCAGTGGCAAATATCCAGACTCCCAAGATGATGCTGGAAACCCAGCGTGGGGTTCGGTGCAGCTGTGACCACACCGGGTGAAGAGTGAGAAGATAACGATCAATGCTGATGGCTGAGAGGAAGAAAACAGAGGCAAACATCCCTGCAGACAAAATGCTATTGAAGACCTTGCATGTGGTCATTCCAAAGCTCCAGTGATTTTCCTGAAGGTAGGAGATGGCCAGAAATGGCAAAAATAATGTTGAAATAAAATAAGAGAGAATGAGATGAAAATATAAGAGAGTATTAACAGTCTTTTTCATTTTGAATTTTAGCACCCATAGGTAGAAACCGTTGGTGATAGTGCCAATTATAAATGACGTGAACAAAAGAAGTGCAACAATCACTTTTGAGGCAGGTGTTGGAATGTGAATGCTGTTTCTTATTGAAGTAGAGACATTGAGCAGGTAATCATTAGAGTTGATCAGATCCATAATTGGAATGAGAAACTGAAAATAACAACAAAAAAGAAGCAAAAGAAATGGTTAAATATAGAAATTAATATAGTAATTTTTGCATATTCATAGTCAAAATGACAATATTTTTTAAATGACAAACAATATTTTTACAAAAATGCAAATCAGATATTTTTCTTTTATTTTGTGTGAGGAATTAAGATCAGATTAATTTGGGCATCAAAAATAGAAATACTACAGATGCAATGAAATTAATGTGAAATAGAAATAAGTTTGGAATATTCTCACTTCGTTAAGTAATTAATTTAGGCAGCTAAAAATATCCTATTTAGGGAATTCTCTGGCAATCCAGTGGTTAGGACTACACGCTTCCACTGCATGGGGCACGAGTTTTATCCCAGGTCGGGTAATTAAGATCCCTTGTGGGGCTTCTCTGGTGGTGCAGTGGTTGAGAGTCCACCTGCCGATGCAGGGGACACGGGTAAAAAAGATCCCGTGTGCCACCTTGGCTCAGCCAAAAAAACCCCAAAAACTTCTATTTAGACATTAACCAGAAGCCTGACCCTTCTTGATGGGCACAGATTCTTGAATAAGTCAGTGAAGAATCAGTTTTACTTGACTAAGACTTGGTCAAGGCAATGTTAATAACGAAATTGAATAACAAAAATGACAACAATGGCTGCAAGTTAGTAATCATAGGGAGCTATAATTAGATTTCTCCCATGAGCTAATTATATATAGTAAATGCTATTACCTAGTATCCTAACACTCAGCACATAACAGTAAGAACTGATATTCATACAGGAGCCCTTCGGCACCGTAAGATTGTGAAGTACCTTCAAAATCATCAATGAAAGAGGAAAGTGTATGGTAGAATATAGCAGTAGTTCTTTCTTACTTGGGGAGGGGAAAGACAGAGAGGAGTCAAGGAACTGATATTTATCCAGTACTTGTTGTATGCAGGAAACTTCATATAAAAATAATTTCTTTTTTTCCATACAAAGGCAAATGTTTAAACAGAGGAGAAAGTGAGGCTTACAGGGGTTAAATTTCATATTCAACATCTCCCACCACACCTCCACTGTGGCAGGCGGGGAACCCAATAAATGTTTTATGTTACTTCTTTGAAAACTGGTAATTCATGTGTAGTGTATTTTGATAATGCTCCATGAAATGGAGTATTTGATTATCCAAAATATCCCATTTCTTGAATAACTGCTCCTATAGTATTGAAAATATAAATGTGAGAATATTTTGGAAAATAGCTATTATAACAGAGTCACATCAACAAACTGTTTTTTGATAAATTGGATAAAGCAATGGAAATTACTAATGATTTTGTTCACTAATCAAAAACATCCTAAGAATATACAGAGAGAAGAAATAAAATAATTGCTATTGAAACCATAACAACCTTAATTCTGCTGGCTAAGGGAGTTGCAAAAATTTCCCCCGAAGTAGAAAAATGGTTCTCTTCAGGAAGATATCTTGGTAGTCTGTTTGGGAATAAAAAGTGAAGTTTTGGGACATGTAATGGATAGGCAATGATTAGTGAAAGAGTGGGAGCCCAAGGAAGAGGCTGGGTGAAGGTCCTGGGACCATGAGAAGAGGGGGAGGAGGGAGGATGTCTTCAGAGAGGGGCCCCAGGAAAACACAGCAGGAGGCAAGGAGGCTTGCAGAGGAGGAAGAGTCAATGAGATATTGAGAAGCAGAGATGACACGGGATTTAAAATAAGGAATGTCTAATATTTAATTTGAATCCATTTGTTATGGTTTGACATGGTGTAATGTCTCCCTTAACCTCATTAATCACAACTTCTTGTGTTGGTGGTTGCTCTGGGGAATGGAAAGAAAAGAGCTTGTGTTCCCTATTTGGGAAGGAGTAGGATGGAGAGAAGAGGCCAGTAGCAGGAGGTGAGATGTTAATGAGATGATATGGTGGAAACTGTATAGACATTGGGGCTTGAGTAGACAAGGAGAAACAAAATCCCACGGAGGATTTCTGATACTGTGTGTGTATGGCCTGTGTGTGTCTATTTGTGTGTGTATATGTGTGTGCGTGTGTGTGTGTGTCTGTAGTCTGTCCATATATCTGTGGTGCATTTGTGTGTATGTATGTGCATATATGGTGTGTGTCTCTGTGGCGTGTGTGTATCTCTAGTGTGTGTATAAATTCATGGGGTGTGTGTGGAGCTGTGTGTGTGTGTATCTGTGATCTGTGCAAGTGTGGTGTATTTGTGTGTGGTCTCTGTGGTATCTGTGGTCTGTGTGTATCTATCTGTGCAGTGTGTATATGTGTAGTGTTTGTATGTCTGTGTGTGTGTGTGTATGTGTATGGTCTCTCTGTGTATGTGCATACGAGAAACTGAATTATAGGGAAGATTTTATTAAAAATTGTGTGGCTGAGCTCTGTATAGAAGGGCATCTGAAAGTAATGCAGGACTTGAGCAAAAGCAACACTGGTAGTCGTTCTGAAGAGCGTATAAAGCTTCCTAAGAACTTTGATTTATTGCACATGACCAGGAGATTTCTTCATCCTTAAACATCTTTTAAAACACTTTTGAAGTACTTGCTTATAAATTAGTGGGGCAGAACTGGGGCTCTGGCATTCCACAGAAGTGGGTTTCGATCCTACCTCTACCACTTAAACAGTTCTGTGATTTTGGACTCTTAACTCTGAGCCCCTTTCACCTTGTAAACCCCGATGACTTTTTATGAGGACTAAGTGAGATAATGTATATGAACCACTTAGCTCCCTTCATGGCACATATTAGGCATTCAGGAACTTTTTACCCCTTAGTTTTCTCAACTTGTTTTGGTTTTATTTGGCCGCATTGGGTGGCATGCGGGATCTTAGTTTGCCCGACCAGGGATCGAACCCTCGAAGCCACACCGCCTGCGGTGAAATCGTGGATTCTTAACCATTGGACCACCAGGGAAGTCCCCTCGATTTGTTATATTAAGGCTAGCAAGAGCCTCATTTTGCCCTTTTAATGTCATATTTCTTTCCTTCCCAAAGCCCCCTACTGAATTCTAGAGTACCACCAGGGATTTCTGAAAAAATCTAAATGTTCATCTATAGGGGCAGAGGCTGTCAGATTTAGAGTTATTTTGAAACCTTGCTATAGTGACAGCTTTGGCACAAGTGGCTTTCAGGAAGCCCCCGCCTGGGCTTGGGGACATCCAGCTACTATGGGGGAGGGAACCACAAGAACCTCGGGAAACTGATCTGGAGAAAGCCTAGGGAATCTATGCAGATGACAGCTGTAGGATAAAGCTGCTTGCTCAGGAATCTTACCTTGGAGTTATATCTTCATGCCAGACTGTCTTGGGAAGGCCAGAGGGACTCTATATCAGCAACCTCCTCTCCAGGGACAGAGGCAAAAGTCAGTGACACTTTGCCTTCATCTCATCTGCCTTTCTTCTTGCTGATGCTACTCCCCAGCCTCGAGCCTACTATTTAAATATTCAGTGACTTGTTGTTTCCCTGTTCCTTTTTCTGCGGAATGTGTGCTATAGAGGCGTAGGTAGAGAGATGAGTACTTCTTCAAATCATTTCTCCATTTCAAGGAAAGATTACAAAAATTCCATAAACAAAGTTATTCTATTTAAGTTATTCTGTTTAAGTGCTGTTACTCCATAACAAAGCTTGTTTCCAGTGTTAAAACACTGATTAAAAATTA
Source organism: Leucopleurus acutus (assembly GCF_964270905.1). NCBI lineage: Eukaryota > Metazoa > Chordata > Mammalia > Artiodactyla > Delphinidae > Leucopleurus > Leucopleurus acutus. Next base: position 66,493,885 of record NC_139142.1, on the reverse strand, counting down.
CCTTCTCATATTTGGTCATCCCACCAGGCACCCACTCTGCCTCGATTCTAGCATGTTTGTTAGCATATGGATGCATGGTGTTGGGTACATAGGGAGGTAGTAAATATCAAGCATGGAAAAAATAAAATTTGGAAATGAGCTACCTAATCCTGCTGGAGAGAAAATGATCAGAAAGGAAAACTCAAATATCGAGTTTCACAGTGAAATGGAATGTATTATAACAGGCCCAAAACTAATCTTATTTAGTTTGGGAAGATGAAGACTGACGGGCAGAATGATCTGCATTTGTGCAGTTGTTGAGAATGGCTGGAAAGAGCGCAGAATTGGTTACCATATCCTAGAAGACAATCGCATTATAAGAAAATCCTACAACACAGGTAATACATTTATGAATTGACTGAGCCCTACATTTTCTATTTTCCTCTCTCTAATCCACCTCTGAAATTTTTAGGATCAGCCTCTGTGCTGACCTCCGTGTCCTGATTTCTTTCCTGCTTGCTTTCCTCTTCATCTCTGCACCACCAGTGGAGAAAATACATCAAAACTGCTGTGTGGCTCAGCAGTGAAGCTCAGGAATCTGTTATTTAGGTTAGACTTAGAATTTTAAAGCTTTCATTGCTACTGTAGCTTTTAAAAAATAGGCTTAAATTTTAGTTCTTAATTCATTTGGGGCTATGACCTTCAACCTAAGAACTGATCTTCTTTGCTTCAAGTTAAGGATAAGTTTTCAAACTTGCTACTGCCTTTTAAAAGCAATTTCTTGCCAGGTTTTCATACCCTTTGAGCTAATTCACAGACTTGGAACAACCTGAGATATTATTTGATCCAAACCCACTAATTTTGAAGATGAGCAAAGTGACACTTAGAGAGGTTAAGTGATTCACAGTAGGTTTTCACCAAGAAAAGAACCAAGGGCTCCTTCAGCCTCCCTATACTATTTCATTGGTGCAAAAAGGGATTTGGATCAGGTTCTTCTTCCTCCCTCCTCCCTCTTATATTTCCAAACTCTACAACTAGTAAATTTTGTAAATAACAAATATATTTTGGACTAGTGTTTAATTCCCTACCCCCACCCTCCACCAAAATATGCACAAGGGCTAGTACCACAATTAGATAGCCTAAAATTTTGTTCTTCCATTACTCCCCTCAGAAATACTCTCACTAGTGAGTATTTTTATCTAATAGGTAATTAAACCAATGGTATTAACTCTGTTGAGAAAGACGTAGACTGTTTGAGGAAGGAGCTTCTCTTCTGTGGCTTTGGTGATATGACTCCATTCATTGTACTTTTCATATTTCAAAATAAGTCCAGTGGTTTCAAGAGAAGAATTCATGGAAATGGAAACTGTTTTATGTGGTTTGGATGTGATCACAGTATGAAACAGATAGAAATGCAGAAGCAGATAGAGTTGCAAAATCAAATGCTTGAAAGTCTAGGAACTCACAGATGCATGTAATTTTAGAGCTAGAGGGGACCGAGGAGTTAACTTCATCTAATTCCTGGTGCTATAGGTGAAGAGACTAAGACCCATCGAGATATCTGAGAACTTGTCCTAGATTCCATTATTAGTTAATAAAAGATTTGGGGCAGAAATAATGTACACTAAAAATACTAATGAACTGCTTATAGGCACTATATTGATTGCACAAAACAGTATAGGATAGAAAACAAAACTATAGATATAAATTCTACCTCTTTTACTTACCATATATATAACATCTCTAAGTCTCAGTTTCCTCATTTGTGAATGTAAAAAAACGAAAGAAAACACCACTCCTGAGTATTCTTTTGAGGATTAATAATTATTACTAAATATTATTAAGAATTATTAATAATAATTATTTGATACTATAAGTAAGGACTTAGTGCCTGGCACATGGTAGGTATTAAATACATGATAGTTAGTATTAATATGTAAGCTGTATCAGAGAACACTAGCAAGCCCGGTGGGCTGGAGCAAATCTCCAGGCAGTGCAATTCAAGAAACATTTATTGAGTATTTATTTATTTAAAATTTTTTTATATCTTTATTGGAGTATAATTGCTTTACAATGTTGCATTAGTTTCTGTTGTACAACAAAGTGAATGAGCTATAAGTATACATATATCCCCATATTCCCTCCCTCTTGAGCCTCCCTCCCATCCTCCCTATCCCACCCGTCTAGGTCATCACAAAGCATTGAGCTGATCTCCCTATACTACGCAGCACCTTCCCACTAGCCATCCATTTTACATTTGGTAGTGTATATACGTCAATGCTACTCTCTCAGTTCATCCCAGCTTCCCTGTCCCCCACGTGTCCTCAAGTCTGTTCTCTATATGTACATCTATATTCCTTCCCGGCCACTAGGTTCATCAGTACTGTTTTTTAAGATTCCATATATGTGCGTTAGCATATGGTATTTACTTTTCTCTTTCTGACTTACTTCACTCTGTATAACAGTCTTTAGGTCCATCCACCTCACTACAAATACCTCAATTTCATTTCATTTTATGGCTGAGTAATACTCCATTGTATATATGTGCCACATCTTCTTTATGGACACTTAGGTTGCTTCCATGTCCTGGCAACTGTAAATAGTGCTGCAATGAACATTGGTTTATGACTCTTTCTGAATTGTGTTTTTCTCAGGGTATACGCCCAGTAGTGGGATGGCTGGATCATATGGTAGTTCTGTTTTTAGTTTTTTAAGGCACATCCATACTGTTCTCTATAGTAGCTGTATCAATTTACATTCCCACCAACAGTGCAAGAGGGTTCCCTTTTCTCCACACCCTCTCCAGCATTTACTGTTTGTAGATTTTTTGATGGTGGCCATTCTGACTGGCGTGAGGTGATACCTCATTGTGGTTTTGATTTGTATTTCTCTAATGATTAGTGATGTTGAGCATCTTTTCATGTGTTTGTTGGATATCTGTATATCTTCTTTAGAGAAATGTCTATTTAGGTCTTCTGCCCATTTTTGGATTGGGTTGTTTGGTTTTTTTTGATATTGAGCTGCATGAGCTGCTTGTATATTTTGGAGATTAATCCTTTGTCAGTTGCTTCCTTTGCAAATATTTTCTTCCATTCTGAGTGTTGTCTTTTCGTCTCGTTTATGGTTTCCTTTGCTATGCAAAAGCTTTTTTTTTTTTTTAATTTATTTATTTATTTATATTTGGCTGTGTTGGGTCTTCGTTTCTGTGCGAGGGCTTTCTCTAGTTGTGGCAAGTGGGGCCAGTCTTCATCGCGGTGCGCGGGCCTCTGACTATCGCGGCCTCTCTTGTTGAGGAGCACAGGCTCCAGACGCGCAGGCTCAGTAGTTGTGGCTCATGGGCCTAGTTGCTCCGTGGCATGTGGGATCTTCCCAGACCAGGGCTCGAACCCATGTCCCCAGCATTAGCAGGCAGACTCTCAACCACTGTGCCACCAGGGAAGCCCCTATGCAAAAGCTTTTAAGTTTCATTAGCTCCCATTTGTTTATTTTTATTTCCATTTCTCTTGGAGGTGGGTCAAAAAGAATCTTGCTGTGATTTATGTCAAAGAGTGTTCTGCCTATGTTTTCCTCTAAGAATTTTATACTGTCTGGCCTTACATTTAGGTCTTTAATCCATTTTGAGTTTATTTTTGTGTATGGTGTTAGGGAGTGTTCTAATTTCATTCTTTTACATGTAGCTGTCCAGTTTTCCCAGCAACACTTATTGAAGAGCCTGTCTTTTCTCCATTGTATATTCTTGACTCCTTTGTCAAAGATAAGGTGACCATATGTGTGTGGGTTTATCTCTGGGCTTTCTATCCTGTTCCATTGATCTATAATTCTGTTTTTGTGCCAGTACCATACTGTCTTGATTACTGTAGCTTTGTAGTATATTCTGAAGTCAGGGAGCCTGCTTCCTCCAGTTCCGTTTTTCTTTCTCAAGATTGCTTTGGCTATTTGGGGTCTTTTGTGTTTCCATACAAATTGTGAAATTTTGTGTTATAATTCTGTGAAAAATGCCATTGGTAGTTTGATAGGGGTTGCATTGAATCTGTAGATTGCTTTAGGTAGTATAGTCATTTTCACAATGGATTCTTCCAGTCCAAGAACATGGTATATCTTTCCATGTTTGTATCATCTTTGATTTTTTTCATCAGTGTCTTATAGTTTTCTGCATACAGGTCTTTTGTCTCCTAGGTATTTTATTCTTTTTGTTGCAATGGTAAATGGGAATGTTTCCTTAATTTCTCTTTCAGAGTTTTCATCGTTAGTGTACAGGAATGCAAGAGATTTCTGTGCATCAATTTTGCATCCTGCTACTTTACCAAATTAATTGATTAGCTCTAGTAGTTTTCTGGTGGCATCTTTAGGATTCTCTATGTATAGTATCATGTCATCTGCAAACAGTGACAGTTTTACTTCTTCTTTTCCAATTTGGATTCCTTTTATTTCTTTTTCTTCTTTGATTTCCGTGGCTAAAACTTCCTAAATTATCTGGAATAATAGTGGTGAGAGTGGGCACCCTTGTCTTGTTTCTGATCTTAGAGGAAATGCTTTCAGTTTTTCACCATTAAGAATGATGTTAGGGGTTTCCCTGGTGGTGCAGTGGTTGAGAGTCAGCCTGCCAATGCAGGGGACACAGGTTTGTGCCCTGGTCTGGGAAGATTCCACATGCGGTGGAGTGGCTGGGCCCGTGACCCATGGCCGTTGAGTCTGCGCGTCCAGAGCCTGTGCTCCGCAACGGGCGAGGCCACAGCAGTGAGAGGCCTGCGTACCAAAAAAAAAGAAAAAAAAAAAAAAAAAAGAAATATCAGCTAGCACCTAAAGTACTATGCAAAGTATTAAAACATGGAAATGTGATGAGTAACTAAGTGTCTAGTCAAGTGGGGCTGTTGGGAAAGACCTTTCCATAGGTGACATTTAATGGGATTGGAATGACCTAAAGGAGACAACTGTGCAGTGATTAAGAGGAGAGCATTATGCTGTACCTAACTCATTTCTTGTTCCATGTCTGTTTCCTCCTATTGACCCTTTTCTACTTTCTACGTGCTCTCGCTCTCCAAATTGGGTCTCCCCATTTATTAGAATCTTTGGCTCATGACCTTCCAACTTCATGCCACGATTTATGGCTTGGATTCTCCTCCTTGGCTGGGTCCTTGTTGTGATAGCATTCCTGGAAACAGGAATTCATCTTTATTCAGGAGACTCTCTCCTGGGTTCTGTCTGCTCACGGCCTTATTGGATAAGATCCACCACATCAGGCTCCAGATCCTCCCCATGTTTGAGAATTGCAGGTAGGATGTATCTGGAGGAGAGGCAGAAAGTGAGGCTGGGAAGTTGGTCTATGTTTTGATTATGAAAGGACTTGGAGTCAGGCTCAGCCTTGGGGGAGAAAGGTTTGGGCTTTGGAGCACAGGTGGAGAGATGGGCTTTTGACAGCATGATAGAGTCAAGGGCTTGGATAGATTTGTTTCTCTGCAAACTCAGACTCAACGTAGTCTGCTGAAAGTGAACAGAGGAAGGGTGATGGAAAATAATGAAAATTTAGAATTTCCTATGGAAGTAATAAGAGACACACAAAAAATTATTGAGCTATGTTAAGGGTCTATTTGAGATTAGGGATCATTTATTTGTGGGTTCCCCCTGGGAATGGGGAAAAATACCTCACTGTGCAAAAGTAAAATTATGAGCTACTTACTCTTACATTTACTTCCAGCCTGGGTGTAGAAGAAGCAGAGTGTCAAAATATTCTTGGCTGATGGTTTCCATACTAATACTACCAGGAGAGGAGGCCAGCAGGGTTGAGAATGCTGATAAGAAAATAGCAGAAGTGATATTTCTAGGGGTTTAAGTAGAATGGGAAAACCACCATGAGTTTGACAGAGGGAGAGAGAGGGTGGAGTTGAGGGACTGGAGGTCTGGTGTAGGCATAGTAGTGTTTATATGACTATAGAAGACTGTGGTTGAAGTGGGATATTGGAATTTTTAATGTTCAAGGTGTGGCAGTTCTGTTTGATGGTAAAATCTCTAGAGTGTGGCAGAGGAACACAGGTAGTAAAGCAGTCATTGGAATCAACATCCAGAAACTTCAAATTAAGGTGTTGGATGGTCTTTATCCTAAGAGCATTGGAAATCACTGAAAGGTTTTAGGTAAGAAGTGATATGGTTATGGTGGTAGTTTAAAAAGATAGCCTGGGGCTTCCCAGGTGGCGCAGTGGTTAAGAATCCACCTGCCAATTCAGGGGACACGGGTTCGAGCCCGGGTCTGGAAAGATCCCACATGCCATGGAGCAGCTAAGCCCGTGAGCCACAACTACTGAGCCTGCATGCCACAACTACTGAGCCTGCGTGCCACAACTACTGAAGCCTGTGCCTAGAGCCCATGCTCCACAACAAGAGAAGCCACAACAATGAGAAGCCCGGGCACCACAATGAAGAGTAGCCCCCACTCACCCCAACTAGAGAAAGCCTGCATGCAGCAACGAAGACCCAATGCAGCCAAAAAAAAAAAAAAACAGATAGCCTGGCTTTTGAGGTGGAGAATGGGTTGCTGAAATGTGAGAGTGACAGTGGGAAGACCAATTATCTCAGTTTGTGTTCAGCCAGAAGTAGACTTAGAACAAGTAGTTTTTTTTTCTGAAATGATCTCAGGAAGCCCTGGTAAGGGGTGGGGAAGGGAGATAGAGATGGGCAGAAGCAAATGAAGGGTGAAGTATTAAACAAGATACAGCTGTGGGTAATTAACGCTTAATTCCACTGAGGAACTCTGGGAAACGGTGTGGAACACATACCCCTGGGTTACCTCACCCAAGGGACAAGGAGCTTGGGTATTTATACACGAATTCCTGTCAATTTTTGGTTTATGGATGCTCCCGGAGGGTGTTAATTTCTTGGTACTTCCTTTTTCACACATATGAGCAGCGTGGGACCCTTTGGCCAGAGAAAGTTTTGAGGTTGAAAGAAAGTAGATCCTGGAAGAGGAAGTTTGGCTAGCAAGAACTGACAAGGTAATAACAAGTAGTTGTGGGTTAGCATCAAAGAGGATCTGCTAAATCTGTTCAAAAGACTATTATGTTAGTCCAGGCAAGAGACAAAGGCAGCTTGGACCAAGTAGTGGTGATGAAGATGGGGGAAAGTGAAAGGATTTAGTAGGTGCATATATACTTATGTGCTCATAGTTTCATGCTTTCCATTTTGTTAACCATATTTGTAAAGATTTTACGTTTCTGATCCCCTTTTAAGGTAAACTGTAAGCTAAAGATATCCCAAGAAGACAGGAATGGAGTCTGACACTCTTACTGCCGATTCAGGTTACTAACTACTGAAAGGCGAAAAATCTAAGGCAGTGCTGTCCAATAGAAATATTATGCAAGTCACATTAAAAATTTTCCAGAGCCACATTTAAAAAGTAAAAAGCAATAGGTAGAATTCGTTTTAATGATGTATTTCATTTAACTCGATCTGTTCAAATATTATAGTTTCAACATGTAATCAGTACAAAATTATTGATGAAGTAATTACATCCTTTCTTGGGGCACTAAGTCTTTAAAATCTGATGTGTATTTTACATTTAAAGCACATTTTCATTTGAACTATCCATACTTCAAACAAGTGCTCGATAGCTGCCATATTGGACAGCGCAGATCTAGGACTTAGTTTATTTAAGAAATGTGTTCTTTTACAATGTGTTATAAATAATAATATTATAAATAAATAGTAGAAGGAAAATATTTTGCATTTAAGTATTGAATGTTAAAACTAAAATGGACTAGGCAATATTAATATGGTTTCTGACCCTCCTCCACTCTTATTATTTTGAGATTTCCAAGTTAAGTGAGAGATATAATTTTTAAACTTAGTATAGGTTTCTACTAATGAGAACTAGACAACTAGAATGACAACTTTCTTAACTTTTTTGATCTTAAAATAGCTAGTAAGGGTGGCTTCCTGAAGATAAATATTTCTTACTGTTTGCTATTTGGACAGGAAATCCTCTTTGAGTTTTTGATATCAAAATCAGTCTTTTTATGGCTCATTTTACTTTCATGTCTCTTAGGCAGTATCCTAGTGCCCTCTCTTACTTTCCTTATTTCAAAAACACAATTATCAGAAGGTAATATAAGACTGGAATTCAGAGTTCCTTGTCTTATGAATCATGTTTCTTTTCTTTCTCCATCATCATGATGGAAATGAGACATTTTTATTGCTCAGTAAGTGAAATAAGGACAATATAAAATGGTTGTTAACTGAGATTATGAGCTAATAATATCAAAGGTCCAGAGATACTTAGAGGAATGTAATTAAATATTTTAATATACTTATAAAACTGCATCTTTTAAGATATTCTTATGAAAGCCATAGTCAAATGTGGCTTACTTATGTTTTTCTCTGAATTTGTGCATACAGACAGTATAAAAACTAAGGCAACTCAGGCCTACGGAGTCATCATTAGCTATAGCCAATTTGGAGGTAAAGAGTTTACTACTGCCTACCAGAACCTTATTTTCATGAGGCCTTTAGGAAGTGTAGGGCAGATTTCTTTACTTATAAATAAAGCATTCCTCTGAAGAGCCTGGGCCACTGCTTAAAGGGTAATCCCAAAAAATAATCTAACAAAAGAGTAGAAAAAGCTTTGGAGCTTTGGCTTCAGATGTACTTGAATTCAAGTCTTATACTTTTTTTTTTTATAAGATACAGCCTCAGTCCTATCACTTAGATTCTCTAAGTTTCAGATGTCCCCTATTTATCTTTTTGGCTGCATCAGGCCTTAGTTGTAGTAAGCAGGATCTTTGTTGTGGCGTGCAGGATCTTTCGTGGCAGCAAGTGGGCTCTTCGTTTGGCGCGTGGGCTTCTCTACTTGCCCTGCATGGGGCTCCAGAGCATGCGGGCTGAGTAGTTGCAGCACGCAGGCTTAGTTGCCCTGCGGCATGTGAGATCTTAGTTCCCCAGCCAGGGATCGAACCCCTGTCCCCAGCATTGGAAGGTGAATTCTTAACCACTGGACCACCAGGGAAGTCCCTCAGATATCCCCTATTCATTTTAAAGAATTTTTAAAAAAGTTTATAGCTCACTAGTTTTTTTAAAAAATTTTGTTTATTTAATTTTTTGGCTGCATTGGGTCTTCGTTGCTGTATACGGGCTTTTCTCTAGTTGCAGCGAGCAGGGGCTACTCGCATTGTGGTGCACGGCCTTCTCATTCTGGTGGCTTCTCTCGTTGTGGAGCATGGGCTCTGAGTACGCGGGCTTTAGTAGTTGCAGCATGTGGGCTCTGTAGTTGTGGCTCGTGGGCTTAGTTGCTCCGCAGCATGTGGGATCTTCCCAGACCAGGGATCGAACCCATGTCCCCTGCATTGGCAGGCAGATTCTTAACCACTGCACCACCCTGGAAGTCCTAGTTTTTGCTTTTGATGGTGGTATATACATCTAAATATGTATTACATTTCTATAATAAAGGGACGCACTATACATCCTGTTTGGTGACTTTTTCCATTTAATAATATGTTATAAATGTCTTTCATCTCAACAAGCTAATATGTTAATAAAGATATATCTACATAATCATTTTAATAGCTATGTAATTGTCCCTTGCAGGCTATTTTGAAGATTATAGTATGAGATAAAATATGTGACCATAACAAGCATTTAGCAATTTAAAAACAACTAGACTATAAATGGAACCGAATTTCAGATTTCATACGAACAGCCTGCAGGCTGACATTTTCCCACCTATCTTTGCTAGCCAGCCACCATCATGCAGGCAGTCTCCGGCTGCCTTCAAGCAAGACCTCCACATGTAATTGCCTCATACATCAGGACCAGGAACCCTGTGTTTCAGACATCCCTGGAGGCACCAGAACGAAGGTGGCACAAGAACCTGCATAGAAGTTGTAGGTCACAATGACTTTGATGGAAGATCATGGAATATTGAGGCTCTAGAGAGAGAAAATGTATATTATACTGGTTCAGGACCCAGAGGACAGGAGACTCCCAGAGGAAAGAAACACTTAAAGGATAGCTTCTCAGATCAGAAAGTTCACTTTCATTTCTATGAAGTTCTTCATTTCTAGCACCCTAGCAGTGTTTGTTCTCTTCCTTATGGAACAAAATTCAGCTAGTGACCTCCCACTTCAGCGAGATTATCAGAACATGAGGAATACTCCAGATTCCTATTTGAAAATATGTGTTCCTCCTACTACATTTCTAGGTTTAAAATACTCTCTTTAACATTCCAATAATTATTTTTGTAAACAATCTTGGCTGCAGTTCAAAATACTGTATGTAGCGTTTGGTAGGCTAGTTCATAGTCCCTCTCTGAATACCAGTTGACAGAAACACTATCAGATGGTCTGGGATAGAGACAGATCCTAGGTCATATCCTAAGTCACTTGGAGCAGGGTCTAAGAGAGGAACTTTGAGGTCTGTTGTTGGCCATTCCTCCTTCAGACTACACTTCTTGAGAAGGACACTCTGAGCTGTGGGTGCTGGTGTAGAGCCCGCTGGGAGGAGGGCTGCATATTTGGCATCTTATGGTGCTGTCCCAATGGCTTATCCAACTAAGTCAATTGAGGTCTCAATTCTTCAACAGAGGAAGCTGTAAATATTTAAAGAGAGCATTGGTCATATGGTCAACTATATTGCTATGTATCAAGTAGTATAGAGGCACTGTAGATAGAGAAGTAAACCAGACAAGAGTGGTTCAGCTATTGGGGAGCTTCTGAATTAGTGGGGAACACAGGACATATGAGGCAAATAGTGACAACTGTGTTTAGTGATGTAAAGGGAAAATTGACCTAGACCGGGCGTCAGGGAGATTTCCTTGAGGGAGTGACATTTGAGCTGAGACTTGAAGTTAGGTGGGTAATGAGAGTGGGGAACTGACGTTTCCAGCAAAGGAAACAACTTGTGAGAAGGCCCCAGGTATGACTGAGGAATTCAGTAAGGCTAGAGGGCAGAGAGCTTGGGAGAAGGATGGGGCAGGAGATGTGCATAGGACCAGATCATGTAGGGCTTTACAGGCCGTGTTAATTGTACTGCATTTTATTTGAAGGATGATGGGAAGGGGGAAGATACCACATGTATTAATTTGCTAGGGTTTCCATAACAAAATACCACAGACTGGGTGTCTTAAACAACAGAAATTAATAGGCTCACAGTTCTAGAGGCTGGAAGTCCAAGATGAAGATGCTGGTAGGGTTGGTTTCCTCTGAGGCCTCTTTCTTTAGCTTATGGGTGGCTCCACTCTTGCCATCTCCTCAAATGGTCAATTCTTTGTGTGTATGCCCCTAGTGTTTCTTTGTGTGCCCAAACTTTCTCTTTTTATGAGGACACCAGTCAGTTTAGATTAGGGCCTGCCATAATGGTCTCCTTTTAACTTGATTGCCTCTTTTTTTGGCATTTAGGAATTTCTTTTAAAAATCAAGATATAATCGACATATAACATTATATTAGTTTCAGGTGTAAACACAATGATTCAATATTTTTATATATTGCAAAATGATCACCACAAGTCTAGTTAATATCCTTTAATTACCTCTTTAAAGTCCCTGTCTCAAATGCAGTCACATCGTAAGGTACTGGGGCGTTAGGATTCCCACATATGAATTTGGGGTACACAATTCAGCTCATAATACCATTTATGTGCCTGTTGTGTAGAGAATGGATTGGAGAGGGGCAATAGTGGAGACTCTACTGTGAAAAATGATACTGACCTGCCAAGATGTGTGTTGTGAAGATAGAACCAAGGCAGTGGGTTTGAGAAGCATTTTGATGGAGGATTGATAGAATCTGAGGGTAAGGGAGAGGGAGGAGTCAAAGATGACTCCTGAATTTCTGGTTCTCCATCTGGCTGGGTGGTGATGCAGTTTATTTAGTAAAAGAAGAATGGAAAAAGAGAATGATGGTTTGTGGGGAAGATGATGGTTTCTGTTCTGCTCATGTGGAATTTGAGGTGCCTGTTACACATCAAGTGCATATGATGAGCAGATTGCATGCTGGAGAGGAAATCACCCTCCATAATAGGCAGAGCTGATTGCCATATAGATCAACCTCTGTAAGAGACAAAGTTGCTGTTAAAACTACACAACTCGGGCTTCCCTGGTGGTGCAGTGGTTGAGAATCTGCCTGCTAATGCAGGGGACACGGGTTCGAGCCCTGGTCTGGGAGGATCCCACATGCCGCGGAGCAACTAGCCCCGTGAGCCACAACTACTGAGCCTGCGCATCTGGAGCCTGTGCTCCGCAACAAGAGAGGCCGCGATAGTGAGAAGTCCGTGCACAGTGATGACGAGTGGCCCCCGCTTGCCACAACTAGAGAAAGCCCTCGCACAGAAACGAAGACCCAACACGGCAAAAATAAATAAATAGATTAATAAACTCCTACCCCCAACATCTTCTTTAAAAAACAAAACAAAACAAAACAAAAAAACCCAAAAAACTGCACAACTCAAGTGGGATTCGAACCCAGCCAAAATTCAGATTGGGCATTGAACCCACAGGCTGGAACTCAAACCTGCTGTCTTTCAATTGAGATCACACACCTGATCTGAGGACTTAATGAAGCTCAGGTTCTTTATGTTTCAGTGCAGAAGGAATTCAGTAGGAGGCAAAGTGATAGGTAAGAAGTAGCTTTATTGAGATACACATTCCACAGACAGAATGCGGTCAGTCTCAAAAGGCAAAAGCTGACCCCAAATATGGGGTGGTTAGTTTTCATGGGCTGAGTGGGAGGATTATTCCAACTATTTTGGGGAAGGGGTGGGGATTACCAGGAATTGGGCCACTGCCCACTTTTTGACCATTTATGGTCGGCCTTGGAATCGTCATGGCGCCTGTGGGTGTGTATTTAGCATATGCTAATGTATTACAATGAGCACATAATAAGGCTCGATGTCTACTGGAAGTCGAACCTTCAGCCACCTTGGGCCTAGTCAGTTCTAACCAGTTTATATCATATTCACAATGGCTATGTCATTCTTTAAGGGTTGTGTCTTGCTTCCCTTCCTCCTGTTTCACTGTCACCTGGTCCTTGTATTTTACTTTTTTAGGGAAAAAAAATTGTAGCCCTTTTCAAAAATGTGTTTTTGGCATCCTTAGAAATTCTTTCTCAAAATTTGCTAGGCTAGGGTTCAGTAGCTTTTTATAGTTAACATTACAGAATATTTCTTTAACAATTTTCCATAGTCAGCTTGACTCGTGACTTAATAAGCCTAAAGGAATTGCCTAATGTTATTAACCTCTTTTTGAGGATAAAACAACTCTTTTCATTTGCTTCCTTCATGCCAAAGCTTGGTAAAGGATGAAGTCTTGCACTAAAAGTGAAGTGTGTAAAACTCTGAGGAGATGGTAGAACAGAAGGCCTTTTCATGGCAGCACAAAGTCCCAGGCAGTTCAGTCATGTGTGGATTGGTGGTCCCTCAGTGGGAGCAAGGGTGTTAATGGTAGCTGGGGAGCATAAAGGCAGTGTCAGGAGGCACAGTGTGCTGTGGCACCAGGGTCAGGGTCAGCAGTGTCCTTAGAATGAAGGCTGAGCCCTGGGGCAGCTGGAGACAGGCTGGAGCTAGGTCAGAGGTCGGGAAAGAGCTGGGTCACTCCTGGTAAAAGAGGTTCTGTTGAGTGCCTGCCCCACGTTACCTAAAGGGCCATGGAGGAGATGCCAGCTTACTAAAAGGGTCTTTGGTCCTTGAGTTATCTTAGAAGAGATAACTTTAGCCTAAAGCAAATAAATCTGCATGACTCACCATATCCTTCTTAGTAAAATGACTGCTACAATTTGCTTTATGTTTTTAATAAATTAAATAATTAATATTTTTAATAAAGTAGAGATCATTAGACTGACCAAATGCTCCAATTTTCCTGGAACAATTACAGTTTATACCTGTTGTTCCACATTATTAATAGTGTCTTCTCCAGTCTCAAAAGTGTCCTGATTTGGATGACAAGTTATCTGGTAACTCTATTTTTAATAAAATGATCTTTTCTTAAACAGGAGTACTATTTTGTGAATCTTGGCAGAGCAGGCCAATTTCCATATCATAATATTTGACAGTATTCCTTTTAAGATGATTCACTATGTACTACTTTTAATAAATACATTTTAAAAAATTAAAAGTTTTTCCATTCAGAAGTACTTGACCATAGTTTCACCTCTGAAATCAGAATTTATCACACACACATACATTCCTTCTTTATCTCATTCACATTTGACCATCTTATTATTTCACAAAAGTATCATGGAATTGTTTTTTTAAATAAATTTATTTATTTCATTTATTTTATTTTTGGCTGTGTTGGGTCTTTGTTGCTGCACGCGGGCTTTCTCTAGTCTTGGTGAGCAGGGGCTACTCTTCGTTGCAGTGCACGCGCTTCTCATTGTGGCGGCTTCTCTTGTTGTGGAGCACGGGCTCTAGGCATGCGGACTTCAGTAGTTGTGGCATGCGGGCTCAGTAGTTGTGGCTCGCGGGCTCTAGAGCACAGGCTCAGTAGTTGTGGCACACGGGCTCAGTTGCTCCTCAGCATGTGGAATCTTCCTGGACTAGGGCTCAAACACGTGTTCCCTGCATTGGCAGGCAGATTCTTAACCACTGTGCCACCAGGGAAGCCCAGTATCATGGAATTTTAAAATTTATTTCTAATTAAACAAGTTTTTCATAATGTTTTATAAGTAAGAAATTAGAGGTTAAAAGAGGAAACATTACATATGTCAAGGAGCCAATGGAAATTAAGTGGGGGTGAAGGAAGAAGTTTTATTCTATTAAGGAAACATTAAAAAAATTAAAATTATCTAGTAATTTACTTATTACTCAAATATATCAGATAATTTGGTATGAAAACCAAATTATTTCTGGACCTAATTTCTGGAATAGGAAATTAATTATACAGAATGTCTAAAAATTATTAGTATAAAATAGAAATAGAAGTTATTCAGAAAATAAGTATAAAGAATATTTATGTGTGGTGTCTAAGGAAGCTGTATCCCAAATGAACCTCTTCTCAGATTATGAAACGTAGTTTTGAATACATTTCACATTTACTTACACCAAAATTGAATGTTCACCCCTACCTTTTGCCCACGTTTAAGATCACCCGTCTGGTTTTCCATTTCAATGAATGTTATTGACCACTAGAGGGAGAAACGAGAAAGCCTTTGAAAATTTTGACAAATCTGAGAGATTAGTTAAATACCAGTAGTAAAATGTACTAATTGTAGTGAAATCCGAATTCAAGGAAGGCATTCACAGATACAGTTGTTGCTGGAGATCTGTCGATTCTATGGGATCCTGCAGAAATAATGTAACAGAAAGATGATGTGACTTCTCTCGCACATTCCATGGTTGACCAGCTAGATTATAGTTTTGTTCAACTTATGCCTTTACCCAAAGAGCAAGTGCAATAACTAAACATATTTAATAAGGATGAATAATGAAAGGATTAACTGCTTCAGACTTCAAACGTGGGAAAAGTGGCAGTAAAGGAAAAATACTACTATAATCAAAACAATTCCCCAATACTTTGCATTAAGTGAATTTGACAATTAATACTTAAAATTATATTTAAATATATAGAACATAGTTGTTATAAAGTGACTGAAGTTTCTAACCAGTTAAAGGTGTGTTTTTCCTAGACTACTCAATACATGGATTTATCAAGAGACAATTTCTTGAACTCTATTACTTTGTTGGAAAATTGTCTTTGAATTATTTGTTAACCAAGAAATTCCTGACCCTTTTAGTTGTAAGGAAAATTATAAAATGCATTAGTTCAACAAATAAATGTTGAACAACTATTCAGTGTTAGATATTCAGGAGATTCAAGACTGAATTGGACATGAATTCTTTTCTCAAGAAATTTATCGTCTAAAAAAACCTATTCATAAAAGTCTGTAAAACAAGGTAGATGTGGAACATGCCATTAGAGAAGCAGAGTCAGGGCACTATGGGTGCTGAGAAGGAAAAGTTACTTCTAGTTTGATGTGTGTGTGGGGAGTGGTCGGGGTAGAGGGTGTGAAGGCAGGAGGAATCAGAGAAGGCTTCATGAAAGATGTGACATTTGAGCAGGGCCTAAAGATACTCAGGATTTAGAAATGTGGCAATGACAGGAGAAGCATTTAGGTGGAGGGAGCAGAATGAGCAAAGGCATGGAGGTAAAGTCCTGCTGGGCAAATGAAAAATGTATAAACACACAAACAGAAAACAGAAAAGCATAGGTGATCTAAAAACACATAAATTAGTCTAACGTGTGAAATATATTTGGATTAGCCTATAACTGTTTGTGATGGTTAATTTTATGTCAACTTGACTGAGCCATGGGGTGCCCAGATATTTGGTCAAACATGATTCTGGGTGTTTCTGTGAGGTGTTGGATGAGATTTAACTGATTTAACAGTTAGAACAGTAGACTGAATAAAGAAGATTGCTCTCCGTAATGTGTGTGGGCCTCATCCAATCAGTTGAAGGCCTGACTATCACATAAGGCTGACTCTCCCCTGGCAAGAGAGGATTCTCTTGCCTAATGGCCTTCAGACTTGAATGGGGACATCAGCTCTGCAGATTTTGGACTTGCCAGCCTCCATTCTTGCATGAGGCAATTTCTTATGTCTCTTTCTTTCTCCATAAATATATCCTATTGATTCTGTTTCTCTGGAGAACTTGGATTAATACACTGTTAATACTGTTTAAAAATAAGCATCTAATAATCTGCCAGCAATATCTATTTGGTACCATTTTGATCTCAGTGTTATGCTGAACAATGGGGAACACTAGAATAGTGTCAACTGACAGAGAATGTATCTAATATATCTGAAAGCTACTTCAAAGAATAGATAGATATGCTGATAAAACTGATTTAAAAATAAATGTTCTAATTATTAATTTATTATTAAAGTAAAGGAAAAAATTAAAATTGTAACTCAGAGGAAAGAAGAAAAATAAATTATAACCTTAATAGTTTAATATAACCACTGTTAACATTTTGGTATATTTTCTTTCAGTAATTTTTCCCTTTGCAATTAAAAAAAAATAAATTTATTTATTTATTTTGACTGTGTTGGGTCTTTGTTGCTGTGTGCAGGCTTTCTCTAGTTGCACTGAGAGGGGGCTACTCTTCATTGCAGTGCGCAGGCTTCTTATTGTGGTGGCTTCTCTTGTTGCGGAGCTCGGGCTCTAGAGCTCAGGCTCAGTAGTTGTGGTGCACAGGCTTAGTTGCTCCACGGCGTGGGATCTTCCCGGACCAGGGCTCGAACCCATGTCCCCTGCACTGGCAGCGGATTCTTAACCATTGCAGCACCATGGAAGTCCCTCCTTTGCAATTTTTAATGTACATAAAACTTTAGTGTACATAAAATCATGTAGTCAATTTTTTTACTTATTATATCCTAAACATTTCCCCATATTGTTTCAGTCTTAAGAACTAAAACTTTTGTTGCCTGTACAATATACAATCTGAAAACTTACTATAATTTTCATGATTATTTCCTTATTTTTGGATATTATAGTTGTTATACAGATTTTTTCTCTATTTTTAAGATCATCAATATAAATATCTTTATAATTATAGCTTTTCATATTCTGAATTATTTCAGAATAAATTCCCAGAAGCAGTACATTAGATCACAGGTATGAATACTTTTATAGTTAGTCTAAATTGCTTTCCAGGGACTTCCCTGGTGGTCCAGTGGTAAAGAATTCTTATTACAATGCAGAGGATGCGGGTTCAATCCCTGGTCAGCGAACTAAGATCCCACATGCTGCACTGCAACTACTGAGCTCACGCACCTCAACTAGACAGCCTGTGTGCCACAAACTACAGAGCCCATGCACCCCGGATCCTGTGCACCTCAACTAGAGAAGAGAAAACCTACACGCCACAGCTAGAGAGAAGGCTGTGTGCTGCAATGAAAAATCCCGCATGCCTCAACGAGGATCCAGTGTGCCACAACTAAGACCTGACGCAGCCAAATAAAATAAATAAATAATAAACAATAAACTTCTTAATAAAAAAGATTGCTTTCCACAAATGCTGTACCAACTTATAAGGCCACCGAAATAAAACCTACTCAATATTCATTCTCATCTTTGTTAATAAAAGACTTTCTTTGATAGAGATATGAGTTGTTATAAAAACCTCACTTCCTCAGACTCTCTTGCAGCTGGGTATGTCTTTAGGACTGTGTTCTGGTTTATGAAGGTAGCTGGGTTGAGCTTTTAGAAACAATTTTGTTTCACTAATTAAAAGGAACCAGCTGGCACACACCTTTCCCTTTTCTCCTTCCTTTCTCCTTGACTATAAGTAGGGCAGCCTTCTTGCAACTTTGAGGATGAAGGCTACAAGTTAAGATGGTAGAACAGGAAGCTAGAAGCAGCTGGTGATTTTCTTGAACATCTGTACCAGCTCTGGACTCTTTCCTCTGGAATTCTTGTTACAAGAATAAATTAATCCATATTTAGTTAAGAAACTGTAGTCATATTTCTGTTGCATGAGACCAAAAGAAAATCTAATAGTAATGCATAGCAATTACATGTGCATAATTATTTCTCCTAATAGTGGATATTGTCACTAAAATTGGAGAGGCACTATATTGGTGATCTTAATTGCAAATCAAAATGCCTAACCTAAACTAGTTTAAACAAAAAAAGGGAATTTACTTGTTCATGTACTGGAGAAAATGTAGGCGTTGAACTAACTTTGGGCTTTACTAAGTGGCATCAATGATACCATTAGGCCAGATCTCTTTTTCCCTTCTCCTTTTCTCTCTCTCTTACACTATCTCCCCTTTGTTTTCCTCTACTTGTTGGCCCCTTCTCTCCTACAGAAAATGGACTTCTTCCACGCAACTGGAGAAGCTGGCCAATAAGGAACTCCAGGCTTATGTTGGTCCAAAGGCAGTGAAAAGTGTGGAATGAGAGAACTTCCCACTTTTGTTCAAATATCAGTCCTGGGGAAGGACTCTGATTCATCAGACCTGTGTCATGTGCTCATCCAAGGGGGAGGCAGACAGGACAATTGTGTTTGTCAATCCCTCCAAGATCACTGGAATAAGGAAGGGGAAATTACTCAAAGAAAAAGTTGAGTGTTGACACCATAACATGGTAGAAAGTCTAAAACAACCTGTTATCAGCAACCATCTTTTACTAATAAAATGATCTTTATTATTATTTTAGTTTGCTTTTCTTTGAAGTTGAATATTTTGTCTGTGTATAAATTTTATTTCCTTTTTTCAAAATTCCCTCTTTTAAAGATGTTGACATTTCATTGACAACCAACCAGAATAAGTTTATACTTGACAAATCAGTTGAATATTCTCTTTATTTTGAACATAATGCCGATTTTGTGCTTGTAATCTAATATTCTGTATCTGGATATGCCATCCTCAAAGAAGAGGAAATACATATTCTTTATAATGTTTATGTAGACATATTCTAAAGGTCCTAAATCTAGTGAGAAGAGTGGCAATTGGGCTAGACATAAATTTAATCAATAGGTGTACATGAGTCATGTAGTATATTTAGTATGGAGAGGTTAAACATATAGTAGATTCCCTTTCTGGGAGCTTACTGAATTGATTTTAATATATAACTTTGTGAGAATGCTTCTTTAGCTATTACATTGGCATATTGACATTATGGGTTGTTCCCCAAACTGAATTATTCAAAATGAGATTTAAAAGCCCATTCAGGATTTAGGCTTTAGATTAAGGCGTAAAAAAGTAAAGCAAAAAAAAAGTGGCCTAGAGGATCTTCTGGTAAACTATAAATATTTTATTACTTTTTTATTTACTAAATATTTATTCATTTGGTGTTTATGGCAATTGTTTCATATATTTCTATGGTCCACATGAGATCTTATGATTTTGGAGAGCAGGGTCAGTGGCTGCAGATTCTCCAGTTCTTTACTTCCAGGCTTTGATGTAAGGGTAGCCCTAGTGTATCCCATGAGGCAAAGGAGTGAGAAACTAAGTCATCACAGCTTAGCCCACATAATCCCACCAAGCTGAATTTAAATGCCCTTCAAAGAGGGAAGATTGAGACATAAAAACAAGTGATGTATTGATTGTACAATGTACCCAGTATACTAAATCAACTTGATTCCCCTCTTTCTTGACGGAAAAGGGCTGGCAATCGAAATGAAAGAAAGTCTTTTCTCTGCCCTCCAGATCTGCTGCTATGTCTGGCTGCTCCAGACCAGCTGCCACCTGTAGTCAAATACCCTGACATGCTGTTTGTCCGGAGAAAGAGCTTTGTCATCTCTTAGAGTATAAAAGAAATAACAGGTTGGGACTTCTCTGGCGGTCCAGTGGTTAAGACTCTGCGCTTCCACTGCAGGAGGCGCCGGTTCAATCCCTGGTTGGGGAACTAAGAACCCGCATGCTGCACAGTGCAGCCAAGAAAAGAAAGAAATAACAGGTTAAAATACTTGAGACATACCAGTCTGTCCACAAACATTAATTACATCTGGATTTACACAATAAAGGCTTGTTCAGGGAAGGCTGCAAAATTGCCATTCATTTAGGCATCTGCATTTTGTATGGAGCCCAGAGCAAATGACGTTTTGCTTCTAGCAGATACCTGGGGTCCTAGTTAGGGCTACATGCAGAGTAAAGCCTCCTGATAGCCATGCAGTTTCATGCTTCTGTACCTTGTTTGTGTTTTGTCTCACCTGACTGGAAATCTGTATTTTGTCCTTTGGGAGTTAGCATGAGTTTATATTCCCTTAGAAGTGTTTTTTGACCACATCCATTCTGATGTGAGCTAGGTGCCCCTTGTCTATACTCACAGAATATCTTGTTAATAATTATATAATAGAGCTCTAATATAATTGCTTTTCTTACCAGCCTGCTCCACTGTAATTTCAGGGCAGGCTGCAACTATGTTTTACTCATCTTTGAAATACTATGGCCTAGCAAAATACCTGGCCCAGTGGGCACTCAGTAAGTATTTGTTGAAAGGATGAAAATAGTTGAAGTTTATCCTCCGGGTTCCCTCATCTCCCTTCTTGTTTCCCTTCTTCTCTTTTGTGCTGCCAAACCCTGCCTCACCCAATCTCACCATTTTTTCGTCTTCATCCATCCTCTTCAAGACCTGCTAATGGCTCCAGTTGCCAGATCCCATTTGGTTTTGGAAATAAGTTTACTTATGTCATAAATTACAGACCGCTGGAGAGTGGGAAAAGTGTTGATCATTCATTCAAAAGTGTTGAATCCTTCAATAATTAGCACAGTAATTAGTTTTTCACACATTAGGTGTTTAAGTTTATATTTTAAAATGTATTGCTTTCATCCACTTATAAAAGCAATACATATTTATTGTAGAGAATTTTTAAAAATATAGAATATCATTAATAATAAAAGCCACTTACCCATCACCTATAGATAAGTGCCATTAATATTTTGGTACATTGCTACATATAGCAATTCTTTCCGATGCATTTATACTCTTTTACTGTTTGCAAAATTGAGATCACACTGTATAAACTCTTTTTATCCTGATTTTTCCATTTACTGTTATATCATGAGCATTTTATCAATGGCATTAAGTATTCTTTTAAAATGTCATTTATTTAATACTTTTCTTATTTCTGGACATTCAGATCCAGTTTTTCCTTGTATAAACAAGTCTGTGATAAAATATCTGTGTATAAATCTTTACATTTCCAATCATTTCCTTAAGATAAATTCCTAGAAGAATTATTTGATCACTCTGTGTCAACATTTTAAGGTCTTTTGATACAAACTTATAGAAGTGTTATATCACTTTATCATTTATTTGCTTACTTAACAAATATTTATCAAGCCTTTACTATGTGCTTGGCACTATGTAGGGCTAGGATTATAATGGAGAAAAATGTACTCAAGGTCGTTGACCTGAAGCTCCTAGGGAGAGACAGGTAACCAACAAATAAATGAAAAAAGATAAAAGAATAACATATTGTTAGTAGTGCTCTGAGGAGAGCTCTGATAGAGTGGGGCCCTGCTTTGGTTTGAGTGGTGAGGGAAGGCTTTTCTTAAAGATCACATTTAATTTGAAAACCTGAAGGACTGAAAACGCACCAGCCATGGAGGTAGAGGGAAGGGTTTGTTGGGAAGAGTAGAATGGCAAAAAATGAGGTTGAGAGAGGTAGGTAGAAGCCGAAGGACCAAAACATGGTTCTCTGTTAGGTGATAGGGAGTTATTAAAACAAACGAATCATGACAATGAATTTATAGGTATCAGCAAGTCAATATTTTATCACTTTTACTGAATATGTGCATTTTAACAGAAGTCTCCCAGAGATAATATTCTTAACTCAAAAGAATGTTCCCACGGATGGTATTTGGGACACCATGGTAGGTGAGCATTTCATTGCGTCTCAGATCACACTTTATATAGGGTGGCCTACATTTCCCACATCAGAGAGTTCTTTCTCAGGTTGTGTTCTTTTCTATCAATGCCCAGGAGTCTGCACAGGTATACTGGCCAAATACAGCAGCTCTTCATAGACCATGGCTCATCTTTCCTCTTCAACTCAGGTTAATAAAAGCTGTCCAGTCATGACTTTCTTGGATTGATTGCATATCTCCATGGCAGTGGAATTAGGTAAGATAAAAAGTATTTAATTTCAATATATTTGCCACATTTACATTTTCTCTCTACATAGATAATATATATTAGATTTTATATATAAATATATTAGATAATTTATTATATGATAGTTATATATTACATACAGTTGATATATTAAATATATAGATAATTTATAGAGAGATAATATATATTGGATAATAAGAATAATCTTTTGTATAGAGAATTAAGAAGGAATTAATGCTGTGAAAGTTTTCTACTTATATCTGAGATAGATATTGAGATTCAACAACAGGAGTTGTTTCAAATTCTAAATCCTTGGCTTTAATTAGTTTGTTTTTATATTAGGAGTCAGGCTTTGTACTCAGCTTTCAGATTTATCTTTAAGTATTGTGCATAGATGTTTACTAAGCATTTTCAGATTTATACATATTTATAAATGAAAAGCTTACTTATTTATTCTTTTTGTGTCTGGATTTTATTTATTTCTTACTCATCAAAAAGAAAATGATCATTTATTAGAATTCAGACTTTTTTTTTTTTTTTTTTTTTTTTGCGGTACACGGGCCTCTCACTGTTGTGGCCTCTCCCGTGGCGGAGCACAGGCTCCGGACGTGCAGGCTCAGCTGCCATGGCTCACGGGCCCAGCCGCTCTGCGGCATGTGAGGTCCTCCCGGACCGGGACACGAACCCACGTCCCCTGCATCGGCAGGCGGACTCTCAACCACTGCGCCACCAGGGAAAGCCTATTTACATCTTTTAAGACAAAATATCCTCCATGAATATACAGTGCAGCAGTTTATTAGCACCAGCTTTGCAATTAGACTCTCCTGGTTCGAGTCCTGATTCTGCCAGCTCCTCTCCTATGTTACTTATCCTCAGGCAAATGGCTTGTTGTAAGTCTCAGTTTCCTTTGTTGTCTGTAAAATAGTGATTCATGCCTTACTTATTTTTGTGTTCTCTGGCAAGATACTTAACCATTTGACAACTCACTCATCTGTGGAATAAAAGCTGTAGTAATAGCTACAGTACCTGGCATGTAGTAGGCGTTCAGCAGATGTTAATCATCATTAGTATGGCACCGGGTTAGCTGTGCTTAATAAACATTTGTTAAGTAACTGAATGACACTAATCCCAGGTAGTAAGAAACTGATAGTGTTCTATAACTATGCATTCATCCAAAATTGTGTGGTGAAGGACCACTGGTAGGGAAGAGTGGCTTTTGCTAATAATGTGCTAGCAAAGACTTGTAAATAAGTTTGTGATGACTTCCTAAAATGTGTGCCGTGGAACTCCTTTTCCAGTAAGTAAAGGTTGCTTTTTGAGGGGGAAAAAAATCCCTGGAGAAATCCAATAGCTCCAGGAGGCCATAAAATTCTTGCTTTATTTTGACTTGGCAGAGAATGAAGGGCACATACCTTGTTCTGAGCTGAAGAAGGTGCAGTGAAGTTTTTATCTCATGTTTCTCTTTTGTCTTTGGTGTGTAGGAGGGTCTACTGGTGCCCACCCAACATCCCTTCCCCCTTCTTCCTTGCCAGCAGAGTCCTGATTTTGTTTTGGTATCTACTCCTCATCCTCTTGACACAGGTAAATCCTGACTGGTCTGAGTCAATTATAACAATCCCCTCCCACACCCACACAAAGTCTGACTTAGGAAGGAGCATGAGACATAATTCTGACCAATGAGGAATGAGGGGAAATCTGCAACCTGGGAAATGTTTCCTTACTCTTAAAAAGAGGCACACAGGATGAAGCACCCTCTTTTTCTGCTGCACATTGCCATGTCAGGTTGGAAGGTTTGGAATTGTGGTAACCATCTTACAAGCTAGCTATCAAAATATAAACACATTTTCTCCTTAGAATCAATGAGATTCAATCTATGGCAGAATCTTAAGCATAGGTGTGAAATGACTTCTTTTTTGTCTCATGTGAAGTTGTTGTTATCTGGTGATTACAGTCTAGAGTTTTAGACTTTTTTCCAGTGTATTCAAATATACTGAAAAATTTTAGAGGTAAGAAATATATATAGTGTTGCTTACTTTAAATCTATCACTTTTTATTCTTATTTCCAGAAATATCCTCAATCAACTGCTTACTTTTTAAATAGCTTTATTGAGACATAATTCACATACTGTACAGTTTACCAATTTAAACAATAGAATTCAATGGTTTTTAGTATATTCACAGGGTAACGCGTCCATCACCACAGTCAATTTTAGAACATTTTCATTACCCCAGAAGAAACCTCATAACCATTAGCAGTCATTCCCAATTTCTATCCAAACCTCCCAAACTTAGGCAACCACTAACTTACTTTCCATTTCTATGAGTTTATTCAAAATTTCATTCTTTTTTCTGGCTGAGTAGTAATTCATTATATGTATGTATGTATATGTGTGTGTGTGTGTGTGTGTGTGTGTGTGTGTGTGTGTGTGTGTACCACATCTTCTTTACCCATTCATCTGTTGATGGACATTTAGGTTGCTTCCATATCTTGCCTATTGTAAATAATGCTGCTATGAACATTGGGGTGTATGCATCTTTTTGAATTAGTGCTTTTGTTTTCTTCAGATGTATACCCAGGAGTGGAATTGCTGGGTCATATGGTAGTTCTATTTTTAGTTTTTTGAGGAACCGCCGTGCTGTTTTCCACAGTGGCTGCATCAATTTACATTCCCACCAGCAGTGTACAAGGGTTCCCTTTTCTCCACATCTTTGCCAACTTTTATTATTGAATATTTGTGGTCTTTTTGATGATAACCATTCTGACAGGTGTGAGGTGATATCACACTGTGGTTTTGATTTGCATTTGTCTGATGATTATCGTTTTGGGGTTGTTTATTGCTAGTGTGGAGGAATACAGCTGATTTTTGTATCCTGCAATCTTATGAATTGTTTTACCAGCTCTAGCAGTTCTTAGTAGATTCATTAGGATTTCCTATGTATGAGATCATATCATCTGCAAATAGAGATAGTTTTGCTTTTTACTTTCCAATCTGGATGATTTTTCATTTACTTGGCTACTTGCCCTGGCTAGAACCTCCAGAACAATGTTGAGGAGAACTGGTGGGAGTGGACATCTTTGTCTTTCTCTTGGTCTTAGGGAAAAAGTGTTCTGTCTTTCACTATTAAGTAAGATGCTAGCTCTGGGTTTTTCATAGATGCCCTTCATCAGGATGCCTTGGAAGAGTGGAAGAGTAGCGACAGAAAGGAAGAAATGGAAAGATAGATGTTGGTGGGTCTCACATTGAAGGTCTTGGGCCTTGCCTTTTGGACAAAGCCCCAAGGAGAGGGTATACCCCATGACTATTTTTTTTTTTTTTTTTTTGCGTTATGCAGGCCTCTCCCTGTTGTGGCCTCTCCCATTGCAGAGCACAGGCTCCGGACGCGCAGGCTCAGCAGCCATGGCTCACGGACCTAGCCGCTCCGCGGCATGTGGGATCTTCCTGGACCGGGGCACGAACCCATGTTCCCTGCATCAGCAGGCGGACTCTCAACCACTGTGCCACCAGGGAAGCCCCCCCATGACTATTTGAGACAGACAAGAATAGAGCCTATGCCATGCTCCATACAGGCAGAATTAGGGTTTGAGATAGAAACTAATTTAAGTTGTAGGAAAATAAAGTTATATTTCTTGCTCAGTGAAATTGTAAACTGACTCATAATCACTGTATTATTATTAATCAAAAAGTAGCTTTTATATAGGATCTTTTTCACTCATAACTAGTAATGAGCATATACAATAAATAATTTCGAGTAATGTACTTTTTTTGTATGCCAGTCCTGTTCAATATGAATCAGTCCAGTGTCTTAGTGAATAAAGTTTTAAAAAGCTGGAACATTTTCAGGAATTAGCATTGATTTGTTAGGGATTCTCTTGTGGATATAGCAGGGTATCTTTAATTGATTTGGAGTCAGAGAATAATACTGCTATAGAAAAGACAATCCCCTTTTACACAGAAATCAATGACGTTTTAGCATGTAAAAGCTGTTGGAATGCTGACTGAAGATTTGAATTTTGAAACATTCTCTTTTACACATTCAAAGGAAACATGTATTCATCTGTATAAAATTAAAAATTATACTTTCTTATTTGTAGGACTGTTGTGTAATCAGAAGCAGTATTTCATGCAAAATGTGGACATACATTATAATTTTCCTAGCAAGATAATTACTATACTGCATTTTAATGAAAGGAAAAATTCATCTAAGTTCTAGAATTTGGCACTAGAATTCAAAATAAAAAATACTTGAAATACTCTTTTCTTCCCACTCTTTTCAAATATTTTCTCAATTTAAGAAGCCTACATTATCATATCCATTTGAGTGCTTACTTCATTTCTCCTTCTTGAAAAGTTAGAAGAGCATTGATATTGTGTGTTGTTCTTTATCCTGGATGCACATTAGAATTAACTGGGTTTGCTTTTATTTTATTTTATTTTATTTGTTTTTGGCTGTGTTGGGTCTTCGTTGCTGCACATGGGCTTTCTCTAGTTGCAGTGAGCAGGGGCTACTCTTAGTTGTGGTGCACGGGCTTCTCATTGCTGTGGCTTCTCTTATTGTGGAGCACGGGCTCTAGGTGTGCAGGTTTCAGTAGTTGTGTCATGCGGGCTCAGTAGTTGTGGCTCGCGGGCTCCAGAGCACAGGCTCAGTAATTGTGGTGCATGAGCTTAGTTGCTCCGTGGCATGTGAGATCTTCCTGGACCAGGACTTGAACCCGTGTCCCCTGCATTGGCAGGTGGATTCTTAACCACTGCGCCACCAGGGAAGACCCTAACTGGGTTTGCTTTCAAAAAGTAACAACACCTGGACATCCCTGGGAGTGAGGGTTTGTCACTGGTATTCATTAAAAGCTCCCCAGTGATTTTAATGTACAGCCTGGGTTGAGCCTTGCTTTAAATGATCACCAAAACTGGTGAATTTTATGGTATGTAAATTATACCGCAATAAAATTGTTTAAAACGATGATTACCAGCAGGTATCTAAAACGTCACCAAAATAAAGTGTCATACCCATATGAGTATCAGGTGCCAACAGTACCAGTTTACCTAGGACTGGCCCCACCACTAAACCTGGGAGAATCTGAGCACACTGGAAGAGCTGGTCACTCTATAATATGGAAGAGATGGCCTTCCTGGATGAGGAGGGCCTCTTCCCCTCCTTAGCTCAGGTTATTTGAGGAGAGACGTAGAAGGGCTAGTTTCTTGCTCTTCTAGGAGACACATGTTGTTGCTACTTCTCTACCACACACCCACTCATTATCATCTTCTTTTCTGGCTTCAAACCCCACCATCTCATTGAAATTACCCTCTTAAAGATGACCAATGACTTCTTTGTCTCTGAATCCAATGCTCATTCCTCCCTTCTTCCTTGCCTTCTGTGGCATAGTGTCATCTGCTTTTCCTATCTCTCTTCAAACTATTCCCATTTCCTTTGCTGGCTTCATTTCTTCTTGTTTGTCTCCTAGAACCATTTTTCATGGTTCTGTTTTTGGCTCTCTTTTCTTGCCTATACATGCTCATGATTCCACCTGTTCTTTTCTGCATATATTCTTTGTTGTCAGTAGCTATTATTATGACCGGGCCACCCATTCCCCCTCAATACCCATGGCCTTGTTGAGGTAACAGTAGAGATGGATCTGGCTTGTAGAATCTTAGAAAACTTCATTGTTTTCATGATGAGTCCTGACATTGTGGGGGCCAGGGGTGTGATGTGACATGTAAGACAGATTCACAGGAATTAACTTTGACAAAGTTTGTATTTCCTGCCTCAAAAAACTGCAAACCCCATGAGGTAGTATTATATCCTTAGCATTTAGCAAAGTGCCTGGCACATAGTAGGTGCTAAAAAATAGAGTAACACTTTTTTTTTTTTTTTTTTTTTTTTTTTTTTGCGGTACGCGGGCCTCTCACTGTTGTGGCCTCTCCCGTTGCGGAGCACAGGCTCCGGACGCGCAGCGTCCATGGCTCAGGGGCCCAGCCACTCCGCGGCACGTGGGATCTTCCCGGACCGGGGCACGAACCCGTGTCCCCTGCATTGGCAGGCGGACT
Organism: Leucopleurus acutus; assembly: GCF_964270905.1. Lineage (NCBI taxonomy): Eukaryota > Metazoa > Chordata > Mammalia > Artiodactyla > Delphinidae > Leucopleurus > Leucopleurus acutus. The sequence goes on along the minus strand of NC_139142.1, from coordinate 66,465,328 downwards.
CTCAACCACTGCGCCACCAGGGGGACTGCACCAGGGAAGCCCCCTGAGTAACACATCTTAAACATCAACACATTTTCATTCACTTCTCAGTTCAGCCTCTCACATCATAAGTCATAAGACATAAGTCACGTGCCAAAATGAGTAGAAGGAGGTGGGAAGAACATGATTGTAGGTTAAGATGTTTTTCCGAAGTGTTTTCTTGAGTCCTCTCAGGATATTATGACATATAGCTTCCACCCGTGAGCCCTGGAAAAGTTCCTGGATGGTTCTAAATACTTTAGAGATGAAGCTATTGCCATTCTAATTCCTGTCAAACTTCAAGATTCCATAAATCATAACAATAGTATCTAAGTGTATCCTAGTTCCAAAAGAACTATGTATTATCCTAAGTAAAAAGGAATGCAGTGAAGAGTCTGTAAGGTGCCTAGAAGGAAGAGAGTCAAAGGGGAGAAGATTGACATCATGTTTCTACTTCTCTCTGAGAAGATGGTGGACAGATCACCAGGCAGAAGAATTACTGTTCCATTCAGATGTCCCTCTATGGGGTTAAGGAGTGCATGAGGCTATCACAGCTTTGACATTGTTCAGCTAATTCTCCTGGCTCTGATTCTGTGATGAGCAAAAGGAGTCAGATATTCTAGCTACCTACGTACACTTTTCTAAATAAAGTGAGCCCTACAGTTGAGCTGAAAGTGGTTTGTCATTTTAAAATTAAAATTCTGACCTTACATCAATCTGTGTTTTAGCATGCGTTAGTTGTCCCAAACCCAGTCAGCTTTGGAGACACTGACAAAATAGAATTTCTTTCTATCTGCAAAACTAGAGCTCACACTGGGGAAAGCAGTAGCTAAATCAAAAAGATATTACCCTGTGAACAGTAAGCTGACCCCTTAGATCATGTTCTGCCTCTCCTGTTTCTAACTCCAAAATCTCTATTTCACTTCTCTAGCTCTAACTTCTCTTGAGTTTTAGTTATCTGGGCATCTCCATCTGGATATCGCAGGTCCATCTCAAACTCATCACTAAATGTAAATGAATCATCTCAAACTCCCAGTTCCACATTTCTGCTTTGGATTTCTTCCTAGGACCTCTAGCCTCCATAGCGCTTACTTGTTTTATCCACTGTCTGTCTTCCTCTACCAGAATGTAAGCTCCATGAGGGTAAGGACTTCTGTAAATTTTGCTCACTGCTGTTTCCCCATTGCCTACAATAGTGCTTGGTGTGTGGTGGGTATTCAGTGGATATTTGTTAAATCAATATTTACCCAGGCTTGCTCCTGTCCTGGACTAATGCCATCACTGGTTTTCATAGCACTCTGATTTTCCAGTTTATCCAGGCTCAAATCCTTGTAGCTCGTTTTTAACTCTTCCCTATCCTCCTCCTATACCCACTTTAATAAACAACTGCTTACAATGTTGTTTCCAAATATCTTTTAGGGTAATGTCATCCTTTCTATTCTCATTACCACTGTTATAAATTAGGTACTTGAAAACTCTAACTGGGACCATGAAATAGAAGCTACTAAGTATCATGTTCTCTAGGTTTTTGTTACTTTAATTAATCCTACCTATCACTGCCAGATCAATCTTACTTGGAGCTCAGCTCTCATTATGTCACTCCCTTACTTAAGGCTCAATACTGTTTAAATACAGAATACTCAGTCTGGCATTTGGAAGTGCTGTGATATGACCCCAACCTTTCACTTCAGTTTATCTCCCACTTTTCCTTTACAGATTCCTTATGGTATAAACACACTAGGCCACTTGTTCTTTGACTACTCCTTGAACTTTCCTTCTTCTGTACCTTTCTCCATATAGTACCTTCTTCAGGAATGTTCATTACCAAGTATTTCTTGTGGTATTTGCTTTTGTGCAGATAAATAGTATCCATATACTACAATCTTTTGATTCATCAGTTTTGAAAACTGACTTATTATGGTAGATGAGGATTTAGCTCTTTCACACAATCACATTTCACCTCTGTGCCAGATGTCTCCTGTTTGTCCCTCCAGTTCCACCATCCACCCACTCTCTGTCCCAAGAATCTCACCTGTATGGATCACATCTGTGGCTCCCATACTGTCTGGCTTCTTGTTGGGTTTGGTCAGTGGGGAGCAGATAGGAAGTCTGAGGAAGGGAAGTGAGAGAGGCTAACCCTAACTTTACCCTAACTCCCTCCCAGTGACAAAGGTCATTGTTTCATACAAAGGGGCCTTACAGCTTTCTTCTTTTGGGTTTTGGCCACTACTCCCTTCCTTCCTCCTTTGGGCCTAGGGGGTCCAATACTGTGATTGTCTTACATACTACCCAATCTTTGTAAATAATCCCTTTGTGAACACACTCTTTTGGTTCATCCTAATTTGAGGGTACCATCTACTTCCTGTTGGGATCTGACTGACAGCTATACTCTCCTTCTATCCTCCCAATTTAGTTATATTAAAATTTTTGGTTAATTCAAAATTTGTTTAAAATAATATATTACAAATATCATAGTGTTTCCTAAGTATATTTCTTTCTGGCACAGTCTTTTATTTTTCCACAAGTTGGTCAATATTTCATTTTTTTATTTCTTAGGTTTTTAAAAAATTTTTGCTAATTCTTTCTAGGAAGATGGTTGAACACATTAGGCACTCTATAAATTCTATTTCTTCCTGGAAACCTCCTTCTTGGACCCTACCTTCTTTCTGTTTAATCATGTTTAGGAATTGTCTAGGCTGGCTATCAATACCTCTAGAATCCTATTACTTCCTTGGTTTACTTCTTTGTTTTGCTGACGCACATACTCTAGTAGTGTCCTAAGAAATGATAGATGGGAAGTGAACTTCTTGAAGCCTTGAGTATCTAAAAACAGTCTTCGATAACTTAGTTGGGTACAGAATACTAGCTTGAAAATGGCTTTTATCTCAGAGTTTTGAACTGCTTTATTTTCTTCTAATTTCTTTAGTTTCTGTTGAGAAGTGTAGTGTCCTTCTAATTTCCTAATTTCTGAATGTACCTTTAAGAAGTGTTTGGAAGGGCTCCTCTGGTGGCGCAGTGGTTGAGAGTCCGCCTGCCGATGCAGGGGACACGGGTTCGTGCCCTGGTCCGGGAAGATCCCACGTGCCGCGGAGCGGCTGGGCCCGTGAGCCATGGCCGCTGAGCCTGCGCGTCCGGAGCCTGTGCTCCGCAACAAGAGAGGCCACAACAGTGAGAAGTCCGTGTACCGCAAAAAAAAAAAACAAACAGAAGTGTTTAGAAGATGTGTCATTGTATTGACCTTTTGATGTTTTCACTGTGGTTGGCCTTTGATATATCCTTTCAGTCTGGAAATCTGTATCCTTCAGTTCTTGACATTTTCCTTGCATTATTATAGAAGACACTCTTAGTTTCCTGGTCAACAGACATTCTCCTGATATTCCTTGCTAACAGAATTCTGATTTTAATCAAACAGCAATGTGCCTAGTCCCAGAGCACAAATACATAATGAATGTTAAAGCTAGACATGGTAATCCCATTCCCATTTGCCAGATACTTGTTTTTCCAGTTTAACTTTGTAACTAATGGTGGCCATGTAATGCTTTTCTGGTTAGTGAAATAAAAGAAGTCTGCTGGGGGAAGGATGGTTTCAGGGGATGGTTTTATTTTCTGATATGAGTCAGATGCATGGAAAGAGTTCATTGTGTTGTCTCTTTTTCCCTGCTTTGGATGTACTTGTGAAAGGGCATGTTGTCACTTTAAAATTGTGATAGCCATCTTGCTATGTAGAGGAGACAAACTTAAGGCCAAAATGCCAAAATACTGAGATACGGCAGAGTTGATTGCGTCAAAGCCCCAAATGTGGAACAGCCTACCTCCGGACCTCGTGTTATATGAGATAATTAAACACTTTTATTATTTTTGCTGTTTTTGCTTGGCTATTTTGTCAACTGCAACCAAATGACTTCTAACTGAAGCATAGTTCGTTGATAAAATTTTCCCCTTAATTTTCTCTATTCCCCTTTTGGAACTCCTATTAGTTGGGGCTCTTAGATTAATTTTCTTGCCTCTTTCTCCCTTTTTTCCCCCATCCTTTTCTCACTGTTCTAATATTCTGGGAAATTTCCTCAGTTTTAGCTTTCAACCGTTCTACTGAATTGTTTATTTCGGCTCTCCAATTTCTAATTTCCGAGATCTCTTCTTTGATAGTTCTTAAGAAATACATCTTGTTTTCATGGATGTAACATTCTATTTTAAATCTGAGACTGTTAATTATTGTTTTGAAAAGTTTTCTTCTGCTACCTGCATTGTCTCTATTTCTTCTGAGTTACTCTTTTCTGTTTTTTTTTTTTTTTTAAGGTTGGAGGCTTTCTTCAGTTGTCAGGTGATATAAAGATGTCTTTTTATTTTTGCCAAAGGTCCTAGAAAGTTGATTGGAAGCTTTATGTATGTGAGTGGACTACTTTGTAGGGTGGTTAGGTAGCAAGTAAGCTCTTTTTTTTTTTTTTTTTTGAAACTCCAAAAGAGCAGCATCTGTAGATATTTTCTTTTAGGATTTTAATTCTCCAAAAAATAATCCTCAAAGAGGTATGCGGATACCTGCAAGCATTCTAGAAGCAGGGATAGTGATGGTAAAAGTGATTATGGGTCCCACAGGTAGACTTTTGCTTAATCCTTTTCAGTGATGTTCTGGCAAATAATAGCAACTAGCTCTCTGAAAGAAGAAAAAGCCCTGATTTGTAACAACCCAACATCTGTGGTATAAATATTCCTACCATGTCCAATTTCAGGCTATTAACATGATGTCACTGAATGCAGAGTTGGGAAGACATGCACAGTAGTTCATCATTATATAGTATTTCTGTCATGCATATACAATAGATATAAATAATCTCAAGAGTATAAATAGTAAAATGTAGGGAAAATAATTAGGAAGTTAGAGCCTTTGAGTATATATTATGTCTATTTTTGATACAATTTATTTAGTTGTAAGCTTATATAATTTAATTTTTTTTCATGGCTGTGTTTAACAATTGGCTTACAAAATTCCTGAAAATTTAGCAGTTCCTATAAGCTAGTACAAATTAACTATTGTACAAATTAACTCTGGAGCATTGCTGCTCTTTCCAGCCCCAGTCCATCACCCTTCACTGTGTCTGGTCTTTCTGACTCTGGAGTCTATTTTTGATTTTCTTCTGACAAAATAGTTCTGGTATTCTGTAAGGGGGTGGTGGAGGATAAAGAGTGATGGCCTAAGCGAGTAAACCTAGGGATCTTCAGCTTGTTGTGCAGACTTTCAACAAATTCCTATATTTTCATTTTCATACCTAACTCTTGCTTTCCATGGTAACTGATGCCACAAAGTCTTAAGCTCTCTTTGGCACTGCCAGTACAATAAGCTTCTCTGCAGGCACTTAACAGCAGTGCCTCTGCCCTCCTGGGTCCATTGCTTCTGTTCCATCTGCTTTCTGTCTTCCAAGACTTTGACCTCACTTGTTGGTTATTATCTTCTCTCCCATTTTCTTTGTTCTTGTGGGTTTATAAATTTTATATTTCCTTTTACCATTAGTGAGAGCAAATAAATGTGTTCAGCTACATATGCTTAACTGGAAAGATAGCTCAATAAGTACTGCATTTAAAAATTGTTGAATTGACTTAAGATTCCTGGATGCTTGTAGTAGCAACTAAACTCTGTCAGTTAACAGCAACTTATCACTAACCACTGATTTATTTAGTGTAGTATTGTGTTCTAGGCCCTTAGATATCCATTTTGATTTTTCCTCTACATGCTTTTTTTAAATAAAATTTTTATTTTAGAATAATTTTAGGTTTACAGAAAGTTGTGAAGATTGTACAGAATGTTTTCACATACCCCACATTCACTTTTCCTTATTATAAATATCTTACCTTAATGTGTTACACTGGTCACAATTAATGAACCAATATTGATACATCATTATTAATTAACATCCATACTTTATTCAGGTTTCTGAAGTATTTTACCTACTGTCCTTTTTCTGTTCCAGGATCCTATCTAGGCTACTACATTAAATTTAATCATCATGTCTCCTTAGGGTCCTCTTGGCTGTGACAGTTTCTCACACTTTCCTTGCTTTTGATGACCTTGAAAATTTTGAGGAGTGCTGATTAGGTATTTTATAGAATGTCCCTCAACTGGGATTTCTCTGTTTTGCTCATGATTAGACTGGGGTTGTGGGTTTTGGGGAGGAAGACCACAGAGATACAATGCCATTTTCATCGCATCATATCAAGGGTACTGCAATATTGCAACATAATTCTGATGCCAACCACCTGGAGTTAGAACAGACTCCAGATTAAGGGCACAGTCAACAAGACTGTCCATGCTTCAGATGCCAGTTTGGGGTTTCCCTGCCCACCTGCACTTCTGATCAAACGGCTACAAATTCAGGTGTTCCCACAAACCCCTGAATTAGCAGTTTTGCTAATTCACTGAAACAACTCACATAACTCAGGAAAGAGGTATGTTTATGATTACAGCTTTATTATAAAGGATACAAATCAGGACTAGCCAAGTGAAGAGACACATAGGGAGCAGTTTGGGAGGATCTCCAACACAGAGTTTCCATGCTCTCTCCCCATGGAATCAGGGTGCATCACCCACCTGGCACATCAATGTGCTCACCAACCAGGAAGCTCTTCTGAGCTTTGGTGTCCTGCATTTATATTGAGATTTCATTACATAGGCATGAGTAACTGAATCATTGACCATGTGATTGAACTCAGTCTCCAGTATACCTCCCCTCCATGGATGGGGTCAGGCTGGGCTGATATCACCTGGCTCAAAGCCCCAACCCTCTAATCACATAGTTGGTCTCTCTGGCCTGACCAGCTTCCATCCTAAGTTATTAGCATAAACTCAGATATGGTCCAAGGGACTCATGAATAACAAAGATACCCCTATCACATGGGAAATTCCAAGGATTTAGAGTCTCCTTCCCAGGAACCAGGGATAAAGGGCCGTCAAGTTCTTTATTATATAACAGGTACATACGATCAACATGACCTTTCTCTGTTGATGTTGACTTGATCACCTGGCTGAGGTAGTGTTTGTCAGGTTTCGTTACTGTAAATTTTCTCTCCCTCCACCTTTTTTATACTGTACTCTTTTACTGGAGAATAGCATTATTTACATTCTTTTTAAATCATTTTCTTTTATTCCTGACTCCTTGTTTGTACTTTATTTTTGGAAATAATATTACTAGTCAGTGCTCATCCCCATTTTGATTTGATTTTTTTTTTTTTGGCCACACTGTGGGGTCTTAGTTCCCTGACCAGGGATGGAACTCCTGTCCCCTGAAATGGAAGCATGGAGTCTTAACCAGTGGACCGCCAGGGAAGTCCCCCCATTTTGAGTTGGGTGGGATTACCAAAATCTAGAAACTCTAAATCAGAACCTGCACAGAAGATAAAAGCACAGAAGATAAAAACAGAGCTTTAAGTAAAAATTGCAGTTGCAAAGATCCTGAGTGTTTCTTTTTTGATAACACTCAGAATCCTTGAAGGGATGGAATTATCTCATATGAGATAGAGAAGTGCAGCTCAGAGACCTGTACGATGAAGCTGTGGAAAAGAGCAAGAGAAAATATGATTTTGACATTATATTTTTGTCTTAATTTTTATTTTGGAGATTTAATACTGAAATTCTGTCTTTGGAAGGCCTGGGGTAGCTTTTTTTTTCTCACCAACATTTTATTATAAAAAATTCAAACATATAGCAAAGTTGAAAGAATTTTAGAGTGAAATAATTCTACAGTGAAACCTATTCATACCACCTAGGTTTACTATTAACTTTTTACTCTACTTGTTCTGTCACATAGCCATCTGTTCATCTGTCTATCCATCTATTAGCCCATCTAATTTTTCTGATGCATTTTAAAGTTAATAGCAGGTAACAGTATTCTTCTCCCTAAATACTTCATTCAGTATGTGAACCAATAACTAGAGTTCAGTACAGTTTTTAAAATGTGAAATTTACATGTAATGAAATGTGCAAATCTTAAGTGTATATTCACTGACTTTTACACATAGGTATGGGTAGTCCAAAGCACTATGACATATGGGACATTACCATCCCTCCAGAAAATTTCCCTCATGCCCCTTTCCAAATAATCTCTGCCCTCACCTCCTCTGAAATCACTGTTCTAATTTTTTCTCCACCATGGATTATTTTTGCCTGTTCTAGAATTTGATATAAATGGAATCATACAGTATGTGCTCTCATGTGTAAGATTTCTTTCATTAGCATAATTTTTTTAGATTTATTTATGTTGTTTCATGTCTGTTCCTTTTCATTGCTTGTTATTTATAAATATACAATTTAAAAATCCATTCTTCTATTTATGTACATCTGGGCTATTTTCAATTTGGAGCTATTATGAATAAAGCTGTTATGAACACTTGCATTCAAGTCTTTGAGGGAAATATGTTTTCATTTTATGCCTAGGAGTGGAACTGCTGGGTCATAGGATAGTTGTATAATTAGGTCTTCTAATGCCAGACTATTTTCCAAAGTGGTTATGCCATTTTAAATTCCCACCAATAACATAAGAAAGTTTCAGTTACCCCACAACCTTGTCAATATTTGGTTTTGTCATTCCTTTAAATTTTAACCATTCTAGTGGTGTGTTGTAACTGATATACCATTGTAATTTTAATTTGAATTTCCCTGTTGACTAATAATGTTGAGTACTTTTTTCACGTACTTACTGGCTATTAATGTATCTTCACATTTTTTTTTAATTTAAAATTTTTTTTACTTTTTGGCTGTGTTGGGTCTTTGTTGCTGCGCATGGGCTTTCTCTAGTTGCAGCAAGCAGGGGCTACTCTTCGTTTCAGTGCATGGGCTTCTCATTGTGGTGGCTTCTCTTGTCGCGGAGCATAGGCTCTAGGCACGCAAGCTTCAGTAGTTGTGGCACACGGGCTTAGTTGCTCCGTCGCATGTGGGATCTTCCTGGAGCAGGGATCGAACCTGTGTCCCCTGTGTTGGTAGGCGGATTCCTAACCACTGTCCCACCAGGGAAGTCCCTATCTTCACTTTTATGAAACATATTTTCAAACATTTTATCTATTTTTCAGTTGAGTTGTCTTTTTATTGTGAATCGTGGGTATTTTTTTTTTTTTACATTATAGATCAGTTCTGTCGCATAGAATTTTCTGTATAGTCCAATATATTTATTGTGAAATGTGGCTACTGCAAATGAGGAAGTCTATTTTTTTTTTTTTTTTTTTTTTGCAGTATGCGGGCCTCTCACTGTTGTGGCCTCTCCCGTTGCAGAGCATAGGCTCCGGAGGCGCAGGCCCAGCAGCCATGGCTCACAGGCCCAGCCGCTCCGCGGCATGTGGGATCCTCCCGGACCAGGGCACAAACCCGTGTCCCCTGCATCGGCAGGTGGACTCTCAACCACTGCGCCACCAGGGAAGCCTGAGGAAGTGTATTTTTAATTGTATTTAATTTTAATTAGTTTAGATTGAAATAGCTACATTGGCTAATGACTAGCATATTGGACAGTGCTGTTCTAAAAACTAGTCCTTATCAGATACATGCTTTGTGATTATCTTCTCCCAATCTGTGGCTTGCCTATTCATTTTCTTTTTTTTTTTTTTTTGTCTGCGTTGGGTCTCTGTTGCTGCGCGTGGGCTTTCTCTAGTTGTGGCGAGCGGGGGCCACTTTTCGTTGCGGTGTGCAGGCCTCTCACCACGGTAGCTTCTCCCGCTGCAGAGCACGGGCTCTAGGCGCGTGGGCTCAGTAATTGTGGCTCACGGGCTCCAGAGCGCAGGCTCAGTAGTTGTGGTGCACGGGCTTAGTTGCTCTGCGGCATGTGGGATCTTCCTGGACCAAGGCTCGAACCCGTGTCCCCTGTGTTGGCAGGCGAATTCTTAACCATTGCACCACCAGGGAAGTCCCTATTCATTTTCTTAATGGTATCTTTTAATGAGGAGAAGTTTTAAATTTTGATCAAGCTTAATTTTTCAATTTTTTCTTTAATGGTTATTGTGTTCTATGACCCATCTAAGAAACTTTTGACTACTCCTAAGACACGACTTTTATGTTTGGGTTTATGATCCAGCTTGATGGTGTTTGGTGGGAGTCAGGGTTGTTTGAGTACCATTGTTAAAAAGACTTTCCTGATTGGATGCTTTGGCACCTTTCTGAAAAACAGAAAACGGTAAGTGTAGATCTATTTCTGTTCTCTCTTTCATTGATTTATTTACTGAGCGTTATGCCCTTACTACACTGTTTCGATTACTGTAGTTTTAAGTCTTAAAGTCAGACGTCCTTCAATTTTGTTCTTTTTCAAGATTGTCTTGAGTATTTTAGGTCCTTTGAATTTCCATATAAATTTTAGAGTCAGCTTGGTAATTTTTGGGATTATGACTGGGATTTTTGTTAAATCTATTGATCTTAGATATGATGAAAGAAATGTTTTATATTTTTAATCTGAGATTTTTAGGAATGGATGTCTCTATAGGTTGATGTATTTTAATACTCTGTCAAGAAGGAAAACAGGGTCTTCTATGATCCAGGCCAGAAGAGATCCTATAATAGTCTTTGTTTCTTCCATTTTGTATTGTTTATTCAGAGGGACTTTGAACAATAATTTCCTGGGCAGTACCTGGGGATAGAGTTGCAGACTCTATGGACCATGAAAAGTCAAGAATCTAGATTCCAAAAGACAGAACAGAAACCATTTCCAAGGTGAACTACTGATGCTAAATGTGAAAAATCCATGTATTATTCTGTGACTTATGTCCTATTTAAGGAAGGCAATAAACTGTGTGATTTTTTTCTTCTCTGTAGCATCTCTAAACTATTTTTTTCTTTCTTTTTTCTTTTTTGCGGTATGTGAGACTCTCACTGTTGTGGCCTCTCCCGTTGCGGAGCACAGGCTCCGGATGCGCAGGCTCCGTGGCATGTGGGATCTTCCTGGACTGGGGCACGAACCCGTGTCCCCTGCATCGGCAGGTGGACTCTCAACCAGTGCGCCACCAGGGAAGCCCCATCTCTAAATGATTTTGCCTTGGTTTTTCTCAACATTATTTTAGGAAAAGTGAAGCTTCACAACTTTGTTCTCTTCAATTCTTGTTTTAATTCAATATGAGCTTGGAAGATAAATCTACAGATTATTTAGTTAAATCTCTTCATGTTGTATACGAAGTAATAGTTAAATGATTTGTTCAAGATCACTGAGCTAGTTAGTAGCAGAGTTCTGACAATATTCCAGGCTTTCCAACCTCTCTACTCCACTGATATTTCCACTATGCTTTGCTGTCATAATAGCTAACCAGTGAGTAATTCCTGAGCCCCTATAATGTGCCTAGCATTGGGCTATTTATAGATGATATAAATTATCATTATGATATAGCTCTGATCCTCAAATACCATAGAGTCCTGTGTAAGACAAGAAACAATTAGAAAACAGTAAAAGGCAATGTATAATAATGTTCCAAGTTGGATCAAATTTTGGATAAAATGCTATAAATGCATATAGAAGTAATACTGTGACTCATTTTAAATAAATCTGGCTGTGTTAGAGCAATATAGAACTCTAATTGAAAGCAGGTTGTACAAGAGAGATCTGAAACAGGCTAGCTGTATAAAATGAATGAAGTCAAATTGCACCTTAAATTCATGCTCTGTTAAATAAAATGTTAAAAGTTGTTAAGAAGGTGAAGATTAATGCTTGATGAAATTATTAGAGAAGGTTTTATGGAAGAAGTAGGGTTTGAGACATAATTTCAAGGATTGGTGGAATTATAAAGGGCAAAGGGGATTATAAACTATTATAATTGGGATACAAACACTATTTTAAGGAAAATTTGAATACATTATAAATTAAAATGTAATTTTAATGCAGTTCAAGAGAAGGCCATTAAATATCTTTATGGGTTTCTGAAATAAGTTACTTTTTTTTTTTTTTTTTTGCGGTACGCGGGCCTCTCACTGTTGCGGCCTCTCCCGCTGCGGAACACAGCCTCCAGACACGCAGGCTCAGTGGTCATGGCTCACGGGCCCAGCCACTCCGCAGCATGTGGGATCTTCCCGGACCGGGGCACGAACCCATGTACCCTGCATCGGCAGGTGGACTCTCAACCACTGAGCCACCAGAGAAGCCCGTTACTTTTAACTAAAGCTAATGAAGCCTAAATTTATATGAGAAGGTTAAAGGTGGAAAATGCCTACTGAATTAAGCAGTTGAGTAGAAATTTAGGTTTTTTCCTGCAGAAGTGGTGCTATTTTGCCTAGGTGCTTCTTCTATGACAGCTGGTCCAAATGGAATATTGTTTTTTCAACAATATTCCTTAAAGGTAATGAGAGACCTGTATTTCCATCTTGCTTTCAACAATTTGCCCTAAAAAAAAAATAAACTAACATCTCTGACTCCATATTTCCTTATCCAGAAATGGGATTAATAATAACTTCACTGCCAACCTCATGGCAGTTATGAAACCTGAGTAAGATAATGTGTGTAAAAATGCTTCGGAATCTTTCAATATCAGATTCAGTAAGTAGTAAGAATTTTACAGATTATGGTCCAATGGAGATTCTATGAAGATATTTTTAGAGAGAAATACTGCAGAATTCTCTGCAGCATTGACTTGGATTGTTTTCAAAGATTCTAATAAGCACTATGTATTATATTTTTCCTGGGGTGTAGATAACTATGTATGTGTGCAGTATGATTAATTGAATGCTTCATATGTACTGGATCATCTTTCATAAACTGGGCTGATTTACAACTATTCAGTTAGCTGTTATTTAGAGTGTCATTGGAAAATTGTTTGTGTTACTTTTTATTTATACATTATATACAAAAAATTGCTTTCTTCATATCTGTATCCACTCTGTAATGACCTATCTAAGAAAATAATCTGAAAAAGAGTGGATATATGTATAACTGATTCACTTTGCTAAACAGCAGACACTAACACAACATTATAAATGAACTATACGCCAATAGAAATTAATTAAAAAAATAAAAAATCCACACACATACAAAAAGAAGTAAGTTCAGTTGTTACTAAGAAAAACAGATCTTGGTTTGTGATGTAAAGAGAGTCTTCAGTTCACTGCCTCCATGTCCCTATTCTCTAGCATCTGATACTATAATCTTATTTTATGGGGTTTGATAATTAATATTATAAAAATTAATAAATTATCAGTGATCAAATAACATTTAACTCTTGACAAATGTTCAAAATACACAAAGGACTTGATTTCTTAACAAAATACGCATATTTTTTCATATGGCAAAAAAGAATTGCCCTTTTATGTCAATTATATTTCAATTAAAAAAAAAAAAGAGAGGGACTTCCCTGGTTGCACAGTGGTTAAGAATCTGCCTGCCAATGCAGGGGACACGGGTTTGAGCCCTGGTCTGGGAAGATCCCACATGCCACAGAGCAACTAAGCCCCTGCGCCACAACTACTGAAGCCTGCACACCTAAAGCCCGAGCTCTGCAACAAGAGAAGCCACTGCAATGAGAAGCCCGTGCACCACAATGAAGAGTGCCCCCCCCCTTGATGCAACTAGAGAAAGCCCGCATGCAGCAACGAAGGCCCAACGCAGACAAAAAAAATAAATAAAAAGAGAATCACCTATAAGAAATCATACATTGACTATATTCTTATTTTTTTAAAAAATATTTCAATCTTTTCTTTGTGGATTACGCATTTTTAAAAAATTTATTTTGCTTATTTATTTGGCTGTGTCGGGTCTTTAGTTGCAGCATGAGGGGTCTTTGTTGAGGTGTCCGGGATCTTTCGTTGATGCACGGGCTTCTCTCTAGTTGTGGTATGCGTGTTTTTCCTCTCTCTAGTTGTGGGGTGCGGGCTCCCGAGTGCATGGACTCTGTAGTTTGCGGCATGTGGGCTCTCTCATTGAGGCGTGTGAGCTCAGTAGTTGTGGCGGGTGGGCTTAGCTGCCCCAAGGCATGTGGGATCTTAGTTCCCCAACCAGGGATCAAACCTGCGTCCCCTGCACTGGGAGGCAGATTCTTTACCACTGGACTGCCAGGGAAGACCCCTTGACTATATGCTTATTGAAGTCTGGGTTACTGAGTAGTATTAGTTATGTATTGTTGTGTAACCAATTACCATGAACTTGGTGCCTTAAAACAACACATTTATTATCTCACAGTTTCTGGGGGTCAGAATGTAACAGAATCCATTGCTTCGTGATCTCTCACAAGACTGCAGTCAAGGGGTCAGCCAGGGCTTGAGTCTCATTTGAAAGCTCAACTGGTAAGGATCAATTTCCAGTCTCACGTGGTTGCTGGCAGAATTCAGGTCCTTGCAGGCTGTTTTCCTGAGAACCTCAGTTCTTTGCTGGCTGTCAGCTGTTCCTTTCCACGTGGCCTTCTCCATAGGCAGTTTACAACATGGCACCTTGCTTTGTCAGAGCCAGCCAGGAGGTCTCCTAGAAAACTAGAAGTTACAGTCTTATGTAATGTAATCACAGAAGTGACATCCTATCACCTTTGTTGTATTCTATTGGTTAGAACAAGTTACATGTCCTGCTCACACTCAAGGGGAGGGGATTACACAAGGGCGTGAATGCCAAGAGGCAAGGATCATTTTGGCTATCTTAGAGTCTGTTGGAAAAGAACTGATTAATTTGACATATGACATAAGCTACAAAGAGAGACGCCCACTAAGAAATTGTACTCAATTAATTCTATAATCCAGAAGGAATTGGTGGGAATGGCTTAATAGAATTTTCCAGTTAGCAATACAGTATCACAAACAAATAAAGGTAAACTACTAAGCACATTACTTTTTCTTTACTATTCTGCTCTTTCTCCAGTGCTGTCAGCTGTGAAATGAGATAGCCTACATCAGACTCTGGAAAAGTGCTAAAGAGTTGTACTTCAGAAAAATGTTAGAGAAAAATACAATCATATATATATATACATATATATATATATATATATACACGTATATATATATATATATGTTTTAGCAGCAAATGGTATATTTCAGCAGCAAATGGTGTTGATTTTGTTATATTGATAAATGGTATCTATTAAAAATGTCATTTTCAACAGCACATGCCAGCATGTTGCCTCACAAAAATAGCTCGAGTTAAATAAAATAGTAATTCTTGGATATGATTAGAAATTCACAAAAGAGATTCAGTGTGGCATTAATGTAATAAGGTTGTTGACTTTGAGTACTTGACAAAACTTCACCAGGTAATTAAAAGAGCTCTTTGTATTCTTAACAAGTCAAAACAGCAGCTATTAAACAATTTAGAACAATTATGCACAAAATGAACATTTTCTGTATAAAAACATTTTTATCTGTTTTGAAGACTAGCAAAGACTGGAAAGCCTAAGATGGGAGAGATTAGTAATTATCACTTCAGTGTTTGGATTGTTGAGTTATAGTTAGTGGATGGCCTCTATGACTGAGAATAAGTTCCTTAGCCTGAATGGGTGGTCAGGAAAATCCTATTTTGTTTTTATTTTTAAGCTGCAGAAGAAGATGCCATGGAAAATGGACCCAAATACTGCCTGTAAGGTTGGTTGGTATGAACTGGAGCATTTCCAACAGCTTAAGAGTTGTGTGGAAGGCTTTGGAAGACAAAGATACACTTCATAGTTTTAAGTTTGCCAGTCTGTCTTAGAGCACATTGATATTGTAACCCTTAATGTCGGTATTTCTGCTCTATTGCTCTAAATCAGACTATATTTTGAGACATTAGAGTGATTTGGTAGGAGTTCTTCACTTACATAAAAGGATTGAATAAATTTTGTGCCTGCAAAAATTTATTATGACATATCATGTATAATATCTATGGTTAATAAATCCTAAATAGAAAAGGTCAATAAATGAATTGACGAGATTTGGTACTACAATGCCAAGTAGACTAAGATATTATGTAAGCCACATGATTATAGAGGACATTCTCACATTGTGGTCACAGCTTAAAACAGACAAAAATCTACATTACCTCCTTTTTCCTGAGGAAAATAGAACTTCACATTAGCTGAAGTGTAGGTTTGGTATCTTGATGGGGCTCTGCTTTGTCATTGTCCTTGGAATGTTCTCTAAAGTACACAGGAAAATTCTCTTCTGAGTACAGAATGAAGTAATGTTTTAGCAAAGTCTTGTAGAAACTTATGTCTTCTCATCTCTAGTATGCAATTGAAGGGTAGGAAGGACACGGCTGAAAAAATATAGGTTTGGTACTTGGAGAAAATGAAATAAAAAAGCAAAAGCCTGGGAATACTAAGGCCCTGGGTATAACACGTATTTGTCTGAGGTGACAAATACTTTTCCTAAATTCTGATAGTGTGGCTTCCATTTCAGGTTAGGATCTTCTTTGAAGCTTTAAGCATTAAAAAGAGACTATATTCAGTTATAACATGAGCCCTTGACCTTTGTCCAAGGATTCAGTTCAATCTTATAAATCAGAAATTCAAATGTCAAATCACCCATGATTTATCCTGCTTTGGATACAGGCATTTAGAAACCCATCCTGTCTCATTCTAGAGGTGGATTTTTAGTCATTTGGAGGCGTATTCCCAGATGCCCATTCAGTCTAAGAACATACAGATATCTCCCCCTCTTCTACAAAGTTCACTTTATGCTACTTTGGTTTTATGAAGGACCTATATAAGTACCTATTTTCACTAAATGAAAGAAATCTGAAGAGGATTGTTGCTTTTATGAAAAAAGGTGAAAAGTGAAAATAGCATTCAGCATTTATTTTACAGTGAGTGGATATGGAGGCAGTGCCTCCCTGAGCAGCGAGAGTGGCATCCCAAGCTCCTTTTCCGGGAACTACACTCAGCATCAGGCTACCATAGCTTTGAACTGTGTCTGTGAACATCTGTGCTTTATCTTGATTTATTTTGTGCATCTGTTAGTAAGATGTGTCCTAAGATGATTGCTTCTTTGCCTTACACCATTTCAGCTTACAAAAGGTTTCATAGGAACTCTCTGTACATACATTTGCTTTGTGTAATTAAAAAAAATAAGAATGAGGAGCTTCTTTTTTTTTTTTTTTTTTTTTTTTTGTGGTACACGGGCCTCTCACTGTTGTGGCCTCTCCCGTTGCGGAGCACAGGCTCCGGATGCGCAGGCTCAACGGCCATGGCTCACGGGCCCAGCCGCTCCGCGGCATGTGGGAACTTCCCGGACCGGGGCACGAACCCGTGTCCACTGTATCGGCAGGTGGTCTGTCAACCACTGCACCACCAGGGAAGCCCAAAGAGCTTCTTTGACAGGACTACTTTATGTGAGCTGAGGTACTGAAAGGCCAGCAAAGCCTTCAATATGGGAAAATCCACAAACTTTCTAGACCAGGTTTCCTACAGAGAGACTGGCTCATTGGGAAGCTATTCTCCTAAGCAGAATTACTCTATATTTTAATGTGAAATTTGTATTAGAAGAAGATAAAGCCAGTTTCATGCTTAGTCATGAATAGAGAGATTTGGAAACAAATCACACCATGGGGCAAAGTAGGGTCAATGAATAGGGTCGTCATTTAGACAAGTCCATAGATGGGGTGGGGTTTTCTTTTCAGGGAGCCCTTTGAACAGGATGAGAGGTTCAGTTGGGGACAGTCACCTTAAACTGAAGGAACTAGCACTAGTTTTCGAGCTTTATTTAGAATATTCAATAGAGACTGGAAACTGTCCACAATACCTTATTCTTCCTTAGTGAGTTGAGCAAAGGAATGAAACACTGAGGCAGTCCTGAGGCTTATGGGCAGGGAATAAGGCAGGCTCCTCATTTGTGGGTATCTGAACTTTCAATGAGTCCTTGGTCACCTGAGAATATAAATATATACATACATATATGTATATATATATATGGATATATATGTATTTTAGGGAGGGTAATCTAGCAGATACAAATACTTCCTTTCTAGAAAACAGTATAAGATATTACCCCACACATAGGAGACATACAAAACAATCCTCTTTGTTTTGATCAGTATTTGTAAAATTCTCTCAAGGTGGTAGAAACTTAATCTTGATAAGTACAGATTCCACCATAGATACCAGGGTTGTGTCTATGTAGTGTCCAGATGTCCACATGGTGATGTGAATTTAATCCTCAAGGTCGTTATCTATCCACACCAGCATCCATTGTGATGCCACATGCTTAACCATGAAGATTGTTGCCAAGTGTTGACCATTTTCTTGACATTAAGCTCTCTTTAAGGATCAGCTTTCTCTCAGCCAGTCCTGTGGCTCTTTGTAGGGGGCTAACCCCATGAAGCTGCCTCAGGCTGTCTGCCTAAACACAACACTCAACCATTTTCATTCTGTGGTCCTGCCACTACACTGAGTTCTATCTGGGAATGGGGGCATTGATTTTGTTGTTCTTACATCCCCCAAACTGATTTGGGGCTTTCTTGTTCCCCTTCCTCACTGGGGCTGAATCTTGGGGGAGAGGCAGTAAAAGTGTATGGGGTTCTTTCTTAGGAGCTGTAATAGGCACAGATTATTCTCACTTCAAATGAAAGAAATCCTAACCAACAATGGTTTAAACAATTAATTATCTCACACAACAAGAGGTCTGGAGACACAGGCCAGGACTGGCATAGCAGCTTCACTATATAACCAGGAATTCATCTTCCTGCCATGCTTCCACTTTGTTACCCTCAGCTATTGGTTTTTGTCATTGTGTTTGTCACCACTGTGCTTGTCATGTCCGAATGGGGAAGGGCTATATGAGGTACAAGGAATTATAAGGGGAAAATCCTCTATAAATGTTACAAAATATATCTCACCATGGTTACAAGTACACAGAAACCCACCCAAATTAGGCCAAGGTAGAAAGAGAATTTGTTGGTTGGATGTAAGTATATCTCATGGACCTAAGGATAGGAAGTATAGCTGAACTTCACTGTGGACTAGAAGCAGGAACTGGAAAGCTGTTATGGATCAGTACAGCTGTTATCCCTTCCTTTCTGGGCACATGATCTCTTATGGTCTGCTTTATTTTTCTTTCTTGGCATTGGCTTTTTATACTTCTCTGTGTACAAAGTAGAAAATGGTCACTTTAGCCTTATCAGTTCAAAGGCAAACTAAGATTGAGTAGCATCTCTTTTGCTTTAAATTCTCTGGGGAAAGAATATGATTGGTCCAATTTTGGTGGTATGTCAATCTTTAATCCAATCAGTGACCATGGGGATGGGGTCAAATGACTTAGCAGTTCTTAGGAACTAAGGGAGAATACTCTTGAGAAGGGACCATGTGTGTGTGTGTATGTGTGTGTGTGTGTGTGGCAGTGGTTGTTGGAGAAGAAACAATGGACAGCTCTACTACTCTCTTGATACCCTAATCTGCTGAAGGATAAATCAAATTAACCATTCATTCATTCTACAGACATTGGTCTCACTTGTTCTTCCCCTTATGCTCTCTCTCAGAGTGTCAGTACCGCTCATCTAGTTGCCTATATTATAAACTCTGTACAACCCAATAAGCAACACAACAGCTAATAGTTATTGAGTATGTGATAGGCATTCTATGTGCATTATTTTAAATTCAACCGCATAACAACTCTACAAATAGGTATTATCTATTTTATAGATAAGCAAAGTGAAATTTAGAGATGTTAAGTCAAGCTTTCAACATCTCTTTCGGATTACTGCAGTAACCTCCTGTCTCCCTGCCTCTGATCTGACCCCTCCTATCCTTTTTCTGCCTGTCAATCATAGTGGTATTTCTAAAACACAAATCTGATCGTGCTGCTTTCCTGCTTAAAACCCTTCTATGGTTCCCTCAGGATAAAGTCCAAATTCCTTTGCATGATGTATAAAGCCTTTCATGATCTGGGTAGCTATCACCCTACCAATCTCTATCCTCATCTCTTTCAGTCTTGCACCTCACAGTTTATCCTTAAGCCACACAGATTATTTGCAGTTCTTAACAATTCATTTCTTACTTCTGCACAACAACCCTGTAGCCATTCTCCCTGCTGACTCCTACACATTACCCACACGCAGGATTAAGCTTAGATGTTACCCTATTCAGAAGCCTTCTCTGATTGAATTCAGTGCCCCTCCTTTATACTTTTGTATCACTCAGTGATTTTCTCCTATACTTATCACACCATACTGTAATTGTTTGTAAACTTATTCTGTCTCTTGCACTGGATTGTAAAGTCATTGAGTGGAAAGATTATGTCAGGTTTAGTATTGAAAACCCTAAGATTAGGGTAGTGCTTGGTGCATAATAGTTGCTCAATAAATATTTGTTAAATGAATGAATCTTTGGTAGACTTCTGGAAGAACTCGAAAAGCTACCTGGAGAGAAAGAGATATTCAATATTTCTTGTTTAGTAAATGGATTATTCTGAGAGCTATTTCCCCTTAGCCCTTTTTTTTGGCTTATAATTTATAAAAATTGAGCAGATGCAAATTTAAAAATTGATAAAATTAACTGTGAAAACACATCACAAAGTAATAAAATAAGAAAGTGATATAAAACAATAAGTAATGGTGTTAAACCTAATGTAAGAAGAAGAATGCTGAATGCAGTGACAAAGTTGTGAGATTGGGGGAGAAAAAGCAAGGAACTGAAAATTCTTTTCACTGCTTACTAAATTGAATGTATATTGCTGGTAATATTTCATTTAATTCTTACAATAATTCTTTGAGGTTGATATGTTATGCCTATATTAAAACTAAGGAAATTAAAGATCAGATTAGAGCAAAATAAACTGAATGATTCCACAAGAAACTCTCTACAGATAAGCATATAAAAGAAATGAAAATCAACCTTAGAAAATATTGTGGAAAATATGCGAAGGTAAACCACTCTACACCCTAAATGATTCTTTTGCTGGGTCTGGGCTCCTGTATCAGCTTTCCAGCTTTCTCTCCTAAAGCGATTTCCTTCACTTTCACCTTCTTTGAATGTAGGGATATGTCCTTCCTTTTACCTGGATGAATTCCATCTCCTTCCTCAAGCTTTGTCTCACTTTAAGTTGCTTCTTGAGTGAAATTTGCTTCATTAGACCCGCTTTCTGATTTAATTAAACCTTTTCGACCCTAGCAAAGCACCCCGACTTCTCTCTCAGAGAATTATCAGCAACACAGCAGTAAATGTCAACACAAAGCCCACTATTACTGTAGATCACTCAGGGGGAAAAAAAAAAGATAAAATCCTTAACAGTGGCAGTGTTTAAGTGACTATATTCTGCGCTGTGAGAACGCCTGGAGTCATTTTTAACTTCCACCATTTCCTACTTCTCAGTTGGGTCAGTTTTCTAAACTTTATAAGTCTCAGTTTTCTTACCTATGAAAAGAGGATCCTAGTAAAAGTCTCCTACCTACCTACTCCAGAACTCCTGTGAGGGCCAAATTAGAGGAGGTACGTGAAAATGCTTCCCAAACATTTGGTAAAACGCTGTAAAATGTTTGTACCTGGCTACAGACGAGATCACGACAAGTTGTATTCCTGTGTTGAAGAAACTCAAAGGAGGCTAGTCGTTAAGGAGAGGAAGCCGAGCGTTGCCATGTGACGTCATCACCCAGCGCTTGCCGCGACGGTTTCCGGGTTGGGCTCAAGGCAGCGTTCTGCGTCATGGGGACTTGGCGGCGTTTGCTGCTTTTTGGGGGGGCGTCGCTTCGGGGCTGCGGCGGGGCCTGTGTCCCGCTTGGGGGAGGCCGAGTGTTGGTTTGGGGGCGCCAGGTCCGTGGTGCTGCAGAGCAGGTGGAGGCGGGCGGGTCCGAGACGCTGGGGCGCCGGGGCTGCGGGTGCTCTGCAATTGCCTCTTGCCGAGGAGTACTCACTTCACTGCCTCGTGGGCACCCGCCCACTTGGCGGCTCAGTGAGACCCCAGTTCTGGACGTCCTCACTTTCCAGGCGGGCCCCCAGTGGGAACCAGGCCGAGGCTTAGAGGGGCGTAAAATAGATGGTTAGAACATGGATATGTGACTTGCACTTGTTTTCTTAGTGTTGGTTTATTTAGAAAATAGGTTAAAGAGAAGGAAAACACGCGGAGGATTTAACTCCGGAAAGAGGCAGCTTACTTTCCATTTTTAACGTCTGCGTATCCTGGCAAATAAATTTCAATTTAAACAATGTGTCTGTGCAATTGTGATCAATAGCAATAGGTAAATAACACTAAAGGCTTAAATAGTGGAGATGAGCAGAATTAGAGTAGAAAAGAAAGCCCTGTTAATTGCAAATACCGAATTGTTTTTGCTTTTACAGCGTGATAATGGAGATGGCTTGTTTTAAAACTGTTTTTTTTCTTCTTCTTAAGTTCTCTGGTGCTGAGAGTGAGACCCTAAAACAAAGAAGAACACAAATCATGTCTCGAGGACTTCCAAAGCAGAAACCAATAGACGGTGTTAAACAAGTTATAGTTGTGGCTTCTGGAAAGGGTGGAGTTGGAAAGTCTACTACAGCAGGTATTATAGGATATTAATTCTCATCTTGATTAGGACTTTATGCCAACTGGAAAGTGCACCATATTAAAATTATAGTTTTGTTCTTAAAAAAGTATTTGTGAAGTTCCTAACAGCTGCTTCCTTAGGATGAGGAGTTGGTAGTGATTGGGAGCTTAGATTTTTGGAGTTAGACAAAACTAGATATGTAGCCAGGTCTTTGACTCCTTAACTGAGGAAAAGGTGGTCAGGTTGCCCATTACATCTTCAGTTTACTTAACTGTAAAATGGCAATGATTATAATCTTTTTCATAGGATGGTTATGCAAATTAATTAAACAAGCTGACTACTTAGCCCACTGTCTCATACATAGTAAGTACTCTATATTTGGTTGCTGTTACTATTATTATTAAACATTTAGTAAGTTTAACACTAAATTTATTTCTGTTCTTTGACGTTATTTTCTAGTCTTTTTCAGTGTACACATAGCTAAGTAGTTGCAATGAGATTGTTTACATTACCGTGGCTTATTTTCATTTAACCATAATATAATTTTCAGCATTTATGAAGTCAACATAGATCTAATATTTGCAAATGTTTTAATTATTTAAAATATCTTTTAAGCTTTGTATCTTTTATATTAATATACTGGAGCAGAGAATTTGTTTTTTGGTGGCTTTTTAAAATTGATTATAGATTTCATTGTGACTGAAATGCTGCTTTCAGAACCCATAAAAGAAGTGCCCCCAGAAATAGAAGAGTTACCATCCAAGACTAATGACCAGGTATTCCCAGATGTCTTCAAAAGAAACTTTTTATTTCTAACAAAAATTTTCAGTGTAATAATGTAAAAAGGTAACTCCCCTCCTCCCAATTCAACTCAACAGAGGCAACTTGTATTATTAATTTGGAGTTATAAAGCTCTCAAGTCTTATTGTTGCCTCATTTAAAATTTTCAATCATTTTAATAGGAATGGCTTAATTCAGGTCTTATCCAACCTATCTTTTTTGCAGTTGATTTAAAAAAAGTAACCATCCTTATTTTATTTTGTTAATTTTGGCACAGTTCTACACTGTTAAAGATTGTTTATGTATTTTTTTTTTTAGGTTTTGACTCAAATTTCTGCATTTTTTTAAAATTGAAGTGTAGCTGATGTACAATATTATATAAGTTTCAGGTGTACAACATAGTGTACAATTTTTAAAGGTTATATCCCATTTATCGTTAATATAAAATATTGGATATATTCCCTGTGTTGTACAATATTTCCTTGTAGCTTATTTATTTTATACTTAGTAGTTTGGACCTCTTAATTACCTACTCCATCTTGCCCCGCCCCCCTAAGATCTCTAAATTTTTTTTTTTTTTTTCTCAGATAGTAACCTAAAGTTGGGGCATATATGTACCTTAAAATTCCTTAGTTCCATTGAAACCAATGACATTTTCAAATTAAAAGGGCCAGGTACAGAGTTCTGTGACTTTCACTAGAGATCTTGTGTCTTGACTCAAAGCCATATTTGGTAATTCCTAGATGCAGCAGTTTTATAGTTGTACAACCAGCTACAAATCCAACTGTATAGTGTTATTAGCTCAGTTTTTTCCCATTTTGACCTGAATGTAATTGTGGAAGAGTTTTTCAGATGTTTTGAAGAAATTAAGATTTACTAAGTATTGTAGTTATGATAGACCCCTGATATACTATTTGATAGATACTATATTATTATTAAAAATAGTTAGTGATTGTTCTTAATGAATTTATGCTATATCCTACACTTTTTGGCTTTCTTTCTTAAGGATCTACAATCCACCTATTTGGTATTTTGTTTTTAAAATTTGGAAGCTCTTTGGAGCTCTTTGGAGCTCCAAAGCTCTTTGGAATCCACCTCTACTTGTGTTTTGAAAATTCAGAGTACATTTACCTGTATTCAGTGGTGTGAATCCTTTTGCAAGCTCTGTTTACTTGGACTGGTTAAAGATGGAAAGTGTTTTCGTGATAATAGCTATAAGTTCTTTGGGTTTTGTGCAATATAATTTGTTGGGTCTGTAGGCTAGCACTTGTGTAAAACAAATTGTTTATTGTTTTTGGTTGTAAGATCGTCTGTTACCATGGAATGTGACAGCAGTTAGACAGGAAAATATATGAGAAAATGTACAGTGTTTGACACATAAGTGCTTCAGTAAGTGTCCCTTCCTTGCGTTTTTTTCTTTGTTAGCATCATACCACTTGTCCCAAATAATTGGCCTATATTGTTTCATAACAGCTCTATCTGCATACATAAGCCTTAGAAATAGATTATTTCTATGTAACTCTGTTGGTATTCTATTTCTTTCCATTATATGTATTTATTCCTGTTCCAAACTATCTCAAAATACTTCCTATTTGAATATGTATGCTGGAGATATTTTGGATTAAAATAATGACATTTGATTAATACAGACATGCTCTGTGATTCTATTGTGTAAATGCAGAAAGACCCTCACATTAAAATGAATTACTCTCTAAAAGTTTCTGCCTAAAAGTTGGATTATGTTTAACCTGAAATTCAGAATTATTTTATAATTTATAAAAATTAATTTGTCAAGTGCCATGCCTTAGGCATAATACTATAATACATACAGTATTTGATTTAATTCTCACAACAGTTATGAAATAGGACCTCATTTTATAGAGGAAGAAACAGGCTTGGAGTAAAATATCCTACTCAAGATTATAAAACAGAGAGTGGTGAAACTGGGGTTTGAACCAGGTCATCCTTGAAAGTTTATGCTCTTAAATACTTTAAAGGAAACAATATCGGCATCATTTATAACACTGTTCTGTAAGGAATTGTGATCCACAGTATGAGGGTCTATTTATTTATCAGTTTTGGGAATGTGTTACTTTTGAACCTCTTTTTCATCTCAGATGTAGCATATCCTTATTGCTGGGCTAAAAGTGGTTTTGGGGACTACTGCTTTCCCCCTTTATGTCTTTGAGATTCACTAACAATAGACACTTTTGGGAAAATGTTTCACTGCCTTGCCTTTTACCTTCCTCTCTTCCCTCTGCTCACTGGTCCAAGCTTTCATTTACGTGGGTATTTGTGAGTTAGATATTTGGAATTCCTGCATTACCAGCATTTATTTTTAAAAAGCAATAGGATCACATCCATTTTTATTTATTAAAAAGTAAGTAATTTTTCCTCAAAATATATTTTTGAAAATAATTGAATGATATATACCATTAACATCATTTAAAAAAAACTTGGATTATTTAAATACAATTGTAACAGATGATAAATGGATTAATTAAAATGATAATTTGGGGGCAGACATCTACTGTTTATGTTGAAATGTTACTTTCTTTTTTGTGTTTTTTACTTTCTGTATTCTCTCCATGTCCTTGTTTTTTATAATGGAGATATATTAAAACTTTATTTGCCTTGGTTGTTACATTGAACATATTAAAAGACAATGAATTTTAGTAGAAGGAAAGTTACTAAATTTAATTACTTTTTTGTTTCTTACAGTGAACCTTGCACTTGCTTTATCAGTGAATGATTCGGTAGGTGTTTATTAATAGAAATACTAATTTATTAAAATGTTTCTTAAGGCAATGATTAAGAGCATACTGATGTTTTTCATTTACTCTGTTGGGCATATAGTGTAGCTGTAGTCATTTGCATGTCTTTAAGGAGCTCAAAAATCTGCCGTAAGTACTGGTTATATTTAATAATGATGATGAGCATGGAAGGGACCACTAGTCAAGGAATTCAGGCAGCCTCTAGAAGCCAAGGAAATGGCTTTTTCCTTAGAGCCTCCAAAAGGTATGTAATCCTCTCAGCACCTTAATTCTAGCTCATTGAAACCTATTTTGAACTTCTGTGATAATTTCTTACAGTAGGAGTGGGAAACTGACACAGGAAGTCAATTTTCTTAGTTCTTAAATTTCTGAAGATGTCTTTATTTTGCCTTAATATATCATAGTTTGACTAGATGTAGAATTCCAGGTTTACAATAATTTCCTCTCTGAACCTTGAAAACAAGATTCCATTTTCTTCTAGCATGCTAATGAGATGTCTGATGCTAGTCTGATTTATATTGCTTTGTAATAACCTGTGTTTTTCCCTTTAAAGCTTTTAAGAGTTTTCTTTATGTCTTTTAAGTTTAGAAATGTCACAAATATGTGTCTGGTTGTTGGCTTTACATTTTTTTTACCTGTTTGGAAATTGGCCAAGCAGTACAAGGCTTGAGTCTTTTTCAGCTCAGGGAAAATTTCTTCATTGATTACTTTTTGTGATGTGTTTGTTCTTTCTCCAGAAACCTATTAGGTAGATATTGACCCTTCATGCTTGTTAATTTTTCTCTCATGTTTTCCATCTCCTTGTCTTTTGCTCTGTGTTTTGGAAGATGTCTTAGACCATTTTCCACACTGCTATATTGGGTTGTAGTTGTTATTTAGCCCTTCCAATTTTTATTTTTAATTTGGAAATGATATTTTTTCCAGTTTTCCAGAACTGTTTTATTTTCCAATTGCTATCCACTTAAAAAAAAAAAAAGGTTGCACCATTCGTTTGAGTCTCTCTGAGGATGCTAATTAGAATTAATAAAAAATGTTCCTTTTAATGATCTCTATTTACTTAGCATGGTGGTTCTTATAATGTGGTCCTCAGACCAGCAGAATCAGCATCACCTGGGAACTTGTTAAACATACAAAATCTTGAGCCCCAGACCTACTGAATCAGAAACCCTGAAGGTGGAGCCCTACAGTCTTGTTTTAATCAGCCCTCTAGATGATTTTGATGCATGCTAAAGTTTCAGAACCATGGATGTATTGTTTCTTAAAACTCTAAATTGCTGATGGGATCCTGTTCCGTTTTCCACTGTGATTATATTTTTAATTTAGTTTTAAGCTATTTTTTCCTCTTGTTTCAATGGGAATTTGGAAGAGAGATATTCATGTATGATTAGGCAACCTTATTGAAATGAAAGCCAGTAATATATATTTTTCTTGGCTGCGCCCTGCAGCATGCAGGATCTTAGTTTCCCAACCAGGGACCGAACCATTGACCCCTGGAGTGGAAACTCAGAGTCCTAACCACTGGACTGCAAGGGAAGTCCCGCCAGTAATACTTTTTAAAAAATAGTTTTTATTAGAGTACTTAGTTATCTTGGAGAAGGGACCCCATCTTCCTTAAAGAAGGGAGGAAACAAGGAAAATTCAATGGATGAGAAGGTAAATAAATTCATAGGTGTGGGGATCTTTTAATTTGGTTATCATTTCAGCCAAAGCTTTGATTCTTAAGACAATGCGAAGTAATTATATAAGAAGCAATCGAAGGATGAAAAGAATAGTTAAAAAGAGGTTGATTCCTTCATGTTAGATGTTGCTAGTTTTGATGAGATGGTAGCTCAGATTTTTTTTTTCTTTTTTCTTTTTTTTTCCCTTTCAGGGAGCAGGGATGGTCAGCTTCATATTTAATGCTTTAGATGTATGACAGGGAAATAAGCAACAAGGAAGGAAAAGCAATGTTTTTCCCTGGGCCAGTTTTTCAGAAAGCATTTTAGTGTCCTTAAGTGTTTTTAAATATGTTTGTAAAATCTACTTTAGGAAGGGCTTAAGTATTCTGTTATCCAGATGAAGGTTTTTTTTTTTTCATTTCTTGATATTTTGTAGCAAAGTTAGTTTAGAAATTAAAAAGAAGATAGCCAGGAAATTTGAGCATCATGCTATGGAACTCAAAGATAATCTGACATAATACAGTGTTTTACAATTGGCTACTGTCTTGTCCTCTTAATCTATATATACTTAGGAAAGATCACTTTTATACAGCATGTATACTTGATTAATAGTGTTTTTATTTGGGAGCAGCATGTTTGGCTTAAACTGTGATCTGCCAGAGGACTGCCTGTGTATAGAAGATAAATCATATATAAATATATGATTTATATGTATCTGGCAGTCTTATAATCTGTATTGCCCAACTTAAGATGTTATTAATATTACACTTATTTAGAGGACATGTTTGGTCTTTAGGGAAAACTCAAGGTTCCTCCAAGCCCTTCTTATTGCCTGAGCTGATATATATAGATGGCTTATGTCCAAGGACATTTATTGGGACATGGTACTAGGGTATGTTGCCTTATGGGCTGAAAACCTCCAGTTAGGATGGTGTCTTTGGAGCTGATCTAGTGATTCATTCCCATGGAGTCTTAATTGCATGGAGCTTATGTTGTAAGAGGGGTCTCTGACCTGCTTACCCTTAGGCCAACTTTTGTTTTTTTACATCTTTATTGGAGTATAATTGTTTTACAATATCGTGTTAGTTTCTGCTGTATAACAAAGTGAATCAGCTACATGTATACATATATCCGCATATCCCCTCCTTCTTGAGCCTCCCTCCTACCCTCCCTATACCATCCCTCTAGGTGGTCACAAAGGACCGAGTTGATCTCGCACTAGCTATCTGTTGTACATTTGGTAGTGTATATATGTCAGTGCTACACTCTCATTTCATCCCAGCTTCGCCTCCCCCCCAACTGCCCCCCCACCCTGTCCTCAAGTCCACTCTCTACATCTGTGTCTTTATTCCTGTCCTGCTCCTAGGTTCATCAGAACCAGTTTTTTAAAAAAAATTCCATATATATGTGTTAGCATATGGTATCTGTTTCTCTCTTTCTGACTGACTTCACTCTGTATGACAGACTCTAGGTCCATCCACCTCACTACAAATAACTCAATTTCGTTTCTTTTTATGGCTGATTAATATTCCATTGTATATATGTGCCACTTCTTCTTTATCCATTTATTGGTTGATGGACAGTTAGGTTGCTTCCATGTGCTTAGGCCAACTTTGCCAAAGACCTTGCTAACCCTTTTCTCCTATTTTCCTTGGGTTGGTACTTGCCCCTTTTCAGCATTGGAGTGGGAAGATCTAATAAGATTAATTTGTTGGTCTAGGGGAAACAGGTCTAGGAAGTTATTCATTTTACTTTTAATGTTGGCCTTATGATCTCTAAACTGGGTTATGTAAACCCCAAGGGGTATGCAAGATAGGCCATTGGAATGTAGAAGGGAAATTTATCTTTTCTTTTTTTTTAAAATTTTATTTTATTTATTTGTTTTTATACAGCAGGTTCTTATTAGTTATCCATTTTATACATATTAGTGTATACATGTCAATCCCAATCAACCCATTCATCCCACCACCACTCCCACCCCCTGCCACTTTCTCCCTTTGGTGTCCATACGTTTGTTCTCTACATCTGTGTCTCTATTTCTGCCTTCAAACCGGTTCATCTGTACCATTTTTCTAGGTTCCACACATATGCGTTAATATACGATATTTGTTTTTCTCTTTGTGACTTAACTTCACTCTGTTTGACAGTCTCTAGATCCATTCATGTCTCTACAAATGACCCAATTTCTTTCCATTTAATAGCTGAATAATATTCTATTATATATGTACCACATCTTCTTTATCCATTTGTCTGTCGATGGGCATTTAGGTTGCTTCCATGTCCTGGCTATTGTACATAGTGCTGCAATGAACACTGGGGTGCATGTGCCTTTTGAATTATGGTTTTCTCTCTGGGTATATGCCCAGTAGTGGGATTGCTGGCTCATATGGTAATTCTATTTTTAGTTTTTTAAGGAACTCGATACTGTTCTCCATAGTGGCTGTATCAATTTACATTCCCACCAACAGTGCAAGAGGGTTCCCTTTTCTCCACACCCTCTCCAACATTTGTTGTTTGGAGATTTTCTGATGATGCCCATTCTAACTGGTGTGAGGTGATACCTTACTGTAGCTTCGATTTGCATGTCTCTAATAATTAGTGATGTTGAGCAGCTTTTCATGTGCTTCTTGGCCTCTGTATGTCTACTTTGGAGAAATGTCTATTTAGGTCTTCTGCCCATTTTTGGATTGGGTTGTTTGTTTTTTAATATTGAACTGCATGAGCTGTTTATATATTTTGGAGATTAATCCTTTGTCCATTGATTCATTTGCAAATATTTTCTCCCATTCTGAGGGTTGTCTTTTCATCTTGTTTATGCTTTCCTTTGCTGTGCAAAAGCTTTTAAGTTTCATTAGGTCCCATTTGTTTAGTTTTGTTTTTACTTCCGTGACTCTAGGAGTTGGATCAAAAAAGATATTGCTGTGATTTATGTGAAAGAGTGTTCTTCCATGTTTTCCTCTAAGAGTTTTATAGTGTCCGGTCTTACGTGTAGGTTTTAATCCATTTTGAGTTTATTTCTGTGTATGGTGTTAGGGAGTGTTCTAATTTCATTCTTTTACATGTAGCTGTCCAGTTTTCCCAGCACCACTTATCGAAGAGACTGTCTTTTCTCCATTGTATATCCTTGCCTCCTTTGTTATAGATTAGTTGACCATATGTGCGTGTGTTTATCTCTGGGCTTTCTATCCTGTTCCATTGATCTATATTTCTGTTTTTTTGTGCCATATTGTCTTAATTACTGTAGCTTTGTAGTATAGTCTGAAGTCAGGGAGTCTGATGCCTCCAACTCCATTTTTTTCCCTCAAGACTGCTTTGGCTATTTGGGGTCTTTTGTGTCTCCATACAAATTTTAAGATATTTTGTTCTAGTTCTGTAAAAAATGCCATTGGTAATTTGATAGGGATTGCATTGAATCTGTAGATTGCTTTGGGTAGTATAGTCATTTTCACAATGTTGATTCTTCCAATCCAAGAACATGGTATATCTGTCCATCTGTTTGTGTCATCTTTGATTTCTTTCATCAGTGTCTTACAGTTTTCTGAGTACAATTCTTTTACCTCCTTAGGTCGGTTTATTCCTAGGTATTTTATTCTTTTTGTTGCAATGGTGAATGGGATTGTTTCCTTAATTTCTCCTTCTGATCTTTTGTTGTTAGTGTATAGCAATGCAAGAGATTTCTGTGCATTAAATTTGTATCCTGCAACTTTACCAAATTCACTGATTAGCTCTAGTAGTTTTCTGGTGGCATCTTTAGGATTCTCTATGTATAGTATCATGTCAGCTGCAAACAGTGACAGTTTTACTTCTTCTTTTCTAATTTGTATTCCTTTTATTTCTTTTTCTTCTCTGATTGCTGTGGCTAGGACTTGCAAAACTATGTTGAGTAATAGTGGCACGAGTGGACATCCTTGTCTTGTTTCTGATCTTAGAGGAAATGCTTTCAGTTTTTCACCATTGAGAATGATGTTTGCTGTGGATTTTTCATTTATGGCCTTTATTATGTTGTAGTAGGTTCCCTCTCTGCCCACTTTCTGGAGAGTTTTTATCATAGATGGGTGTTGAATTTTGTCAAAAGCTTTTTCTGCATCTATTGAGATGATCATATGGTTTTTATTCTTCGATTTGTTAATATGGTGTATCACATTGATTGATTTGCATATATTGAAGAATCCTTGCATCCCAGCATAAATCCTACTTGATCATGGTGTATGATCCTTTTAATGTGTTATTGGATTCTGTTTGCTAGTATTTTGTTGAGGATTTTTGCATCTCTATTCGTCAGTGATGTTGGTCCGTAATTTTCTCTTTTTGTAGTATCTCTGTATGGTTTTGGTGTCAGGGTGATGGTGGCCTCATAGAATGAGTTTGGGAGTGTTCCTTCCTCTGCAATTTTTTGGAAGAGTTTGTAGAGGATTGATGTTAGTTCTTCTCTAAATGTTTGATAGAATTCACCTGTGAAGCCACCTGGTCCTGGACTTTTGTTTGTTGGAAGATTTTTAATCATAATTTCAATTTCAGTGCTTGTGATTGGTCTGTTGATATTTTCTGTTTCTTCCTGGTTCAGTCTTGGAAGTTTATACCTTTCTAAGAATTTGTCCATTTCTTCCAGGTTGTCCATTTTATTGGCATAGAGTTGCTTTTAGTAGTGTCTTAGGATCCTTTGTATATCTGGGGTGTCCGTTGTAACTTCTCCTTTTTCATTTCTAATTTTATTGATTTGAGTCCTCTCCCTCTTTTTCTTGATGAGTCTGGCTAAAGGTTTATCAATTTTATCTTCTCAAAGAAGCAGGTTTTAGTTTAATTGATCTTTGCTATACTTTTCTTTGTTTCTATTTCATTTATTTCTGCTCTGATCTTTATGACTTCTTTCCTTCTACTAACTTCGGGTTTTGTTTATTTTTCTTTCTCTAGTTTGTTTAGGTGTAAGGTTTGATTGTTTATTTGAGATTTTTATTGTTTCTTGAGGTAGGATTGTATTGCTATAAACTTCCCTCTTAGAACTGGTTTTGCTGCATCCCGTAGGTTTTGGATCATGGTGTTTTCATTGTCATTTGTCTCAAGGTATTTTTTGATTTCCTCTTTGATATCTATAGTGATCTCTTGGTTATTTAGTAATGTATTGTTTAGCCTCCATGTGATTGTGGTTTTTACGTATTTTCTGCCTGTAATTTATTTCTAATCTCATAGCGTTGTGGTTGGAAAGGTGCTTGATATGATTTCAATTTTCTTAAATTTACCAAGGCTTGATTTGTGACCCAAGATGTGATCTATCCTGGAGAATGTTCCGTGTGCACTTGAGAAGAGAGTGTAATCTGTTTTTGGATGGAATGTCCTATAAATATCAATTAACTCTGTCTGGTCTGTTGTGTTATTTAAAGCTTGTGTTTCCTTATTAATTTTCTGTCTGGGTGATTTGTCCATTGGTGCAAGTGAGGAGTTAAAGTCCCTATTATTGTGTTACTGTCAATTTCCTCTTTTATAGCTGTTAGCAGTTTCCTTATATATTGAGGTGCTCCTATGTTGGGTGCATATGTATTTTTATTTGTCATATCTTCTTCTTGGATTGATCCCTTGATCATTATGTAGTGTCCTTCCTTGTCTCTTGTAACATATTTTAAAGTCTATTTTATCTGATATGAGTATTGCTACTCCAGCTTTCTTTTGATTTGCATTTTCATGGAATATCTTTTTTCCATCCCCTCACTTTCAGTCTGTATGTGTCCCTAGGTCTGAAGTGGGTCTCTTGTAGACACTATATATATGGGTCTTGTCTTTTTATCCATTCAGCGAGGCCTATGACTTTTGGTTGGAGCATTTAATCCATTCACATTTAAGGTAATTATCGATATGTATGTTTCTATTACCATTTTCTTAATTGTTATGGGTTTGTTTTTATAGGTCCTTTTCTTCTCTTGTGTTTCCCACTTGGAGAGGTTCCTTTAGCATTTGTTGTAGAGCTGGTTTGGTAGTGCTCAATTCTCTTAGCTTTTGCTTGTCTGTAAAGCTTTTGATTTCTGCATTGAGAAATTTTACTCTACCCAGCAAAATCTGAATGAGATCCTTGCTGGGTAGAGTAATTCTGGTTGTAGGTTTTTCCCTTACATCACTTTAAATATGTCTTACCACTCCCTTCTGGCTTGTAGAGTTTCTGCTGAGAAATTTGCTGTAAACCTTATGGGAGTTCCCTTGTATGTTGTCATTTTTCCTTGTTGCTTTCAATAATTTTTCTTTGTCTTTAATTTTTGTCAATTTGATTACTATGTGTTTCGGCATGTTTCTCCTTCGGTTTATCCTGCCTGGGACTCTGCACTTCCTGGACTTGGGTGGCTATTTCCCGTGTTAGGGAATTTTTCAAGTATAATCTCTTCAAATATTTTCTCAGGTGCTTTCTCTCTCTCTCCTCCTTCTGAGACCCCTATATTGCGAATGTTATTGCCTTTAATGTTGTCTCAGAGGTCTCTTAGGCTGTCTTCATTTCTTTTCATTCTTTTTTCTTTATTTTGTTCCATGACAGTAAATTCCACCATTCTGTCTTCCCGGTCACTTACTCGTTCTTTTGCCCCAGTTATTCTGCTATTGATTCTTTCTAGTGTATTTTTCATTTCAGTTATTGTAATGCTTATCTCTGTTTGTTCTTTAATTCTTCTGGGTCTTTGTTAAACATTTCTTGCATCTTCTTGATCTTTGCCTCCGTTCTTTTTCTGAGGTCCTCTATCATCTTCACTATCATTGTTCTGAATTCTTTTTCTGGAAGGTTGCCTATCTCCACTTCATTTAGTTGTTTTTCTGGGGTTTTATCTTGTTTCTTCATCTGGTACATAGTCCTCTGCCTTTTCATTTTGTTTATCTTTCTGTGAATGTGGTTTTCATTCCACAGGCTGCAGAATTGTAGTTCTTCTTGCTTCTGCTCTCTGCCCTCTGGTGGATGAGGCTATCTAAGAAGCAAACTTCCTGATGGGAGGGACTGGTGGTGGGTAGAGCTGGGTGTCGATCTGGTTGGCAGAACTCAGTAAAACTTTAATCCCCTTGCGTGCTGATGGGTGGAGCTGGGTTCGCTCCCTGTTGGTTGTTTGGCCTGAGGTGACCCAGCACTGGAGCCTACCTGGCTCTTTTGTGGGGCTAATGGCGGACTCCAGGAGGGCCCACGCAAGGGCTACTTCCCAGAACTTCTGCTGCCAGTGTCCTTGTCTCTGAGGTGAGCCACAGCCTCCCCCCGCCTCTGCAGCAGACCCTCCAACACTAGCAGCTAGGTCTGGTTCTGCCTCCTGTGGGGTCACTGCTCTTTCCCCTGGGTCCCGATGTGCACAGTGCTTTGGGCGTGCCCTCCAAGAGTGGAGTCTCTGTTTCCCCCAGTCCTGTCGAAGTCCTGCAATCAAATCCCCCTAGCCTTCCAAGTCTGATTCTCTAGGAATTCCGCCTCCCATTGCCAGACCCCCAGCTTGGGAAGCCATACGTGGGGCTCAGAACCTTCACTCTAGTGGGTGGACTTCTGTAATATGTGTTCTCCAGTTTGTGAGTCACCTACCCAGTGATTATGGGATTTGATTTTATTGTGATTGCGCCCCTCCTACCATCTCATTGCGGCTTCTGCTTTGTCTTTGGATGTGGGGTATCTTTTTTGGTGAGTTCGAGTGTCTTCCTGTCGATGATTGTTTAGCAGTTAGTTGTGATTCTGGTGCTCTCGCAAGAGGGAGTGAGCACACGTGGAAATTTTTCTTTTTATTAATTTTTATCTTTTAAAATTTATGTTTTTGTATATACTCATTAATTTATACTAAATTAGTATAGTAGCTCTAGTAAAAAATATCAACAGATATCTTAACATATATTGAGGTTGTATACCTAAACATTTTTTACTGATTGGGGTGCATGATCAAAAAAGTTTGGGTGTCACTGGCCTAGGCTAAAGGAATTTCTGTGCTGGATCATACACCAGTTGAAAAGAAGACTACTTTGTAGATGGAGGTAAAGGCCTTATAGGAATAGGGTGTGGGTTTTCCTTGCCTTTTCCTTGCCCTTTGTACTTTCCTTTGAGGATGTAGAAGGTAGTATTGCAGAGAAGAATTTGGGATTATGTCATGTGTGCCATGCATCTAAATATTATATCCCATGGTATGTTGGAGCTGGCTCATGCTTGTTCTGAGAGCTGATTGTTAAATTTCCAAGAATTTTGCAAACCAGTTGATATCATGTTGTTAGCTTGAAATAGGCCATGGTGGGAGTACTTAAACCATAGAAATTGGAAAATACTGAAAATTAGACTCCCCTCCTCACCTTGGGCCATTGTTAAACATTTACTGGCATACCCACTGGTCATACATATTGACAGTCCATATATTTTAGTTTTTCTTTTTTCTGTCTTCTTAACCACCTTTATTATAGATCTCATTTTTCTACAGTATAAATTTAATAAACAGTGAGAAGTGTGCTGAAGCTGGAGAGGGAAAGGTAAAGGTCACCAGAAACTACTAATAAGTTCTGTGAGATTCCTAAGTCAATTTATTTCTGTTCATTTTAGTTCAACAGACATTTATTGAGCACCTGTAACACTCATTGCCAGACACCCTGGGTATAAAGAAAAGTAAACATGCCTACTAAGACTACATTCACAAAACAGTGTTTTGTGTGTGTATATATAATTAGATGTGTATATATCTCTGTGTATGTCTCTGTTTGTGTATTTTGGTGGTTTATAGCTGAATTAGGTTTAATAATAGTTTTTCCTGTGGGTAAGTGTAAATTAAAGTAACACTTAATAAGGTTTTATTGTGCTTTATAACAGAGTATACACACTGTGTACTCTTAAAGTTTTTATAATCTAGTAAAGACAAGGGGAAGATAAATGTCTTAAAATGATGAGCTGTGTTCAAGGTCAAATGTAATAGTGTTTCTGTCTAAGGTGACTAACTTTTATTCCAGAGAAAAGCAGTCTTTTTTCATAGAGCATGTTCGTGAACATAATTGTATTTGCCTCTCACAGAACCCTGTAATGCAGTGCACTTAGTATTTATCAGTTTTACAGTCTTATTGATTCTGCCCTAATCCTTGTCACATTTCATCAGCCAGCAAATAAACTTTTTTAGTCTCTGCAATATTTTTCCAATATGTATCTTTCTATTTTCACTGTTCCCACTCTAATTAAGGGTCACATTACTTCTTTTTGGCTCATTCATTGAATTATACCTCAGACAGTTATTGAGTGCCTGCTCCTTCCCAAGCACTTTGCTACTTTGGAGGATTTAGAAATGAATAAGACATAGAAATGAATAAGCCCCTTTGAGGGACTCACAGACCAGCAGACCACTGCAATGACCTCTTACCTGCCCAAGCTCAAATCCATTCAGTACATAATGCCAGATTACTCTTACTTAAGCACCACTGGAACCTCATTTTCTCCCCACTCAGAGTCACTGCTGAATGCCTTTGCTGGGATTCAAGATCCTCTATGATCTGGCTCCCATCCACCTTTCTGGGTTTATCTTCAGCTCTTCTAAATGGTCCCTGTGCTCTAGCAAGTCAGGGTTACTTGCTGTTGCCAGTTTGGGCTTGGATATATTATGTTCTTGATAGCTCACAGCCTTTCTTCTATGTTTCTACTGGAGCGTTCTCTACTTCTTCTTCAGCTTTACACGTCCTATCCTCCAGGCTGCCATGTATGGCTATGCTGGTTATATCCTGCCCAAGAGTACTTGTCAAGGGAATCGAGTGATGACAGAAATCTCGGCTACCCTCCTCTTCATGTGCAACCACAGACTGCTTTCTAATTCACACAGAGGTACTGTATGAGCTAGCCTTACCCTGAGAGGCAGCTTAGTGAAGTGCTCCCCTGAATTCCCTCCAAGTGAGGGTCTTTTTTCCATCTTGTGAAATCCAATAGCACTATTTATTGTTACTATTATTATGTACCCATGTAGCCATTCTGGCCATTTTTATAATAACAAATAATAAAACTAACATTTATTGAACATTTATAATATGTCAAGCACTGTTCCTCATGACATGGTTCTTAATTCATTTATTCTTCATAGCAACCATATAGGAATAGATACTGTTATGATCCCTGTCGTAGATAAGAAGCAGAAACACCTGGAGGCTAAGTATTTTGCCCAAGCTTACCCAGGAAGTAAATGGCAGAGCCAGGTTTGAATGCAGCCTAGATCCTGTGCTATTAACCTACTTGTTATACCGCTCCTATGTTGTCTAGATTCTTATGATTCAGAGCTGTGTCGTCTTTATTCTTGGCTATCCTTAGCAGCTAGCACAGTGATTTATGACTTAGGAAATAGACAACAAATGTTTGCTACATGGATGATTTGCGTGCATAGATGGGTTTAATAGTATGTGAGTGCAAAGTTTTGTTTTGTTTTGCTTTGGTTTTTGAGGAGTGCTATGGGATGCAAGGACTTCTTGTGGCTTGGTGGCCTGCACACTGTTCTTTTCCTGTTTCTTAAAAGATGGTGTGCTCCATGATTCTACTTGGCCCTTTTCTCATTTTAAACTCTATCCAGTAATCTCATCTTTTCCCACTGCCCCAGTTACTACCCATGTGCCCTGGATTCCAAATGCATCAGCAGCCTGGATATCTTTCCTGGGTGCCAGACCTGGCTCTCTCATCTACTGTAGATGTACACTTGAATGCTTTACAAACATTCAAACTCAGCATGTGTAAAACCAGTCTCTTCTTTCCTATAACTGTCTTTGTCCTATGAGGGTCATGTGGTTCCCTCCCACCTCCAAATCAGTCACCTGTTACTGCTGCTTCTACCACTCAAAGCTTTCTAGAATATGTCTTCTCATTTAATTCCTTAATGCCACTGTTTTATTCAGACCCTTATTATGGATCTTCTATGAGGTGATTCCTGCTCTCCATTTTCTCTGCTGTGATGCTTTGAGGAAAGGGCTAGTACTTCCCACATTATTTCAGAGGTTTGTTTACTTGTTTAACTCCTGTGCTAGTCTGTGAACCTTTTAGGGCCAATGCTGTTGGTCTTGTTCCCTTTTTTTATCCTCAGTGCCTAGTCCAGTGATGGTATATAGTAGGCTCTTGGTAAATGTTGGTAATGAGAGTGGAATGTGTTAAGTGAAGAGTGGTTGTGAATATATATACTTATATATTTCATATATGTGGTAGATTCTAAGTGTTGGATAAGCTACCTATCGTTTGTTCAATGCTAAATTATGTCTTTTTTCCCCCGAGCAAGTGAAATTAAAATCTAAGTGGGATAATGTGAAGTGCTTAGCACAATGGCTGATACATAGTAAGTTCTAAGTCACTTTTAGTGTTGTAGCTAAATAAAATCTTTTTGTAAGTAATATCTCAAAAGTTGATAGGCATTTTACTTACTTGACTATTTTAACAAAAACTTATTTTAAGTTTTTACTTATTTTCCTTTGCTAGAATGCATCATTAAGTAGAATTTTAATTGGACTGAAAGATGGAAAAGAAAGTAGTATTATCTTTAAAGAGTTTGTGTTTCTTTGGTTAGTTTTTTCCATTGATGTTTATCTCAAAACATTTATTTTTTCCCCATGATCACATAATGTCTCTATACTTATTCTTTGCAGATGTACTGCTCTTTTTCACAAATTATTATGAATGGCTCTTTAAACATAATTAAGATTATCTTAAGCCTTTGAAGTTCTGTGATCGTGTTAGGAAAAACTGGGAAGTTTTAGTTCAAGATTTAGGTTTTGGTTTTTGAAAAGTTCAATGATCTTGGGAACAGAACATGTTATACCGCCACTTAAAACACTGTGATTAAAAAAACAAACAAACAAACAAAAAGCCCCCCCAAAAAACACTGTGATTTTCTTCATTAATAGTTATGTGTACAGCAGTTAACATTCTAGCTTTTTGATATCAAACAGACCTGGGCTTGATTCTGGCTCTGCCTTTTGCAAACCGTATAACTTTTGCCTGTACCTACCTCTTAAGGCTGTGAGTATTAAAGGAGATAGTGCATATAAAGCACTTAGCACAGTGTCTGGCACATAGTAAGTGCCAATAAGAACTCCTCTTATTAAGCTGTTCTAGTACTCCAAATGCCAGCCTGGACACATTATTATAATCTGGAATATTATTTATGATGTGAATTTGGGTTAAATATGGATGAAACTGTTTCTCACAATTAATGGGAAATCCTGATGAATACTATTTAGCTCGAGTTTGTAAGATTGGGCTCATATTTCTTTAATGCCAGTGTTGTAGAGGAATTACTCTATATTAAAGCAACCTGTTCTTAATGTTTTTATCATAGCTTGATAGTATTATACATTTCTTATGAAAAAATATTTTGTTATTATGGTTAGCCATTTTGGAGGAAGGGTACACCATTAGTGTTTAAAGTATAGCTATTTTAAAGCTAGAGGGGAAACTAGGGCGAGAGATCCAGAAGGAACAATTGCAAAATCATTATTTTTGCTCCTTTTTGTTCTTTAGTTCAAAAGTAATTCTTGGTAAGAAGTGTGTTTTATAAGTGAATTTGAATTCACAAATTTTGACATTTACTGAGGAGAGAGACTCAAAAGATACATTTGTAACTAGAGCAAAAGTCTTTATTAAAACTAAGAATTTCTTTTAGGATAAGAA
This sequence comes from Leucopleurus acutus, assembly GCF_964270905.1. Classification (NCBI taxonomy): domain Eukaryota; kingdom Metazoa; phylum Chordata; class Mammalia; order Artiodactyla; family Delphinidae; genus Leucopleurus; species Leucopleurus acutus. The sequence goes on along the minus strand of NC_139142.1, from coordinate 66,425,166 downwards.
ATGGATTTATTTATAACAGTTATAAATAAATTTATGTATAATGACTTCTCTTGTAAATATTTGATAATTGTAATAGCTACACATATTCATACATACATTCGTGGGGGATTATCAGTTTGTAATCAATGAAAAGAATGAATAGATTTCCAATGAAGTACTTTTATCTTATTCCTTCATATATAGGTTTGTTCATTCATTCATTCATCAAACATTTGTTGAGGGCCTGTCATCTCCTAGGTGCTTTGCTTGACATGGGGATACAGAGCTGAAAAAGCCCTGCCCCTGTCCTCATCTTAGTTAATTTACAGCCTGAGTGCTTGTTTGGGAGACTGTCATTTCAGTTGGAGGCAGGATCTCTGTATGCCTTGACTTGTCTCCAGTCTGCTTCTCTTCTCATTTACCACAGATGCTCGTCCAAATCTTTCCCATTTTCAAGCTGTCTACCACATTCCAGTTTCTTCACTCCCAGCACATGGTCTTGCCTCCTATTCAAGGTGAAAAATGGATTTTTCATTGGTAGCTTATTTACTATTCTCTCCCTCTATCAAGTGTATCTTTCTGTGGTCATCATGACCTCCTTCCCCTCCTGCATCAGAGAAAGAGATTTCAGACCCGAAACTTCTACCTGAACTCTTGATCCTAGGATTTGACTCATTCATTCCTTTTGGTTATCTTCAGTTTATCATTACTAATTCCTTCCCCTTGGTCTAGAGGTCTACTCATCTTACTCATACACACTGAGAAATATAAATGTGTCTTTGGTGGGTGAGTGAATGAATCAGCAGATCTTCTTTAGCCCCTGGGTCCCCTCAAGCTTCTGCCCCCTCTGACTTTCCCATTACAGCCATATTTGAGAGGGTAGTCTACACTGGCTGTGTCAGTTTACCCAATTCTCATTTATTTCTAGACTTCTGTAATTTGACTTCTTATTACCATGCTGTTGAATTTCCTCTTGTAGTTACCAACTATCCACCAAATATATATTCTCTGTCCAAATTGCTTGATTCTACTTGATTTCCTCCCACATTTGATACTGCTGACCACAGGGGCTGACATCTTAGAGAATCTTTGTCTGGCTTTTACATCATTCTCTTGATTCTTCTCTCTTTCTCTGACCCTTTCAGTTTCCTCTCGAACTTTGCATATTGCTCCATTCCTATATTTAAAAATTTTTTCCCTCATACTTACATGTCTTCCCTTTGTCTTCATATACTGCTTCATCATCTGTCTCTTTTTTAAAGATCCAGACCCTTATTTTCAGTAGTTTGCTCAACATCTCCATTTGGTGTTCTACAGATATGTCAGATTTAAATCATCGAAATGGAACCACATAATTTTCTTCCTCTTCTAAACCTCCTGTTCCTGTATTCTTTGATAATTCACTTATATATTACCATTACCCATTTCAGTTATCTATTGATGTGTAGCATACTACCCTAAACTTAGTCATATAAAGCAACAACCATTTTATTTTGGTCACAGATTCTGTGGGACAAGATTCTGGACAGAGCACAGCCGGGATGGCTTGTCTTTGTTCTATGATGTTTGGGGCTTCACCAGGAAAGATAGAAATGGCTAAGAACTGGAATTATCTGGGGCTCCTCACTCACATGCTTGGTACTTGGACTGGGATGATTTGAAGGCTGAGCTTAGCTGGGATTGTTAATTGGAGTGCCTTTACATGGCCTCTCCATATTGCAAGGGCTTCTTCACAGCGTTCCTCACCTCAGTGCAGTTGGACTTCTTACATGGTGGCTCAGGGCTTCGAGAGTTAATGTCCCATTGAATAAGGAGGAAGCTGTATGGCCTTTTGTGACCTAGCCTTGGTAGTCAGGCTGGGTTCTGGATTGAAGGACTCACGTGCCTTCCCAGATTCAAGGGGGAGGAGACATAGACCTCACTTCATAATGGGAGGGGTATTAGTTAATATGTGGCCGTGTTTTAAAAACATCACACCAGATCTGTTGGTGTCCTACTTAAAAACCTTGATATTATCCTTTTCTTTCATTTCTCCAAACCCCACTCACTTTTATATATCAGTTACTAAGTGCTGGCCTTTTTAAATTTGAGAAATGTCTCCTTTTCTCCATTATCATGAACTTAGGTAAGAATTTTATTACCTTTCACTTAGAGGAGTTTTCTGTAACCTCTTAATTGGTCTATATAATCTCTCCCACCTTGAATTAAATAATGATTCCTTACGTTGATTGTAGGATAGTTCTTAATGCATACAGGTCTATGTCCAAATTGCTTAATTTATTGCTTAAAGGTTGGGTCTACCTAAATTTCCACTCTGCAGTTGGCTTTGCTTCAGCTGCTCCTTTGCATTAACTGTCTTCCTTGCTTTCTTTGCCCAGTTCCTTTCATTCTTCAGGTCTCATGTTGGCAATCACTTACTCTCTGAAGCCTTCTTAGTGGCTTCAAATAATGTCACTTCTTCCTCATTAGTTCATATGTTTATCTCCTGCCATTAGAATGACCATAGCTTTCACAAGGTCAGGGATTATGTCTTAAATCATCTGCCACTATTGCTTGGCCTATCATATACTCAGTAAATGCTTGCTAGGTGATTGAAAACAGATTACACTTTGGTGGAATTCTCTAAAGGTTTGAATGAGTACTGGGCTTTCTAAAATGTTTATAAAATTACCAGGGAGACATTTTTGCCTTGGGAGAGTTATGCTTAGAGAAGCTTTGAAGTGAGGGAGTTTACATTCTGTGTATCGATATTTTATTTCAGTTAAAACATATACAACAAAACCAAAAAACTTATACTTGAAATATTATTATTGTGTGCCAAAAAATTTAGGGAAGTGAGCAAGGATTAGATTTAAAAGAAGCTTTGATGAGGTTAAAAACTATGAGAACAAAGTTGAAATCAGAGCAGTATTGTTTTCGATTGTGGCATTCAGCTTCAGTTTTGGCCTTGCAATATTTCACATTACAGATTTTTTCCAGCCTATTTCTTTTTGGTCAGGAATGTGTGATAGTTCACTTTTGGCAGTTGCACTGTGTGAAAGGGCTGGGGTTAGCACTGCTGTGCAGAAATGGGTCAATGAGCATTCAGATGAAAGGGAAAAACTTTTAAAGAGTCTTTATTTATTGTTGGTGTAATAAGACAAAATAATTACAAGCTTGAACCTCTCACTGTGTTCTTGCTTCCTCCTTCATCTCTCAAATGCCTTGCCAAATTAACCACATCAATCAATTTTACAGAAAATGGATTGCTGTTTTAAATAGTTCTTTAGCTGTTATCCTTAAGAAGCTTCTTCAGAAAGTCTCTCTCCTCTCTTGTCTTCCAAAAGGACATAAGTCTCTTTTGTACGTCTATAAACGTCTGAAATGGCCGCTTAAAGAGAGCAGGCAGCATTTTCTACTTGAGTAATAAAGTACAACCACCTATTTTTCAACTGAGCTGGAAGGAAGAACTCTATCCTACTGTTCCTTTAAAAGATGATTTTATTATTGTCAGGACAGATAACAAGCTGGGATTTTGTAAGAGCAATAAATGACTAGTTGGTTTACTGCCTGTGGCTCTTAAACAATGTAACATTCTGAAATTAAGGTAGGAAAGTACTCAGGTAGTCTTGGAAGGCAGCCTAGATGCCCTGCATGGAGATAGGGTTGCTCTCTGTTTAGATTTTTCCTGAGTAGAATAAGACACATAAGGTTTCTCCAAACACTGGAACAGTCTTGCTCTCAAATTTGTGCTGGAATGTTATCTGGAATGTGATGGGCTCTTTGCCAGTCACCATGGAAACTGACCAAAGCTCTATCTAGTCCTATCCTTTGGGCTATTTGGGGTGGCTTAAATAAAAGATAACCAACAAATGTAATCCTATTCTCCACATATGTATTTTCTTTAAAAATGATTAAAAATACAGCTTACTAAAGGGAGAATAGGGTATCTGTATCCTATTTCTATTAGGCTATTTAAAACATTCTATGTAGCTGAAGAGTATTCTGGCCAAGAAACATTAATGAAAATTCTCATTTTGGATGGGCATAATTCCATTGGTTTGTGATTTTGTCTTTTGGCCTCTATGCTTATATATGCAATAGAACAACAAATGCTAAATTTCCATTTACCTGCTTAGTGATGGAGAGGGACTTGTATGAGTATTATTATATCATACCATTGCCAAGTGAAATGTGGTTTAAGTTACGGTGTCAGAGACATAAAAGTTAAAAGCATCTGTGAGCAATTAAGGTAATTAAGTATTCAGATATTATAGACATGTAATACATCATCTGAAATGATCAATATGTAGCCAAATTTAGGGAGAGCTTTATATTTAGGATAATCTTTAGAAGTCTGAGCTTTGACAGTCATATTTCCTCAGTGGGGGACTGGTGAACAGAGGAGGAAGATCTGAGCAGAAACTGTCTGGGGACTTACCTAATGCTAATAGAAGAGCCTTTAAAAAAAAATCAGTTAATTTTAGAAACTGAGGTGAAATTCACATTGATAGAAGAGTTTTGTGTTGTGAGCCACACTGACTGCATTGTTCCATTTTTAAGGTCTGATTCCGATTAAAAATGTAAAATGGGAACTTGGATGGTTGAGGCTCCTCTTGATTGTTTCAAATAACATGATTTCCTTTAATGTTCAATAAAGTCTATCTGTATGATATGAAAATGAGGGGTAGGGACTTCTCTGGTGGTCCCGTGGCTAGGACTCCGAGCTCCCAGTGCAGGGGGCCCGGGTTTGATCCCTGGTCGGGAAACGAGATTCTACATGCTGCAACTAAGATCCTGCATGCTGCAACTAAAAGATCCTGCGTGCTGCAACTAAAGATCCCACATGGTGCAACGAAGATCCTACATGTGGCAACGAAGATCTTGTGTGCTGCAACTAAGACCTGGTGCAGCCAAATAAATAAATATTTTTTAAAAAAAGGAAAATGAGGGATATAATACTCGGTGCTTCTACAAATAGAGATACTTTCATTCATTTGCTCAAGTATTTACTAAGTACTTATCATGTACTAGGTACTTTTCTGGGTCCTGGAGATATAATGGTAAAAAAGTCCAAGTTTCTGAGTTAAAGGAGTTTACAGTCTGGTGGAAGAGGTATAATAAATAAACATATACTTTTAGGTAGTAGTAAGAGTTATGAAAGACTACACAGCAGTGTAAGGAAATAGAAAGTGATGGGAGGTGCTGTTTTAGATAGGGTTGTCAGGAAGAGGCTTTCTGAAGATGTTAGAGCAGAGACCACAATGAATTGAGAAATTGGGCCAGGGGAAGATCAAAAACCCTGAGGTGGATTCAACTTGGATTGTTTAAAGAATAGGAGGAAGGTCAGTGTGACTAGAGTGGACCAGGGGAGAGGTAGGCAGGGGCATGTCATGCAGCCTTATAAGCCATGGTGGAAATTTGGACTTTTTTTCTGGGTATGATGTGGATTTTTAAACCAGGGTAGTTATGTGATCTTACTTAATTTTTAGAAGGATCTGGCTGCACTGTAGAGCCTAGACTGTAGGGGAATAACAGTGGAAGCAGGGAGACTTGCTAGTAGCTAATGCAGGAGTTTAGGCTAAAGACGGTAACTTGGACTGGCATCTACGTTGGTGGTGGAGGTAGTGATATAAATACTTAGGTTCCAGGGCTTCCCTGGTGGCATAATGGTTGAGAGTCCGCCTGCCGATGTAGAGGACACAGGTTTGTGCCCTGGTCCAGGAAGATCCCACATGCCGCGGAGCGGCTGGGCCCGTGAGCCATGGCCGCTGAGCCTGCGTGTCCAGAGCCTATGCTCCGCAACGGGAGAGGCCACAACAGTGAGAGGCCCGCATACTGCAAAAAAAAAAAAAAAAAAAAAGTTCCAAACAGATCCCCAGAACTGTTTCATCATCCCAAACCAAAACTGCATCCATTAAACAATAACTCCCCGTTCCCCGCCACGCCCCCTCCCCCCCAATCGCTAGCGCATGGCAACTACTATTCTACTTAAAAAAAAAAAGTTAATTTATTTTTGACTGTGTTGGGTCTTTGTTGCTGTGCGGGCTTTCTCTAGTTGTGGCGAGTGAGGGCTACTCTTAGTTGCGGTGCGTGGGGTTCTCATTGTGGGGGCTTCTCTTATTGCACAGCACGGGCTCTAGGCACGCGGACTTCAGTAGTTGTGGCACATGGGCTTCAGTAGTTGTGGCTCGCGGGCTCTAGAGTACAGACTCAGTAGTTGTGGCACACGGGTTTAGTTGCTCCGCGGCATATGGGATCTTCCCGGACCAGGGCTCGAACCTGTGTCCCCTGCATTGGCAGGTGGATTGTTAACCACTGAGGCACCAGGGAAGCCCATACCATTCTACTTTGGTTTTCTATTTGACTATTCTAGGTATCTCATATAGGTAGAGTCCTACAATATTTGTCCTCTTATCTCTGACTTATTTCACTTAGCATAATATTTTCAAGGTTAATCCATATTATAGCATGTATCAGAATTTTATTTCTTTTTTTTTTTTTTTAAATATAGAAACCTTTATTTATGTGCTTTTTTTTCTTAAGCTGCACCGCGCAGCATGTGGGATCTTACTAGTTTCCTGACCAGGGATTGAACCCACACCCCCTGCAGTGGAGGCATGGAGTCTTAACCACTGGACCGCCAGGGAAGTCCCAGAATTATATTTCTTTTTAGGTTCTTTGGTTTTGGTTTAGCAACTGTGTGGATGGTAGTGATATTTCCTGAGTTGGAGACTTTTTTTTTTTAACATTTTTATTGCAGTATAATTGCTTTACAATGGGATATTAGTTTCTGCTGTATAGCAAAGTGAATCAGCTATACATATACATATATCCCCATATCTCCTCCCTTTTGCATCTCCCTCCCACCCTCCCTATACCACCCCTTTAGGTGGTCACAAAGCACCAAGCTGATCTCCATGTGCTATATGGCTGCTTCCCACTAGCTATCTATTTTACATTTGGTAGTGTATATATGTCCATGCCACTCTCTCACTTTGTCCCAGCTTACCCTTCCCACTCTGCATGTCCTCAGGTCCATTCTCTATGTCTGCATCTTTATTCCTGTCCTGCCCCTAGGTTTTTCAGAACCATTATTTTTTTTAGATTCCATATATATGTGTTAGCATAACGTATTTGTTTTTCTCTTTCTGACATACTTCATTCACTCTGTATGACAGACTCTATGTCCATCCAACTCACTAATAACTCAATTTCGTTTCCTTCAGTGGTTGTGTAATATTCCATTGTATATATGTGCCACATCTTCTTTATCCATTCATCTGATGATGGACACTTAGGTTGCTTCCATGTCCTAGCTATTGTAAATAGAGCTGCAATGAACATTGTGATACATGACTTTTTTTGAATTATGGTTTTCTCAGGGTATATGCCCAGTAGTAGGATTGCTGAGTAGTATGGTAGTCCTATTTTTAGTTTTTTAAGGAACCTCCATACTGTTCTCCATAGTGGCTGTATCAATTTACATTCCCACTAACAACACAAGAGGGTTCCCTATTCTCCACATGCTCTCCAGCATTTATTGTTTGTAGATGGTGGCCATTCTGACTGGTGTGAGGTGATACCTCATTGTAGTTTTGATTTGCATTTCTCTAATGATTAGTGATGCTGAGCATCCTTTCATGTGTTTGTTGGCAATCTGTATATCTTCTCTGGAGAAATGTCTATTTAGGTCTTCTGCCCATTTTTGGATTAGGTTGGTAGTTTTTTTGATATTGAGCTGCATGAACAGCTTGTAAATTTTGGAGATTAGTCCTTTGTCAGTTGCTTCATTTGCAGATATTTTCTCCCATTCTGAGCATTGTCTTTTTGTCTTGAAACTTTTAAATTTCATTAGGTCCCCTTTGTTTATTTTTGTTTTTATTTCCATTTCTCTAGGAGGTGGGTCAAAAAGGATCTTGCTGTGATTTATGTCATAGAGTATTCTGCCTATGTTTTCCTCTAAGAGTTTTATAGTGTATGGCCTTACATTTAGGTCTTTAATCCATTTTCAGTTTATCTTTATGTATGGTGTTAGGGAATGCTCTAATTTCATTGTTTTACATGTACCTGTCCAGTTTTCCCAGCACCACTTATTGAACAGGCTCTCTTTTCTCCATTGTATATTTTTGCCTCCTTTATCAAAGATAAGGTGACCATAGATGCATGGATTTATCTCTGGGCTTTCTATCCTGTTCCATTGATCTATATTTCTGTTTTTGTGCCAGTACCATACTGTCTTGATTACTGTAGCTTTGCAGTATAGTCTGAAGTCAGGGAGCCTGATTCCTCTAGCTCTGTTTTTCTTTCTCAAGATTGCTTTGCCTATTTGGGGTCTTTGTGTTTCCATATGTATTGTGAAATTTTTTGTTCTAGTTCTGTGAAAAATGCCATTGATAGTTTGATAAGGGATTGCACTGAATGTGTAGATTGCTTTGGGTAGTATAGTCATTTTCACAGTTTGATTCTTCCAGTCCAAGAACATGGTATATCTCTCCATCTGTTTGTATCATCTTTAATTTCTTTCATCAGTGTCTTATAGTTTTCTGCATACAAGTCTTTTGTCTCCTTAGGTAGGTTTATTCCTAGGTATTTTATTCTGTTTGTTGCAGTGGTAAATGGGAGTGTTTTCTTAATTTCTCTTTTAGGTTTTTCATCATTAGTGTATAGGAATGCAAGAGATTTCTGTGCATTAATTTTGTATCCTGCTACTTTACCAAGTTCATTGATAAGCTCTAGCAGTTTTCTGGTAGCATCTTTAGGATTCTCTATGTATAGTATCATGTCATCTGCAAACAGTGACAGCTTTACTTCTTTCCCGATTTTGATTCCTTTTATTTCTTTTTCTTCTCTGATTGCTGTGGCTAAAACTTCCAAAACTATGTTGAATAATAGTGGTGCGAGTGGACAGCCTTTTCTTGTTCTTGATCTTAGTGGAAATGGTTTCATTTTTTCACCATTGAGGAAGATGTTGGCTGTGGCTTTGTCATATATGGCCTTTATTATGTTGAGGTAAGTTCCCTCTATGCCTACTTTCTGGAGGGTTTTTATCATAAATCGGTGTTGAATTTTGTCGAAAGCTGTTTCTGCATCTATTGAGATGATCATTGGTTTTTTTCCTTCAATTTCTTAATATGGTGTATCACATTGATTGTTTTGCATATATTGAAGAATCCTTGCATTCCTGGAATAAACCCCACTTGATCATGGTGCATGATCCTTTTAATGTGCTGTTGGATTCTGTTTGCTGATATTTTGTTGAGGATTTTTGCATCTATGTTCATAAGTGATATTGGCCTGTAGTTCTCTTTTTTTGTGACATCTTTGTCTGGTTTTGGTATCATGGTGATGGTGGCCTCATAGAATGAGTTTGAGAGTGTTCCTCCCTCTGCTATATTTTAGAAGAGTTCGAGAAGGATAGGTGTTAGCTCTCTGTAAATGTTTTATAGAATTCGCCTATGAAGCTATCTGGTCCTGGGCTTTTATGTGTTGGAAGATTTTTATCACAGTCTCAATGTCATGCTTGTGATTGGTCTGTTTATATTTTCTGTTACTTCCTGGTTCAGTCTCAGAAGGTTGTGCTTTTCTAAGAATTTGTCCATTTCTTGCAGGTTGTCCATTTTATTGGCATACAGTTGCTTCTAGTAGTCTCTCATGATCTTTGTATTTCTGCAGTATCAGTTGTTGCTTCTCTTTATTCATTTCTAATTCTGTTGATTTGGGTCTTCTCCCTTTTTTTCTTGATGAGTCTGGGTAATGATTTATCAATTTTGTTTATATTCTCAAAGAACCAGCTTTTAGTTTTATTGATCTTTGCTATTGTTTCCTTTATTTTTTTTCATTTATTTCTGATCTGATCTTTAAGATTTCTTTCCTTCTGCTAACTTTGAGGTTTTTTTGTTTCTTCCTTCTCTTAATTACTTTTGGTGTAAGGTTAAGTTGTTTATTTGAGATGTTTCTTGTTTCTTGAGGTAGGATTGTATTGCTATAGACTTCCCTTTAGAACTGCTTTTGCTGCATCCCATACGTTTTGGGTCATCAAGTTTTCATTGTCATTTGTTTCTAGGTATTTTTTGATCTCCTCTTTCATTTCTTCAGTGATCTCTTGGTTATTTAGTAGTGTATTGTTTAGCCCCCATGTGTTTGCATTTTTTCCAGATTTTTTCCTGTAATTGATATCTAGTCTCATAGTGTGGTCGGAAAAGATACTTGATATGATTTCAATTTTCTTAAATTTACCAAGGCTTGATTTGTGACCCAAGATATGATATGTCTTGGAGAATGTTCCATGAACACTTGAGAAGAAAGTGTATTCTGTTGTTTTTAGATGGAATGTCCTATAAATATCAATTAAGTCCATCTTGTTTAATGTATCATTTAAAGCTTGTGTTTCCTTATTTATTTTCATTTTGGATGATCTGTCCATTGGTGAAAGTGGGGGGTTAACATCTCCTACTATGATTGTGTTACTGTCGATTTCCCCTTTTATGGCTGTTAGCATTTGCCTTATGTATTGAGGTGCTCCTACGTTGGGTGCATAAATATTTACAATTGTTATATCTTCTTCTTGGATTGATCCCTTGATCGTTATGTAGTGTCCTTCTTTGTCTCTTGTAATAGTCTTTATTTTAAAGTCTATTTTGTCTGATACGAGAATTGCTACTCCAGCTTTCTTTTGATTTCCATTTGCATGGAATATCTTTTTCCATCCTCTCATTTTCAGTCTGGATGTGTCCCTAGGTCTGAAGTGGGTCTCTTGTAGACAGCATATATACAGGTCTTGTTTTTGTATCCATTCAGCCAGTCTGTGTGTTTTGGTTGGAGCATTTAAACCATTACATTTAAGGTAGTTATCAATATGTATGTTCTTATTACCATTTTATTAATTGTTTTGGGTTTGTTTCCGTACGTCTTTTCCCTCTCTTGTGTTTCCTGCATAGTGAAGTTCCTTTAGCATTTGTTGTAAAGCTGCTTTTGTGGTGCTGAACTCTCTCAGCTTTTGCTTGTCTGCAAAGCTTTTAATTTCTCTGTTGACTGAATGAGATCCTTGCTGGGCAGAGTAGTGTTGCTTGTAGGTTTTTCCCTTTCATCACTTTAAATATGTCCTGCCACTCCCTTCTGGCTTGCAGAGTTTCTTCTGAAAGATCAGCTGTTAACCTTATGGAGCTTCCCTTGTATGTTATTTGTTGTTTTTCCCTTGCCTCTTTTAATATTTTTTCTTTGTATTTAATTTTTGATAGTTCGATTAATATGTGTCTTTGCATGTTTCTCCTTGGATTTATCCTCTATGGGACTCTCTGCTCTTACTGGACTTGATTGACTATTTCCTTTCCATATTAGGGAAGTTTTCTACTATAATCTCTTCAAATATTTTCTCAGTCCCTTTCTTTTTTTCATCTTCTTCTGGGATCCCTATAATTCGTGTGTTGGTGCGTTTACTGTTGTCCCAGAGGTCTCTGAGACTGTCCTCAATTCTTTTCATTCTTTTTTCTTTATTTTGCTCTGCAATAGTTATTTCTACTATTTTATCTTCCAGGTCACTTATCCATTCTTCTACCACAGTTATTCTGCTATTAATTCCTTCTAAAGAGTTTTTAATCTCATTTATGTTGTTCATCATTGTTTGTTTGCTCTTTAGTTCTTCTAGGTCCTTGTTAAACGTTTCTTGTATTTCCTCCATTGTATTGCCAAGATTTTGGATCATCTTTACTATCATTACTCTGAATTCTTTTTCAGGTAGACTGCCTATTTCCTCTTCATTTGTTTGGTCTGGTGGGTTTTTACCTTGCTCCTTCATCTGCTTTGTGTTTCTCTGTCTTCTTATTTTGCTTAACTTACTGTGTTTGGGGTCTCCTTTTCGCAGGCTGCAGATTTGTAGTTCCTGTTGTTTTTGGTGTCTTCCCCCAGTGGGTAAGGTTGGTTCAGTGGGTAGGCTTCCTGGTGGAGGGGACTGGTGCCTGTGTTCTGGTGGATGAGGCTGGATCTTGTCTTTCTGGTGGGTTGGACTGTGTCCAGTGGTGTGTTTTGGGGTGTATGTGGCATTACTCTGATTTTAGGCATCCTCTCTGCTAATGGGTGGGGTTATGTTCCTGTCTTGCTAGTTGTTTGGCATAGGGTGTCCAGCACTGTAGCTTGCTGGTAGTTGAGTGGAGCTGGGTCTTATTGTTGAGACGGAGATCTCTGGGAGTGGTCTTGCCGAGTGGTATTACATGGGGCCAGGAAGTCTGTGTTGGTCTAGTGTCCTGAACTCGGCTCTCCCACTTCTGAGGCTCAGCCTTGATACCTGGCCAGAGCACCAAGACCCTGTCAGCCACACAGCTCAGAAGAAAAGGGAGAAAAAAAGAAAGAGAGAAAGAAAGAAAATAGTAAAATTAAGTTATTAAAATAAAAAATAAAGCAATAGAGAAAAGAGAAAAAGAAAGAAAGGAAGAAGAGAGCAACCAAACCGGAAAAGAAATCCAGCAATGATAACCAGCTCTAAAAACTATACTAAAAGAAAACAAAACAAAACAAAAGCAAAACATACATACAGAAGCCTAGGACAAATTGTGAAGGGGAAACTGTACAGACAAAATCACCCAAAGAAGCGTGCACATACATACTCAGAAAAAGAGAAAAATGAAAAAAACTATATATAAAAAACAAAAGGAAGAGAGCAACGAAATCAATAAAAAAATCTACCACTGATAATCAACTCTAAATCCTAAGTTAAGATAAACATAAAACCAAAAACAAATGAGATGCAGAAAGCAAACCCCAAGTCTCTAGTTGCTCCCAAAGTCCACTGCCTCTATTTTGGGATGATTTGTTGTCAATTCAGGTATTCCACAGATGCAGGGTAGATCAAATTGACTGTGGGGATTTAATCCACTGCTTCTGAGGCTGCTAGGAGAGATTTCCCTTTCTCTTGTTCGTACAGATCCTGGGGTTCAGCTTTGCATTTGCCCTCGCCTCTGCATGTAGGTTGCCTGAAGGCATCTGTTCTCTGCTCAGACAGGACGGGGTTAAAGTAGCAGCTGTTTAGGGGGCTCTGGCTCACTCAGGCCGGGGGGAGAGAGGGGTTACGGAATGTGGGGCGAGCCTGCAGCGGCAGAGGCTGTCGTTATGCTGCAATAGCCTGAGGCGCGCCATGTGTTCTCCTGGGGAATTTGTCCCTGGGTCACGGGACCCTGGCAGTGGCAGGTTGCACAGGCTCCCAGGAAGGGAGGTGTGGATAGTGACCTGTGCTTGCACAGGGGATTGTTGGTGGCGGCTGCAGCAGCAGCCTTAGCATTTCACATCTCTGGTGTCTGCGCTGATAGCCACGGCTCGCATCCGTCTCTGGAGCTCGTTTAGGTGGTGCTCTGAATCCCCTCTCCTTGCACACCCCGAGACAATGGTCTCTTGCCTCTTAGGCAGGTCTAGACTTTGGGATCCCAGACTCCCTCCCGGCTAGTTGTGGCACACTAGCCTGCTTCAGGCTGTGTTCATGCCGCCAACCCCAGTCCTCTCCCTGAGATCTGACCTCTGAAGCCTGAGCCTCAGCTCCCAGGCCCCACCCGTCCTGGAGGGTGAGCAGACAAGCCTCTTGGGCTGGTGAGTGCTGGTCGGCACTGATCCTCTGTTTGGAATCTCTCTGCTTTGCCCTCTGCACCCCTGTTGCTGTGCTCTCCTCCGTGGCTCCGAAGCTTCCCCCCTCGGCCACCCTCAGTCTCCGCCCACGAAGGGGCTTCTAGTGTGTGGAAACCTTTCCTCCTTCTCAGCCTTCTCCCACTGGTGCAGGTCCTGTCCCTATTCTTTTGTCTCTGTTTTTTCTTGTTTCTTTTGCCTTTCCCAGGTACATGGGGAGTTTCTTGCCTTTTGGGATTAGGTCTTCTGCCAGCGTTCAGTAGGTGTTCTGTAGGAGTTGTTCCACGTGTAGATGTATTTCCGATGTATTTGTGGGGAGGAAGGTGATCTCCATGTCTTACTTCTCCGCCATTTTGAAGATCTCCCATACAAAGCACTTTTAGTAGATTTTACATCCTCTATATGGGCGGCCAGTCATATTTACTTCTTGCGGAAGCTGTCAGATACTAAAGGAATTTCTTTTTTTAGTTCTGGAGGCTGGAAGTCTGAAATCAAGGTGCCAAGCATGATCAGTTCTGCTGAGAACTCTCTTCAGGTTACAGACTACCTACTTATCCTCAGGTATGGCCAGGAGCAAAGCCTGAGTTGGAGACTTCTGAAGGAGAGATTAGGGGTTAAAGTCAGTTCTCTCTACATATGTTAAATTTAAAATGCTTTGTAGACACCTGAAAGGATACACTGAGGAATACAGCGCTCAGAGGAGTAGTTGATAGGTGGTAGTTAAGGCTATGAAAGTGAATAAGATCATCTGGGAAGTAAGAGTAGATTTGGGAAAATGGCCTTTTAACAGTAGTACGTTTTAAGGTTGTGATAGTGGAATGCATGTATTTTAAGACTTATCTAATTTGCTAAACCTCTAGAAAGTTTAAAAAATTGACTTTGGTTTTAAATGTCCTAATTGGTATTGCACATTGCTTTTAAACAGTTGTCTACTTGTTATTTTATTAGCCAATTCCTGTACTCTGTTTGGGTTAAAATAGTGGTAAGCTTCATTCTTTAAGGATTTCTCTGAGGAATTAAAAAAAAATGTGTCAGGATGAATTGGGTACTGGTTATTTCCAAAAGCTACATAGCATAGAAATTTTATCATGGTAGAGACAATTTGAAAATTAATAGTTGCTAGTGATAATAGGATAGAGGGGGCTTGTTTCTGAATGGAGTATTTTAGTGAGCAAACACCAGCTGTGCATGACTAAGGGTGGCACTCATCCAGGGGAAGGACATTTGGGGGAAAATTTGTGTAGTTTTTTTTTTAAACAGCAGAGAGGCATTTTAGTTAGACTACTGATCTCTTTTCTTTTAAAAGGATTAAGTTTCAAAGGAAGGATCAGCCCACTCTGGTGGGGTGAGGTTGGGGTGGAGGACATATTTGGAATAAGAGGAATGTTTGCAACAGTACGTGGCTAGAACTTTCCCTAAACACTCTGGTTCATAGGCATTTGACCAAGCACTCAAGGGCCAAATCTTAATATTACTTGTTTTTCTCCATTTAATGAGAACCACTGAGCTTAATTAGCTCCCAATTTTGTCTTTACAGTGGTCACACCAGAGAGCTGTGAATACCAATCTTTTAAAAGAATTTTTCCCCATTATAAGTAATATATGTTTTGAGCATCAGATTTTTGCAAAAGTAGTTTGGTAGTAGAAATTGTTTTCATAATGGAGAGAAAGGGGTTTGATTTCATGTTACTAAAGGATGTTATAAGTAATCAAAAGAAAAAGGGAAATTTGGGAGTCTATGAAATGTCATTTTTAAAGGAGGAAATTTAAGTCAGGAAAG
The DNA here is from genome assembly GCF_964270905.1 of Leucopleurus acutus. Lineage (NCBI taxonomy): Eukaryota > Metazoa > Chordata > Mammalia > Artiodactyla > Delphinidae > Leucopleurus > Leucopleurus acutus. Next base: position 66,409,820 of record NC_139142.1, on the reverse strand, counting down.
AATAGACTTGCTTGGAAACAAGTCCTATAATTGGAACTTGAGTAGCTAACATCTGCCTTTGACAAAATCCCCCGCAAAGCTGCTACCTCTGCTTGTAGTCGTTGAATTAGGGCTCTGACATTTTCATATTTCCCGTGGAAATGACTGTGATAATATAAATGTTTTATTTTTATACCTGATTAGATAGGGAAGATGGAAGCCAGATGTTCTTTAAGTGTGTGTCCTATGAATCGTTGCAGGGACTATAACACAGGCAATAGTAAATCAAAGGTTGCAGAGAGGGTATTGCTGAGGCTCCTGGAGCAGAGGTGGGGCAGATAACCTCTCGATTTTCTTGGTAACTCTTTGTTTTGGTTCTGCCAGAGTTGGCTAGGTTAACTGATTACATCACATGGTCTGTGGTTTTATGATTCAGTTTGTGAAACTGGAGAGCCCAAGGCATTCCTTTAAAGTGTGTTTACTAACTATCTGCTATATGTCAGACACTGTGGTAGGTATTTTGGATAGAGTGGTGAATAAGACAGTCCACCTTGTTTATTTACATCTGTGATAAGTACTGCAAAGGAGAAATTCTGTTTTCAGGAAAGCATACAACAGGATACTGATTCTAATCTGAGGGTTGAGGGAAGACTTCCCTGAGGGAGTAACATCAGTCATATCTGCTTTCCAACAACCACCATTACTCTCTGTCCCATTACTGTTTTATTTTTTTCATGGCAATAATTGTTATTGCCACAAATTCTAATTTATCTTATTCCTTCTTGTCTCCTCCTCTGACTCCCCTATGTGCCCCTGCCCCCCACATTAGAATGGAAACTCCTGGAGAGCAAGGACCTTTGTGCCAGAAAACTCTGAATGGAAAGGAGCATGGGGAGCTGGAGGAACCGAAAGAAGGCCAGTGAGGTGGTGCTCAGTATGAGAAGGAGAGTAGCAGCCTTGGAGACCATGTCAGGAATTTTAGAATTTATCCTAAGGACAATGGGAAGCAATTTTAAGCAGGGGATGGACATGATCAGATTTGCTTAAAAATTACTTCAGTGTTGCATGGAGAATGGAGGAGATGTTAGAATGGGCACAAGAGAACAATTTAGGCTATTATGGTAACCTAAGTAGGAGAGCATGGTGATGTCTTGGACTAGTGTTTTGGTGGTGGAAATGGAGGAGAAGGTAAAATTGGTAGGTCTTGACAATGGATTGGATATGAGAGAGGAGAGGAAGAAGTCGGATGACCTCCATTCCAGGTTTCTTGATTGTACAACTGAGTTGATGTCAGATACATTTTCCCAATGCATTTGAAAAACAACGTGTGCATTTTCAAGTTTGATATACAGTAGAATTGCCCCGATTGTGAAAATTCAGCAAATATATTGAACTTCTCCAGTCAACTTTTGGTCAAGATAGAAATGCACATACTTTCTTTTTAGTCTTTACTGTTTTACCTACTAAGGAGTAACCTATGTCTTTGTTTCAGGCTTGCTAATTGTTATAACTGACTGGAGTCCTAGGATTTTTTAATGGTTTTATTGAAGTATGATTCACATACCATACAATTCATCTATTTGAAGTTTACTTTTCAGTGGCTCTTAATATATTCACAGAATTGTGCATCCATCACCATCAATTTTAGAAAATTTTCATTACCCCAAAAAGAAACCCTATACTGCTTAGCCATTATTCAGTCTCCCCATGTACCCCAGCCTTAGGCAACCACTAATTTACTTTCTGTCTATATAGGTTTGCCTATTTTGGACATTGCATATAAATAGAATCATACAATATATGGTCTTTTGTGACTGACTTCTTTTACTTAGCATAATGTGTTCAAGGTTCATCCATGTCATAGCATGTTTCATTTCCTCATTTCTTTTTATTGCTGAGTAATTGTCCATTGTATGCATATAACACGTTTTATTTATCTGTTTCATCAGTTGATGGACATTTGGGTTGTTTCCACTTTTTGGCTATTATGAATAATGCTGCTGTGAATATTTGTGTATAAGTTTTTTTTTGTGTGTGTGTGTATGTAAGTTTTTTATGTGGACATATATTTTCAGTTCTCTTGGGGATATTCCCAGCAGTGGAATTGCTGGGTCATGTGACAACTCTGTTTAACCATTTGAGGAACTGCCAGACTGTTTTCCAGAGTGGTATACCATTTTACATTCTTACCAGCAGCGTACAGAGGTTCCAGTTTTTCTACATCCTCACCAATACTTACTTATTTTCTGTCATCCTCGGGTGTGAAGTGGTTTCTCATTGTGATTTTGAATTGCGTTTCCCAACAGTGTTTCTATTGGACTAAAATGATAATGAGATAGAAGCAGGGCAATTTACTGGCTGGCATAGAATTTAAGAGAGTAGAGATGAATTGGCATATACAAGTAATTATTTTAAGCATTTTCTAAGGCTTTGCATTGTCTTTCTGGTTCTCATTTAGCAGTTAACAGTTAAAACATTTTATTTTGTACCTTAGGTTCAAAACAGTTTTCAGGTTACACAAAAATAATTTTCACAAATACCCTAAATATTTTTGTGATAGTTTTTCTTTCTCTTTAAAATACAGTCTTCATCCCTTTTGGCTCCTAAGCAGCGTAGTTGAGAACGTCTGACTGATTTTGGACAAATTCAAAACTGAACAATCCAAGGACCATCTTGTACCAGACACTGTGTTTACTGTGTTTACATGGGGGCTACCTTCACAAAGGCTTCTAGCCTTGTGGGGGAGACAGATACACGTATATATTTACGTATAAGGAAGAATGTGGCAAGTGTAGCAGTTGGTGAGTATAAACAGAGTACGTTAATACCAGAGTGGAGAGAAATTAATTCCCGTTTTAAGCAGAGGCAGTAATTTGAAGGCTAGGTAGAATTTTGGCAGGTAGAAAAATAGCAGAAAAGAAGAAAATTTTAGATAGAAGGAACTATGTGAGCAAAGTCATGGAAGCAGGAATTATAGTTTGGAATGAGAAGTAGTCTGTATGGTTATAGTTTAGGGTATACTGGGACGAGAGGGCTCATGGGGGATCCAGCTGAAGATAGACTGGATGCATATGACATGTAAAGGACTTTGGATTTTGTCCTGTAGTCAGTGGGATACTTTAGAAAGTTATCTGCTAGTGTACAGTTCATGATAAAATCTGTGCTGTAAGATTTATAGTGATGGTGAAGAACAAATTAGAGACATATTGGAGGTAAGGGTGGCATTTGCAATAGCAAGGGTGAGAACAGACTTATCAACTTAAATTGGCTTAAAAATAGGGGTTTATTATTTCACATAAAAGAAATCTGGAAGTTAAAGAGTTGGTTAAAAAGCTGCCCAACTATATCAGGGCTCTGGGGTGGCATTTCTGCATTTCTCTTGGTTTAATCTTTATGGTCACAAAATGGTCTTATCCATTCACAAACAGGAAGAAAAAGGGTGGGTTCTCTTATTGTTTTTTGTTGTTGTTAGAGAAGAAAACTTTGACCAGGCACTCCTAGCTTCACTGATCAGGATTGGATCTCATGACTGTGACTTAGCTGCAAAGGAGACTGGGAAAGTGGGGAGTCTGATATTTTCCACCTTTACAGTGGGAGGTGAGCTCTGCCTATGAAAACAGCAGGTGGGAGTAGGAGTTCTCAGGGGTTGGCAATGAGTAGTGTTTGGAGATGTTAATATCCTCCATTTAGTAGTAAAAAGAAAAAGGAACAGACAGATTTAAGAGACAGATTAGAAGGGAAGGAAGAATTAAAGATTGGCTGTAGGTTTGGTGGTGAATGAAGAGATTGAAATGCCATTTACCAAAATGTATTTCCCTATCTAAAATTGAGTTGACTCCTTAATCTATTAATACCTAGGCCTAGTATCCTGATATCTTACCTTCTAATCACCAACCTAATGGGCTGGGGAGGAGTAGTTTGGTTTTTTTTTTCTTTTTTAACATCTTTTTTGGAGTATAATTGCTTTACAATGATGTGTTAGTTTCTGCTTTATAACAAAGTGAATCAGTTATACATATACATATGTTCCCATATCTCTTACCTCTTGCGTCTCCCTCCCTCCCACCCTCCCTATCCCACCCCTCTATGTGGTCACAAAGCACCGAGCTGATCTCCCTGTGCTATGCGGCTGCTTCCCACTAGCTATCTGTTTTACGTTTGGTAGTGTATATATGTCCATGCCACTCTCTCACTTTGTCACAGCTTACCCTTCCCCCTCCCCATGTCCTCAAGTCCATTCTCTAGTAAGTCTGTGTCTTTATTCCCGTCTTAGCCCTAGGTTCTTCATGACATTTTTTTTTTCTTAGATTCCATATATATGTGTTAGCATACGGTATTTGTGTTTCTCTTTCTGACTTACTTCACTCTGTATGACAGACTCTAGGTCCATCCACCTCACTACAAATAACTCAATTTCGTTTCTTTTTATGGCTGAGTAATATTCCATTGTATATATGTGCCACATCTTCTTTATCCATTCATCTGATGATGGACACTTATGTTGCTTCCATGTCCTGGCTATTGTAAATAGAGCTGCTATGAACATTTGGTACATGACTCTTTTTGAATTATGGTTTTCTCCGGGTATATGCCCAATAGTGGGATTGCTGGAAAAAAAATCTAGAAACAATAAATGCTTGAGAGAGTGTGGAGAAAAGGGAACCCTCTTGCACTGCTGGTGGGAATGTGAATTGGTACAGCCACTATGGAGAACAGTATGGAGGTTCCTTAAAAAACTACAAATAGAACTACCATACGACCCAGTTCAGTGGTTTTTAAGGGCTACTCCTTGGACCAGTGCCAGCTTGCTGCATAAGAATCACCTGGGGAGCTTGTTAAATAAATCAGAATCTCTGAGAATTTAATTATTTTAGGTCTGGGATTTGACCATCAATTTTGTTAACAAGCTCCCCAGGTAATTCTGATGCACAGCTAGGTTTAGGTATATTTGGTAGGAAAAATGTGGACTTTGGTTTTAGGCAAACCTGAATTTAAATCCCAACTCTTCGCTTACTAACTGTGTGAACTTGGGCAAGGCACTTGACCTCACAGAGCTCAGGTCCCTCATCTGTGAAATGTGTAACAACAACAATAATAGCTACTTTACATAGCTTTTGTGAAATATACAGTATATATGTAATGTGTCCAGCATAAATGCTGGCATATAGTAAGGATTCAGTAACTGGCTATTTTTATATGTCTTAGCCTGTAGTAAGTACTGGGTATTTGATTTAGCAAAGAAACAAATTTCTGTAAAGCTACAACAAAAAGAAAATAAGAAGCAAATATAATAAATTGCTTTTCTTGTTGCTTAGTATCCATTGTAATCAATAGCTGATTTTTTTTGGCCCAGCCAAACATCTTCTAAGCTTGAGCATATAAACTTTGTTTATTTTCTTAACTGCATTTTTGGCTGTGTCTGTTCTGTGTAATCTATATAAGTATATAATTTGAAAATCAGCGAGTATACCAAAATCTCTAATCCAATTTCTGTGAAATACATTACTTAGTATTTAGTAGAGCCTGTTTTTCACAGTAATCTCATATAAAACCTTAAAGTAGGCAGGATTTTTTCTCTTATAAAACAAAAAACAGACAATTCGGATAAAAGCAGTAAGTGCACATTAAGGATCATTTTGTTACTCTCAAAGCTTGTTGCCTGGGTTAATAATTAGAATGTTATTGTGGATGATTGTCTTGGGTGATAAATTACTACTCACTGAGAATGAATGCTCATTTTTCCTGTTTCAGTGCATAAAGAGGTCTTGGTGAAAGGGAGAAGAGACACTAACATTGGGTATTTACTTTGTGCTAGGAAGTTGACTTAATATGTCTTGTAGGAGAGGGGCACCATGCTGTAGGGGTACCTGTGGACTCTGAATGCCTGGGTTCCTATCACAGTTCCTATCACAGCTCCTGCACTACAGCTGTGTGACTTTAGGTAAATTACTAATCTTTGCTGTGCCTTGACATTATAGTGTACACCTGCCTCATGAAGTAGTTGTGAGGATTACATAAGCTAACATACCTACAGTATTTAGGAAGTATGTGGCTTATAGTTCTATATAACTGTTAACTGTTCTTTAAGTTTCACAAATTCACACTGTTCTGCAGTCTCACAAAAATCCTGTAAGGTATGTATCTTCTTAATCTTTATTTTGTAGGTAAGAAAACTGAGGTTTGGTGAGGTTAGTAACTTAGCTAAATTGCCCATCTATTTAGTGATGCAAATCCCAGATAGCTTTTTTGTGCATTCTACTATGCCTTTAATAAATTAGTTATTTTTAAAAAATCCTAAAAATAATAATTACTTATGTGAGTCATATGGTATTTAAACAAAAATATTTATTTATCTGGCTGAGGCATGTGGGATCTTCAGTTGTGGCATGTGGGATCTATTTCCCTGACTAGGGATTGAACCCAGGCCCCCTGCATTGGGAGCGTGGAGTCTTAGCCACTGGACCATCAGGGAAGTCCCCATATGGTATTAAGTAACATTGTTTTTCATTTATGAAAAAAAATTTTTGCTACTTGGGAATAGAATTAATAGATTAACCATTTTTGAACTTCAAGTTAGGTGTTAATATTTTGAAAAACATTTTTCATTGATCCTCACTTAAAAATATTGCATCAGGCTTCCCTGGTGGCGCAGTGGTTGAGAGTACGCCTGCTGATGCAGAGGATGTGGGTTCGTACCCTGGTCCGGGAAGATCCCACATGCTGTGGAGCGGCTAGGCCCGTGAGCCATGGCCACTGAGCCTGCGCGTCTGGAGCCTGTGCTCCGCAACGGGAGAGACCACAACAGTGAGAGGCCTGTGTACCGCAAAAAAAAAAAAAAAAAAAAAAATTTGCATCAAGGGTTGTGGAGAAAAGGGAACCCTTGCACATTGTTGGTGGGAATGTAACTTGGTGCAGCCACTGTGGAAAACAGTATGAAGTTTCCTCAAAAAACTAAAAATAGAAGTATCATATGATCCAGCAATTTCACTGCTGGGCATATATTCCAAGAAAACAAAAACACTAATTTGAAAAAATGTGCACACCCCAGTGTTCATAGCAGCGTTATTTACAAAAGCCAAGATATGGAAGCGACCTAAGTATCCATTAATATCAATAGATGAATAGATAAAGAAGATCTATTCCAATGGAATACTACTCAGCCACAAAAAAATAATGAAAAAAATATATACTGTAAAAAACATATAAAGTATACTGTATATTACAGTAAGTATTTAATTGTAATTAATTATATAAATATAACTTACTTGGATTTAGGTAATACATCATTTTATACTTGATGATCATAATGGTACCTTGAGGGTTTTCCATAGTTTTTGAACTTTATTTTTATTTGTTGTGTAGTAATATAAATATTTGAATACAATACAGTTGTTTATTTCACTCATGATATGGATGCATCTGTGATTAACTGAATTATCTAAATCCTCAAGGTTCATACATTTTATGGAATATATAAACAGTTTTGCTTGCTAACAGATCACCACTGATGTATATAAATAGTATTAATTGACTTGAGACGTGTGTGTCTACTTCTCTGGTATCTTTCATAAGAATAATTCAGTGTACTGAGTAAGAAACTTAATGTCAAATATTAAAGTGAAAGATAAGGCCGTGTGTTTTTTTTTTTAAATTAATTGTGCAACAGAGTGTTGGGAGTGTGTAACTAGACTCTAAAGCCCATCTTGTGTTCGGAATTTTTCCTTACTTACTCTTCCTCCTCCTGCATAAGCACACAGACACATGCACTGCACTTACCAAGCACAATAAAATAACAGTACGGTTTTATAAGGTAATTTTCAGAAGGTAGAAGCCCCAAACTGCTTTTCCCCTCTATTTTCTGTATGGTTTTAGGTAGAAAGCATTATGCACAATGTGCTTTGACATTTCCCATTAGAAGCAGTAGCAATTTTGTTTTGAATAGCTCTTAAGAAGCTGTTGGCTGTGTGTTTCCTTCTCAGCACCCTTTGGCCTACCTTTTAAATTTCTTTTGGTAAAGTGCAACTTGCTGCCAGTAATTCGTTCTCTCACTTTGGGATGGAATGGAAGTTGCTGAATTTGTTGTGAGTTAGAAAGAGAACAGTTACCCAAATTTTACATTTAGTATATTCTTCCTTAGTTTCCTTTAGTTTGTAACATATTGGTGGCAAAACTGGTACACATCCTTTGAATTTCATGACCTGATTCTGTACAATAAGAAGTTATCCAGATCTTTCTTACAGAACAGTCTGTCCTTTTTTCTTAATTATTCTCCCCTTCCTCCCTAACTTGGCTCTCACCAATTCATTTTTCCTTTCTCAATTTTTTTTCTCAGTAATTTATTTCCCCCATCACATCTCCTTGAGGAATAAGGAGGCCCCTAAATCCTCAGTAGGGCAGTGTTAGAAGGGTAGCTGAGAAGAGAGCAGAGGGCACATGAAGACATGGGTTTTAAAACCAGCTGCTTGGCTCCTGTGATTTTGAGTCTGGAGGGTATATCATGTGCTCTGTTTACATCTGATTCCTGTGGTTGCTGCATTGCTTTTATTTGCAAGAGCTGCTATCAGAATTGTGAATGCTCTTCCCTGCACTGCAGTTTAGTTAAGGATATTCTGAAGGAATCGATGTTGGTTTTCAGTGCTTTTGCTGCAGTACCTTATCTGATTTGGGAAAGGTTCTTGTTTGGTTAGGTTTCTAGGTCTTAAGGCTTAGATTCTGTCAAAAAAGTGGCTGGTTGATGTTGCAGATAAGATGACTATTATTTTTAGGGGTTAGTATCTAGAAGTATCTTTTTCTGCATTTGTATTACCATGGTCATAGAAGGCTTCCTAATTTTTCTCTGATTTTGAAGACTGCTTACTAAGAACATCAATACTTTTTTTCCCCCTTTAATTAGAAGGCCAAGGATTTAAGGTTTTTCTTTTCTTAATCTTAGTTGTCTTACTCCTCATTTACTTTCACACACACACACACACACACACACACACACACACACACACACACACCAAAACTCCTATGCAGCCATTTTATGTTTAAAACCCTGGATTGAACCTAAACTTGGTAGTGAGCGGGTTTAAAAATTGCCCTCTTTTTTTTTTTTTTTTTTTTTTTGCGGTACGCGGGCCTCTCGCTGTTGTGGCCTCTGCCGTTCGGAGCACAGGCTCCGGACGCGCAGGCTCAGCGGCCATGGCTCACGGGCCCAGCCGCTCCGCGGCATGTGGGATCTTCCCAGACCGGGGCACGAACCCGTGTCCCCTGAATCGGCAGGCGGACTCCCAACCACTGCGCCACCAGGGAAGCCCTAAAAATTGCCCTCTTTTTAATGAGCCCTTTCATACTGGATTGTGTCTTTAGTTTTCAAAGATTTAGGTAGTGTACTTTTTTTTTTAAGGTACTGTACTCTTATCATTTTTTTTTTTACAGCAGCCCACTATAGACAGTCTTTGCACTAGATTTTATTCCATGAAGTTCCATTTTTCTGGAGTTGAGATCAATAGAAAAATGAAGATGACACTGGATTTTCTTGGGGGAAAAATGGTGGTTAGGAATAGACCGCAAGGAAATTTATGACCCTTTCTTTAACACCAGAATATTTTAAACTTTACCTACATTAGTTAATTTTGAATCCTATAACTTAAAACATTAGTATAGAGGTATTAGGAGAGGGAATTTCATGAACTCGTAGAATGTTAGAGCTTAAGAGGGGCCGTAGGGATCATATAGTAATCAACCCTGATACTCTACAGAGGAACAAATGGAGGTTTGTTTATTCATTCATTAGTTCATCCATTCATCCATCTATTCATTAAATGGATATTTATCTTATGATTACTGTTTAAGGTGCTTGGAGATATCCTTACCCTTATGGAGTTTACAATAAATAGATGTTAGACATCATAAGTAAGTTAAATATTATGTTAGAAAGTGATAAAAGTAGTCTGAAATAAGGGGGAGGGAAAATGCTTGTGTGTGAGGGGGGGTTTGCACTTTAACATAGGGTAAGCTCCACTGAGAATATGACATTTGAGCAGAAACGTGAAGAAGGTGAGAGTGTAGTCTGTGTGACTATCTGTGGGAAGATTGTGTCACGCAAAAGGAACAGCCAGTTCCAAGGCTACTATGTGGGATCATGTCTAGCTTATTATTCAAGGAATAGTGAAAAGCCCACTGTGGCCCTTGGAGTAAGAAGTGGACTGGAGTAATAACAGGTGAGGAAAGTGAACAGGGCTGGGAGGCAGGGGTATGGGGAGCTGGATAGATTATGTGGGGTCTGGTGAATTGTCATAAGGACTTTGGCTTTTCATGAGTGAAATGCAGGAGGGGGTGTCAGTGAAGGGTTTTGAGCAGACACGATCTGACTTATGTTTCAACTCTGAATCATTCTCACTGCACTGTTGAGAAGAGATGCCAGGGTAGGGTTGCTAGATTTAGCAAATAAAAATATAGGACACCCACTCAATTAAATTTGAATTTTAGATAAACAACGAATAATTTTTTATATGCATATGTCCCATGCAATATGTGACTGACTATTTACCCATATGGCAGAATGTGAACTACTTTTTTATAGTTAAAAAAAAAAACCCTCTTCATTGTTACTGTTGATTACTGTAGATCACTGTTACTCTGATCCTGCTGGTCCCAAGATGTGGGGCCTTATAGCAAATTTTCATCTTTGCCTTTCCATACTATCTATATTACTGTTTTTCACATTTTGGTCATCTTATACCCCAGAGTGTTACAATGCAGTTTATTGGACCCCAGCCCAGACCTACTGAATCAGAATTTCTTGAGATAGAACAGTCTCTCTCCACAACTGCCTATTGTTCTAGATTCTAGGTACAGCAGTGAATAAAACATACAAAATTCCTTACCCTAGTGAAATTAACATTCTAGTGGGGAGACACAATAAACAAGATAAATAAGTAAATATATAGTATGTTAAATATTGATATAGGTGCTAAGAAGAAAGAAAAAGCAGGAAGGGGAGTAGGAAATATGCACGGTTATGATGAGGGAGTTGGAGTTTTAGATAGAGTGACGAGTGAAGGCCTCACTACATGGTGATGTTTGAATCAAGACTTGAAAGAAGTGATGGAGAGAACCACGTGCACCTAAAGCAGGTGCATACCTGGTGTGTTAAATACACTGCAGGGAGCAGTGTGTCTGGAGTGGAGTGAAAAGGGGAAAAATAGTAGGGGATGAGATGAGAGAGACAAAGGGGAATGGTTAGTGATTGTTAGCAGTTAAGCTTTATGGTATGTTGGAAAGAGATTTGGAAGCTAGATCCAGCTATGACATTTATCTCTGGGCCTGTTTCTTCTTCACTAAAAAGTGGTCAGAAGACTACGATGATCTCTTAGGTGTTTTTTTGTTTGTTTGTTTTTGTTGTTCTAAAATAGTCTTTAATTCGATATTCTTCCATTTCTACTTTTCCAGCTTGATTACAAACAGTTTATCATTTGGGATTCTTCTGTACTTTTCATGAGCTCATCTCTGCCCTCTGTCCAGCCATGTGAACTTTTTCCTTTATGTTGCCCTTGTTCCTCTTTCTTTCTTGACTGAAATTGAAGATTTAGACAGTCCTTTGATAAGTAGTAGGAAATTGTTCTCTCATCACTGTACAACCATTACTTCTTCTGACATTCAGATTCTTATTAAATGTTAGTTAATAGAATTAAGAAACATATTTTTCTCTACTGAGAGATTAAAATTCTTGTGAACGGCAGCTTGATTTAAAGCTAGGTAGAGAGAGAGAAGAAAGTAGAGGCTTGATTCAATTTTAAATTGAATAAATCCTAGTTGCCAGTCCAAGTTTAAGTGTAATGTAATGTGTAGAGACTCATGTGATTCTTAACTGGATACATCTATGGAAAGGACACATTTGAGTAGTCTTAATATATATATTTTTTAATTATTGAGTTTTTTTTTTTTACATCTTTATTGGAGTATAATTGCTCTACAATGGTGTGTTAGTTTCTGCTTTATAGCAAAGTGAATCAGTTATACATATACATATGTTCCCATATCTCTTCCCTCTTGCGTCTCCCTCCCTCCTACCCTCCCTATCCCACCCCTCTAGGTGGTCACAGAGCAACGAGCTGATCTCCCTGTGCTATGCGGCTGCTTCCCACTAGCTATCTGTTTTACATTTGGTAGTATATATAAGTCCATGCCACTCTCTCACTTTGTCCCAGCTTACCGTTCCCCCTCCCCATGTCTTCAAGTCAGTTCTCTACGTCTGCGACTTTTTTCCTGTCCTACCCCTAGGTTCTTCAGAACCATTTTTTTCCCTTAGATTCCATATATATGTGTTAGCATACGCTATTTAGTTTTCTCTTTCTGACTCACTTCACTCTGTATGGCAGTCTCTAGGTCCATCCAACTCACTACAAATAACTCAATTTCGTTTCTTTTTATGGGTTAGTACTATTCCATTGTATATATATGCCACGTCTTCTTTATCCGTTCATCTGTTGATGGACACTTAGATTGCTTCCATATCCTGGCTACTGTAAATAGAGCTGCAGTGAACACTGTGGTACATGACTCTTTTTGAATTATGGTTTTCTCAGGATATATGCCCAGAAGTGGGATTGCTGGGTCATATGGTAGTTCTATTTGTAGTTTTTTAAGGAACCTCCATAGTGTTCTCCATAGTGGCTGTACCAATTCACATTCCCACCAGCAGTACAAGAGTGTTCCCTTTTCTCCACACCCTCTCCAGCATTTATTGTTTCTAGATTTTTGATGATGGCCATTCTAACTGGTGTGAGATGATATCTCATTGTAGTTTTGAATTGCATTTCTCTAATGATTAATGATGTTGAGCATTCTTTCATGTGTTTGTTGGCAATCTGTATATCTTCTTTGGAGAAATGTCTATTTAGGTCTTCTGCCCATTTTTGGATTGGGTTGTTTGTTTTTTTGTTATTGAGCTGCATGAGCTGCTTGTAAATTTTGGAGATTAATCCTTTGTCAGTTGCTTCATTTGCAAATATTTTCTCCCATTCTGAGGGTTGTCTTTTAGTCTTGTTTATGGTTTCTTTTGCTGTACAAAAGCTTTGAAATTTCATTAGGTCCCATTTGTATATTTTTTTTTATTTTTTATTTTTTTTGCAGTACGCGGACCTCTCACTGCTGTGGCCTCTCCTACTGCGGAGCACAGGCTCCGGACGCACAGGCTCAGCAGCCATGGCTCATGGGCCCAGCCGCACGGGCCCAGCCGCATGGGCCCAGCTGCTCCACGGCATGTGGGATCCCCCCAGACCGGGGCACAAACCCGTGTCCCCTGCATCGGCAGGCGAACTCTCAACCACTGTGCCACCAGGGAAGCCACCCATTTGTTTATTTTTGTTTTTATTTCCATTTCTCTAGGAGATGGGTCAAAAAGGATCTTGCTGTGATTTATGTCATAAGAGTGTTCTGCCTATATTTTCCTCTAAGACTTTGATAGTTTCTGACCTTACATCTAGGTCTTTAATCCATTTTGAGCTTATTTTTGTGTATGGTGTTAGTGAGTGATCTAATCTCATACTTTTACATGTACCTGTCCAGTTTTCCTAGCCCCACTTATTGAAGAGGCTGTCCATTCTCCACTGTACATTCCTGCCTCCTTTATCAAAGATAAGGTGACCATATGTGCGTGGGTTTATCTCTGGGCTTTCTATCCTGTTCCATTGATCTATATTTCTGTTTTTGTGCCAGTACCATACTGTCTTGATTACTGTAGCTTTGTAGTATAGTCTGAAGTCAGGGAGCCTGATTCCTCCAGTTCCGTTTTTCGTTCTCAAGATTGCTTTGGCTATTCGGGGTCTTTTGTGTTTCCATACAAATTATGAAATTTTTTGTTCTAGTTCTGTGAAAAATCCCAGTGGTAGTTTGATAGGAATTGCATTGAATCTGTAGATTGCTTTGGGTAGTAGAGTCATTTTCACAATGTTGTTTCTTCCAATCCAAGAACATGGTATATCTCTCCATGTATTTGTATCATCTTTAATTTCTTTCATCAGTGTCTTATAATTTTCTGCATACAGGTCTTTTGTCTCCATAGGTAGGTTTATTCATAGATATTTTGTTCTTTTTATTGCAATGGTAAATGAGAGCGTTTTCTTGATTTCACTTTCAGATTTTTCATCATTAGTGTGTAGGAATGCCAGATATTTCTGTGCATTGTTTGTATCCTGCTACTTTACCAAATTCATTGATTAGCTCTAGTAGTTTTCTGGTAGCATCTTTAGGATTCTCTATGTATGGTATCATGTCATCTGCAAACAGTGACAGCTGTACTTCTTCTTTTCCGATTTGGATTCCTTTTTTTTTTTTTTTTGCGGTACGCGGGCCTCTCACTGTTGTGGCCTCTCCCGTCGCGGAGCACAGGCTCCGGATGCGCAAGCTCAGCGGCCATGGCTCATGGGCCCAGCTGCTCCGTGGCATGTGAGGTCTTCCCGGACCAGGGCATGAACCCATGTCCCCTGCATCGGCAGGCGGACTCTCAACCACTGTGCCACCAGGGAAGCCCTGGATTCCTTTTATTTCCTTTTCTTCTCTGATTGCTGTGGCTAAGACTTCGAAAACTATGTTGCATAACAGTGGTGAGAGTGGGCAACCTTGTCTTGTTCCTGATCTTAGTTGAAATGCTTTCAGTTTTTCGCCATTGAGGAAGATGTTGTCTGTGGGCTTGTCATATATGGCCTTTATTATGTTGAGGAAAGTTCCCTCTATGCCTACTTTCTGGAGGGTTTTTATCATAAATGGGTGTTGAATTTTGTCAAAAGCTTTTTCTGCATCTATTGAGATGACCATATGGTTTTTCTCCTTCAATTTGTTAATACGGTGTATCACATTGATTGATTTGCGTATACTGAAGAATCCTTGCATTCCTGGAATAAACCCCACTTGATCATGGTGTATGATTGATTTAATGTGCTGTTGGATTCTGTTTGCTAGTATTTTGCTGAGGATTTTTGCATCTATGTTCATCAGTGATATTGGCCTGTAGCTCTCTTTCCTTGTGACATCCTTGTCTGGTTTTGGTATCAGGGTGATGGTGGCCTCGTAGAATGAGTTTTCCTCCCTCTACTATATTTTGGAAGAGTTTGAGAAGGACAGGTGTTAGCTGTTCTCTAAATGTTTTATAGAATTCGCCTATGAAGCCATCTGGTCCTGGGCTTTTGTTTGTTGGAAGATTTTAAGAACTTTTAATTTAATTTTATTTTTTTTTTGCGGTACGCAGGCCTGTCACTGTTGTGGCCTCTCCTGTTGCGGAGCACAGTC
Source organism: Leucopleurus acutus (assembly GCF_964270905.1). Taxonomy (NCBI): domain Eukaryota; kingdom Metazoa; phylum Chordata; class Mammalia; order Artiodactyla; family Delphinidae; genus Leucopleurus; species Leucopleurus acutus. The sequence continues at coordinate 66,394,568 of NC_139142.1, read as the reverse complement.
TCCGGACGCGCAGGCTCAGCGGCCATGGCTCACGGGCCCAGCCACTCCGCGGCATGTGGGATCCTCCTGGACTGGGGCATGAACCCGTGTCCCCTACATTGGCAGGCGGACTCTCACCCACTGCGCCACCAGGGAAGCCCTGTTGGCAGATTTTTAATCACAGTTTCAATTTCAGTGCTTGTGGTTGGTCTGCTCATGTTTTCTATTTCTTCCTGATTCACTCTTGGCAGATTGTGCATTTCTAAGAATTGGTCCATTTCTTCCAGGTTGTCCATTTTATTAGCATAGAGTTGCTTGCAATAATCTCTCATGATCTTTTGTATTTCTGCTGTGTCAGTTGTTACTTCTCCTTTTTCATTTCTAATTCTATTGATTTGAGTCTTCTCCCTTTTTTTCTTGATGAGTCTGGCTAATGGTTTATTAATTTTGTTTATCTTCTCAAAGAACCAGCTTTTAGTTTTATTGATCTTTGCTATCGTTTCCTTCATTTCTTTTTCATTTATTTCTGATCTCATCTTTATGATTTCTTTCCTTCTGCTACCTTTGGTTTTTTTTTTTTGTTCTTCTTTCTCTAATTGCTTTAGGTGTAAGGTTAGGTTGTTTATTTGAGATGTGTCCTGTTTCTTAAGGTAGGATTGTATTGCTATAAACTTCCCTCTTAGAACTGCTTTCGCTGCATCCCATAGGTTTTGGGTCGTCCTGTCTCCATTTTCATGTGTTTCTAGGTATTTTTTGATTTCCTCTTTGATTTCTTCAGCGATTTCTTGGTTATTAAGTAGTGTATTGTTTAGCCTCCATGTGTTTGTGTTTTTTCCTGTAACTGATATCTAGTCTCATAGCGTTGTGGTTGGAACAGATGCTTGATACGATTTCAATTTTCTTAAATTTACCAAGGCTTGATTTGTGACCCAAGATATGATCTATCCTGGAGAATGTTCCATGAGCACTTGAGAAGAATGTGTATTCTGTTGTTTTTGGGTGGAATGTCCTATAAATATCAATTAAGTCCATCTTGTTTAATGTATCATTTAAGGCTTGTGTTTCCTTATTTATTTTCATTTTGGATGATCTTTCCATTGGTGAAAGTGGGGTGTTAAAGTCCCCTAGTATGTTTGTGTTACTGTCAATTTCCCCTTTTATGGTGGTTAGCATTTGCCTTATGTATAGAGGTTCTCCTATGTTGGGTGCATAAATATTTCCAATTCTTATATCTTCTTCTTGGATTGTCCCTTGATCATTACATAGTGTCCTTCTTTGTCTCTTGTAATAGTCTTTATTTGAGGTCTATTTTGTCTGATACGAGAATAGCTCCTCCAGCTTTCTTTTGATTTCCATTTGCATGGAATATCTTTTTGCATCCCCTCACTTTCAGTTTGTATGTGTCCCTAGTTCTGAAGTTGGTCTCTTGTAGACAGCATATATATAGGCCTTGTTTTTGTATCCATTCAGCCAGTCTGTGTCTTTTGGTGGGAGCATTTAATCCATTTACATTTAAGGTAATTATCGATATGTATGTTCCTATGACCATTTTCTTAATTGTTTAGGGTTTGTTATAGTAGGTATTTTCCTTCTCTTGTGTTTCTTGCCTAGAGAAGTTCCTTTAGCATTTGTTTTACAGCTTATTTGGTGGTGCTGCATTCTCTTAGCTTTTGCTTGTCTATAAAGCTTTAATTTCTCTGTTGAATCTGAATGAGATACTTGCTGGGTACAGTAATCTTGGTTGTAGGTTTTTCCCTTTCATCACTTTAAATATGTCCTGCCACTCCCTTCTGGCTTGCAGAATTTCTGCTGAAAGATCAGCTGTTAACCTTATGGGGATTCCCTTGTAGGTGGTTTGTTGTTTTTCCCTTGCTGCTTTTAATATTTTTTCTTCGTATTTAATTTTTGATAATTTGATTAATACATGTCTTGGCATGTTTCTCCATGGATTTATCCTGCATGGGACTCTCTGTGCTTCCTGGACTTGATTAACTATTTCATTTCCCATATTAGGGAATTTTTCAACTATAATCTCTTCAAATATTTTCTCAGTCCCTTTCTTTCTCTCTCCTTCTTCTGGGACCCCTATAATTCAAATGTTGGTTCATTTAATGTTGTCCCAGAGGTCTCTGAGACTGTCCTCAGTTCTTTTCCTTCTATTTTCTTTATTCTGCTTTGCAGTAGTTATTTCCGCTATTTTGTCTTCCAGGTCACTTGTTCGTTCTTCTGCCTCAGTTATTCTGCTATTGATCCCTTCTAGAGTATTTTTAATTTCATTTATTGTGTTGTTCATCGTTGCTTGTTTCATCTTTATTTCTTCTAGGTCCTTGTTAAATGTTTCTTGCATTTTGTCTTTTCTATTTCCAAGATTTTGGATCATCTTTAGTATCATTATTCTGAATTCTTTTTCAGGTAGACTGCCTATTTCCTCTTCATTTGTTAGGTCTGGTGGGGTTTTATCTTGCTCCTTCATCTGCTGTGTGTTTTTCTGTCTTCTCATTTTGCTTATCTTTCTGTGTTTGGGGTCTCCTTTTTGCAGGCTGCAGGTTTGTAGTTCCCGTTGTTTTTGGTGTCTGTCCCCAGTGGCTAAAGTTGGTTCAGTGGGTTGTGTAGGCTTCCTGGTGGAGGGGACTAGTGCCTGTGTTTTGGTGGATGAGGCTGGATCTTGTCTTTCTGGTGGGCAGGTCCATGTCTGTCGGTGTGTTTTGGGGTATCTGTGGACTAATGATTTTAGGCAGCCTCTCCGTTAATGGGTGGGGTTCTGTTCCTGTCTTGCTAGTTGTTTGGCATAGGGTGGCCAGCACTGTAGCTTGCTGGTCGTCGAGATAAGCTGGGTGTTGGTGTTGAGATGGAGATCTCTGTGAGATTTTCACCGTTTGATATTATGTGGAGTTGGGAGGCCTCTTGTGGACCAGTGTCCTGAACTCGGCTCTCCCACCTCAGAGGCACAGCCCTGACTCCTGGCTGCAGCACCAAGAGCCTTTCATCCAGAGCCTTTCATCCACACTGCTCAGAATATAAGGGAGAAAATGTAGAAAGAAAGAATGAAAGAGGATAAAAGAAAATAAAGTAAGGCAAAATAAAATAAAGTTATTAAAATAAAAAAATAATTATTAAGAAAAACATTTTTTTAAAAAGTAAAAAAACAAAAAAAACGGACGGATAGAACCCTAGGACAAATGGTGAAAGCAAAGCTATACAGACAAAATCTCACACAGAAGCATACACATACACACTCACAAAAAGAGGAAAAGGGGAAAAAACCATAAATCTTGCTCTCAAAGTCCACCTCCTCAATTTGGGATGATTCATTGTCCATTCAGGTATTCCACAGATGCAGGGTACATCAAGTTGATTGTGGAGATTTAATCCACTGCTCCTGAGGCTGCTGGGAGAGATTTCCCTTTCTCTTCTTTGTTCTCACTGCTCCCGGGTTTCAGCTTTGGATTTGGCCCCGCCTCCACGTGTACGTCGCTGGAAGGCGTCTGTTCTTCGCTCAGACAGGACGGGGTTAAAGGAGCTACTGATTTGGGGGCTCCGGCTCACTCAGGCGGGGGGGGAGGGAAGGGCACGTTGTGCGGGGCGAGCCTGCATTGGCAGAGGCCGGCGTGACGTTGCACCAGCCTGAGGCGCGCCGTGCGTTCTCCCGGGGAAGTTGTCCTTAGATCTCGGGACGCTGGCAGTGGCGGGCTGCACAGGCTCCCTGGAGGGAGGTGTGGATAGTGACCTGTGCTCGCACACAGGCTTCTTGGTGGCGGCAGCAGCAGCCTTAGCGCCCCATGCCTGTCTCTGGGTTCCGCGTTGATAGCCGCAGCTCGCGCCGGTCTCTGGAGCTCGTTTAAGCAGCGCTCTTAATCCCCTCTCCTCGAGCACCTGGAAACAGAGGGAAGAAAAAGTCTCTTGCCTCTTCGACAGGTCCAGACTTTTCCCTGGATTCCCTCCCAGCTAGCCATGGTGCACTAACCCCTTCAGGGTGTGTTCACGCTGCCAGCCGCCAGTCCTCTCCCTGCGCTCCGACTGAAGCCCCAGCTCCCAGCCCCCGCCCTCCCCTGCGGGTGAGCAGACAAGCCCCTCGGGCTGGTGAGTGCTGGTTGGCACCGCTCTTCTGTGCGGAAATCACTCCACTTTGCCCTCCGCACCCCTGTTGCTGTGCTCTCGTCCGCGGCGCCGTAGCTCCCCCTCTCCGCCACCCACAGTCTTCGCCCGCGAAGGGGCCTCTAGTGTGTGGAAACCTTTTCTCCTTCACGGCTCCCTCCCACTGGTGCAGGTCCCGTCCCTATTCTTTTGTCTCTGTTTATTCTTTTTTCTTTTGCCTTACCCAGGTATGTGGGGAGTTTCTTGCCTTTTGTGAGGTCTGAGGTCTTCTGCCAGCGTTCAGTAGGTGTTCTGTAGTTGTTCCACATGTAGATGTATTTCTGATGTATCTGTGGGGAGGAAGGTGATCTCCGCCTCTTACTCTTCCGACATCTTACCCCCAGATCCAGGTCTTAATCTTAAATGAATGTTTACTTGCAAACGTTGGGGTGGGCCACTCTAAGACGTTGTTTTGATGGGTTCTATTAGCACATGACATGGATAAAAAGAACATCATGAAGCTTTACAATCTTCTTTAGTGTATATTCTGTTGGAAGAACAAAGCAGTATCAAAACTCTTGTCAGTACCTTTGAAATCCAACACACAAAAAATAGGACTTGTAGGCTCTCAAATTGCAGCTTTCATGCAGTGGTAATGAAACAGTATAATCACTCTGAATAATTCTGCCACCTTTTACAGGTCTCACAGGGTATTATGAATTATAAAGAAACAAATCCCAAAATCTAGTGTGTTGGGGTTTGATCTGTCTTGTTTTTGTCATCTGTTAGACTTTGCATACTGCAGGAGAGTCAGAAAAAAGCGTACCAACACATTAGGTTAAGTTTATGGTGACATTAAAGATGGCAATCCTACTTTACAATAGTACATGTATCGTTATATTTGCTAATAATCATTTTCTTTATCTGTTGTGTATTTGGTGAGGCTTTTGTGGTGATTATTCTTTTGGGCCTGGCTGAAATTAATGATAAGGAAAACCCTGATTGGAGTTTTCTTGACTAAATATAATTATTTTAGGTGAAATAAGTTGGAAAGGATTCACAAAACTTAGTTAGTTGGACACCCAGCTGCATATGTTTATTTATAGCCTCTACCTTGCTCATTTATTTTCCTACAATATAAAAGTGTTTGAGAATTTAAATTGAGAAACTGTTTATACACTTAAAATAGGAGCCTATGGGCTTCTCTGGTGGCGCAGTGGTTGGGAGTCCGTCTGCCGATGCAGGGGACGCGGGTTCGTGCCCCGGTCCAGGAGGATCCCACATGCCGCGGAGCGGCTGGGCCCGTGAGCCATGGCTGCTGGGCCTGCGTGTCCAGAGCCTGTGCTCCGCAGCAGTAGAGGCCACAGTGGTGAGAGGCCCGCGTACCGCAAAAAAAAAAAAAAAAAGGAGCCGATTTAAAAACAATGGAGTAAATTATGAAAAACAAATGAGGTTTATTTGGCATCTTTTGAACATTACTGAATTCTAGACTTGAAAATATGTGTAGGCTGCTTTTGTAATTGTGGTAATTTTATCAGTCAGTAGCTGTGCCAAATCAAAGTACAGTATTCTTTAATTAATACAGGGTTTGGTGTTTCTACTTAATGGACACTGATTTTATTCACAATATATAAAATTAAAGCAAGGCATGCTAACTTAGTTCCAGTGAAACAGCCTGAAAAGTGTGCTCTTTATTATTTTTGAAAACTAGCCAATTAAGGATGAGGAAGTAGATCTTTACTGAGGTAGCTCCTCTGACACTAAAAGAGATGATTGTGTCCTGTCTGCTCTTGGCTTTACAAAAATTACATTGTTGGGTGATTGAATAACTTTGTCATGGAAAAGCTTATTTTCTAAATCAGCGTTGGCAAACTATGACCTGTGGACTAAATCCTGCCTGTATTTGTAAATAAAGTTTTATTGGAACATAGCCATGCTCATTCATCTACATGTTGTCTATGGCTGCTTTGGTGATACAACGGCAGTGTTGAATAGTTGCAGATCAAATGATCCACAAGGCTTAAAATATTTCCTTTTTCTTTTTATTTGACATCTTTATTGGAGTATAAGTGCTTTACATTGTTGTGTTAGTTGCTGCTGTATAGCAAAGTGAATCAGCTATATGTATACATATATCCCCATATCCCCTCCCTCTTGCATTTTCCTCCCTCCCTCCCTATCCCACCCCTCTAGGTGCTCACAGAGCACTGAGCTGATCTCCCTGTGCTATGTGGCTGCTTCCCACTAGCTATCTGTTTTACATTTAGTAGTGTGTATATGTCAATGCCACTCTCTCACTCTGTCCTAGGTTACCCTTCCCACTCCTCGTGTCCTGAAGTCTGTCTTTACGTCTGTGTCTTTATTTCTGTCCTGCCCCCAGGTTCATCAGAACCACTTTTTTTTTTTTTTTTTAGATTCCATATATATGTGTTAACATACGGTATTTGTTTTTCTCTTTCTGACTTACTTCACTCTGTATGACAGACTCTAGGTCCATCCACCTCACTACAAATAACTCAATTTCATTTCTTTTTATGGCTGAGTAATATTCCATTATATATATGCGCCACATCTTCTTTATCCATTCATCTGTCAATGGACAGTTAGGTTGCTTCCACGTCCTGGCTATTGTAAATAGAGCTGCAGTGAACATTGTGGTACATGACTCTTTTTACATTATGTTTTCCTCAGGGTATATGCCCAGTAGTGGGATTGCTGGATCATTTGGTAGTTCTATTTTTAGTTTTTTAAGGAACCTCCATACTGGTCTCCATAGTGGCTGTATCAATTTACATCCCCACCAACAGTGCAAGAGGGTTCCCTTTTCTCCACACCCTCTCCAGCATTTACTGTTTGTAGAATTTTTGATGGTGGCCATTCTGACTGGTATGAGGTGATACCTCATTGCAGTTTTGATTTGCATTTCTCTAATGATTAGTGATGTTGAGCATCCTTTCATGTGTTTGTTGGCCATCTGTATATCTTCTTTGGAGAAATGTCTATTTAGGTCTTCTGCCCATTTTTGGATTGGGTTGTTTGTTTTTTTGATATTCAGCACATGAGCTGCTTGTATATTTTGGAGATTAGTCCTTTGTCAGTTGCTTCGTTTGCAAATATTTTCTCCCATTCTGAGGGTTGTCTTTTTGTCTTGTTTTCCAAGATTTTGGATCATCTTTACTATCATTACTCTGAATTCTTTTTCAGGTAGGTTGCCTATTTCTTCTTCATTTGTTTGGTCTGGTGGGTTTTTACCTTGCTCCTTCAGCTGCTGCATATTTCTCTGTCTTCTCATTTTGCTTAACTTACTGTGTTTGGGGTCTCCTTTTCGCAGGCTGCAGATTCACAGTTCCCGTTGTTTTTGGTGTGTGCCCCCAGTGGGTAAGGTTGGTTCAGTGGGTTGTGTAGGCTTCCTGGTAGAGGGGACTGGCTCCTGTGTTCTGGTGGATGAGGCTGGATCTTGTCTTTCTGGTGGGCAGGACCACATCTGGTGGTGTGTTTTGGGGTGTCTGTGACCTTATTATGATTTTAGGCGGCCTCTCTGCTAATGGGTGGGGCTGTGGTCCTGTCTTGCTAGTTGTTTGGCATGGGGTGTCCAGCACTGGAGCTTGCTGGTCATTGAGTGGAGCTGAGCTGGGTCTTAGTGTTGAGACGGAGATCTCTGGGAGAGCTTTCACCGATTGATAATTACATGGGGCCGGGAGGTCTCTGGTGGTCCGGTGTCCTGAACTCGGCTCTCTCACCTCCAAGGCTTAGGCCTGACACCTGGCCGGAGCACCAAGACCCTGTCAGCCACACAGCTCAGAAGAAAAGGGAGAAATAAAAGAAAGAAAGAAAAATAAAATAAAATAAAGTTATTAAAATAAAAATATAAAAAAATTATTAAAATAAAACAATTTTAAAAAGTAGTTAAAAAAGAGAAGAGAGCAACCAAACCAATAAAGAAATCCATGAGTGATAACAAGTGCTAAAAACTAAACTAGGATAACCATATAAATCAGAAACTAGTCAGTCACATACAGCCACCCCCAAGTCTGCAGTTGCTCCCAAAGTCCACTGCCTCAATTTTGGCATGATTCATTGTCTATTCAGGTATTCCACAGATGCAGGGTACGTAAAGTTGATTGTGGAGATTTAATCCGTTGCTTCTGAGGCTGCTGGGAGAGATTTCCCTTTCTCTTCTTTGTTTGCACAGCTCCTGGGGTTCAGGTTTGGATTTGGACCCGCCTCTGCATGTAGGTCACCTGAGGGACGTCTGTTCCCGCCCAGATAGGACCGGGTTAAAGTAGCAGCTGATTAGAGGGCTCTGGCTCACTCAGGTCTAGGGGAGGAAGGGGTACAGAATGTGGGGCGAGCCTGCCGCGCCGGCAGAAGCTGGTGTGACATTGCGTCAGCCTGAGGTGTGCCATGTATTCTACCGGGGAAGTTGTCCCTGGATCACGGGACCCTGGCAGTGGCGGGCTGCATGGGCTCCTGGGAGGGGAGGTGTGGATAGTGACCTGTGGTTGCACACAGGCTTCTTGGTGGCGGCAGCAGCTGCTTTAGTGTCTCATGCCCGTCTCTGGGGTCCGCGCTGATAGCCGCGGCTTGCGCCCGTCTCTGGAGCTCGTTTAGGTGGTGCTCTGATTCCCCTCTCTTCGGCACCCCGAAACAATGGTCTCTTGCCTCGTTGGCAGCTCCAGACTTTTTCCCAGACTCCCTCCCGGCTAGCTGTGGCTCACTAGCCCCCTTCAGGCTGTGTTCACGCAGCCAACCCCAGTCCTCTCCCTGTGATCCAACCTCCAAAGCCGGAGCCTCAGCTCCCAGCCCCCGCCCGCCCCGGCGGGTGAGCAGACAAGCCTCTTGGGCTGGTGAGTGCTGGTCGGCACCACTCCTCTGTGCGGGAATCTCTCCGCTTTGCCCTCCGCACCCCTGTTGCTGTGCTCTCCTCCGCAGCCTCGAAGCTCCCCCCCTGCGCCACCCTCAGTCTCTGCCTGCGAAGGGGCTTCCTAGTGTGTGGAAACCTTTCCTCCTTCACGGCTCCCTCCCACTGGTGCAGGTCCCGTCCCTATTCTTTTGTTTGTTTTTTCTTTTTACTTTTGCTCTACCCAGGTACGTGGGGAGTTTCTTGCCTTTTGGGAGGTCTGAGGTCTTCTGCCAGGGTTCAGTAGGTGTTCTGTAGGAGTTGTTCCACATGTAGATGTATTTCTGATGTATTTTTGAGGAGGTAGGTGATCTCCGTGTCTTACTCCTCTGCCATCGTGAAGGTCCTCTCAAAATATTTCCTATTATTTGGCCCTTTAGGGAGAATCATGCTGACTCTTGCTTTTTATCTAAGTCTTTTGTAGACAGATCATGTTCAAGTTATGGTGGAGGTTTATGTGGTTGGTATTTTTGTGTTTAATTTTCCATTCTGCTTCATTCTAAGAAAGAAAACTTGAAATCATTTTGAGTGTTAGTTTCCAGCTTTCTCATCAAAAGTAGGTATAATACCACCTTACAGGGTTGCTATGAGGAGTCAATGAGAAATGTAAATAAAATCCTTACCAGAGTGCCTGGAATCCCGGAGGAATTTAAGTGGTGGGGAGATATAATCAGGGAAAGTCTAGGTGTCTTTTTGGGTGATTTAGGATGGCATGTTTTTAGAGATTCTGATTTGTCCATAGAGCTGGCTGTGGAAGCCTAGTGTATCCAGGTTCTTAATATAACATTGCTGATTAACTTCCCTCCATCTTTTTCTTCCTCCCTCCTTTCCTGTGTCCCTCTTTCCCTTTCTCTTTCCCCTCCTCCTGCTGACCTTTGTATGTTGCAGGAAAAATGGGGTGTGAGAGCTTGGTCATGTCCCAGCTCTTGGGTGAGTACCTGGGCTGGGCCACCAAGTGAGAGTCCTTGACTTTGTGCAGGAAAAAGTTCAAGAGCAAATGAGCCATAGTAAAATGAAAGCAGGTTTATTTAGAGAGAGACACACTCCATCTTAGAAGGTGAAAGGTGGCCTCAGGACATGGAGTCCTCTTGAAAAGTGAGTGGTGCTGGGCTGTGGTGGGTGGTTAGTTTTTATGGGCTGGGTAATTTTGTATGCTAATGAGTGGGAGGAATATTCTAATTTCCAGGAATTGGGACACCACCTACTTTTTGGCCTTTTACAATTGGCCTGGGAACTCTCATGGCACCTGTGGGTGTGTCATTTAGCATATGCTAATATATTACAATGAGTGCATAATGAGGCTCAAGATATACTGGAAGTCAAATCTTCTGCTATCTTGGGCCTAGTAGGTTCTAGTCAGTTTTGGTCATATCCTTCTTAATGGTTGTGTAATTCTTTTAATGGTTGTGCCCTGCCCCCTTTCCTTCCTGTCTCAATACCTTTCTCTCCTCTGTTTCCTTTTTGGTATATGTAAGCATTGGTACTAAATTTAGTTGGTCAGTAGAGACTTGTAGAGAGTATGCAGAGAACCTAACACATAGAGGATTTTCCATTATTCTTAGTTCCATTCTCCAGGAAAAAAGAGGAACTCTATCATGTTGTGATCTCCCTCCCTGCCCTCTTTATTCTTATGTGATAATGTGTATTAGCAGCTATGTAGGTATATGTAAAATCCATTCCTACCACAGCAAATTTTAGGGCAGATCTTCAGTTTTGTCTTACCCCATGATGCCAAGGACTCACTTTTAGACAAGCATGGTTTTCTTCTAGAAGACAGGACAGGTAGATGATAGCTAAATTCTCCCTAACATTTTGAAGGAAACTTGAAGATCTAGTGATGATAAAATTGACCCTAGCAGTCTTACACTGCAAGCACTCACTTAGTTGTTTTCTTGTTTCATGAAAACATAAATTTAAATTTACTTGACAGGTATTTTTAGAAGATTAATTTGAAAACTGAGACCTAACCCTTTCAAGTTATTCTAAAACAACATTAATATAAATGAGAGCAAGGAAAAAGAATCTTAGAATATTTTTTGTTTGCATTATTATTATTTTATGGTTGCATTAATTTTGTAGGTGTCACAAGAAAACATATGGAAAAGAGATGTTAGTTATAGCATTAGCAGACCCATAGATAATAGTTAACAGTTATCCACATTTCTTAAGGTTTTAGGCCCCCTCATTTGAAAATGTTTTTATCTGTAGTGAATTTAATTCTATTTTTAATTCAACTTAATTCTTTTGTTTGTGGTTTAAAAAGGAGTTAAAATCAGTGAGAATTTCTCAATGAATGTTCCTACCTTTTTAAAGCTACTGACTGACCTAAATTTAGTTCCAGTGCTTAGATACATCAGAAAGGAAACAGAGGAGAGAAGGGTATGAAGATCAGTAGGAAGAGAGGAAAGAGAAAGGGAAAGAGGGACACAGGAAAGGAGGGAGGAAGAAAAGGATGGAGGGAAGTTAATCAGCAATGTTATATTAAGAAACTGGATAAACTAGGCTTCCACAGCCAGCTCTGTGGACAAATCAGAATCTCTAAAAACATGCCATCCTAAATCACCCAAATAGACACCTAGACTCTCCCTGATTATATCTCCCCACCACTTGAATTCCTCTGGGGTGCCAGGCACTCTGGTAAGGATTTTATTTACATTTCTCATTGACTCCTCATAGCAACCCTGTAAGGTGGTATTATACCTACTTTTGATGAGAAAGGTGGAAACTAACACTACAAATGATTTTTTTTAAGTATTAAACCCAAATTTTATATATCACCATTCCATTAAAGGTAATGTGTCCTTCCTCCTTTCTCATTTATTTTACAGTAAGCTGAGATTTTTGGTAGAGGGAGATATTAATCCCAATCCTCTGTGAGTCACACAGGGACATTAAATGATTTTTTTAGAATTGCAGTTTGAGTCACTGTAAAGTTAGGGACATAAATTTGAATGTACCTTGTTTTGTCTATTTATAGGAACCAGACAGTGGGGTTTAACAAGTGATTTTGTGTCTGGAAATAGGTAGATAACGTGGAAGATGAGAGATTGTTTAGTTTAAAAAATTTTTTTTTGAGAGGTTAAGAGTTTTATCTTGCCAGGATACAGGGAGAGAGGGCGGAGAGTTGTATGTCTTGGGGAAACATAACTCAAAGGCATATAGTTAGTATTAGCATTCTGTTTGCTTGTATATGAGAAAAACCAATAGCATTGAGAAAGAAGAGAGAGCAGGGGGTGGTGGGGGGAGAAGGAAAAAAGACATATTTGGGAATAGTGAATTTTGTTTGTTTTTCTTTGTTAACCTGCTGATGAACTGTCAGCTCGTGAAGAGATCAGTCGGGATATTCTGCCCTTGGGCAGCTGGGTGGATCATCAAGGAAAACAGTTTTAGTTGTTTATGAATTCTCTGGAAGACTTCGGGTTTTTAACAGTGACTGGCACGTAAGAGGTTGTCTCTGTACTATGTCTGCTGCCATCCTCGTTAGCATTTCCATGCCAGATTTGCATCAGCATTTCTCACTTGCTTTAATTATGGTCTTGTTTCTATGCTTTTTCCCTTCATTTTGTATTCTTTGGTGTGTTAGATGGTCTTTCCAAAAGTTAGTGCTCCTTCTTGCTGGGGTTATGTTTGCTGTTGTAAACCATTATTTTAACATTGTGTGCAAGTAGTTTGTTAGTTTTCAGATCAAAAGGTTTTAGTCTGTTTGTGAGTGTATGGGAGATCTGAACCACAATGTTTAAAGTGGATGCAGTGGATTTCTTTAGTCAGTTATCTAGAAGAGATTAGTAAACCAACAAACGATATTTACCCTGAGCAGTTTATGTTCTTTTACCTTACTGTTGCTTTGAAAGTTTATGTTATGATTTTGGAGTATTTTGCAAATTGTCTTTTCTGTAGTCAGACCTGCTGTTTCTGTGCACTTTATCTTTGATGAAGGGTGGGGAAAAGTCTGACGGTAAATTCTGTTTTCTTACAGTCAAAGGCCGTTGGTTTGCTAGATGTGGATGTGTATGGCCCTTCTATTCCGAAGATGATGAATCTGAAAGGAGATCCAGAATTATCACAGAGTAAGTGAAGAAGAGAGAAGCAGTATGACAACAGTTACACTTCTGTTTAGTGCCTGCGGAGTGTCAGGCATTGTGTCACGCACCATGTGTACCTTATACACACTATAATATAATTACGAAATCAGATGTGGGGCCAGACTGTCTGGGTTTAAATTCTAACTCTGTCACTGATTAACTGTGTCGCTTTGAATGAATTGTTCAGCCTCTTCGTGCCTCAACACCCCCACGTGTACATAGCGTTAACAGTTGTACTTACCAGACAGAATTGCTGTACATAATCGCTCAATTACAAAGTTGCCGTAAGTGTAGTGCATTCAAAGCACAGTGCTTGGCACACCACAAGTGGTCAGATTCAGCTCATCATCCTCTCTGTATATAAAAATGTGTGAATGTATGGGGGTGTTTGAATAGAAAGTATCTAATATATTTGTGTTAGAAGAGCTGAAAATTATTTTCTCTAATCAGATATTTGTTATATTTGTCTTAAAGTGTTTTTGAAAAAACCATAGAACTTTAATTTCTCTCCCCAGCCTTCACTGCCATCAATAGGACAGAGTAATTTTTTGAGTACATCTTTAATATTTATTTAATATTATTTATAATTAACATAAATAATATATTACTTTATATTTATATATTTAATATATATATTTTATGCATATTTTTATATATTTAATATTATATATAAATATATATTATATAAAATATATAAAAAACTAAATATATATATTTAATATTAATATAAATTAATATTTATATTGATATTATTTAATATTAATATACTAAATCTTTAATATTTTGAGTAAATCTTTAATATTACAAGATTATTTAATAATCTTGTTATATTTTCTTACAAAGCTATTAAATATAAAGCTTTAAGAACAAGGAAATTCTATGATCAAAAAATGAAAAATTGGAACAACTGGTAACTCTTCTTGAAAAATAGTTTTCAGTGAAATTAGTTTATTAAAATTTATTTCTAATTATAGTAAGAGTATAAAATTGAATAATTTCTTTTGTTTCTTATTAGACCTTTTATTGTCCATGAATCTAGGACAAAATGCCTGTATTTAATGCAGGGTATTTATTGGATTTTCTGTGTACATAATATAAGTTTTTTCTTTTTTATCATTGTCATTAAAAGTTAGGTAATTAGACATTGTCTGCTATTTAAGGTGCTTTTGTTTGTGCTGTAGTTGTTGAAATCAGTTACGTTAAGTTCTGAATAACCATTTATCAGATAATAAGGATTCTCCCTATCACTTTGAAGGAAACTTGAGGCTCTAGTGATGATAAAATTGACCCTAGCAGTCCTACATTACAAGCACCCACTTAGTTGTTTTCTTGTTTCGTTATAATATAAACTTAAGGAAGCTAAGTTATTCTAGTTTCTTTGTTCTTTGCCCTTTTAGTGGAGTGTATACTTAGTTTGCAATATGTGCCGTGAGCCAAAATGTCAAACTTATATAAAGGAGTAATGAATTTGTGTACTTTAAATGATAGACTTGTTATATCTATCTCTTGATTAAAGTAATGTGAAAACTAGTGCATGTAGCACGAGTGATAGCAAAATGGAGCCCTTGGTGTCAGTTTTTTCTTAAGTAGTCTGTTCAGTCTATGCCAATGTAAATACTTGAAGTGAACTTTGATGTCTTTCTTCTTGTTTTACAGAAGCTGTAATCTTAAATTTGATGTTTGCAAATTGGCTGCCATTAAATAGGCTTTCTGGTAAAAATGAGCTACTGGAAATCTTGGAAAGCCTGAAAATAGTACTTTTTTGTGTGTTGACAAGCTGATCTTAAGTCCCCCAAGAAATAAACTGAACGATTAAGGCATTCACTTAAAAGAATGTGGATTCTTGAAAGCCCATCTTTTAAATTGGTTTTTGAATCTTAGATAAACCAGCCACCATTATACTAATTGGCATCATTTTGACATTTTTACATTTTTGTCAAGTTAATTTATCCTGTATTACTCTCTATTATAGAAAACACAATGCACCGTGGAATTATCTAATTAACAATAAGAAAAAAGATTTGTTTTCAGCAGTTCAGATTTTGCAGAGATAGAATGGGTGAGCAGAATCTTAGCTTTATAAATGTTCCTCTGTTCCTGGACTTAGCTAGACAACCATAGGCGCAGTGGGACTTCAGGATTGTCTTTTTGTCTTCATTATTTAAGCAGACATATGGTAATGTAGTTTTGGTCAACTTGTTCATTTTAAAACTCCATGTTAAGGTTGACAGATTCATTCTCTTATATATTTTTTCTTTTTGAGGAGACTATAGAGAAACCACATTTCTTGTACTTACGATATTTTAGCCTGATTACCAAGTGAAATTTTACATATGATTCTAGAGAAGTGAATTCAGTAATTGAAGAAAAATTTAAGTTTGTAATAGTTTTGGATTTCTTAGGTTGGGAATATTTCTATCAGCTTAAAATGACAATAGTGTTTTGTCTATGTTAGTATGCAAAATTATGGTAATGGAACGTCTAGCCAGTTTGTAGAAAGAGTATTGTACAGAAACCTCAACAGGTTGACATTATAGTGGCTGCAAGTGAACAGTTGCTTTGGGAACCTAATGGAATTTAGAATAAAATCCATGTGTAGTTTGAGAAATTATCATCTAAGTGTGGATTAACTTTTTTTTTTTAAAGAACAAATACCAGTCATTTTTGTCTTTTTTAACTTTCTAAATAACATAATATGCAGATTTCATATTACAGTATAGCCAAAGTACAGTCCTAGAAATTATTGACTAGAAAGGTTTTAAACTGAAATTGCGAGTGAATATTAAGTGGTGGTTGCACATAGAAATGTATTGTTAATTCATTAATGTAATATTCTTTTTTGTTGAGGATTTTTCACTAAGTTTTCTCAAGTGACTTTTACTGGTAGGAATCTGCTTTCTTTCACAGTTTTGTGATGATAAATCACCTTCAGAATTCTTGTGAATTTTTTACTACTTAGTTTTACTAAAGAATGTCTTTTAGCGTACTTAGCTAATAAAGTAGGAAAATGTTAAGGCCTGTGGAGAGAGGTTACTAAAATTGAAATGTCAAGTAATTTTATTGAGGATGACACAGTGATCATTAATGATTGACTATGAGAATTTTTTTTGAGTAGGATTCACTTTTCTTTTGTTGTGGGCTAGAAATTTTGCACTCATGTCACAGTATTCTGCTCTCTCTGTCCTAAGGTATTAAGCATTTTCCAAGTTTAGGATTGAATGTGTGTATGGGCTTATGAGACAGAGAAAATGTGGAAAATCAGCTTGGGCAAATGACCTTTAATAATAGCACTCATCTCCGGTAAGAACTACCAGGAAGTGACTAAGATTTCTTTAAGATAATTTAAGCGCATAAAGAATGAGAGTGAATTCTACTCATTCCTGAAATTACCTTGTTTCCTTCCAAGGCAGAGAGTTAGGGGTTTACTGAAGTTATTGACATAGATGATTAAATTCTGATCCAGTGGTTGGAGCTCCCAAAGCTTCTCATTTATAATTTGCTTCTTCTGGTCATTGTCTTGTGGACCCTTGGGTTTCATCTGACGCTAGAGTTCCTCTGATTATCTTTGGGAAAGATTCTGGGATGTATTCCATAATCACAGTGTTATAGAAATGACTTTTTTCTTGCTGGCTTCCTGGATTTTGTTTACAACCTCTTTTATACCTAGAATATTAAGGCAAAGTGTAAATCAGGGTTGAGGGATCCTTAAAAAGTTGTTTTGGTTTGTTCTGGCTTTAGGCACTTTTATCTTTAAAATATCTCAGAGATGAGATCTATGTTCTTTGAAGAATCCTATCACCCTACTTTATCAGACAAAAGTCCATCCTTTGCTTGGCTTATTGTTTCTTGCACAGGTCACTGAATAGGCTGAACTAAATACCTTTTTAGTATGGTAAAACCCTTTTCCTTTTTTCTTTGACAGTCCTGAGCTGAAGAATAGGCAGCCTCTTTTTGGAATTCTACTTGCTCTGCTGCAAACCGTCTTAGCCAGGGGCTGCAGCAGATGAAGTCATTGAAGAATGCTTTATTTATCTACAGAACAACTAAGTGTATTTTAGTAGCTATTGCCTGTTAATTTTTGTTTTCTTTCACAGGATGGCAGCAAATGGTGTTGACTGGATGTATCTGTGTATATGTCAAATAGTCCTTACATCTTTGAGTTTCTGATTAGCACCTGCCCCACGACAAGATTGGTGTCCTTTTATGCCTCCTTCACTTTTTGAGTTATATCAGAGGGCTGCCCTTAAGATGTGTAGATTAATAGGAGGGTACATTTGTAATGTGGCTATATCTTTTAAGGCTATTTATACTTCATATTATCTTTTCCAGTCTAATCCCAGACTGGAAAAAATGTTTGTTTGTTTTTTTTCTTATTTCCTAATCTTTTGATCATTTTTAATGTTTCTCAACATTATCAGCACATTTTCAATATCTTCTCTCAGATGAGAAAAATTAAAAGAAACTTACTACTGTTAGGTATTGTGAGGGGAGATAGCTTGCAATTTTATTTATAATATTCTATTTTTACTTAGTAGTCTCTGAAATTTTTGCATTTTAAAATAGAACCCATCATTGCTGATTCATAGTTACAGGAATATTTTAATAAAACATATGCTGCTTCCTCCCCCCCTTTTTTTTTTCTTTTTGGGTTAAACAGGAAAGTAAAGCATTTAAAAAGGAAAGTAGTTCGGTGAAAGCAGGATGTAAAATGACTTTTGAAGGTGGAAGATTTGGGAAATATTCATCTGTGAATTGGGAACTCCATGGGAAAAGGCAAGAGGTCATTAATAATGAAATTATACTAAGAGGCATGAAAAGTTTTGATGGTCTAGATTTGGTGAGGCTAGCAAGAGAGAAGAGAAATTAGACACACTACCAAAAGAAAAAAGCGATGAAATAAGGCATCTTTTTCACTTTCCTTTTGGACTTCTATTCTAGATTTTGTCTATGTGGTATGCATTTATACAGGGTAATGGATTGAAATTACATCTTGTTCATCAAGATTGGATAGATTTTGTACACCCATGTTTATAGCAGCATTCTTCACAGTAGCTAAAATGTGGAAGCTACCCACGTGTCTATCAGTGGATGAATAGTTAAACAAAATATGGTATATACATACAATGTAGTATTATTCAGCCTTAAAAAGGTAATTCTGACATAGGCTGCAACATGGATGAACCATGAGGATGTTATGCTAAGTGAAATAAAGCCAGTCACAAAAAGAGAAATACTGTATGATTTCCCTTATATGAGGTACTTAGAGTAGTCAACTTCATAAAGACAGAAAGTAGAATGGTAGTTGCCAGGAGCTTGGGGGAGGGGGAAATGGGGAGTTATTGTTTGATAGGTATAGAATTTCAGTTTTATAAGATGAAAAGAGTTATGGAGAGGGATGGTGGTGATGGTTGGGCAACATTATATTTAATACCACTGAACTGTACACTTAATAATTAAGATGGTAAATTTTATGTTATGTATGTTTTACCACAATTTTAAAAAATGGGAAAAAAATTGGGAAGATTTGTTCTGGCAATATTATCAGTACTGGACATAACAATACAGGGTTTCTTCAATAAGTGTCTGTGGTATCGACCCAGTGAATCAATCTGTTCTTTAAAAGAGCAATCATTACAGAACTGGGAGAAAATACAATAGTGATGTTTCATTGGGAGACTTAACAAGCTTAGCTATAAACCTCTGATTTTCAGTTTGGAAACTTCACTAGCCTACAAGTTGTTAGGAATTGTAGCCCAAAGTTACATTTTCATGTCACGAAAAGTGATAGAGCTTATTATATTCAAAATTCTTAATGTTATTGTTACCTATATTACCATTTGTAACATTACCAATGTTATAAAGCTCTCTGTGATCTGGTTTCTGCCTTCTCTCTACTTCTACAGGCTCAATTCCAATAAGTTGCCTTGTTGTTTAGTGAACACCAGTCACAGTGGCCTCTGTTGCTCAAAAATGCCACGCTCCGTGCTGAGGACCCTCGTGTGTTTTATTTTCTCTGCCTGAGACACCTTTCATCTCTGTTGTCTTCCACCCCTGCCCCACAACAAGTTTCTACTATCAGGTCTCAGTTTTAATGTTTCTTCTTCCATGACTCCTTCTCTGACTCATCACTCTCCTTATTGCAATTGCAAGGGTAGTTTTTGAATTATCTGGCTTAATTTTTAATTTATTTATTTTTAGAAATTTATTATTTATTTATTTATTTAGGGCTGGGTTGGGTCTTTGTTGCTGTGCGCGGGCTTTCTCTAGCTGCTGCGAGCAGGGACTACTCTTCATTGCGGTGTGCGGGCTTCTTATTGCGGTGGCTTCTCTTATTGTGGAGCATGGGCTCTCGGTGTGTGGGCTTCAGTAGTTGTGGCATGTGGGCTCAGTAGTTGTGGCTCACAGGCTCTAGAGCGCAGGCTCAGTAGTTGTGGTGTACGGGCTTCATTGCTCGGCAGCATGTGGGATCTTCCCAGACCAGGGCTCGAACCTGTATCCCCTGCGTTGGCAGGCGGATTCTTAACCACTGCGCCACCAGGGAAGTCCCCTGTTTAATTTTTTAAATCTCCTCTACTAGGCAATACAACATGCACAGAGCAGAGGCTTTCTGGCTTGGTTTGTTTCGCTTATGCTTGGTTATATAGTAGATGCTCAGTAAATCTTACTTGTTTAGGTGAAGAAGTTTCCTGCTAAATTTATTGTACATTAACTGCATATTTTAGTTTCTGCTTTGGGTATATTAGTAACTTAATTTGCAATCATAATATATATTTTTTAATGAACAATATGGACAGTTTTAAGATATTATCTTAGCAGTTAATCATTGTGATATATGAGTGGCTGTCTTATACTACTTTTTTCCATTTTTAGGGAAAGAGAAAGAACCTATATGGTTAAGGCATTTGACTTTTGAGAATTATGTTACGTGGAGTGAAATGGTTGCTCACATTGTTTCAGTGTGGTAGGACAGTGCCAGTCTTGCCTCACATTTTAGTTTTGATATGTTGAGTACAGATCTGCTTACTCATAAGGGGTAGAGTCTTGTGGGGCCTGAATTTGGGCCATGATGGAAAGGACAGTGTCCAGAATGCCAGCTCTAAGACTAAGAACAACCTGAAAAAAGAGAAGGAACTAGTGTCTCAGCGTACACCATCATTCTTTTCCTCAGACCATCCACATTGCCAGGCTAAAATAATGCATGGACAGAGATTATTATTTGAGTGTATTAATGTAAAGATCTTATTTGAGACTGTTTATTCTGGAGATTGGTAATTGTAATAGGTGTGGAGAAATGGTGAGTGAGGAAGCAGTGATGGTAGGTTTTGATTTTATTCTGCTGTCTCTGAGGTCTTTCAGTTAAGGAAAAGAAAGCAGAAATAGCAGCTTGCGGTTTAATGGGCTTTGGGATCTCCCTTGCAGTGTAAAAACCACAAACTTTTCTTGAAGTGATGGAATGTCTTAAACGGGGTTCCCCAGAAAGCAGAGCCCTGTAGAGTAATAATTTATTAGGGAGTACGGAACTGGACTGAGGAAGGAGAAAGGGAGGGAGAGCCAATATGAAAATGTGCTATCTAGCTGGCTGTCGCTAACCGTGACAGCTTGCTTGATTGCATGGGATTGTGTAGACTCCATCTCAAGACAGTCTATCTGGGAGAAGAGGGGAACAATTTATCTAATGTTATCCATCTTCCAGTGACCAAAGGCTCACCTCAGGAGTATTAATTCACCTGCATTTCTGAGCTCTGTATGAGTAAGTCCTGGCAGAGACCTATGGTGTCTGGCGATGTCTTGTCCTTCAACACAAAAGTTTTGGGGTGGCAGGTGAGAGGCACACAGTGTATAGGCCTGAAGGAAGGTACTGTCAGATAGTTCCTCTGTGACACTGGTCAGAGTCCAAGCAGAGCTGGTTGCCATAGTGCTGGCTGGAATGAGAGATGAGTGAGGCTAAGAGGACCTGGGGTGATGCATGTGGGGCTTCTAAAAATTGGGGATGGAGGCGGAAAGCTGAGTATCAAAGTCTAGATCTGAAAATTTGGCTTCTTTATGCTTAGGGTTTATGGGGGACATGTAATGCTGGTTTGTTTTAAGCATAGTAGTATTACGGGGATTGGTATTCTATTAGAAGGGCTAATAGGGCTAAGTTTTAACTCTTGGTTATAAGATAAAGATAGATCCAGCTGTAAGCCACTTTCTTATTTCAAACAAACAGTTGCACAATTTGATACTGTGTGTTGTACACTTGATCCAGAAGCCTCACGTAAGCAAGAATGTTCTGTCAGATTGGACAAGAACAGAAACTAAAAATTGAGATACCAGTCTTAGTCATCAGGAGGATGTGAGTTCAGATGGCTCCGTTTGAATATTTTAGTGGGCACCATAGTCATTAGAGGAACAGTTGGGTTTTTTTTCTTATCACAGATCCTGTGGCTAAAAAAGCATACACACGCACATATCTGTATACATATATATATTTAAGTAAAGCATCCCTAAAATTTTTGTTACTTGTAGCTTAACTAGCACTGGCTTAAAATAAAAATGTTTGCTCTTAAACTATGCTTATTTTAGACCTACTTTTAAAATTTGCAATTGTATCAAAAGTGAAATGTTGAAGGAGACATTATTTCCGTTCATTTAGCAAACATTTATTGGGTATCTTCTATGTAGTTAGTAGACATGAGAAATACTTGGTTCTTTGGCTATCGGCCCAGATAAGATTTGATCCTTGCTCTCAGGAGCTTAGAGTAAGACATTAGCTAGTGATCATAAGCATCATAAGCATAAGTAAATGCTGTTATAGAAGTATAAGCCCTTTTTTTGTGAACCCAGAGATGGTGACTCTAAAGTGGGAATTTAGGGAAAACTTCCTGGAGGAGGTGATTTTGAGCTAACTTTTGAAAAATGGATGAACCAGGAGTTCGTTGTAAGAAGGGGTTGAGGATTGAAGGTGAGAAGGACAGTCCAGGCAGAGGGACTATAATGTGTTAACAGAATGCAAGTTGTTTGGCATGGCAGAAGTGAAGAGTGTCCGTGGGTGAGTTGCAAGAATAAGCCAAAAAGGTAAGTCAGGGTACTATCATAAATTCCTTCTTGTGCTTGTTTGAGGAGCTGAAGTGCAATTCTAAGGCTATGAGAAGCTATCATGAATTTTAGGGGAGTGACACTGTCAGTTTTGAATTCTAGGATGATCACTTTGGCAGGATTGTGGAGGAACAGTAATAGGACTAGATGAGAGGTAGAGCCAATTAAGATGCTATTACATTGATCCAGGTGAGATGTAATGAGGCCTGATTTAAGTCTGTGTTAGAAATGGAGAGAGAGGGACCCAACTAAGGTATTAAAGAGATTGAATGAATAGGATTTGGTAATTCATTGAATATGAATGAGAAAAAGGCCTTTAGGATGGCTTCAGGATTTCTGGGTTGAGTGACTGGATAGATAGTTGCGTCACTCATCAAGATGGAACAGATAGGAAAAAGGAATAAATTTAAGGAAAACAGTGATGAGTTAAGGTTTATGTTGAATTTGATGTCCAAAGAGAGTTAGTCATCAGGTGATTGGAATGTGTTGAGAGTTAAGGAGAGAGGTTTGGGCTAGAGATACAGATCTGGGAGTTGGTGGTGTATATATATGGGTGATAGTTGAAGTTGTTAGTTTAGATCAGTGATTCTCAACCAGGAGTGATTTTGCCTCTCCACCCCCCCACCCCACTCCCCAGAGGCATTTGGCAATGACTAGAGACATTTTTGATTGTCACAACTGGGGGATCTAGTAGGTAGACACCAGAGATACTGCTAAATATCCTGTAATGTACAAGACATCCCCTCACAACAAATTATTATCTGGTCCAAAATGTCAGTTCTGCTGGAGTTGAGAAATCCTGATTTAGATAATGTAACGCAAAAGAGTTTTAGAGAGAGTCAAGTAGGGTATAGGACTGAGGATAGAATTTGGGGGAGATAACCTAAGGTGATCAGAGAAAAACTGAGAAGGAGTGGCCAGAGAAGTAGGAAGAAGACAAGGAAAAAACTGCACCCCGGAAACCAAGGGGGAGTTTTAGGGTGAAGTGGTCAACATTTTCAGAGAGGCTAAATAAGAATTAAAAATTATGTTTTAAATTTGACAGTATATCCAAGTTTTCAATTTACTAAACTACTATTTTGAAGACGTCCATGTACAACTTGTGTTGTGCTTCTTGAAGAAATATATTTTATAAAGTATTTATATTTGACCTTTGGGAAATCAGTCATTTGGGAATCATTTATTGAGTATGTCTATAATGGTACTGTGCTGTGCTCCAGGGAAAAAAGGATGAGTAAGACGTAAACTATTCTTGAGGAGCTCACAGTGGGAGTGATGGGAAATGTCAGCACACTAAGTACCGTATGAAGCAATGAACAGAGAACCATGCAAACAGAGAGGACCTTCTAATATTTCTGTGATGTAGTCCAGCCAACCCTGGATCCTGATAAGGCTTAAAAGAGCAAAAGACTTGGGCATATTAAAAAAATTAATGAAAAGATTATGTTTATCTTTTTTTTTTTTTTTTTTGTGGTATGTGGGCCTCTCACTGTTGTGGCCTCTCCCATTGTGGAGCACAGGCTCCAGACGCGCAGGCTCAGCAGCCATGGCTCACGGGCCTAGCCGCTCCGTGGCATGTGGGATCTTCCCGGACCGGGGCACGAACCCGTGTCCCCTGCATCGGCAGGCAGACTCTCAACCACTGCGCCACCAGGGAAGCCCCTATCTTTTTTATTTTCGTGTTAAAAAATGGACATTGAGACTATGGGTGATATCTTCTATCTGTCATAAGCAAAATACGTATGGGATGTTTCATTTATAAATCACAACATAATCTACCACCTTCTACTACCTCTACCCCAAAATAGCCCTTTATGTTTCAAATGTGCCTGAGGCTTGTCTCATTTCTGTAACCTTCCTCCTTCCTGTCTACCCACTTCTGTTTCTTTGTAATTCCAGGCAGAGATAGTAAATGGTAGCTGTAACAGAGGGCTGTGGGGACTTGGGGGTTTTCTGGAGAACCTGCTATTAAGACAGTGTGCTGTGGTGGGAAGATCTTGGGCTTTGGAGTCTCACTGACCCAACCGCCATTTCTGATGGCACCACTTACTGCTGTGTGTGCATGGGCAAGGTCTACAACTTTGAAGGCTGTATGAAAAATAAGTGAGATAATAAATTTAAAGGTTCTCAGTAAATGCTCACCCCCTTTCACCATTATTGCAAGTAGTCAGTAGCAACAGAGGATGCTTCAATTAAGATGATAGCATGCTCTGATGAAATTTTCAGTTAGATGGGGATAGCAAAAGAATTATTACAAGGGAGGCAGTAAGATATAGTTGTTACCATAGATTTTAGCGTCTGAGAGACTTGGAGTCAACTCCTGACTGCAAGCTATGTTATTACCTTTGTTTACTTTGAGCAAGTTGACTTAAACTCACCAAGACTTAGTTTATTTATACAATAAATGGGATTGGCTTTAGGAAGATAGTCAGCAAGGCCCACCTAAGTATTTGTGTCTTCTTTAATTGAAAGTGATTTTATTCAGCCTCAATTGTCATGAATATCTTGACACACTCTGCCCAGTTCAGGAGGTCCATCCATAGAAAAAAGACTAAAATATTTATTGTCTGGTTCTTTACAGAAAGAGTTTGCCAGTTCCTGTTATATGCAATTAAGTTACTTGGAATCAGTTTGATTCTTTTGAGGACAGCTTTTAAACTTCGAGTGGGTCCAGAGCAGCCTTTAATCTAGGGCTAGCTTACCCCAGAACTGCTATGATTCCTTTCAGAGGACTCTTACCATGTATTAGGAGATCTTCCCTCTCTGGTTGGTGGGAGCATAGAACCTGTTTCCAGCTGCATGTGATCTTTGGGAATTGCAGCTCTCTGCTGATTCTTTCCTCAGTCCCAGGGAATTTCCTCTCACTCACAGATGAATACCCAGCTAGAGACTCCTCAGGTCCCCTGTGCAGTTCTCTGTGTTGCTCTCTCCTCTCGGATACACTGCCCCGTAAATTCTCGCTGCCTTGGCTTCACCTGACTCAGAATAGTTCAGCAATGTTACTGGGCTTTGTTTGGATTCCCCCTTCCTGTGCTGCAACCTGGAAACTGCCTCTAGGGCAGTAAACTGGGGCAGTCGTAGGACTCATCTTCTTGTTTCCCTTCTTTCAAGGATTGTGGTCTTCCTGCCTGTGGTCCCGTGTCTGAACACGTAGTTTTATATGTTTCGGTCCAGTTTTCTAGTTTTTCAAAGTGTGCTGGTGTTGGTGGGGCAGGGGGGTGGAGTGCTACGGGAGGTAGTTACAGGGTAAATCCTGCTTTTTACTTTTTCATGGCCAGAAGCAAAGTTATGTTCATAGCTTTTCTTTTTTCTTCCTGTATACTCCCTAGGAAGTCAGATGAGTCCACAGTCTTTACAGTCACCTTTTTTTCATAGCAATTAAGTGCCGTGGCCATTTGTATTAGTCTGGGCTCTTCAGAGAAGCAGAACCAATAGGAGGTACAGATAGATAGATGGATAATAAGGAGTTAGTTTATGTGGTTAAGGAGGCTGAGAAGTCCCAGGATCTGCAGTCAGCACGCTGGAGACCCGGCAGAGCTGATGGTATATTCTTGTCCAAGTCGAAAGGTGTGAGAACCAGGAGAGCTGGTGGTGTAAATTCCAGTCTGAGTCTGGAGGCAGGAGAAGACTGATGTTCCAGCTTGAAGCCTGACAGGGAGGGTATATTCTCCCTTACTCTGCCTTTTTGTTCTGTTCAGGCCTTCAATGGATTGGATGAGGCCCACCTACACTGGGGAGGGTAATCTGCTTTACTCAGTCTATTGATTCAAATGTTAATCTCATCCAGAAACACCCTCACAGGCACACCCAGAATAATGTTAAACCAAATATCTGGGTACCCTGTGACTCAGTCAAATTGCCCTAAAATTAACCATCACACCACAGGATCTCCCAGTTTTGCCCTTCATCTGATTTGTATAATCATGAATCTTGATAACACTAAATGCATTCCCTTTGGTCCCATTTTCTCCTGCTATGGAGATTATTCCTGAGTTTCTAGAGTAATCTCAATCTTATTTCAAAGATCTATTTCCTGGGGTCACTTTCCAACAAAAATGCAGAAGCACTTTTCAAATTATTTGAGAGGGACTGTTTATAAATATGTGTAAGAAATGTGGGAAAACCCCAAGAGGTAGGATAATACCTGTTGATAACAGTTGAGCAGTTACCTCTAGGCCTGAAGAGGGGAGGGGAGGGAGCATATCAAACCTGTAAGGAGACAGTCCTTGTAGAGATGGCTGTCTTGGGAGGAGCAGTGACACTCGGTAGAGGCACCCAGCCAGCCCAAGATCACCCCACAGAGAGAAAACCAGGAAATGAAATACCCAAACCAACACCCCCCCACACACTTCCTCTTTCTGATCTGCTTTTGATGCAGTCCATAGAAGAACCCCTGGGTCAGAGAGAGGGTGAACTGGAGGGGCAAATGACAGATAATCAGCAAAGTCAGGGGAGCTGGGTTATAGTAACCACCTGGCCCCTCTCCCTCAGAAACAGAGGTGTTTCAAGATGCAAACCTAGGATTTGAAATGAGAAGAAATCCAACTTACAGATTGTCATCTTTCTGCCTTTCTGTATATATAGTCACTCCCAAGTTATTTCTTCTGTGTGCACTGGAGAATTGATGAAAGCAGGGAAGGAGAAATAATGTTAGATTACCTAATTTGATTAAGGGCATCAGCAGGTCTCTGTTATTTTACAGATAAGGAGGGTGATATAAAAAATTAATAAAGTTTGGGCTTCCCTGGTGGCGCAGTGGTTGAGAGTCCGCCTGCTGATGCAGGGGACACGGATTCGTGCCCTGGTCCGGGAAGATCCCACATGCCGCGGAACGGCTGGGCCTGTGAGCCATGGCCACTGAGCCTGCGCGTCTGGAGCCTGTGCTCCTCAACGAGAGAGAGGCCACAACAGTGAGAGGTCTGTGTACCGCCAAAAAAAAAAAAAAAAAAAAAAAATTAATAAAGTTTGCCCAGGGTAATAGGCCAGAATCTAGATACTCCGTAACCCATAATGTATTTGTGCATAAGAAAATTATCCAGAGAAAGAAGAAAATATTGATGTATATCAGAGTGTTTATTTGACTTTGAAGCATAATAGTGACAATTATTTATGTAAGCTGTATTTATATGTAAGCTGTATGTTACATGCCTCTTTCACTTTTAACTCATTAATAGACATGGATGGATATTTTAGGTTTAATTCAGTCTTTCTATAAATCATTAAGAAAATCTTGGGGGAAGTGTGAGTCATTCCTTGTTACACAGAAAGAGAACATTTATTGGATGATATTTGGTAATTATTGGTGAATTTGGAACATTGGGGAAAGCGGCTGCTGCCTTGCATCTTTGGCTATGTGTGAAACTCTCAGTTTGTGAATTTGAAAATAACGGAATCCACAAATGTGTGATAAGTGATGACCTAGCTTCTGTCAAACACCTCCAGTGAGGTAGATTTTGCTGTTTCACAATAGCTCTATTTATTATAATTTTGAACAAAAATCTGCCTTATTATTTTTTAAAATTAATTTTTATTGGAATATAGTTGCTTTACAATGTTGTGTTAGTTTCTGCTGTACAGTGAAGTGAATCAGCTGTTTGTATACATATATCCCCTTTTTTTTGGATTTCCTTCCCATTTAGGTCACCACAGAGCACTGAGTAGAGTTCCCTGTGCTAAACAGTAGGTTCTCATTAGTTATCTATTTTATACATAGTATATATGTCAGTCCCAATATCCCAATTCATCCCACAAATCTGCTTTCTTATAACTTTCACATGCTTTTACGAGGTCTGCCCTCATGAGAACCAACTAATCTAATTCTTTTTCCTTTCATAACCTGTGAAATATTTGTACACCATAATCAGTTTTTTCCCAGCTAAACAACTTCCGGCCTTCAGCTTTTTCTCATATGAGGCAGTTTTGAGTATGCTTATCATTCTTATTGTCTTCCTGGCCATGGGTCACTTTGTCAGTATCCCACTTAAATAAGGTTGCAGAATTTGAACATTATTTCTAGGCATATTCTGAAGTGATATTAGTAAATGGATTTTTAATCATCTGGTACAAAACAGTGAGCAATACAGTGGAAGAGGAAAAGCAGTGTAATCAGTTCTTTACACTTCCTTACTTCTTTATGCTTACGCTTACCTAATTCTCATGGTATGGAAAGAAAACAGCTGTGTTCATCAGATTCTCTTAATCTCTTTCCCTATTGCATGTCTGATTTTTTCCCTAAAATCTAAGTTCCTCAGCTCCAAGGAATAGACAAACTGCAGTCACTGTGAGATAGTTGAATTTACATACTGCACCTTCACTTAGACATACTCATTTTCAAAAACCCATTGAAAGTGTGGAATGTTTCTTGCCCTTACAAAGGTTACCCTTTGAAAAGATTACCTTTTATGGTAATAAATAAGGCTCTATAAGTAGCCAGCTGTGGAAGTCAAGTAATCAATAATGGTAGACATGTAAGGTTCTGTTTTACAGAGTTGATTTCTGTCATACCTAATTGTTGGTTATCATTTGTAAAAACAACAGCAATAAACGAATTTCTCTGTTCCATCTTTCCTGCCAATAAAGTGAATGTAGCATTGTGGCATTGAGCCAGATGAGAAAGATAAGAAAAGAAGGCAGAATCCAATCAGTCAGAAAAGAGATTAGTTGAATCTGAGTATAGCGTACAGAATATCACCAATTTGAAATAGGCAATTAAATGACATGTTGGGAGGTTGCTTAAAAAAATTGAAGGAACGTATGATATAGAGTTGTAAGCAAAGCCATTGGCTTGAAAAGTCCTAGTACCATTAAAACAACAACAACACAACAAAATTTAGCATGCTAGCCAGGTAGAACTCTCCTGGAAGAAGCCCCTAGGTTCTGTGACCCTGTTTGACCCTGACTGATAATCTGTATCCCTCACCATATCTTGGTAAACGTGCTACTTTATGAAACAAATCAAATCCATTAGTATTAACATTTTTGTATTAAGTTTAGGAAGAAATTTTATAATCATTGTGATATTATATGTATGTATTTGTTTTTAAAGGTGTTAGAAGCATTTAAGAGAATTAAACCTATTAGGGAATGTCATGTTAGCTCTGTAATTTTAATTTGAAATGTTTCTTTGATATTAAACATATTATGTATTAATTAGTATTATTTTTAGATGTGAGTAAAAGAAAACTCAATGCAGTGTTAGCTTAAACAAGGTTTATTTCTCTTTCATATAAGATGACACAATCCATACAGGACTGATAAGACAGTTTTATTCCACAAGGTCTTCAGGAACCAGAGTTTTTTCCCAGTTTGCTGCTACACCATACCTAGGAGGATTTTAATTTAAAAGATGTAAAATCGTTTGGTAAGTTTCTAAATAGTGTTAGAGCATTCAAGATAATTGGATTTATTTCATTTATTAGTTCTGTTTATTAAATTTACAATTGTTGCTTAGGTATTTAGAATGATTTTGGTAGGTGGTAAGGCTACCCCGTCAGGCATTTGTAAGGTTTGAGAGTATCCGATTTATTTGATTTGTAAATGTAGTTTTAAATGTTTTAGGCAACTTAATTCACCTAACTGTATAATTGGAGTTATTGAGGAGATCAAACACTATGCACCCGGAGTTGAGACAGCTGACATCTTTTTTTTTTTAAAATGCTTTTAAGTATACATTTTATGTGGTCAAGGGGGAGTAAATAATCTCTCTAACATTTGCATATCTTTCAGGAGACTTTGACAAGTTTAGCTCTTTGCTGTTAGGAGATTCAAATTAAAGCTTCACTTTTTCAGTAGTGATAGTGTTGTCAAAAATATTAGCCATGTATACAGAGGAAGTCTTTAAGACATGAACTAGTTGTCATTGGGGTCAGTCCAAGTAACTGCAAATGTGTGTAAAGAGAAAACCTAACAAAGCTTTTTATGCAGAATGCTGTCTTCATACTTCCTATCCATTGGCTATTTCTTTGAAGGCTAGATATCATAAAAATGCCTATGTCTAAAAACTTCTGAAATTTAATACTATTCCAGATTTTTGTATATTTGTTTGAAAACTAAATTATTTCTCAAATTTTAACTTAGCTTTTTTTTTTTTTAGCATGAGTGACATTTTTGAGAAAGGGGCTATCTCAGGTATTGAGTAATACACATTTAAAGTTTCCTTTCTCTTTAGATAACTGATGGCATTTTTCCTGTCCAATAATAATATTTTCAATATCTGTGCCCTGATTTAAAAGATACCAATATATAAAAACTAAACTTTATAAAACTATCAAGTTTGTGGTGTGCTTCTTTGAATAATGAAGAAGTTTTCCTTTATACCAAAGATCTCTGCAACTAGGGAATTCTGTGCTCTCCTTTGTAAGAATTGTTTGGGTTAAAAGTTTACATTTGTCTAGTGATTGTGTGATTAGTGTCTGTCTGTCCCATAGACTTTATGTTTCATGGGGGAAGATACTGTGTCTATTTTTCTTCACCACTGTATCCCTAGTTTGAAACCTCATGCTTGGTATATAGTAGGTGCTCAGTAATATGTTGAATGAGAGAGTGAATGGAGAGAAATCTCTTATGTGGTGAGTGTTCATTGATACCTTAAAATAAAACTCATTTTTACAGAAATGTAATTTATATTTAATCTTTCTTAGGGTTATAGCTATTACATAAGTTAATTGCCTATAATTTTAAATGGCAGAGAATGGAATTTTTAAATCAGTTACTATTCTATAAATGCTTTAATGGTATCCCGTAACCAAAATAAAATACTAGCTAACATTGCAAAGGTTTATTACCCTTCTGAGTAGTCTTCAATTTACTGTGGGGTCACAGACATCAGTGACTGCTTCCTATTAATTCTTTTTTTCTGGTTTCTTATCTAGATACTCTGATACATGGGCCATTCATATAAGTCCCCAGATCTCTAGCATAACTTAAATGGGTAATGCAGTAAGGCTTTTATTGTATATACAAAATGTTTATAGAAAGGAGTTGGCCCCTCAGTATTTGTAGATGTATTATCTTTTATTTAAAAATACTAATTTTTTTGGTAGTCTTCTTAAAATGGTTTTTCATTTTTATGCTTTGTATCTTTTCCTTTACTCTTAAAACAAATTGAGTTTAATGTTATTCTTTTGTGTAAAGACTGCACTGAAGCCAGAGTTTTCTCTTCTGCTGTACATCTCTTTATTTTCTCTATTGTATTCTGTATTCTTATTATTTTTTTTAATGCTGGCTGTCATAATTTTGTCTAATTTTTTAATGTTTAGACTTTTTTGTTGCTTCACAATATACACATTAATAGGTATTTTAGTTACTGTAAGAAGTACAGTTTTGTGCTAAGCCCTTGTCACATGGCTAAGATAACATTTTCTTGTTCCGGTAGGTCACTCCTGTTTTGCTAATTTGCTGCTAAAGTGCTCTTGTTTTGCCTTGTGGGCATGTATTGCTAGTATGTTTCAAATTACAGCTCCTGAATCCCTTGTACTTGGAGCTCACTGTTTCTGCTTAAAAATGAATTTGAGATTTTTAGAAACTAGGTGGGCTAATAAAACCGGTGTTGTATGTCATGTAAATTTGATAAGAAGGCTGGAAATGTCACCATATAAACAAAAAGATAGGGATTACAGAAATTTAGTTAAAAGATATATCAAAATAACCAAACATAGTCCACTGCAATTTTACAGCTGTAACCCTAACTATGACCTTTTTGTTGGCTTAAAAGATGATACACATTCATTACAGAATAACTTGGTGTATCAGAGCTTGTTAAATTATTTCAGGGAACTTGTCTGGGCATCATCAAGCAATAGAAGAAAAATCTGCTCCTATATTAGCTAACCTTCCAACTGTGTGTTATCTTTTGATCTCATGTATGTTGGCATGACCTTAAACCTGCTTCTTTGGAGATGTGTGTGGTAAGAATATGGGGCTTAGGATGAAACAGGCCTAGACTAAGATCCTTACTGATTTCGTTGCTAGCTGTATAACTTTGGGCAGTCTAGTTTTCTGATCTTTAACTACTTTATATGAAGTATGACATATAAACATGTCATATGTCATGTGAAGACAACTTTCCAAGGCCACAGCTAGAAGTGGGTAATTTCTTATAATAATATTTTACTGTACTAAAAATGCCTGGGTGACCAAATATAGAGTGTGCAGTTTTCTTTTAATGTCTATTTACTTTCGACTGTTTGGCTATTTACAAAATTGTTTTGGCCATTATGTAAACATGTATTTTTGAGCACCATATAAGGAAGTAGTAAGGAAGGGGAATATGGTATTTAGTGGGGGAGGCAGGATAGAGGCATGAAAAAGATAGATAATCATACAGTGTAACATTTGTTAAGTGTCAGATGCTGGAGGAGATTAGAAGAGGGGATGGCTATGGAGAGCTGGTTTGGAGGCTACCATGGAAGAAAGGGATTTAGATATTAGATAAGCAGAGGCTGGGGATAGCCTTCCACTTTCCTCAAGTGTGAAATGGAAATAGTACTGCCTCATAGGATTGTTATTAGGATTCAGTGAAATACAGTATCTTAAAAGTATCTATGCAGTGCTGTATGACACATAACTGCTATTTTTGTTACTCTTCTAGACTGAATATAAGTGGTTCCTTCTGTCGTCTTAAATTTTCTTTCACAGATGCCTGACTACTCCTTTAACATGGAGATAACACATAGTTTTCATTTTAAATACCAACTGGTTATCTGGAACATAATGTTGAAAAAATTCTGATCCACACCTGGTTTCAGCAGGAAAGAATGTGATCAGTTAGTGCTCAATTAGTGATGCCGAGGGCAGGTGTAAAGCAGGATGGAGGCCAGGATGGTGGTGTATGGGTTGTTGGAGTATGTAAAGCAAGGATTTATCATCCTTACCTATAGTCCTGTTATCACCTATTTTTTTTCTAGCCCCTCCGTTCACTTCTTCCTATTAAACTCTGCAGTATAAACTGACAAGGTTCAGAAGTAGGATGCCAAGTTTATCCCTATATTTCTAGATACTCAGTAAATATTTGCTGAACGGTTAACTAAATGAAGAAACTCCTAGCCCTAGATTAGACAAGAATTTGAGGTAATAACCATTGCTCAAAAAATCTCTTTATACATTATTCCATTATATTCTACGAAGCAGCTTCCATTTAAAAAATACTTATATCCTCAACAAAGCTTAAGTTCTCAACGTCGTTTACTCATATCCGGTTCTTGTCCTAATGGAAACCACCCACATGAGAAAATGAGAGTGTTAGTTGGGGGAAGGGATGGGTTGGAAAAGAAAAGGGCAGTTTTCTAATTGGGAAAAAGGTTAGATTTTAAGAAAGATGTGCCTGAATGGCTTTCAGCTCTGAGATGAGTGGGTTTCTGGGATGATGTAGTAGGGTTGCAGGGTGGTACAAAAATGGAAAGTATGCTGAAGACAAACAAAATTTTAATATTGAGTGATAGGTATGCAATTGTAAAAACACTGAATAATTTTCTTTGTAGTCGTAGTTTCTGCTCCCTTCTCTAATATTCTAGATCCCCCTCCTTTCCACTTCTATTTGCAGTATTATTGTCTATGGGCCCTCCAGGTTGGCACTTGAATTTTGACCCATTTCATTCTCATCTTTACTCACTTTCTCTCTAAATCCTTCTTTTCTTCGAGGTAAACAAGTAGGGTATTCTAAACCTTTCCTGGGTACTATTAATTGGTAGAACTACTTTGTCTCACCCAGCCACTTGATGTCCTCCTGAAAGAAAAATAGTGATTGCAACTCCTTTCTTACATCTGATTGCTCCTAAGAAAGGATCTTGGTTTCAGAAAGAAAAGAAGGAATAGGAAAGTAGATGTGAGAAAGTGAAATTGTAAAGTTTGCACTGGATGTCCTTTCTTACTTTCTGAAGGTTCTTGTACCTTTGAGTGTCTTCTCATTAATATGTGGATAAAGTCTTGTTTTTATAAAACTTTAATTATTTACTTGACTCTATGTTTAAATATTTCTTAAAACTCATGAAATGAGGTTGTATATTCTTGGCTGTACTGTCTGCATTTAAAAAATGGATTTAATGCCTTTAGTTATGATGCCAAGTTATAATTTTTTAAAGACATATATTCCTGACATTGGTGTTCAACTGTATTTAAAATGTTTCCTTTATTTTTGGAGCTAGGAAGCAGAGTAGAAGGTACAGAGATTTTTTCAGGCTTATTGCTAATACCAAGTAAATGGGAATGTCTACTATTTAGCTGATTCATGAACAATGGGATTGCTGCAGAAAGAAGACCTGATTCTAGATCAGAATTATCCTTGGAACATTTAATGATGTCAACTTTAATAGAAAGGTTTAAAACAGCCTTTCTTATGCCTATTTCTTTTTTACCTAGCTTTTCATTTTGACATGGTCACAGTGTCTATTCTAGCTTGACAATTAATTTATAATATAAAAGTAATCTCTAAATCCGTTTGAAATCCACTGGTGACATATAATCCATTAATTAAATTTGCACCTGTTAGAAATGATAGAACTTCGTTGTAGTAGAATGAGGAGGATGTGGCAGTGTGTCATTCATTCTGTGAGTGGCATTGTGGCAATTGAAATAGTTTGACTTACAGTAAGAATCTTTTGTGCTTCAATGCATGAGCTACTGTGAAGATATGAGGAAGTGGGAAATAATGATCTGTGTCATGGTAAGTTCTGCTAATGATGGTCTCTTCAAAATGCTGTTACTCATGGGGCAATGGATTCCAAAGAATCTATGTAAACTTTCAGTAGTACTTTGTTAGTTTTTCTATTAAGTTTATGTGGAGGAATGGCTGTACACATTTTCTTTAATTTAAAGTCTAGGGCAAATAAACTAATTTGTACTTGTAATCATGAGTTGTTGTTCAGAGTCTTTCTCTATTAATTTAAAAGTATGGCTTCAGCCTATGCCAACATTCCATTCTGGTAATTTTATTAATTAGAGTAAAATGCTTTCCAGCAGTATCAATTTTGTTTACTGATACATAGGAGAAGATAGTGAAGAATGTGCCTTTAACTTTCTCTTTAATGTATATGCCCTACATGTTTAGGAGTTTCAGTATACATTATTCACTGAATAATTCAGTATACATTATTCACCGTGTTACTGAAGTAACATGGTGATGAATCTGCTCACAGTGCTGAGCTTTTGGTTTACAATTGCTTATTCACTAAAGTACAAGAAATATTTAAAGTACATATTTTCTCTAGATTAGGATTTAACATACTAATAAAGTAGATTAAAGATTGTTCCTTTACAGTGTTAGAGGTTTTGATTTTCAATCTTGTGAAAAGACCTTTTTTTTTTTTTTTTTTTTTTTGGCTATGTTGGGTCTTTGTTGCTGTGCCCGGGCTTTCTCTAGTAGCGGCAAATGGGGGCTACTCTTTGTTGTGGTGCATGGCCTCCTCATTGCGGTGGCGTCTCTTGTTGCGGAGCATGGGCTCTAGGCGTGTGGGCTTCAGTAGTTACAGCACACGGGCTCGGTAGTTGCAGCACACAGGCCCTAGAGCACGTGGGCTTCAGTAGTTGCAGTGCGTGGGCTCAGTAGTTGCGACGCATGGGCTCTAGGGCATGCGGGCTTCAGTAATTGTGGCTCACTGGCTTAGTTGCTCTGCAGCATGTGGGATCTTCCTGGACCAGGGATCGAACCTGTGTCCCCTGCACTGGCAGGTGGATTCTTAACCACTGTGCCACCAGGGAAGTCCCGTGAAAAGGCTTTTGACTGACCCAGTGTCTTCGTCTATTCAGGCTACTGTAACAAAAATACCATACATTGGGTGGCTTAAATTACAGACATTCATTTCTCACAGTTCTTGAGGCTGGATAGCCCAAGAGCAAAGTGCCAGCAGATTCTGGTCTAGTGAGGTCCTGCCTCCTGGATCACAGATGACCATCTTCTCATTGTGTCCACTCGTGGTAGAAAGGGCAAGAGAACTCTCTGGGGTCTCTTTTATAAGGGCACTCACCCCATTCATGAGAGCTCCACTGTCATGACCTAATCACCCCACAGGCCCTACCTCCTAGTACCATCACATTGGGGGTTAGGATTGCAACATAAGAATTTTGGGGGGCCACAAACATTTAGTGCATATCACCTAGTTTCAATTTCTAATTCCAGTTTGAACTTTAAGCCCTTGTTTTGAATAGAGTCAAACTACTTAGACCATCTGTTTCAATGGAGGAGAAAGTCAATAGATGATACTCAGATTCTCTTAATTTATTTTGGTATAATCTTTTCCATGTTACATTAAAAACAAGATAAGGCTGCTATTGCTACTGCAGGTTTTAGCCAATGCGCTAAAACAAGAAAAGGAAGTAAGGGTTATTAATGGTGGAAAGGAAAAGAGAGTTGTCGTGAATTCTTTGTAATATGTTTGTCTACCTAGAAAATTCAAAGATATGATCAGAAAATGTCTTGAAAAATAATGAGAATTCTGTAAGATATCTTGGGGGATATAAGATCACTGAATAAAAGTCAGCAGCTTTCCACTTCTAGTTCTGGCAGTGTGGCAGACAATGTTTAGAAAAATGCTTCTTGTAACAATATACCTTAAAATATTACATGGAATATTAACAAAAAGTACTTTTCAATACATGACTGAGGTAGTAGGAAAGGAAGATAATTTCTCAGAACTTAGAAATAATAAGAAAGTGTGAGCTAATTGGTATAGGTGAGCATTGGAATTGATGTTTACCTAGGTATTACCTGCTGATCCTTGGTGGCTTAGGGCCTATATTTTATAGGTCTGTTTATGAAGGAATGGAGATAAAGTTTGGCACCTAAGAAGGGAGTAAGTTTCAATGGAGAATCACCATATAAAAGCTGGGATGCCCAAAGGATGACATCCTTAATAAATGACCATTGAAATAACTCTTCCTTACATTGGTGGCTACTGGGATATATGCTGGACTTGTCCTCGGCTCTGGTTAGAATGCAAAGAAAAGAAAAAAAGGACAGATAAAGCAGAAGATTAGACACAACTAAAGAGGACATTAGTTAACTAGAATGTAGATGAAAAGAAAATACCCAGAATATAACATATAGAGAAGACTGGGGAACAAAAAATGAAAGTTTGAGGGACATGGAGGACAGCATGGAAGGTCCCTCACAGGTCTAATCAGACTTCTAGAAGGAGATAATGGAGAAAATGTGACAGAGGCAATATTTAAAGAGAGAATGAGAGTTTTCCAAGACAGAACTAAAATTTAGGAAAACAATAGCATATAAATTGGCCTGGAAGGGAGAGTGATTAGATTTTAAGCATTCAAAGAAGAAAAGTTAGGGGTATTGATTACCTTTATGCTTTAAATATTTGTTTAAATAACTGGGTAGTCATTTTAAGAATAGAAATGGAGTGTATGATTTCTATTTTAAAAGTGGGAAAAATGTAATGAGGGAAAGAATCACAATAAAAAAAATAAGGCTGTCCCCCAAAAAAGTTAAGCAAAGAGAAAGTACAAAACAAAATAGTAGATATGAATTCAAATGTATCAGCAACATAAATATTAATATTTTACAACTCTTCAGTTAAAAGAATAATATTGTAAGACCGGAGAAAAGAAAACCAAAATAAAACAAAAACAAAATCCAGATAGGTTAAAGCTATTTAGAAGAGATATGCCTAAAACATAAAAATGTACATAGGTTAGAAGTTAAAGGATTGGAAATGATAAATCAGGCAAAATGAAAGTGGGTGTAATGTTAATAGACAAAATAGACTTTAAAGACTTTTAAAGCAAAAGTATTACTGAAAGTAAGGAATTACTACCTATAAATAAGTTTGCTTCAATGGCTATATATAGACTCATCCTTTCAAATATACCTGGAACATTGGTAAAAATTGACCATGTGCTAGCCCATGAAACAGGTTTCAGTAAATTTCAAAGATTGGTATCATTCAGATCACGTTCTCTAATATCACACAATTAATTTTGAGGTTTATAACAAAATAGTAACTCAAAACATCTACACATTTGGAAATTAAAAACAATTTCTAAATAACTCATGGTTGAAAGAGGAAATAATGAAAATGAAAACGTGAGATAAAGCTAAAATAATATTTAGAGATAAATGGTCATTAAGTGTTTATATTTAAAAAGAAGAAAGGCTGAAAATAAGTAAGGTAACTATTTAACTTAAGAAGTTAGAATAATGTAATAAACCCAAAGAAAGTAGAAGGAAAGACATGATTAAGAGCAGAAATTAATGAATTTGAAAACAAAGATACAGTAGAGAGGACCAACAGAACCAAAAAAAAAAAAAAAATCCTAATAAATTAGACACATGCCTGGCAAGGTAGACTTAAAAAAAATAAAAGGAGAGACAACCTATAAGTAAATTGGAACTAAAGATGGGACTTGACAAATGCAACCATTGGTTTCAAATATGAGAAAATGTTTGGACCGCTCTGTGACTATACATTTGAACATTTTCTTGAAATAGGTAATTCCTGGAAAAATGTGTATCACCAAAACAGATTCAGAAATAAATAGAAAATCTAGATTATTCCATATTTATTAAAAATGGATTCAGTAGTTAAAAATTTTATTACCATGAAGATAGCAAGCCAACACAAACTAGTAATTCCAGTCTTAAACAAACTCACTCATAGAATAGAAAAATATATAATACTTTACAACTTAGTTTATGAGACTAGTTAAACCTTATAAGGCTAGAATGAAAAGGGAAAATTACAGGACAGTCTCCCTAATTAACGTATGTAAAAAGACTTAAGTAAATATTAGGAAGCCAAATTCAGCATTGTATTAAACAACTATACTGTGATTAAACTGGATTTAATACAGGGAAGCAAGTTTGGTTCAACATTAGAAAAAATGTGTTAATGTAACTCACCATTTTAGCAGCTTAAAGGAGAAAAAGTATATTATAATTCAGAAAGATGCCAAAAAAAATCCTACAAAACCCAACAACCACTTAGGATTAAAACTCTTCTCCAACTAGGAACAAAAGGGAATTTTATTTAACCTGATACAGTGTATCTCTAAAAACTATATAGCAAGAATCATACTCACTGGTGAACTATTAAAAACATTCCCTTTAAAATTATGACTAAGAGAAGGAGGCTGGTTTCACAGCTTTTATTTAACATTATACAGGCACTCCTAATCTGCAAAATAAGTTCAAACACATAACATACATGAATAAGAAATTAAATAAAAGAAGCAAACTGTCATTATTTGAAGAAAATATAATTATTTACATATAAATTTAAAAAACTATAGAACAGTTATTAAAATGAACACAGGAATTTAGCAGGGTGGCTAGATATAAGATTAATATACAAGAAAATTAAATTTCTATATACTAGCAGTAAAGAGAAAATGCAGTTTCAAAAAAGATACAACAGGGAACTCTACTTAATGCTCTGTGGTGACCTAACTGGGAAGGAGATCCAAAAAAGTGGAGATATATGTATATGTATAGCAGATTCACTTTGCTGTAGAGCAAAAAGTAACACAATATTGTAAAGCAACTATATTCCAAAAGAATTAATTTAAAAAAATTGTACAGAAATGGGAAAAAAAAGATTCAGCCTATTCCTTAAAGTGTCACCTCTTTCATAAGTTTGTCCCATTCTCTTTAATTGAAATTAAGCATTCCTCATTTTATTGGCCAAGAGTAGTTTGTTTACATATTTGTAAGATTATATCTTACAACAGTTATCTCATAATTGACTGTTTATTTGTCTCCGCCCACTTGACTTTAAATGTCATTCATAGAACAAATGACAATGAAAACACGACGGCCCAAAACCTATGGGATGCAGTAAAAGCAGTTCTAAGAGAGAAGTTTATAGCAATACAATCCTGCCTCCAGAAACAAGAAAAATCTCAAATAAACAACCCAACATTACACCTAAAGCAGTTAGAGAAAGAAGAAAAAAAAAAAACCCCAAAGTTAGCAGAAGGAAAGAAATCATAGAGATCAGATCAGAAATAAATGAAAAAGAAATGAAGGAAATTATAGCAAAGGTCAATAAAACTATAAGCTGCTTTTTTTTTCTTTTTAACATCTTTATTGGAGTATAATTGCTTTACAATGGTGTGTTAGTTTCTGTTTTATAACAAAGTGAATCAGTTATACATATACATATGTTCCCATATCTCTTCCCTCTTGCATCTCCCTCCCTCCCACCCTCCCTATCCCAACCCTCTAGGTGGTCACAAAGCACCGATCTGATCTCCCTGTGCTATGCGGCTGCTTCCCACTAGCTATCTTGTTTTTTTTCTTTTCTTTTTTTGCGGTACGCAGGCCTCTCACTGCTGTGGCCTCTCCCGTTGCGGAGCACAGGCTCTGGACGCGCAGGCTCAGTGGCCATGGCTCACAAACCCAGGCACTCCACGACATGTGGGATCTTCCTGGACTGGGGCACGAACCCGTGTCCCCTGCATCGGCAGGTGGACTCTCAACCACTGCGCCACCAGGGAAGCCCTAGTTACCTATTTTACGTTTGGTAGTGTATATATGTCCATGCCACTCTCTCACTTTGTCACAGCTTACCCTTCCCCCCCCCCCCATATCCTCAAGTCCATTCTCTAGTAGGTCTGTGTCTTTATTCCCATCTGACCCCTAGGTTCTTCATGACCTTTTTTTTTTTTTCTTAGATTCCATATATATGTGTTGGCTTACGGTATTTGTTTTTCTCTTTCTGACTTACTTCACTCTGTATGACAGACTCTAGGTCTATCCACCTCACTACACATAACTCAATTTCGTTTCTTTTTATGGCTGAGTAATATTCCATTGTATATGTGTGCAACATCTTCTTTATCCATTCATCTGTCAGTGGAAACTTAGGTTGCTTCCATGTCCTGGCTATTGTAAATAGAGCTGCAAAGAACATTTTGGTACATGACTCTTTTTGAATTATGGTTTTCTCAGGGTATATGCCCAGTAGTGGGATTGCTGGGTTTATGGTAGTTCTATTTTTAGTCTTTTAAGAACCTCCATACTGTTCTCCATAATGGCTGTATCAATTTACATTCCCACCAACAGTGCAAGAGTGTTCCTTTTTCTCCACACCCTCTCCAGCATTTATTATATCTAGATTTTTTGAAGATGGCCATTCTGACCAGTGTGACATGATATCTCATTGTAGTTTTGATTTGCATTTCTCTAATGATTACTGATGTTGAACATTCTTCCATGTGTTTGTTGGCCATCTGTATATCTTCTTTGGAGAAATGTCTATTTAGGTCTTCTGCCCATTTTTGGATTGGGTTGTTTGTTTTTTTGTTATTGAACTGCTTGTAAATTTTGGAGATTAATCCTTTGTCAGTTGCTTCATTTGCAAATATTTTCTCCCATTCTGAGGGTTGTCTTTTGGTCTTATTTATGATTTCCTTTGCTGTGCAAAAGCTTTTAAGTTTCATTAGGTCCCATTTGTTTGTTTTTGTTTTTATTTCCATTTCTCTAGGAGGTTGGTCAAAAAGGATCTTGTTGTGACTTATGTCATAGAGTGCTCTGCCTATGTTTTCCTCTAAGAGTTTGATAGTGTCTGGCCTTACATTTAGGTCTTTAATCCATTTTGAGTTTATTTTTGTGTACGGTGTTAGGGAGTGTTCTAATTTCATACTTTTACATGTAGCTGTCCAGCTGTCCCAGCACCACTTATTGAAGAAGCTGTCTTTTCTCCACTGTATATTCTTGCCTCCTTTATCAAAGATAAGGTGACCGTATGTGTGTGGGTTTATCTCTGGGCTTTCTATCCTGTTCCATTGATCTATATTACTGTTTTTGTGCCAGTACCATGCTGTCTTGATTACTGTAATTTTGGAGTATAATCTGAAGTCAAGGAGCCTGATTCTTCCAGCTCCGTTTTTCGTTCTCAAGATTGCTTTGGCTATCCAGGGTCTTTTATGTTTCCATACAAATTGTGATATTTTTGTTCTAGTTTTGTGAAAAATGCCAGTGGTAGTTTGATAGGGATTGCATTGAATCTGTAGATTGCTTTGGGAAGTAGAGTCCTTTTCACAATGTTGATTCTTCCAATCCAAGAACATGGTATATCTTTGCATCTATTTGTATCATCTTTAATTTCTTTCATCAGTGTCTTATAATTTTCTGCATACAGGTCTTTTGTCTCCTTAGGTAGGTTTATTCCTAGATATTTAATTCTTTTTGTTACAGTGGTAAATGGGAGTATTTTCTTAATTTCACTTTCAGATTTTTCATCATTAGTGTATAGGAAGGCAAGAGATTTCTGTGCATTAATTTTGTATCCTGCTACTTTACCAAATTCATTGATTAGCTCTAGTAGGTTTTAGGTAGCATCTTTAGGATTCTCTATGTATAGTATCATGTCATCTGCAAACAGTGACAACTTTACTTCTTCTTTTCCAATTTGGATTCCTTTTATTTCTTTTTCA
The DNA here is from genome assembly GCF_964270905.1 of Leucopleurus acutus. Classification (NCBI taxonomy): domain Eukaryota; kingdom Metazoa; phylum Chordata; class Mammalia; order Artiodactyla; family Delphinidae; genus Leucopleurus; species Leucopleurus acutus. The sequence continues at coordinate 66,352,073 of NC_139142.1, read as the reverse complement.
TCTCTGATTGCTGTGGCTAAAACTTCCAAAACTATGTTGAATAATAGTGGTGAGAATGGGCAACCTTGTCTTGTTCCTGATCTTAGTGGAAATGGTTTCAGTTTTTCACCATTGAGGACGATGTTGGCTGTGGTTTTGTCATTTACAGCCTTTATTAGGTTGAGCTAAGCTACCTCTATGCCTACCGTCTAGTGGGTTTTTATCATACATGAGTGTTGAATTTTGTTGAAAGCTTTCTCTGCATCTATTGAGATAATCATATGGTTTTTCTCCTTCAATTTGTTAATATGGTGTATCACGTCAGACTGATTTGCAAGGATTGAAGAATCCTTGCATTCCTTGAATAAACCCCACTTGATCATGGTGTATGATCGTTTTAATGTGCTGTTGGATTCTGTTTGCTAGTATTTTGTTGAGGATTTTTGCATTTATGTCCATCAGTGTTATTGGCCTGTAGTTTTCTTTCATTGTGACATCTTTGGTTTTGCTATCAGGGTGATGGTTGCCTCGTAGAATGAGTTGGGCAGTGTTCCTCACTCTGCTGTATTTTGGAAGAATTTGAGAAGGATAGGTGTTAGCTCTTCTCTAAATGTTTGATAGAATTGGCCTGTGAAGCCATCTGGTCCTGGGCTTTTGTTTGTTGGAAGATTTTTAATTACAGTTTCAATTTCAGTGCTTGTTATTGGTGTGTTCATATTTTCTGTTTCTTCCTGGTTCAGTCTTGGCAGGTTGTGCATTTCTACGAATTTGTCCATTTCTTCCAGATTGTCCATTTTATTGTCATAGAGTTGCTTGTAGTAATCTCTCGTGATCCTTCGTATTTCTGCAGTGTCAGTTGCTACTTCTCCTTTTTCATTTCTAATTCTATTGATTTGAGTCTTCTCCCTTTTTTTCTTGACGAGTCTGGCTAATGGTTTATTAATTTTATTTATCTTCTAAAAGAACCAGCTTTCAATTTTATTCATGCTGTCATTTCCTTCACTTCTTTTTCATTTATTTCTGATCTGATCTTTATGATTTCTTTCCATATGCTAACTTTGGGGTTTTTTTTTGTTCTTCTTTCTCTACTTGGTTTAGGTGCAAGGTTAGGTTGTTTATTTGAGATGTGTCCTGTTTCTTAAGGTAGGATTGTATTGCTATAAACTTCCCTCTTAGAACTGCTTTTGCTGCATCCCATAAGTTTTGGGTCGTTGTGTTTCCATTGTCATTTGTGTCTAGGTATTTTTTGATTTCCCCTGTGATTCCCCTGTGATCATTTGGTTATTAAGTAGTGTATTGTTTAGCCTCCATGTGTTTATATTTTTTACAGATCTTTTCCTGTAATTGATAACTAGTCTCATAGCATTGTGATAGGAAAAGATACTTGATACGATTTCAGTTTTTTTTAACTTACCAAGCCTTGCTTTGTGACCCAAGATATGATTTTTCCTGGAGAATGTTCCATGAGCATTTGAGAAAAATGTGTATTCTGTTGTTTTTGGGTGGAATGTCCTATAAATATCAATTAAGTCCATCTTGTTTAATGTATTATTTAAAGCTTGTGTTTCCTTATTTATTTTCATTTTGGATGATCTGTCCATTGGTGAAAGTGGGGTGTTCGAGTCCCCTACTATGAATGTGTTACTGTCGATTTCCCGTTTTATGGCTGTTAGTATTTGCCTTATGTATTGAGGTGCTCCTATGTTGGGTGCATAAATATTTACAATTGTTATATCTTCTTCTTGGATCAATCCCTTGATCATTGTGTAGTGTCCTTCTTTGTCTCTTCTAATAGTCTTTATTTTAAAGTCCATTTTGTCTGATATGAGAGTTGCTACTCCAGCTTTTTTTTGATTTCCATTTGCATGGAATATCTTTTTCCATCCCCTCACTTTCAGTCTGTATGTGTCCCTAGGTCTGAAGTGGGTCTCTTGTAGACAGCATATATACGGGTCTTGTTTTTGTATCCATTCAGCCAGTCTGTGTCTTTTGGTGGGAGCCTTTAATCCATTTACATCTAAGGTAATTATTGATATGTATGTTCCTATTCCCATTTTCTTAATTGTTTTGGGTTTGTTATCGTAGGTCTTTTCCTTCTCTTGTGTTTCTTGCCTAGAGAAGTTCCTTTAGCATTTGTTGTAAAGCTGGTTTGGTGGTGCTGAACTCTCTCAGCTTTTGCTTGTCTGTAAAGGTTTTAATTTCTCTGTTGAATCTGAATGAGATCCTTGCTGGGTAGAGTAATCTTTGTTGTAAGTTTTTCTCCTTCATTACTTTAAGTATGTCCTGCCACTCCCTTCTGGCTTGCAGAGTTTCTGCTGAAAGATCAGCTGTTATGGGGATTCCCTTGTGTGTTATTTGTTGTTTTTCTCTTGCTGCTTTTAATATGTTTTCTTTATGTTTAATTTTTGATAGTTTGATTAATATGTCTTGGCATGTTTCTCCTGGGATTTATGCTGTATGGGACTCTCTGTGCTTCCAGGAGTTGATTAACTATTTCCTTTCCCATATTAGGGAAGTTTTCAACTATTGTCTGTTCAAATATTTTCTCAGTCCCTTTCTTTTTCTCTCCTTCTTCTGGGACCCCTATAATTTGATTGTTGGTGTGTTTAATGTTGTCCCAGAGGTCTCTGAGACTGTCCTCAATTCTTTTCATTCTTTTTTCTTTATTCTGCTCTGCAGTAGTTATTTCCACTATTTTATCTTCCAGGTCACTTGTCCGTTCTTCTGCCTCAGTTATTCTACTATTGATCCCTTCTAGAGTATTTTTAATTTCATTTATTGTGCTGTTCATCATTGCTTGTTTCCTCTTTAGTTCTTCTAGGTCCTTGTTAGATGTTTCTTGCATTTTCTCTATTTTATTTCCAAGATTTTGTATCATCTTTACTATCATTATTCTGAATTCTTTTTCAGGTAGACTGCCTGTTTGCTCTTCATTTGTTAGGTCTGGTGGGTGTTTACCTTGTTCCATCTGCTGTGTGTTTTTCTGTATTCTGATTTTGTTTATCATAGTGTGTTGAGGTCTCCTTTTCGCAGACCGCAGGTTTTTAGTTTCTGTTGTTTTTGGTGTCTGTCCCCAGTGGCTAAGGTTGGTTCAGTGGGTTGTGTAGGCTTCCTGGTGGAGGGGACTAGTGCCTGTGTTCTGGTGGATGAGGCTCGATCTTTCTGGTGGGCAGGTCCATGTCTGGTGGTGTGTTTTGGGGTGTCTGTGGCCTTATTATTATTTTAGGCAGCCTCTCTGCTAATCGATTTGTCTGTGCTCTGTCTTGCTAGTTGTTTGGCATAGGGTGTCCAGCACTGTAGCTTGCTGGTCATCGAGTGAAGGTGGGTCTTGGTGTTGAGATGGTGATCTCTGGGAGATTTTTGCCATTTTATATTATGTGGAGCTCAGAGGTCTCTTGTGGACCAGTGTCCTGAACTTGGCTCTCTCACCTCAGTGGCACGGCCCTGATGCCTGGCTGGAGCACCAAGAGCCTTTCATCCACACGGCTCAGAATAAAAGGGAGAAAAAATAGAAAGAGCATAAAATAAAATAAAGTAAGATAAAATAAAATAAAGTTATTAAAATAAAAAATACTTATTAAGAAAAAAATGTTTTTAAAGTAAAGAAAAAAAAAGAAAAAAAAAACGGACAAACAGAACCGTAGGACAAATGGTGAAATCAAAGCTATATAGACAAAACCTCACACAGAAGCATACACATACACACTCACAAAAAGAGGAAAAGGGGGTAAAATAATATATCTTGCCCCCAAAGTCCACCTCCTCAGTTTGGGATGATACGTTGTCTATTCACATATTCCACAGATGCAGGTACATCAAGTTGATGGTGTAGCTTTAATCCGCTGCTTTGGAGGCTGCTGGGAGAAATTTCCCTTTCTCTTCTTTTTTCACACAGCTCCTGGGGTTCAGCTTTGGATTTGGACCCACCTCTGCGTGTAGGTCACCTGAGGGCGTCTGTTCTTCATGTAGACAGGACGGGGTTCAAGGAACAGCTGATTCTGGGGCTCTGGCTCACTCAGGCGGGGGGAGGGAGGGGTGCAGATGCGGGGCGAGCCTGCAGCAGCAGAGGCTGGCGTGATGTACCAGCCTGAGGCACGCTGTGCGTTCTCCCGGGGAAGTTGTCCCTGGATCACAGGACCCTGGCAGAGGTGGGATGCACAGGCTCCCAGGAGGGGAGGTGTGGAGAGTGACCTGTGCTCGCACACAGGCATCTTGGTGGCTGCAGCTGCAGCCTTAGCGGCTCCTGCCCATCTCTGGGATCCGCGCTGATAACTGTGGCTCGTGCCAGTCTCTGGAACTCCTTTAAGCAGCACTCTTGATCACCTCTCCTCGCGCACCAGGAAACAAAGAGGGAAGAAAAAGTCTCTTGCCTCTTCGGCAGGTCCTGACTTTTTCCTGGACTCCCTCCCGGCTAGCCGTGGTGCACTAGCCCCTTCAGGCTGTGTTCATGCTGCCAATCTCAGTCCTCTCCCTGCCCGAGCCTCAGCTCCCAGCCCCCACCTGTCCTGGCGGGTGAGCAGACAAGCCTCTTGGGCTGGTGAGTGCTGCCCAGCACCGCTCCTCTGTGTGGGGATCTCTCCACTTTGCCCTCCGCACCCCTGTTGCTGCTCTCTCCTCTGTGGCCCCGAAGCTCCCCCCTCCGCCTCCCTCAGTCTCTGCCCGCAAAGGGGCTTCCTAGTGTGTGGAAACCTTTCCTCCTTCACAGCTCCCTCCCACTGGTGCAGGTCCCGTCACTATTCTTTTGTCTCTGTTTTTTCTTTTTTCTTTTGCCCTACCCAGCTATGTGGGGAGTTTCTTGCCTTTTGGGATGTTTTAGGTCTTCTGCCAGTGTTCAGTGGGTGTTGTATAGGAGCAGTTCCACGTGTAGATGTATTTCTGATGTATTTGTGGGGAGGAAGGTGATCTCCGCATCGTACTCTTCCACCATCTTCTCAAATCCCCCTAAATGCTGCTTCTTTGAGAAGATAAACAAAATTGATAAACCGTTAGCCAGACTCATCAAGAAAAGAAGGGAGAAGACTTAAATTAACAGGATTAGAAATGAAAAAGAAGTAACAAGTGACATTTCAGAAATACAAAGGATCATGAAAGATTACTACAGGAAAGTATATGCCAATAAAGTGATCAACCTGGGTAAAATGGACAAATTCTTAGAAAAGCACAACATTCCAAGACTGAACTAGGAAGAAATACAAATTATGAACAGACCAATCACAAGCTCTGAAACTGAAACTCTGATTAAAAATCTTCAACAAACAAAAGCCCAGGATCAGATGGCTTCACAGGCGAATTCTATCAAACATTTAGAGAAGAGCTAACACCAATCCTTCTCAAACTCCTCCAAAATATAGCAGAGGGAGGAACACTCCTAAAGTCATCCTATGAGGCCACCACCACCCTGATACCAAAACCAGACAAAGATGTCACAAAGAAAGAAAACTACAGGCCATTATCATGATGAACATAGATGGAAAAATCCTCAACAAAATAGTAGCAAACAGAATCCAACAGCACATTAAAAGAATCATACACCATGATCAAGTGGGGTTTATCCCAGGAGTGCAAGAATTCTTCAGTATATGGAAATCAATCAATGTGATATACCGTATTAACAAATTGAAGGATAAAAACCATATGATCATCTCAATAGATGCAGAAAAAGCTTGTGAGAAAATTTAACACCCATTTATGACAAAAACCCTGCAGAAAGTAGGCATAGAGGGAACTTACCTCAACATAATAAAGGCCATATATGACAAACCCACAGCCAACATCATTGTTAGTGGTGAAAAAGTGAAATAATTTCCACTAAGATCAGGAAGAAGACAAGGTTGCCCACTCTCACCAGTATTATTCAACCTAGTTTTGGAAGTTTTAGCCACAGCAATCAGAGATGAAAAAGAAATAAAAGGAATCCAAATCGGAAAAGAAGAAGTAAAGCTGTCACTGTCTTCAGGTGAGGTGATAGTATACATAGAGAATCCTAAAGATGCCACCAGAAAACTATTAGAGGTAATCAATGAATTTGGTAAAATAGCATGATACAAAATTAATGCACAGAAATCTCTTGCCTTCCTATACACTAATGATGAAAAATCTGAAAGAGAAATTAAAGAAACACTCCCATTTACCATTGCAACAAAAAGAATAAAATACCTAGGACTAAACCTACCTAAGGAGACAAAAGAGCTGTATGGAGAAAATTATAAGACACTGATGAAAGAAATTAAAGATGATACTAATAGATGGGGAGATATACCATGTTCTTAGATTGGCAGAGTCAACATTGTATAAATGACTCTTCTACCCAAAGCAATCTACAGATTCAATGCAATCCCTATCAAACTACCAATGCCGTTTTTCACAGAACTAGAACAAAAAATATCACAATTTGTATGGAAACACAAAAGACTCCGAATAGCCAAAGCTATCTTGAGAACGAAAAACAGAGCTGGAGGAATCAGGCTCCTGGACTTCAGACTATACTATAAAGTTACAGTAATCAAGACCGTATGGTACTGGCCCCGAAACAGAAATATAGATCAATGAAAGAAGATAGAAAGCCCAGAGATAAACCCACACATCTATGGTTACCTTATCTTTGATAAAGGAGGCAAGAATATACAATGGAGTAAAGACAGCCTTGTCTATAAGTGGTCCCAGGAAAACTGGACAGCTACATGTAAAAGAATGAAATTAGAACACTCCCTAACACCATACACAAAAATAAACTCAAAATGGATTAAAGACCTAAATGTAAGGCCATATACTATACAAGTCTTAGAGGAAAGCATTGGCAGAACACTCTATGACATACATCACAGCAAGATCCTTTTTGACCCATCTCCTAGAGAAATGGAAATAAAGTCAGAAATAAACAAATGGGACCTAATGAAACTTTAAAGCTTTTGCACAGCAAAGGAGACCACAAACAAGATAAAAAGACAGCCATCAGAATGGGAGAAAATATTTGCAAACTAAGCAACTGACAAAGGATTAATCTCCAAAATATTCAAGCAGGTCGTGCATCTGAATATGAAAAAAACAAACAACCCAATCAAATAATGGGCAGAAGACCTAAATAGACATTTCTCCAAAGAAGATATACACATTACCAACAAACACATGAAAGGATGCTCAACATCACTAATCATTAGAGAAATGCAAACCATAACAACAATGAGGTATTATTTCACACCAGTCAGAATGGCTATCATCAAAAATATACAAACAATAAATGCTGGAGAGGGTGTGGAGAAAAGGGAACCCTCTTGCACTGTTGGTGGAATGTAAGTTGATATAGCCATTATTGAGAACAGTATGGAGGTGCCTTAAAAAACTAAAAATAGAACTACCCAATGACCCAGCAATCCCATTACTGGGCATATACCCTGAGAAGACCAGAATTCAAAAAGAGTCATGTACCACAATGTTCATTGCAGCACAGTTTACAATAGCCAGGACATGGAGACAACCTAAGTGTCCATTGACAAATGAATGGATAAAGAAGATGTGGCACATATGCACAATGGAATATTACTCAGCCATAAAAGGAAACGAAATTGTTATTTGTAGTTAGGTGGATGGACCTAGAGCTTGTTGTACAGAGTGAAGCAAGTCAGAACAACAAATACCGTATGCTAACACATATATATGGAATCTAAAAAAAAAAAAAAACATGGTTCTGATGAACCCAGGGGCAGGACAGTAATAAAGACGCAGATGTAGAGTATGGACTTGAGGACATGGGGTTGGGGAATGGTAAGCTAGGACGAAGTGAGAGAGTATCATTGATATACATATACTACCAAATGTAAAGTAGATAGCTAGTGGGAAGGATCTGCATAGCACAGGGAGATCAACTCAGGGCTTTCTGACCACCTAGAGAGGTAGGATAGGGAGTGTGGGAGGGAGACGCACGAGGGATTGGATATGGGGATATATGTATATGTATAGGTGATTCCCTTTGTTATACAGCAGAGACCAACACAACAATGTAAAGCAATTATACTCCAATAAAGGTGTTAAAAAATTTTCATACATAGGCTATGCAGACAGAATAAGCCTTTTTAAGACCACTATCTCTCCTGTCTGCTGGAGTTTAAGCTCCATTAGACCATATCTCTGATGTTCACTGATGTTTTACCAGGGCCTATCCCAGTCTCTAGCAGCTAGGGGTTATAAAGTAAATTTTTGTCTAATGAGTGTGTGAATGAATACTCTCATGAATTGGAATTTTGGTGTATACCAATATGGGGCAAGAGTAATATGGTGTAAACTTTGAAGAATATCCTTGGGTTTAAAAAGTGGAAGAAGGGCTTTCCTGGTGGCGCAGTGGTTGAGAGTCCGCCTGCCGATGCAGGGGACACGGGTTCGTGCCCCGGTCCGGGAGGATCCCACATGCCGCGGAGCGCCTGGGCCCGTGAGCCATGGCCACTGAGCCTGTGCGTCCGGAGCCTGTGCTCCGCAACGGGAGAGGCCACAGCAGTAAGAGGCCCACGTACCGCAAAAAAATAAATAAATAAAAAATAAAAAGTTGAAGAAGCATTTAGAATCTATCAGGACAGACTTGATTGTTGCTATTATTATTATTTATCAACATTGATAATTTTTTCGCCAAATCCTTGGTGAATGTATACTGGATGATATCACATTTTATATCAACTATAGATTTTAATATAGATTGATGTTTATGATAATTTTATAATAAACTTCATATAGATCATAAAAAAAGATACAAATAGCTTCAGAAATACAGGGTACCTGGGAAAAAACCTAACAAAGAAAATGTACAATTTTCAAGAGGAAAAGAATTCTAAAATTTTATTGAAAGATTTTCAAAATGTCAATAATTGGAAAACAAATGATGTTCATGGATAGGAAGACTAAATTTTATAAAAATCTCAGTTCCTTCTAATAGTCTTGCAAATCCAGTCAGAAGTCCACTTGTCGAAATTGATGACCAAGTTGAATATACAAATTATAAAGGTGAGCAAAGGGCCTGTGAATAGGTAAGACACTCTTGAAGAGAGATAAAACACAGGAGACTTGTGCTGCCAGGTACGGGTACTTATTATAAAACTGCAGTATATGCCTCCTGTTTGGTATTGGCTCAAGGATAGACAGATAAACTAGTAGAATCGAATAGATAGTCCAGAAACAGACTTATATATATATATGGAAACCTGATTTAAGACAAGGCTAGCATTGCAGACTATTGATGGTAGGACAATTTATTATCCACGTGCAAATAAAGTAGTGGATCCTCACACTACACACACAAATTAATTTCAGATGGTTTAAGGACTTAGATGTAAAATGCAAAACTATGAAGGTTTAGAAGACAATATAAGATATGATCTCAATGACTGTATTAGTAAAGGCTTTCTTAAACAAGACCCAATAAGGATAGACCATAAAGGAAAAAACTGATTAATTTGATTACATAAAAAGTAAAAACTTCTGTTATTCAAAAGACATTATAAAGGGACAGAACAGCAGAGCCTTGTTCAAGATGATGAACTCAAATGCCTAGTGCATTTGATTAATGTATTTGATATTTGCACAACTGGAAAATAGGAAGAAGTTGCTAATAAATACATAGAAAATGAAGGAAACACATACATGCTGCGCAAAGATCTTCTTATCAATTCAGGGAGAGAAAGGAAAAATAGTATTGTGTGCTATATTGCTCACCTATTAGTAAGATTTACATGATGTCTAATAAAAATGGTGATATAATTGCATTGGGAAGATGGGTGCATGAAAAGTATGCCTGTGTTTGTGAAAAAGAGCTAAATACTTTAATATGTCATGAGATAACTAAAAATTGTCAAACTTTTGGTTTGGCAGATTAGCTAATTGTATCAACATTAATTTCCTGGTTGTGATAATTGTACTATGGTTATATAAAATATAACATTAGGGAAAGCTAGGTGAAGGGTATATGAGGACTCTGGCTATACTTGCAACTTTCTGTAAGCCTAAGATTAATTCATCATAAGAAGTTAAAGAAATCAACTAATAGTTGTTGGCTCTGGGGAGTAAGAAATGTGACAGTGCTGGGGGATTATTGACATTTGGTAATAATTTTTATAGTACTACTTGACTTTTTAATTGGTATGCATTTGTTATTGGAGAAAATGGAAAGTAGAAAATTGTGCAGAGCCCAATGGAGGAAAGTTATTTCTCTGTAAATTTAACTTGGATGCTTTGGAAAGAATTGACAAAGTTAGTTACATGGAAAAGAATATTGCTATCAAATTATCTATGAGGGAGATTGAGCTTGTTAGTTTAGTCAGAAGTTAAAGAGGGAAACCATTAAAAAGTATATACTTAAACATTTTATTTTAGCTTGGAACATAAAAATGCATACTTATTCACCAATCTTTTAATGAAGGGCCATAGCTTTTTGTGTGTGTAGGGAATCCAGTGAATAGAGTTCAGTAATGGATTTCTTATATAAACCATGCCTGTATGCTTTATCATAATTTTAAATTTCAGTCTCTTTAAAGAGGAGAAAGAACATATGATAAAACGTATCTACCTCCATACTTCTTTTCATCTTGTAAAACCAAAACACCCTATCCATTAAACAATAGCTCTCCATTGCTACTTTCCCCTCCCTCTGGCAACCACCATTCTACTTTCTGTCTCTATCATTTCGACTACTTTCAGTATCTCATATAAGGGGACCATACAGTATTTCTCTTTTTGTGTCTGACTTATTTTACTTAGCAGTGTTCTCGTGGTTCATCCATGTTGTAGCATATGTCAGAATTTTCTTCCTTTTTAAGGCTGAATGATATTCCATTGCATATCTATACCACGTTTAGCTTATCCATTCATTCATTAAAGGACCCTTGGGTTGTTTCCACATTTTAGGTATAGTGAGTAATGCTGCTGTGAATATGAGTGTACAAATATCTCTTCAAGACACTGATACCCTTCAATCCTTTTTTCATCCCTGCTTTCAATTCCACCAAGAAGTGGAATTGCTGGATTGTATGGTAATTCTATTTTTAATTTTTTGAGGAACTCATATTATTTTCCATAACATTTCCATTTTACATTCCCATGAACAGTGCACAAGGGTTGCCATTTGTCTCTATTCTTGCCAACTCTTGTTATTTCCTGTGTTTTTTTTTTTTTTTATGGCAGCCATCCTAATAGTGTGAGGTGGCCTCTCATTGTAATTTTGATTCACATTTCCTTAATGATCATTGATGTTGAACAATTTTTTCATGTGCTTATTGGCCATTTGTATATCTTCCTTGGAGAAATGTCTATTCACTTCCTTTGCCCAGTTTTGAATTTTGTTGTTGTTGTTGAGTTTTAAGAGTTCTCTCTATATTCTATTCTGGTTATTAATCGCTATAAGATATATGATTTACAAATATTTTCTCCCATTCTTTGGGTTGCCTTTTCACTCTGTTGATATTATCTCCTGATGCACAACGTTTAAAACCTTTCATGAACTCCAATTTGTCTATTGTTGCTTTTGTTGCCTATGTCTTTGGTGTGTATCCAAGAAATCCTTGCCAAATCCAATGACATGAAGCTCTTGCCCTATGTTTTCTTCTAAGAGCTTTATAGTTTTAGCTGTTACATTTAGGCCTTTGATCCATTTTGAGTTAATTTTTTGTCTGTGGTGTTAAGTAAGGGTCCAACTTCATTCTTTTGCATGTGTATATACAGTTTTCCCAGCTTTTCCCCCAGTGAATGATCTTGGCCTCTCTGTGAAAAAATTGTTTGACTGTGTATGTGAGGGTTTATTTCTGGTCTCTATTCTGTTTCATTGGTCTATATGTCTGCCTTTATGCCAGTACCACATTGTTTTGATTGCTGTAGCTTTGTAGTAAGCTTTGAAATAAGGAAGTATGAGTCCTCAAGCTGTGTTCTTCTCTTTCAAGATTGATTTGCATATTTGGGATCCTTTGAGATACCATATGAATTTTAGGATGGATTTTTTATTTCTGCAAGAAATATTACCTTGATAGGGATTTTGATAGGGATTGCACTGAATCTGTAGGTGGCTTTGGGTAGTATTGACATCTTAATATTAAGTCTTCCAGTTAATGAACATGGCATACGTTTTCGTTTGTTTATGTCTTCTTTAATTTCTTTCAGCAATGTTTTGTAGTTTTCATTTTGCAAGTCTTTTACCTCCTTGATTAAGTAAATTCCAAAGTATTTATTCTTTTTGATGCTGTTATAAATGGGATTTTCATAATTTCCTTTTCAGATTGTTCATTGTTAGTATATAGAAATGAACTGATTTTTGTATTTTGACTTTGTATCCTCTACTTTACCAGATTTATTTATTAGCTCTAATAGTTTTTTGTGGAACCTTCAGGGTTTTATATATAAGATCATAACATCTGTGAAAAGAGAAAACTTTACTTCTTCCTTTCCAATTTGGATGCTGTTTATTTCTTTTTCTTGCCTCATTGCTCTGGCTATAACTTTCAGTATTATGTTGAATAAAAGTGGCAAAAGTGGGCATCCTTATCTTGTTCCTGATCCTAGAGGAAAAACTTTCAGTCTTTTACTATTGAGTATGATGCTTGCTGTGGGTTTTTCACATTTGGCTTTTATTATGTTGAAATACAAAATAGAGTTTGTTACTTTTTTTGGATCTTATACTTTTCAAAAATTTCAAGTAAAGAAAAGAAATAACTGTGTGTGTGTGTGTTTGCAAATATACATGTATACACATACTAGATAAGCATATGTATATAATTTATTTATCGATATATATGAATAAACCTGGTGGACAAAATTACTTATTGAGGTTATTTTTTAGAACATTTGAAAATAGTAGATGAAGTGTTTCTTAATAAAACTATATCCCATCTATTTTTAGATGTTGCACCCATTGGGTGTATTAGTTGTATGCTTTGGTATAATGTTTAATTTTTAATTTGACACTCTCTGATAAGAAAACGCAATATGTTTACGTATAATGACTTACTCTTCTAAAAGATGTTTTTTTTCTTATTTCAGGTAACTTAATGCGGCCTCTTTTGAATTATGGTATTGCTTGGTAAGCATATCTTTTTTACTTTATGTTACTTTTCAGAATAATATTAACTTATATAAATTAGTTGTATTTTTGGTTTCCCATTGCAGTATGTCCATGGGCTTCCTGATTGAAGAGACTGCACCCATTGTTTGGAGAGGCCTTATGGTAATGTCAGCCATTGAGAAACTGTTGAGGCAGGTAAGAAAATTGCATTAAGCATCATTTTATTATCGGCACACTGTGGTTAATATTTTCTGATTGGAGAGTCGTTAAAATTTGCAGTCAGGTTTGAGATGTTTTGCAAAAGAACCCAGTCAATATACTGAATTTATAATGAGGTGTGTGGCGCCAAGACCAACTTTCACTGTCACATGATTGAATCTTTCCCGTTGCCTATTAGTACTAAAATCTAATGTCTTATTTTATATTATTCTGTTTCTCTGTTCAGACTCTGTTGAGTCTACATCAAGGCAAGGAAATTTATTTTATAAGTAATTTGCCTTCTTTAGATTTATGGTTAATTTCGTAGTGGCCAATATTGAGTTATAACGGCAGTGTAGAAATTCCTTAGATGTAGAAAAAATTCTATAAACCACAGTGCTTATGATTAAAATTGCTTCAGAACAAAATGAAATTTTATTTTACTCTGAGTACATATGGCTACATATTTATTTATATAGTATCTGTCCAATCAACTTGAATTTGTCCTTAAGGAAAAGAACAGTTGATTGGATAATCTAAAAATATCAGATGAGCTCTATGTTATTTATAGGGATAAATTTTATTTTTTCTTAGTAACTGTGAATTTATAGTTAATTATGTTCTAGGTAACTATTATAAGTACTTTGGATTTTCTCCACTGACTTATAACAATTACGCCTTATTTATTCATGTTTTACTTTGGGTCAGGCACCATGCCATAGGCTGGCAGTTCTAATCATACATATTCCTATATTCATTTCCAGTTGTGAAAGTAAGTAGATATAATATGTCTTGAACTCTGAAACTCTTCTTTTTTCATTGTAACATCTTGTCTTTTTTCTGCTGCTTGAGTTCTGATAAATGTGCTCTTTGATCTTTGGTCCCAGAATCCTCCTGTCTTCTCAGCACATTTAAGTCTCTTGGCTGCATTTCTTCCTCTTTCACACTCAGATCCCATAGTTGGTTATTTCAGTTATACTCCTGACCCCATCCATTCCAGTTCCTTTGTGATCTTGACCTTTATTTCTGTGGATTAAGCCAGGATTTTTTTTTTCTTTAAAGAAATTCTAAAACAATATTTATTCAGTTTATAATTAAAGTTAGAGTCAGTGGAAATCTGGAAACACCAGAAGGAGAATTTTGATTTTAATATTGTCAACTGAAAAAATTGTGCAACCTGTAAGTTGAGAATTATGTTTTATTTGGTGGACAAAACTGAGGACTTCATCCCAGGATGCAGTCTCTCAGGTAACTCTAAGGGACTGCTTCGAAGAGGTAAGGGAGGGGCCAGGATATATAAGAGTTTTTGCAGCAAAGACAGGTAGTCAGAACATCAAAAGATTACTGTCAATTTAAGAAAACCACATATCTCAAGTTAAGGAATTTAGCGCTTCTCTATGTATGGGAGGATACAAGAGTTTGGGCTCATTGAAATCATTCCTTTGATATCTGGGGCCCTCAGTTATCTGGGGCCAGTATCCTGTGCTTTCTCGTTCTGAGTTTCCTCAGGGTGCACCATCAGGGGTGGCTGCAGCAGCTGACTGCTAGATGGGGGGCATTCTGTTTCTATCCTGCGTTCCCTCAGGGCTAACTCTCAGGGAGGCGGTAATGTGATGGCTTGATGGCTGCAACATCCTTGTTTACTGATATGGCAGGCAACATTTTCTCATTGACAATATTTCCCGCCTCCTATGATAGTGTTAGAATTCTCAACAGGAAATGATTGAGAATTCCTCCTAAGTCTTTATGGATGGCCACAAGAAGATGGAAGTACTTCCGCTTTCCACAGTGATCAGACACTTAGAGATCCAAGTCAGTGAGAAGAGACACAGAAGTCCAGGCCAAGGGTTGGTGTTCCTAGCTCAGAGATGTAGAATCCCCATAGCCCGTGCCCAGCAAGGGGTGAGCAAGTTCTCTCTTTTCTGTCCTTTTTAAATCTCAGGGATCCTTTTAAATCTCAGATTCCAACAGGTGACAAAAGCATCTGCAAATGAGCCCCTGAGCCTGGAAGAGAGAGAGCAAGTGTGTAACTGCCCTCAGGAGAGGGGCAAAGGGGGTTTCCCACAAAATGAGATTAAACCTGACAGTTTGAATAATTAGGCTGCAGAAAGACTGCACCTGAAGGTCACACTTAGATTTAGTACCTGCTTTTATAAACAAAGAAAACTTTTTGAGACCAGAGGTGAGAAGATCAAAAGTCTGAAGGAACCAGAAGTATATTATTTTTTTATTTTGTGGGGTGTTGGGGAAGGGGAGAGGAGGCAGGATGCCAATTCTGTATTCTCAGTGTCCCACCATAACCCAGCCTTTTGTATCTACTGCTGAATACTGTTGGAGAATGTAGAATACTTCTGTTAATTGCTGGCATCATACATTTTTGATTTCTGAGTTTAGCCAGGCTCTCAGCTCTTCAATCATCTGATTTAATTCATTATTCTTTTAACATTTATTAAATGCTCAGCTTAAAAAATATTTAGAGGGCTTCCCTGGTGGTGCAGTGGTTGAGAGTCCGCCTGCCAATGAAGGGGACACGGGTTCGTGCCCCGGTCCGGGAAGATCCCACATGCCGTGGAGCGGCTGGGCCCGTGAGCCATGGCCGCTGAGCCTGCGCATCCGGAGCCTGTGCTCCGCAGCGGGAGAGGCCACAACAGTGAGAGGCCCGTGTACGGCAAAAAAAAAAAAAAAAATATATATATATATATATATATATTTAGGGAATTTGGTAGTTTGGCAGAGGACCTATTGGAGATGTGGCGATTTGACTTGCTGGCACATAAATCATATAAAAGTTACAGTTTATTCTGACAAGTGCTGAAGATACATTTTTAGCAAACATACTACAAAATATCAGAATGAATATCAGGGGTGAGAAAATGAATCCATTACTTATTTTATTGAGATACTTAGAGGATACCTAGAGTATCCTCTAGGATATTAGGATATTGGCCTGCATGTTTGCCATACAGTCTTTTGTAAAGTTGCTTCTGTCATCTGCACATTTTAATAGGAGCTGAAAGCTGATATTTTTGGATCATACCGTGATCAGTGCTAATCATCTGAGCTATTAATTAAGGAGTGTTTTGTTTTGCTTTAGAAAGCAGACCAGCATTTGGTAAATTTAACATCCTTTGTGAAAATATAGTAGCTGGATAGATGGTCTATATAGCAGTGGATTGTGGAGGGTACCTGGTTCATTGGCTGATTAAAAAAATTTAATATAACACATATGTAGAAGAAGGTACAGATCATAAGTGTCCAGATAGATGGATTATCCCAAAGTGAAAACACCTTTATACTCATCATTCAGGACAAGATAAATAGAATACCAATGTTCCAGAAGCTCTTCTCCTGTCCCTTCCCAGTTACTATCTTGTGGGGAGATGAAAAATACTTGTGGTAGGTCTGCCATCTTGAACTGGAATGTTTTTTAAAGTTTTTTTCCCTCTTTCTTTTAATTTATTGAGTTAAACTTATACATATAATAGGATTCACAGATCTTATATATGGAGTTCAGTGATTTTTGATAAACATATATGACTGTGTAACCATACCCCAATCAAGATAGAGGACATTTCCATGCCCCTAGAAAGTTTCCTTGGACTCTCTTGTAGTCAGTCCCACACCCATAGGCCATGATTGTTGTGATTTCTGACACCATAAATGAGTTTTACATAAATGAGTTTTACATGTTCTTATACTTCATATAAAGGGAACCTTATAGTATAGAGCCTTTTGTATCTGGTTTCTCTTTCTTAGTCTAATGCTTTTGAAGTCATCCTTGTTGCATGTATCAGTAGCTGAGTCCTTTTTATTGCTGAGTAGTATTCCTTTGCATGAATATAACCTAATATTGTTTTAGCTGTTCTTCTGTTGATAGACATTTAGGTAGTCTCCAGTTTTTGGCCATTATGAATAATGCTGCTATAAATACTTGTACAAGTGTTCATAAGAGTTCCAGTTGTTTCACATCTTTGTCAGTGTTTGGTGTGGTCATTCTGTTCACTGGTGGGTATAAAATGGTATCTTCTGATGGTTTTAATTTGTGCTTCCCTTATGGTCAATGATTTTAAGCCACTTTTCATGTGCATGTTAGATATTGCTGTATCTTCTTTCATGAAGTGTATGTTCAAGTCTTTCACTTTTTTTTTTTTTTTTGGCTCATTTTTCTTCTTGTAATTGAGTTGCAAGAGTTTTAATATATTCTTGTTATGAGTCCATTGTCAGGTACATGTATTGGGAATATTTCTCCCAGTCTGTGGCTTGCCTTGTGATGAGCTGAAGTTTTAAATTTTTGTGAAACCCAATCTAACCCCCCCCTCCAATTTTTTTTTTTCTTAATGCTTAGTACTTTTTCTGCCCTCTCTAATAAATCTTTGTCTGTCTACTCCAAGGTTGAGATTCTTGTGTATATTTTTACCTTTAAGATTTATAGGTCTGGCTTGTATATCTGGAATTAATTTTTTTGTATGAAGTGAGATAATGATCAAGGTTTATATTTTTTCATAGTTGTGTCATAATAGGAAATATATTTATTCTTTGTCCTTGGGTCCTGACACAAAGCTCCTAAAACCCTTGGAATTTCCTGAGTGATAGGATTGTCCTTTGTCATTCGTAAGGAGCCTCGTTTTGAGCACACCTGCTAGTTCATGCTAGTGAGGTGACTTGGGGTAGGACCCCTAGATAGCCTCAGGGTGGGACTGGTCACCAGCAAGGCCAAGTATTTAGAGGGTTAGAACTTTCAGCCTCTCCTACTGACCTCTGGGAACGGGAAGGGGGGTGGGCTGCAGATTAAACTCTATGAAAATTCTTGAACAACAAGATTCGATGAGCTTCTGGGTTGTAAAACACATCCACACGCTGGGTGGGTTGTGTACTCTAGTTCCATGGGGACAGAAGCTCCTGTGCTCAGGGCCCTTCTGAACCTTGTATTTATCTCTTCATCTGGCGGTTCATCTGTATCCTTTATAATACCCTTTATAATAAACTGGTTAAATGTAAGTAAACATTTTTCTGAGTTCTGTGAGCTGCTCTAGTAAAATACAGGCAACCTCAGATATTGTGGGTTTGGTTCCAGACCACCGCAGTGAAGGGAGTATCACAATAAAGCAGTTGCATAAACTTTTTTGTTTCCCAGTGCACATGAGAGTTACGTTTCCATTATACTGTAGTCTATAAAGTGTGCAATAGCATTATGTCTAAAAAGAAAAAAAGTACATACCTTAATTAAAATATACTTTCTTGCTAAAAAGTGTTAACCATCATCTGAGCCTTCAGCAAGTCATAATCTTTTTGCAATAGTAACATGAGAGATCAGTGATCACAGATCACATTAACAAATATGATAATAATGGAAAAAGTTTGAAATATTGCAAGGATTACCAAAATGTGACACAGAGACACAGTGACTAAATGCTCACTTGGAAAAATGGTCCTGATAGACTTGCTTGATGCAGGGTTGCCACAAACCTTCAATTTGTAAAAGATGCAATATCTGTGAAGTGTGATACAATGAGGTATGCTTTCAACTGAACTTGAGGAGGGGGTCATGCGAACCTCCCATTTATAGCCAGTCAGCCCAGAAGCACGTGTAATAGCCTGGACTTGTGATTGGCATCTGAATTGGGTGAAGTCTTGTGGGACTAAGCCCTTAACGTATGGGATCTGATGCTATTTCGAGGTAGATAGTGTCAGAATTGACTTAATTGCTTGGCAGTGTTGGAAAACACACATTATAATAGTTTATCTAATTGTTCTAGCACTTTGTTTAAAAGACTTCCCTTTGCCTACTGAATTGACTTGATACATTAGACAAAAATCAATTAAACATATGTGTATGGGTCTATCTCTGGACACTGTGTTGTGTTCCATGAATAGTTTAATCCTTAGAGTAGAACCATACTCTCTTGATGATTGAAGCTGTATAGAAGGCTTAATATCAGAAAGTGAGAGTCCTCCAACTTTGTTTTTTCTTAAGATTGTTTTGACTATTTTAGGTTCTTTTACATTTCTGTATAAATTTTATATTCAACTTACCAATTTGTGTAGAAAAGCATGTTGGTATTTTCATTAGGATAGTATTGAACTATCAGTATAGATCAGTTTTGGGTGAATCGAGATCCTGACAACATTGAGTCTTCTAACCCTGAGCATGGTATGTTTCTACATTTATTTAGATTTTCTTTAATTTCTTGGAGTAATATTATATAATTTTCAGTGTATAGGTCTTGTAATTCATTTGTTAGATTTATCTTAAGTGTTCTTTGATGATATTGTAAATGGAATTTTTTTGGGGTGTTTAATTTCAAATTGTTTACAGTTAGCACATAGTACATATACTATTGATTTTTATATATTAATCTTGTATTCATAATTTTTCCAAATTTGTTTTCAAGTAGTTATTTAGTTGCTTTCTTGGTACCTTGTATGCACATGATTATATTGTCTGCAAGTAAAACAGCTTCATTTCTTTCTTTCCAATCTATTCTTTTCATTTCATTTTCTTGTCTTCTTATTGAACTGGCTAGTACTATCAGTACAGTGTTGAACAGAAAAGATGAAAGCAGACATGCTAGTCTTCATCCAGATATTTTTTTCTTATTTGATGATATTTATTCTCTTTACCAAGCTGTACAATAAAAGGGAAATGTCACATCTAGTGACATTAACATTAAATATTTCTTCATTAAGAAAGATGATAGCGATTGGTTCAAATTGGCAGAGTAGAAGGATGTGCTCTCACTTCCTCTTGTGAGAACACTGGAATCACAACTAACTGGTGAACAATCATAAACAGGAAAACACTGGAACTCACCCAAAAAGATACCCCACATCCAAAGACAAAGGAGAAGACACAATGAGATGGTAGGAGGGGTGTAATCACAATAAAATCAAATCCCATAACTGATGATGGGTGACTCACAAACTGGAGAACACTTATACCACAGAAGTACAAGAACTGGAATGAAGGTTCTGAGCCCCACGTCAGGCTTCCGAACCTGGGAGTCCGGCAACAGGAGGAGGAATTCCTAGAGAATCAGACTTTGAAGGGTGGTGGGATCTGATTGCAGGACTTTGACAGGACTGGGGGAAACAGAAACTGCACTCTTGGAGGGCACACACAAAGTAGTGTGGGCACCAGGACCCAGGGGAAGGAGCAGTGACCCCATAGAGACTGAACCAGAGCTACCTGCTAGTGTTGGAGAGTCTCCTGCAGAGGCGGGAGCTGGCTCTGTCTCACCGTAAGGACAAGGACACTGGCAGCAGAAGTTCTGGGATGTACTCCTTGGCGTGAGCCCTCCCAGAGTCTGCCATTAGCCCCACCAAAGAGCCTGGGTAGGCTCCGGGTTGGGGTCGCCTCAGGCCAAACAACCAACAGGGAGGGGACCCAGCCCTACCCATCAGCAGACAAATGGATTAAAGTTTTACTGAGCTCTGCCCACCTGAGCAACAGCCAGATCTACCCACCACCAGTCCCTCCCATCAGGAAACTTGCAGAAGCCGCTTAGATAGCCTCATCCACAGGAGCAGACAGCAGAAGCAAGAAGAACTACAGTCCTGCAGCCTGTGGAACAAAAACCACATTCACAGAAAGATAGACAAGATGAAAAGGCAGAGGGCTATGTACCAGATGAAGGAACAAGATAAAAATCCCAGAAAACCAAATGAAGTGGAGATAGGCGACCTTCCAGAAAAAGAATTCAGAATAATGATAGTGAAGATGATCCAGGACCTCGGAAAAGAATGGAGGCAAAGATCGAGAAGATGCAAGAAATGTTTAACAAAGATCTAGAAGAATTAAAGAACAAACAAACAGAGATGAACAATACAGTAACTGAATTGAGAAGTAAAGTAGAAAGAATCAATAGCAGAATAACTGAGGCAAAAGAACGGATAAGTGACCTGCAAGTCAGAATGGTGGAATTCACTGCTGCAGAACAGAATAAAGAAAAAAGAATGAAAAGAAATGAAGACAGCCTAAG